>NC_056054.1:172061908-172686908 GCF_016772045.2 Ovis aries | reverse complement strand
ACCCAGGTTCTTCTAAGTTTTAACCTAAAATGTTCTGAGCTTCCTCAGGTCAGCCTTTTATTGTCCAAGCGTTTCATAACAGGCAGTGGGCGGCAGGTGGTGGTTTCTCTTTTTGCATTAACTACCGGTACTGAGTTTGGGTGTTTTGGTCACACTGTGTGTATTCATGGCTATTGCTTTTTCTGGTGATTGTAGCAACTGTTCAGGTAATTGCAGTTATCATCTCTGTGTGATGCTTTCTATGATTAAAAAAATTAATATGTGAATGTAATCATAGACAGAACTGTCTTTATATTTTATTATCAATTTTCTACACATAGTTATGCAAATCTCGGACTTCATAAATACCAGTGCTAATGATTTGCTGTTTGGTAAGAAGTTTGTTTTTAGATGGACTAAAAGAACATACAGAATTTTGCATTTGTGGGAAATACAGTGTCAGTGAAATGAGAGGGTGATCTTTTCTGAGAGAGAGAAAAGTCACTTTTTATTTCTGTCTACTTGAGAACAATCTTATCCTCTCATTTCTTCCGCACGCCTTTCTTAGGTTGGAGATGCCATATGGATCACATGGTTTGAAGTGAGAAAGCAGTATAGAAAGGTTGCAGCTTTTTGTTATCCCAGTGGTATGAAACACCAATTTTCTGGGATAAACTATAAGTTCAAAGAAAATAGAATTTCCTAGCATGTCAATTTAAGACATTTTGTGAGTGTCCAGCAAAGAAGGCTGTGAATTGCTTCTGTCATTATGACTGGCATAAGCTCTTAAAACGGTTGACAACTTGCAATTCTTACTGACTTTCAAATAAATTATTGACTTTATTATGCACTAACTTTCCTGTTAATGTAACAATAAATGATAAAATATAAATTTCATTTCAAATAAAATCTCATTCCTAAAAATGAAACCTCTGCAGATCTATATTTATTGTCATTCAATGGCTATTTGATTTAGCATGGTGTTGCACTTGAATTCAGTTTCCAACAAGTTTTAAAACCTGAGGAGACTTCCTGAAATGTCCACATACTTGAACTGCATTGGGCCAACACTGTGTTGTTAATTAGTCCCCCTGGAAATATTGCATCTGACTTATGCTTTTACTCTGTAAAACCATTTTGAACCATGTTGTAAACTATGCCTTACCAAATTTTTTCTATGCCTTAGCTTGTTATATTCTGATATCCTGCAAACTGTTTGTGTTCTAACAAAGGTACTCTGATTTATCATACTTTTTGTTTGCATTCTAATAAAGGTACTCTGACTTATCATACTTTTCCAAACCAGGATCTCAGACAGTAGTATTCATTGTAGTGTATAATGCTGAGTTTCACCTTTTGATTAAGGCTTGGTCTACTAAAATGGGGTTTGGTTTAAATTCCAGTTAACCTTTCGCTTCCTCTGTGCTATTTAGGTGCAGAGTTTTATCGCACCTTGATAACAGAGTACGATTTTATCCTGTGATTTTTCCCTGAAACCCACTGTATTTATAAGCTAGTTTGACTCTCCTAATTCTAGTTATACTGCAGGGTTGACTAAACTAAAGTAAATGATTCTATTTATGAAAATTTTGAAACATTGCCTTATAATATTTTTGGAAATATAAATAAACTATTTTTTGATAAAAGTGAATATGAATCACATTTTTATAAAACTTGAACTCCATATGACTAACTTTGGTCTACACCACCTATTCTGAAATATGTAATAGTAAACTATATGCAAGTCACTTCAGCAAAGCCCTTGAGGCCCTTGAGGTATAGAGTTGAGTAGTATCTCCTGATTGTGAAGAACTCAGTAGCCAGCAGGAGAGACAAGCACAGGAAGAGTTAGCATGTTGTGTGATACACTCCCAAGGAGTAGTGTGCATGAAGTAGGGCACAGCCCCGAGAGTGGAGCATATGATGTGGGACCACAACGGAAGTCTTCCCAGGAGAGGCGGGACATTTGAATTCCGTTGAAGTAAGGATACATCAGGCAGATGAAAGGATGGGGATGCAGTATCCAGGGTGAGAGGTAGCATAAGCAAGGTCCAAATCAATAAAAGTGTATCATGGATTTGGAAAGTTTGAGTTATGTAAAATGACGGTTCTTGGTAGTGTGTATGGAGATGGGGAGATGGAATAAAAGGTGAGAATAGAAGGGGAAGGAAATTAGGATATAAAGGGTTTGATAGCTACCCTTTAATGTAGGATAGCCACCTCAAAATATAGGATATTTTGATGCAGGCTAAAATGTGAAAATATTTTACTTTAAATTGTTTTTAGAAGTATCAAATAATGTGCAGAAAGGCATTCTTTCTCCTCCTCTTACACTTGTGCTGTCAGCTATTCCCTAAACACCTAGAGAGGATAAAGTCCTGAGTTGTAAGCTGCTGTGAGAGACAGGATGAAAGTCCAGGTTCAGTACAGTTTAGGACTGATCATTTTTCACATTAGCTGGCTTCTTTAGACATCTTGCACTACAAAAATGGTTGAGGATGAATCAGCGTATTTGCTGTAAGTTTACCCTTTTTCTAATAAGGTTCAAAGGTAAACCCATACACTGTGACTTGAGGCCATGCCTTCCCAAAGATTGTTCCCTACTTAGTCCCACGACTGAGATTCCACTCTAGAGACTTCTTTGACTCCATGGCGAGGGGTTAAGAGAAAGTTCCAGATAGCCAACCCTCCCTACCTCTAAACTCAGATCGTCACCAGCATGATTGACCTTGAGTCCACCAGGACAAATCTTATGCCTTCTATCCCTGATTTGTTGGACATCTTAGCCCGTAGGATTGCAAAGAGTCGGACACAACTGAAGCGATTTAGCACACACACAGGCATGCAAGGGGGACTCTGTACTATGAGTCATCCTTTAGTTCCAGTGTTCTCCATAAGGCTTTGTAGACTAAGCTCCCTTTCCCCACCTATCTTCAGGATCATGTTTTTTTTTGAGCTAATGGAAACCTGTTCATTCACATGCTCATCCCCTGGCCCTTAACACACTACTTTCTCTTTAGGTCTTTCAGCTATTGATAGTTTTTCTCCCATAGTTATCATACTCTTGAACCTTAAGAGGAACATTATGTCATTGATTATATCACCCACTTTCTATTATTTTGCTGTCATCTTGATCTCTGTGTTGCTCTCCTTCCTTTTTCATAGATTTTAGCACCTGGTTACTTGATGTTTTGGCCAACATCATTCCTACCTTAATTCTTTTGAGCCCAGCTTCAATTTGATGATCCTTTCAACATTCTGTCCTCCAGTGTCTTATCCTTTATCCCATTTCAATTATCATATGGTGTTTCTCTATACCATATTATTATTGCTAATTACAGCCCTTCCAATATGTTAATTTCATTCATTCCACTCTTACCAGGCCTGAGTTCTGTGAGCAATCATTATAGATGCTTATTGCATACATGCTAAGTTCTTTTCTTTTTTGCCTGCTTCATTGAACTTACTTGGAAAGAACACAACTCTAGTTAAAAGAGCAGTTTGATTACTCTATGCTTGCCCTGTCCACTGACTGGAAAAACATACTTAAACATGCTGAATCAGTTCAGTTCAGTCGCTTGGTCATTTCTGGCTCTTTGTGACCCCATGGACTGCAGGACACCCGACTTCCCTGTCCATCACCAACTCCCAGAGCTTGCTCAAACTCACATCCATTGAGTTAGTGATGCCATGCAACAATTTCACCCTCTGTTGTCCCCTTCTCCTTCACCTTTGGTCTTACCCAGCAGCAGGGTATTTTTAAATGAGTCAATTCTTCGCAGCAGGTGGCCAAAGTATTGGAGTTTCAGCTTCAGCACCAGTCCTTCCAGTGAATATTCAGGACTGATTTCCTTTAGGATGGACTGGTTGGATCTTCTTGCAGTCCAAGGGACTCTCAAGAGTCTTCTCCAACACCACAGTTCAAAGGTATCAATTTTTCTGCACTTAACTTTCTTTATGGTCCAACTCTAACATCCATGATTACTGGAAAAACCATCCTACTTTAAATTCATGGCCATGAGCATCAAGTGGGTTTTTTGTTTTTTGTTTTTTTTTGTTTTTAAATGCTACCTGACAATCATACTAAATTTCTATAGACTAAACTACAGGCTCTCCTAAACTACTATTTCATATTCCCCCCTCTTTCTTCAAACCTCCCAAATCTTGTCCTTCACCTCCTGTCTCAGTTAATGACAATGTTTCCTAGTTCACTGAGAAAAATTGAAACACCTGAAAACTTGTAAGGACTCCCCCAGCTGCATCTACTCACCTGTCAACTCTTGTATTCATATTCTTATGCCTTTGTGCTTAAATCCAGGTTCCTATCTAACGCTATCTTTACAGATTTCATTCTTGCTCTCCTCTTGATTACTTTTCCACTTAGTTTCTTAAAGGTAGCACTTCAACTGCAGTCTATACTATTTTTAAAAGAACAGTTGTACTATGTTATAATCGATATTCAATAAATTGTTTATTGTAGATGTTTAAAATGTACAAATGCTAAATTATGGCATAAATATCTGGCCCCTGAAATCATTACCAAATTTAAGATAATAAACATATTGTTTACCCTTTAAAATTTTCTATGTCCCACTGAAATCTTCCCCTCACAATTCTCCATCTACCCACCTATATCCAGGCAACCATTGTTTTTATTTCCATTATTAAAGGGTATATTTTTTTTTCTATAGTTTTTATAACATTGTATGTATTTCTAGTTTGTCTGACATTTTAAACTCAACATTATTAGTGTGAGATTCATTTTTGTTACATATATCAATAATTCATTCCTTTATATTGCTAACTAGTATTCAGTTGTGTGGATATGCCAAAATATATTCATCTATTCTTCTTTGTAAATTTATACAAAAAAGAAAAAAATAAACTTGGTAGGGTTTTAACTGGGATTGCATTGAATCTAAGGATCAAGTTCCAAGGAAGTTGACATCTTAAAAATTCTGACTTTTATGACTCAAGAATAAGGTTCATCTCTTTATTTATTTGGGTTTTCTTTAATTTCTCTCACCAACATTTTATATATTCTCTGTGTTGGAGAATAGGTATTGGATTTTTTAATCCTTTATTCCTAGGTATTTCTTATATATTTATATATTTTATTACAAATGGCATTTTTTTTTTCAGTTACCAACTGTTCAGTGCTAGTATACAGAGATAAAATTGACTTTTGCATATTGACCTTGCTAAGCTTAGGTTTAATTTTTTTTTTTAACATTTCATTGGATTTCCCAAGAACACGACCATGTCATCTGTGAGTAATCACAGTTTTAGTTCTTTTAAAAAATATACATGAATTTTATTTAATTTTCTAGAAGATTTATGCTGGGTAGAACCTCCAGTATGGTGTCAAACAGAAGAGATGGGGGCAGACATCCTTGTCTTACTCCTGATCTTAGGAGAAAAGAAAGTTATCTTTCATTATTTAGTATATTGTTATATATGTGGTATATTGGTAGCTATAGATGTTTTGTAAATGCTCTTTATAAAGTTGAAAAAATTCCCTCTATTCCTAGTTTTGTGAGGATTTTTGTCAAGAATGGATATTTTGTCACATGCTTTCTTTGTGTCTATTGAATTGATCATATGGTTTTTCCATTTTGGTTTGTTGCTGTGATGAATTACATTGAATGATTAAATCAACATTGCAAATACTGTGATAAATCTCTTTTGGTTATGATATTACTCTTTTTATATATAGCTGAATTTAATTTGCTAAAATTGTGTTAAAAATTATCATTTCTATTTTTATAAGGGATGTCGATTTGTCATTTTCTTTTCTGGCAATGTCTGTCTGCTTTAGTTTCAATCTATGGCTGGCCTCCTAGAATGAATTGGGAAATATTGCCTGTCTTTTAACTTTAAGCAATATTTACATAAAAGTGGTATTATTTCTTTCTAAAATACTCAGAAAAATTCATCAATGAAGTCGTCTGGTCTGGTAGTATTCTTTGGGAAAATTTTTTTGACAACAAATTCAATTTCTTTAATAGATATGGGGATATTCAGAATATTTTTTTCTTAAGTGAGACTCAGTGGTTAGTTTTTTAAGGAATTTTCATTTACTACAAATTGGTGAGTTTATTGGCATAAAATTTTTCATGACATTACTGTGTTATGCTTGTAAAATAAAACTTGTAGTTTACTTCATTTATTCCTGATATTGGTAATTTGCTTCTTCTCTCTTTTCCTTGGTCAGAATAGCTATAGATCGATTAATCTTATTGCCTTGAATAATTAGCTATTGTTTCATTGATATTCTCTATTGTTTTTCTGTTTTCTACTTAATTGATTTATGCTCTGGTTTTTATTACATCCTTTGTTTTGTTTCCTTTAGGTTCATTTTGCTCCTATTTCCTAGATTCTTAGTTAGAAGTTGAAGTCACTGGTTTGAGATCTTTCTTCTTTTCTAATTTGGGCATTTAGGGCTGTATTTTTCTAAATACTGCTTTGGTGGCATCTCAAAAAATTTTAATATATTGGGTTTTCACTGATTTTAGAATACCTTCCAGTTTCCCTTTTGCTTTCTTCTCTTCCTTTGGGTCATTCAGAACTATGGCTGCCCTGGTGGCTCAGAATCTGCCTTCCTCCTTTGATCTCTGTTCTTTCCCTTTTCTCCTTCTCAAGACAGCAAGTTAGAACATGCCATTCTGCTCAAAACTCTGTAATCAATTCCTGTTTCATTCAGAATAAAGTCTAACATCTTTCTAATATCAACCAATGTCTCAAATAATCTGTCCCTCATACTCTTTGTCTTCATCTTGCGCTATTCTTTAATTTGCTTCTCTTATTCCAGCTATTCTGATCTCCTTTTTATTTCTTGAACATGGTGAGTCCTCCCTTTAGAATCTTTAAACTGGCAGTTCCTTTAAACTGGCATCACCCTTTCTCTGATACCCCCTCAGCTCTTTTAAGTCTTTGCCCGTATCTTATATTCTCAGTGAAGTCCATCCTATAACAACATTAAAAATTTCAAACTTCCCCACTTCCCAAACCCAGCATACTTCTTTCACCTCTTCAACTTTTTAGTTATGCTGATATTGTAATATATTAATTTCTTTTTTTATTAGTTTATTATCTCTCTCACCTCTCTTACTCTACAAGGCAAAGATCTTTGTCTGTTTTCCTCACTGATATATTCTAAGCATCTAAATGAGTACTTATTCATAACATTCTCCTAAGAATGATTAGTTGAACTAAATAAGTACAACTATTTTTATATTTCGATGTGCCCATTTTGTTATGAGAATGTTAGAATAATTATGTTAAAAGAGTTAACTCAAAATCCACTTACTGCCGCAACTGCTAATAGGCTAAGTTTCCCTGGTGGTGCAGGGGTAAAGAATCCACCTGCCAATGCAGGAGACACAGGTTTGATCCCCGGGTCAGGAAGATTCCCCTGGAGAAGGAAATGGCAACCCAGTCTAGTATTCTTCAAAACCATATATCTGCTTCTGAGTCCTTCAAGGAAAATCAGTTTTTTCTTCTCCAAGTTTCTAAAGTACTTAACATGCTATATCTAATTGTTTGATTATGCATCTGTTGGCACAACTATACTTTGATATCTGCTTTTTTTCATTTATTTTTTGTGAACCCAGTAACAAGCATTTTATTTGGTGCAATATAGTAAAGTTGTCAATAAACTATTTTGAGATGATTGAATAAGATGATGAGAATATAAATGGCAAAGGTAATGAGGGTGGAGGAGTGTGTGTGTGTGTGTGTGTGTGTGTGTGTGTGTGTGGCACAGAGAGGTAATCAGTATAAATGAGTCATAAAGGAGGCAGAGAAATCAAAGGTATCATTTAGATTTTAGCCTTGTCTTTTGGATAAATATTTGATTCACCAAGAACACTAGGTGCTATGGCAGGGGAAAAAATACTATATGTATTCTTCTTTTGGGAGACATTTGGAATAATTATCCCTGAAATGTATTATGTGCTTTTTAACTTATAAAGGAAAGTATGATATGTCCAAGTCTGATGCAACTAACTGTTGAAAAAAGTGCTTTTTCCATTACTGGGTTACATTCCTTTAATTTAACACAACTGTGTACATTCATTGACAATGTAGCCACATTTACAGTCATTAATATTATTTTAAAAATGTCTGTCTACAATAATTGGTAAGCTTTTGCATAAAAGAATTCTAAAGCAGCAATGTGATAGCTTGGGTGCTAACACATACCTGAATGTGTCACGTATGGTTCCAAAGATGATGACTGAGAATAATTGATCTGGAGGAAATCTAGAAGCCAGTTCAATTAGGTGATGCTAGCCTGGGACATCGAGAATACAATTCAGAGTAAAACTGTAGAATTAAATAAGAGCAGGCATTCTCTTCAGTGGTAGTCTGGTTCTTCGTAGGATGAATAATAAAGGGTAGACCTCAGACACAAATAAAGTTTCTACCTTGAGTTGAATCAGTCAAACTCCAAATCCAGTGAAATTCTAGAACATGCTTAAATGTAAAATAAGGGACAGGTATAGTCACATTTATTCATTTTTGTTGTTGTTCAGTTGCTATGTCATGTCCAGCTCTTTGCAACCCAATGAACTGCAGCACCCCAGGGTTCCCTGTCCTTCACTAACAGGAGTTTGTTCAAACTCATGTCCATTGAGCCTGTGATCCCATCCAACTGTCTCATCTTCTGTCACCCTCTTCTCCTCCTGCCCTCAGTTGTTCCCAGGATCAGGTTCTTTTTCAGTGAGTCAGCTCTTCACATAAGGTGACCAAAGTATTGGGAACTTCAGCTTCAGCATCAGTCCTTCCAATGAATGTTCAGAGTTGATTTCATTTAGGATTGACTGGTTTGATCTCCTTGCTGTCCAAGGTACTCTCAAGAGTCTTATCCAGCACCACAATTTGAAAACATCAATTCTTTGGTGCTCAGCCTTCTTTATGGTCCACTGCTCACATCCAGACATGACTACTGAAAAACCATTGCTTTGACTATATGGATCTTAGTTGTATTCATTTTATTGTTGTCATTCTGTGTCTTGAACGTGTCAATGAGTGAAGTATTTGAATTGAAGCAGGTTCTCATAAATCTCTATTGGTTTAAACATATGGCACATATAAATTAATATCAGACCAGTCTTAGGAATTATAGGTGGAATGTGTTCTGGTTTCTATAGCAAGGAATATGTGACTTGGAATGAGGTCTTAGGAGATATTTTCCACAATTGTATTATGTGTAAATGGGGATAGCCATCTTCTTATACTACTGTTATGAAGTTAAAAGATAATAAAAAAGAAATCTCTCTGAAGAAAAAAAGAATACTTTTTTCATATATGTAGGAATGGGAACACTTCTGTTCTCTGTGTACCAGAAAGCTTCAATTTCTGCTTAGCCCTTCCTGTATCCACAGGCTTGAGATAAAACTATCCAGTGAGTCAAATTTACAAGTGAGCAGGTCCTTGTGTTAAGAATCATGTAGTTATGTTCTGTATAGCTGGGCAAAGTGGTGGGTTCAAGTCATTTTTGCTATTTCTTGTCTTTTACTTTATTTTATTTTTACCACCTCTGGGAATATAAAGGAGGGGATAACTGAGCCAGGGCTCATGCTGAAAGCCCAGCCAACTCTTCTGAGTCTATTTCTCCACAAGTTTGTAGATTCCAGTTAGTTGAATTAAGAACTGTGTGGTTGTTGGAGAAGTATTCAGAGACATTTATTTTTCCTCATATGAACATTACTTCATACGAAGAACATACTGACAAATATGTACAAAATGCAGGCATGGTTTCAGTTCTCTCTAGACATAATGTGGAAGAAAGCAAAGGCTTTCCTAACCAAAGAGCAGAGGATACTGTTGGTCATCTTTCTAGGCAGTGTGTCATACAGGCTGGTAGCAGAGAATAGGGGCATAGTCTCAGTGGCCTCAGAGTTCTTCCTTAGGAAGCTGGAGGAGACAGGCAGCACAGTTGTCATTGGTCTTAATAGGACAACATGTCTATCCTGTTGCCTTAGGCAACCCTGAAGCTAGTGGTACTTGCTTGCAGTAGGAGGATCAATTCCCAAATCGTTACCTTCTACCTAGAAACAGATTTAGTTTTATAGCGTGGACATTAAGGACAAGCTGTTAGATCAGTTCCAACAAGGGAATTCTGAATTGAATTATTGAGCCCTTATCTTGTTACAGGAGGCACTGTGGGGAAATGTTTGAATCCAGAAGTTCTGGATTCAAATCCTGGGTTCAGATCTGAGATTTGCTACCTATTAGCTGTTTGAGTCAGTTAATCTTTGACTCTTTTGAACTCACTTTTCTCTTATGAAAAATGGAGATAAGAATAGAACCTTTCTGGGAATTCCCTGGTGGTCTAGTGGTTAGGGCTCCATGCTTCCACTGCAGAGGGCACTGGTTTGATCCCTGGTCTGGGAACTAAGATCCTGCAGGCTTCATGGCATGGCCAAATGCTTAGAATGGGTCCTGACACATACTACGTGATTAAAATTTTTAGTTGTTATCATCATTTCTAATTCATTAAAACAATTATGCTTTCATTCTTGTTTGTTACTCCTTGTATGTATAACTCCCTTGGGGATGCCTTGCAAAGAATAGGTAATTGACAGGATTTTGGGGTCTCTGGAAGCAATATCTAACTGGAAGTAACTTCTAACTGTTCCTAAAAAACAAGTTATTTCTATTAGTTAGCCAAATAAAGGCTAAATTTCTAAAGTTTATAATATAATGCTTGGCAAATGGTAAGTGTACAATAAACATCTGGGATAAATGAATGAATCCTAGAACCCTGTTTATGGGGAGGGATTCTTGACACAGAGAAGTGAGAGATTAGTTGAAGACCACACAGTTAGGCACAGTTAGGCATCTTGGCAGTTGGCCAAGATAAGAAGCTACCTGTTCTGATGAACCTCAGTCCATTACTTTTATTTTTAACTTCATTTTTATTTATTGTTATTCCAAAGCAGATATACTCTTACGAGATATTTAAAAAAATACAATTATCTGTCCTCAAAATCCTGATTATTCAGGAGACTAGAAATCTCTTATCACCTAATTTTATTTTGGTTAGAGAAAAAAATATATCAACAATAAATTTTATAAGTTTTCTCAATTTATTTTCAGGCAAACACAAGACATTAATGTATTATTTTGATTTATTTCCTAATTTTAAAAGTTGATTCTTTGCAAAATATTCTTCCATGAATCTTTGTCCATTACTATTAAAATTGTGTCCATCGCTTCTTGAGTTGTTTTTGTATGGTCTTATTGTAAAGTAATTAGCCTCCAATTAAATAAATTTATATTAAAAAAGACTCGACACAGCTAAAATAAATAAATATTTAAAAATAAAGAAAAAAAATCATACAACTTTTCTCAAGAGTGCAGGAGAAAAATCAGCCATCAGTTGGTGCTTTTGAGCTGTGGTGTTGGAGAAGATTCTTGAGAGTCCCTTGGATTGCAAGGAGATCCAACCAGTCCTTCTTAAAGGAAATCAGTCCTGAATATTCATTGGAAGGATTGATGCTGAAGCTGAAACCCCAATACTTTGGCCATGTGATGTGAGGAACCAACTCATTGGAAAAGACTCTGATGCTGGGAAAGATTGAAGGTGGGAGGAAAAGGGGACAACAGAGGATGAGATGGTTAGATGGTATTACCGACGTGATGGACATGAGTTTGACTAGGCTCCAGGAGTTGGTTATGGACAGAGAGGCCTGGCATGCTGCAGTTCATGCGGTCACAAAGAGTTGGACACAACTGAGTGACTGAACTAAACTGATCTACCTGCAAATCTAATGGATCAGAAGAATTAAAGACAGCCTTGAAATACACTGCTGTGAGTAGTTTAATTCTACATCGGATGTCAGAAATCAGAAGTGAGAAGTTATTCAGCAATTCTGAATATAGTATCCATTTAAAAAACAAAGATAGTTCCTGGAATATGGAAGCTATACACATGTGTGCCAGTTCTTTCTGATTTAATCTTGGTGTCTTGGATGTATGATGGGTTGTAAGAAATCATGGGAAAGTCTGGCCAAAGCACAGAGGGAGATCATTCTGACTCAGCACTCACTGCCTCAATCCTTCAGCAGGATTTTCTCAGAAAGACGTTGCTGAAAATTGACCTAAGTTTAAGAGAAAAAAAACATTAAAATATATTAAAAAATGCACTAGGATTACTTATAATCAAATATGTGTTGGTTATAAGAGAATAGTTTGTAAATTCAAGGAAATTTTAGAATTTAGCCTAATTCTTAATTTAAAAAATACATATTTTTTTCAGGTTCAATTCCACCCCCCCCACACACATATTTTCCAAATTAATAGAATTCAAACTACCAGTAAAAATACTTTGCCTTTCTCTTTTAAAATGTTGCAATAAAACCAGTTGAATTGAAAATCTGGGGCTTCCCTGGTGGCTCAGTGGTAAGGAATCTACTTGCCAATGCAGAGGACACGGCTTCAATCCCAGATCTGTCATGGGGCAACTGGACCTGTGTGCCACACTACTAAGCCTGTTCTCTGGAGCCCGGGAGCCACAGCTGCTGGGCTCACGTGCTGCAACTCCTGAAAGCCATGCACCCTAGAACCTGTGGTTCACAATGAGAGAAGCCACCACAGTAAGAAGCTTATGCACCACAGCAAGAGAGTAGCCCTAGCTTGCCGCAACTAGAGAAAGCCCATATAAAGCAGCAAAGACCCAGCATAGCAAAAGTAAAAAAAAAGAAAGAAAATCTGAAATGTGAATTGTTTTCACACAAAAATAGAAATTTTAGCAAAGTTTCAGAAATCTCTTCCTTGTAATCTTTGAGAACATCAATGTATTAAATTATATTTTAATAGTATTTAATTGTGAAATAGAACACCTATTACTATGTTTAAGATGATAACACAAACCTCTGAGAGTAATGACATTGTTTGTTTATTCACTCAACTAATACGTTGTGTCTGACATTGCCAGATTAGTGTATGGAGTAGAAAAACAGGTAGATTTCAAATTTGGCCCTCTGTCAATATAGTCAGTTAAACAAGGGAATAAATAAATAAATCTTATTCAGTATGATTAACATAATAGTGAAGCCAAGTTCAAGGCACTGTGGAGGCATAAAGATTCCGAGGAGGAAATGTTTCTTGAACCACAGAACTTAGACTACTGCTCTGTATAGAAATGCTTGCTGAGTTGGTTATACTGTAGTTTCTTCTGGGGTGACTATCTTCATTTAATACTCTGAAGCTAATAGTGTATCTTTAAATATTTGCATTCAAATATTTAATGATTTGAGTATCCGCATGAGGCAGATCTAAAACCATCTTTTAAAAGTACTCAGAAAGTGACTTTAGGAGAGGGAGAATGAGTTTGGGAAGGCCTGAATTGTGATCTGTGGTTCTTCACCTGGAGTCCACCTAGCACAGGTGGTAAAGGGCAGGGTGAGAAGCTTGGCATTTGGAGCCAGTCTCCTTGGGATCAAGAGTCAGCTCTGTTAATTACTGACTTTGTTCCCCTAGACAAATTAATCCATAAAACTTACTTCGTTTTCTTCATTTGAACAAATGTGGGTGAAAATAACATCTATCTTTATAGGGTTGTGTTAAAAAATTAAATGAGTTTATTCTTATAATTTAGAGCAGTTTAGAGCAGTTCCTGACACATAAGGGTTCAATAAGTGGTAACAGTTATTAATACTATTATTACTATATAACAATTATAATTGCTGTATGATTATTACATATGATAAAAAATAAGTATTAAGTTTTTAACCCAACATTCTTCATGAACATATATTTAAAAACAAACAAAAAAACAACTAAATGCTATATAACCTGCCTACATGTCTTTACCATCTAGACCATTTGTGAAGATTTGGTTAGAATGGAGGTCACTTGAAGTGGTGGATCTCATTGGCATGCCTATGTCGTAGAAGAAGATCGGGCTGTATTATTAAAATATATTTTTCATGACAGTAAACAATGGATAAAGATTTCAGAGGGCTTCCCTGATAGCTCAGTTGGTAAAGAATCAGCCTGCAATGCAGGAGCTTTTCCAGGAGTTGAATTCCTGGGTTGGGAAGATCCTCTGGAGAAGGGATAGGCTACCCTATCCCTATCCAGTATTCTTGGGCTTCCCCTGTGGCTCAGCTGGTAAAGAATCCGCCTGCAATGCAGGAGACCTGGGTTCCATCCCTGTGTTGGGAAGATCCCCTGGAGATGGGAAAGACTATCCACTCCAGTGGATATGATCTGGACATGACTAAGCAACTTTCACTTTCAAAGATTTCAGAAGTAACAGGCAAGCTGCTGCTGCTGCTAAGTCGCTTCAGTCGTGTCGGACTCTGTGCGACCCCATAGATGGCAGCCCACCAGGCTCCCCCATCCTTCGGATTCTCCAGGCAAGAACACGGGAGTGGGTTGCCATTTCCTTCTCCAATGCACAAAAGTTGAGCTTAAATACGTAGGTCACTGAACATATATCTGATGATTCTCTTGATTGGCGTGAACTGTGAAAGGGTCTGCTCCTTTGAAGTGAACTTGGACTAGGATTTTAATTAAAAAATCCAATTGCTACTGACCCTCCTGAATCAGTCTCCAACAAGCTTCCTTCTGCCTGGTGTGTTGTTTGAGCTGAAAGAAGGAGACCAAGTTCAGTTTAGAGGGAAAGGAAGGCCTTACTCTTTGATCAGAGAATGAAAAGATGCTTGAGAGCTCCTGCTCTAGAGCAGTGGTCTGCAACCTTTTTGGCACCACGGACTGGTTTTGTGAAAGATAATTTTTTCACAGACCAGGGAGTGGGGATGGTTTTGGGATAATTCAAGCGCATTATATTTATTGTGCACTTATTTTTATTACTATTACATCAGCTTCACCTCAGATTATCAGGCGTGATTAGATCCCGGACGTTGGAGAACCCTGCTCTAGAGCAGTTTTTCCAAGTGGCACTAGGGGTAAAGAACCGGTCTGCCAATGCAGGAGACAGAGATGCTGGTTCCATCCCTGGGTTGAAATGGCAACCCACTCCAGTATTCTTACCTGGAGAATCCCATGGACAGAGGAACCTGGCAGGTTACAGTCCATAGGGTTGCAAAGAACCAGACAGGAATGAAGCGACTTAGCACGCATGCTCAATAGCCCACTCTCCCTCTCCCACAAAGGAGGCCTTGGGCGGGGCTGCTTCCCAGGGATCTCAGCTTGGAGAGAGCAGAATTCTCCCGTCAGCGGCACCTGTGCCGCTCATGCTCCAGACGGCAGTACAGGTGCAGCCTCTCTGCGAAGGGCCCGCGGCTGTCTAAAGTTGAGGTGCTCTGGTGTCTGGGTTTCCTCAAGGAGTTCCTGTCTGAAGCGTTGAGCTAGAGGCCTCTGCTCGCGGCACCTTTGAACAAGTGAAGCTAGACTAAGCACAGAGGAAAAGGTTAGACTTTCTTTTATTACTCAGATTCTGTTTTTATTTCGTGGGAATTTTTAATGGGCTCTGCTGATGACGATATGGGATAGATTTGTTATGACCTGGATGAAGAGAAGGGAGTAAGATAACTACAAACTGAATCTTTATGGGACAGATATCAGTAATCTACGCATAGTGAATTTCATCTGGCTATGTCTGTGAGGAAAAAATGAGGGTGGGGTTGGTGCTGAAGGTTGGACAAATCATGTGAGGTGACCCAAATGAGGACAATATTAATGTGTTTTAGTGTTCTACCGAGATTAATTCGATCAGTTACTAGCAGTGAATTTTACCTGATTTCCCTGATATTTAGCTTCCCCATATGTAAAATGGGTGCAGTATTTCCACTTTTAAGATTGTTATGAGGACTAAATGTACCAAAGCATGCAGCAGAGGACAAGATGAATTCCTGTTAAGCATCAGATCTTTTCCTCAGTCTGGGAATTTCAGATAACTTGCTACTGCCATTTGAGAGGAAAGCTGCTCTAGGAAAGTAGGAACTGATTACTACCGGAAGGTGCTCCTTCCTTCTAACCTTTCACCGTGCTTTCTATAATTCCATATCTGGTAGGCTAGATTTCCCTTCTTTCTAGACAATTTTTTTTCTTGCTAATCCATCATTCTAGAAAATATTAGGGAGGGAAGGAAGTGTGCAGTTCTAGCATCCCCAAATCAGCTTAACGTATATTTCTTTTTAATGTATTTTAAAGTATAAATATTAAATCATTGAATGTGACTTTCAATGGGGAGGAGGAGAAAAAGAACCAAATAGAAGCACACGGAGAGGGAGAGAAGAATTTGGTAGTCTCTGAACTGCAGCCTCTGCTGATGCAGACAAATGGTGGCTGCCAACGTGCTGTGTTTTGCAGAGCCCTGGAGCACTGCCAGCCATTATGCACCTTAATATTTAATATGCATTTGTACAGAAATACCACATAAGTATGAGAGATGTTAATTGCTCGTAACATTTTAATATTTTTTAAATTTAACAGGCTGTTAGTCATAAAATAAAGAATGCGGTTTTGCTAAGTTGAGATTTTAGTGTTCAGCTCTTAAATTTTTCTGAGAGAGGTTTTCTGTGAAAAGTTAGTAATAAATACTTTGTACTTGCATCATGCCGCACTCTAAGGAGATCAAAGTCCTGATCAGAAATTTACTGAGACCCGGGAAGGATTCCAGGCTCTTCTGTACTCTGCTCAGCTCTCCTGGAAATGCTGCTCCTAGCAGCAGGTCTGACCTGTGGGGAAGTGTCTTTTTTATGTACCATAAGCTTCTGGAATTCTTCTCAGTTACTTAGCTCTTGTGGCAACCATCTCAAATCCTGAGATTCACTGCCTAACTAGTTACAGCACAATCATTGAATAATTGTTTTTTTTTTTCATGTTTTTGTTACAGTTTTATTGAAAAATCTGTTTTAGTTTAGAGAGAGTTATGCAAAAGTATCTGTACAAAAGTATTAAATAATTTCTAGTACTAAATAAACTCTTAGGATTCCAGTGGAGAAGTGATACCTGAAGATAAACAACAAAAAAATGTATTCTAATACAAAAGTCTTATGTAATCAGACTTTTCTGATCATTCACAGTATATATAGTCCATGTTCTGTAGTTCTGTGTTCTTTTAATGAAATGTGTTATCTTTGCTTTTAGTATGTTTCTTCTTTTCACTTCTTTTACCATCTATTTAAAAGTAACTTCCTCTGAGAAGTTTTTCCATACCATAGGCTGACTGTAGGCTCAATTTGTTATTTATTCCAGTCTAAATGTTTCTTCGAGCCTAGTGGCCCTTATCCATGGCACTGTAATTATTTTTATATATGTTTATCTCTCTCACAGTGCTATGAACCCTTTGAAGAGAGATCATTTATCTTACAGTTTTCTACGTGTTTGTCTGACATAGAGCTGGACACTTATAAAATGTTCAGAAAGGTTTTCAGAATGCATGGCTTCTGTATATGACCAAAAGATTATTTAAAATTTTAAACTCCAAAGATGTTCCATTTCAAATAGGCTCCTCTGTGCTTGCAGCAGATTAGCTCACTTCAGGTAGCTTTTTATTGTTAGTGCTTTAAAAACAATTAAATTGTTTCCTTTATTAACTTTAAATGAACATTAGAAAAAGAATTAGGAAAAGAGAAATAACCTGTAGCCTTAAATAAAAGTTAGACAAAAAATAATTGTGGAATTAACTTTCTAAAATGAATTTGCTTTGTTAAGTGAAAAATTGTGTGTTTTTAAACAGAAAAGAAATGCTTGCTTATGAAAGGCAACAAGGTGGCTCAATTTCTGGAAATTTCTGCAGATATGTTAAATGTAATTCTTTGCAGTTTCATCCCTAAGGTGATTTAGTCACTTGTTTGCTCTTGTGTGTTAAATTCAACTCTTCATTTTTTATCTCATTTTGTCTGCTTGAATTTCAGAGCACACACTCTAATCTTCAACAGAATGTGGGTATAACTTTCTCATTCTCCCTTACTCTGTAGAACCTTGAGGCAGTTTTTCAACAAAATTGTCCAGTGAATTGCTGTAGACCACAGAGCAAGTAAATTGTAATGAAGGGAAGGAAGTTCAGGTGTCTTACTTCCCTGGATCCCCATTCTAGTCTATAAAGATGAAAATGTTCTAAGACCATATATTTCATAATGATCTATAAAAGATCGTAGAAATTCTAAGGTAGTGTGAACCTCCATAAGGAAAACAAAGATCTGTATAAATGATAGAACCTTAATACAACAACTTTGTATTGAAGAGCTTTAAAAATGTTCACCTTCACTAATTCCATTCCTGAGACCCTTTTTTTAGAGTATTTATATATATGCTTTTTTTTGTACAGTATTTTACAATTTTATTTTATTTTTTTGAAGAAATAATAATAAGTACAAAGATTTACACTGAAGGATCTCACATCATTATCTCAGTAAAAAATCAAAACTAATAAATGTTCAACAATGTAGACTGGGTAGATAAATCATAGTATGTCTTTATAGTGAATTATAAAACAAAAATTCAAGTGTTGGTAGATTTTTATAAAGACATTGGAGAATGCCCACAACATAATAGTACATGAAAAAAGTGAAGAATAAACCGATTTCTAAAGCATAATCTATTTAAGCAAAAATTGTATACACACATAAACATATATATATTAGAATAAAAAGTAAAAATAAGAAAGAAATAACAACTGTATTTTTTCAATATCCTATAATGAGTGTATATTGCTTCAAAATTTTTTCAAAAAAGAATTTTGAAAGATACCATGTTAAAGGTTAACAGTTTTTTATTGCAGAAAGTTACTTTCCAGAGTAGCTTCAGAGTGTTGTTATAAATGATATCTTGCTTCATGGTGTCCTGGAAAATGCAAATAGATCTCATTTGATGGTCACAGGCTGTGCATCAGAGTAACCTTGGTAGAAAGAAGCTCTTTTTAAAGAATATTCATTCCTGCCAGAGACTCATCTTATAAGTATATCCAGGACTGTGGATATAGATTCCAGTATTAATATATTTTGTAAAACTTTCTCCAATTAATTCAGATACATGTTGTTGATTATATTTGCTACTTTGGTTATAAATAAAAATACTAAATCTTGAATCAAGCTGATTAAAGAAGAGGTAAGCATGGTGAGAAGGAAGCATTTAGCTTCCGGTGGAAAGGATAAGTGAGGTACTCACAGTTCTTTGGAGAGGGAGATAATCACTGAAAAACTTGCAGTTATGATAAATATAGAATAATAGCGATTTACTACTTTCTTTTTAAAAATTTTTTTGAAGGACAATTGCTTTACAGAACTTTGTTGTTTGCTGTCAAACCTCATGAGGGTGGGCAGAAGAGGAATGAATAGATGTGCATGTGTGTGTGTATCTTCTTTTGTGAAAAATCTTTTCAAGTTAATTGCCTCTTTATTTTCCATTTGGTTTGTGTTTTTCTTATTGATTTTTAGGAGTGCTTTATATATTCTCCATATGAGTTCCTTATTAGCTGTGTTACAAATATTTCTTCACCTTTGTATTGCCTATATATTTTAAAATAAACATATGTCAAGAATTATTATTCAACATATGAATGAAGTAACCAGTGAGAATTTTTAAGTGGTTCATATGAGAATTTGAGTTATAAAGATTTATAATCTCTACTAAAGAAAATCGACTTATATTGTTATGAATAGGGATTATTTTATTGCTAGGAATCCTTTGCATGGCTATCAGTTTTTTGCAGCTTAATCACTACCACTATAAAGTTATAAAATTGCCTAGTCAATAGAAAGTTAATAAAAGGTGCATGCTCCTGTAGAATCAGATAATTGGAGGGATGCCTAGCACTCCGCTGAAAGGATACTAGGTACACCCTTTTATCTCCAAGTCTTGGGATCTTTTTTTTCTCCTGACAGTATTCCTCCCTCTAATCACATGTGACTGTAGATAATCTCTAAAGCTTATTCTTGATCACAAAAATGTCTAGTCTCATTAGATCTGGTTTAATTCCTTATTAAGATGCATCAATAAAAGTGAAAGTTGCTCAGTCATGTCCAACTCTTTGCTACCCTATGGAATTCTTCCTTCTCAAGGGGATCTTCCCAACCCAGGGATCAAACCTGGGTCTCCTGCACTGCAGGTGGATTCTTTACCAGCTGAGCCACAAGGGAAGCCCAGAATTCTGAGGCCAGGATACTGGAGTGGGTGACCTTTCCCTTCTCCAGGGGCTCTTCCCACCCCAGGAATCTAACTGGGGTTTCCTGCACTGCAGACTGATTCTTTACCAACTGAGCTATCACTGTTAATCAACTATATATGTTTTATTGCATTTTCTTTGTAAATCTTGAGCCATATAGTATAGACCAACTAAGTCTAAAGGATTGACTTTAGCCTAAAATATTGATAAGGATTTTTGGATTGGGATTTTTACATCCTTTTTTATTTGCTTTTACTTCACTTATTATGGTAATCTTTGGGTCCATTCATATTGCTGAAAATGGCATTATCTCATTCTTTTTCATGGTTGAGTAATATTACATCATATATATATATTCTACATGTTTTTTTTTTATCCATGCATCTGTTGATGGACATTTAGGTTGCTTTCATATCTTGGCTATTGTAAATAGTACTGCTGTGAACATGGAGGTGCAAATATATTTTTAAATTAGAGTTTTCTCTGGATATATACCCAAGAGTGGGCTTGTCAGGTGGCATTAGTGGTAAATAACCTGCCTGCCAATGTAGGAGACATAAGAAACGCAGGTTTGATCCCTGGGTTGGGAAGATCCCCTGGAGGAGGGCATGGCAACCGACTCCAGTATTGTTGCCTGAAGAATTCCATGGACAGAGAAACATGGCAGGCTACAGTCCATAGGGTCACAAAGAGTTGAACACAACTGAAGCAACTTAGCACGTGCCCAAGAGCAGGATTGGAGGATCATACAGTAAGTCTATTTTTAGTTTTTTTTTTTTTTTTTAAAGGAAACTCCATACTGTTCTCCATAGTGACTGACCACATATAGTATAGGAGGGTTTCCTTTCTTTCCATCCCCTTCCCAGCATTTGTTAACTGTAGACTTTTTCATGATGGTCATTCTGACTATTGTGAGATGATATCTCATTGTAGTTTTGATGGGTGTTTCTCTAATAACTTGCAACATTAAGCATCTTTTCATGTGCTTTCAGGTCATCTGTTTGTCCTCTTTGGAGAAATGTCTATTTAGATCTTCTGTCCAATTTTTGGATTGGGTTGTTTGCTTGTTTGTTTTGATATTAAGCTATATGATCTTTTTGTTACATTAAAATTTTCATTTTATATATTTAACATTTTTGATGCTAACTTCTATTTCTCAGGGAAAATCAAATGAATGGGCTTCCCTTGTGGCTCAGTTGGTAAAGAATCCACCAGCAATGTGGGAGATCTAGGTTTGATCCCTGGGTTTGGGAAGATCCCTTGGAGAAGGAAACAGCTACCCATTCTAGTATTCAAGCCTGGAGAATTCCATGGACTATATAGTCCATGGGGTCGCAAAGAGTCAGATATGACTGAGTGACTTTCACTTTCTATTTCTTAGGGAATACTGAATGGTAGATAATTGAGGACTCTATGTAACATAGAAGAATTTTTAACAGTACCAAAGTACATGAATAAAGGAAAAAATCTTTATATTCCTTTAAACCTTCAAGTGTCACAATAAACCTATTTATGAAGTACTCCAAAAGATAAAGCTACTATATGGTGTATAATAATAGGCAAATGCATATAAATAAATAATTATCCTCAGTGATAAGTGGACAGTAATCAGTCCTTTATAGAAATCATCTAGGTACCCAATAATTAATATTGGATTATAAATGGGTAACTTCAAGATAATATTAGTATAAGTTATTATGATACCTAAAGATCTTGAAAATTATGATCTAGCTGACACTAGAAAACCTAGTTACTATTGGTATAAAAATGATCAAACTTACAATTTAATTTAATTGAAAAAAATTTTATATAAATGTTGTTTTAAATATTCAGCATTGATATAAATCATCTGAGGAACAGATGACAAGATGACATTGGTCATTCATGAGATTTATTGGAAAATTTCCCCTTGTGATAAAAAATGAGAAGGTAGCTGAAAGAGGCATGTTGAACATCTGATTGCGATACATCTAACCCTGTGAAGGAGAAAAGGAAAGAAGGAAGGAAGCAAGCCTTAGATTGCAGTGCAGTTTTGTGAATGTTTTGGCAAGGCCAATGCAGAGTCTTTGTGCCGAGACAGTCTGTCCTAGGTGTCCTAGATCACTGGAATGGGTTTGCTTTAGCATCCCTTCTGTGCTAAGTCATTGGTTGGGAGCAGCACAGTTGCAGCATGCCCTTGGCTAGGATGCAGTAAAGTAAATTCAAAGCATAGCAGCTGAGGGTGGCAGTCAACTGGAGTCCCCACAGTTGGAGATTTGAGTGGTACATTTTTTATGACTGTCATAGTCTGTTCCTTACATCACACAGATCTGCTTCTCCATACAAGATGAGGGATAGCTACTCCATGATTCCCATGGGCTTATCTTCCTGAGAGGACATTCAGCAGGTCAGTGAGATAAAGTGAAGTCGCTCAGTCGTGTCCAACTATTTGTGACCCCATGGACTGTAGCCTACCAGGTTCCTCCGTCCAGGGGATTTTCCAGGCAAGAGTACTGGAGTGGGCTGCCATTTCCTTCTCCGGGGGATCTTCCTGACCCAGGGGTCAAACCTGGGTCTCCCATGTTGCTTTTCTGTCTGAGCCACCAGAGAAGCCCTAGCAAGATAAGGTGCAGCCTAATAGCTGCAGTTGATGTTGGGGCTGAAGCTATTTCCTTTCTCCATTCCAAACTTCCCTGATCCTCTGCTTTTGCCTTGTTGGCTCTTAGTGGCTTGCCTGGGAGTGTGACCCAAACCTTCCTTTCAGAGGGCTCTGAAACTCTGGTAATTATTTCCAGGCCAGTGTTGCTGCTTATGTTCGTTTATTGCTGCAATGGACAAAAAGTACCAGTTGGCATCCAAGTGGCTCACTTGGATTCCATGTGTATTCTTCCCTCTCTCCATTGTGAAAAACCATCTCTATTCCTCCTGTTGATCATGGTTAACTACCCAGGACAATATGGTGGTAACTCCTTGCTTGCTGGTCCCTGGACATAATTCCAGAATGCCTAGCAGCAGCTCTAACTTGTAGTTCATTGGAACCCTTGCTCTGTCCATTGGCGAGATTATGTCCCTATGCTATCTATCAGTTGATAGCTTCATGTATTTTGATGGTGTGTTATTAGGTGTATATATCATTAAGATTATTTTTTCCTGATAAAATGACTTTTATCACTACAAAATGAACTATTTTATCTGGTAACACTTGCTTTAAAGTATATTTTGTATTAATGTATTCATATGGCTACTTCCATTTTCTTAAATGATTATTGTATCTTTTCCTTTTAATCTATTTATATCTTTAAATTAAAAATATGTCTCTTGGAAACAACATCAGTTGGTTCTTGGCTTTTTAATCCAATGTGACAATGTGTGACTATTAGTTGGAATATTTTGTCTATTTACATTTAACATAGATAACAGTATGATTTTGGTATATCTATCATCATCCTATTTATTTTCCATTTATATAGTCAGTTCTTTGTTACTTGAATTTCCTGCCTTTTTAAGAATTTTGTTCCAGATTTTGTGCATAAAAAGGGAAGACTGAAGTACCATATCATCTATTCTGTAGTCCAGAGAGCTGAATTCTTTCCCTGTGTTAAGTTGAGACTAGGTCACAGCTTTTACTAGATTGGGTTCATTATGTTTAAGTCTCATAAATATTTGAGCTGTGAGTGAGTTGGCTGCAGCTCCAAATATGTTGGTTAATTTTTGGATTCTATGCTGGTAGGTCTCAGCAGTCCAGTAATCATGAGAATGCATGGATTATGTTTCTAGTCCTTTCTTCACTGAAACTTTATTTGCAAAATTTTGAGGATAGAATTGGAGAAGAGAATTGTCAGGCTCAGCAATTTTTTCTCTTACTTAGGACTTTTCTATACTCCAGTTCATTTGATACTATCAATCAAGGCTTATCTGACCTCCCCCATTCCCACATCATTGCTTCATCTTTAGCCTCTCTCTCCTTGGCTGTGTGTATGTGCTTAGTCATTTCTGACTCTTTGTGATCCCCTGGACTATAGGCCTCCAGGCTCCTCTGTCCATGGACTTTTCCAGGCAAGAATATTGGAGTGGGTTGCCATTTTATCTTGCAGGGGATCTTCCCAATCAAGGGATTGAAACTGTTTCTCTTGCGTTTTCTGCATTGCCAGCCTAATTCTTTACCACTATGCCACCTGGGCTTCAGCTGTTCCTAGGCTATATACTTGCCTCTAGATATGGAGGCTATCAGTTTATTAGGACTTGTTTGTCACATTGAAGATATGACTTTTATTTATTTTTTTCTGGATATATTACATCTAGAATACATTAGGACTAAAGTCTTTTTAATCCTGTATGTTCTATCCAGAAGTCAAGTCTCTTTTCCTTTCTTGAAAGATCAGCTGTGTATGACGGTCTATCTGATGTTTCAACTTGAGACTTTTTAGGCCATTTTATTTCTCCATCTTGCTGAGATAGGAACAGAAGCCATAGATTTATGTTTACCTTATGACTGTTAGTACCACAACACACTGTGGAAAATTCTGAAAGAGATGGAAATGCCAGACCATCTGACCTAACTCTTGAGAAATCTATATGCAGGTCAGGAAGTAACAGGTAGAACTGGACAGGGGACAACAGACTGGTTCCAAATAGGAAAAGGAGTACATCAAGGCTGTATATTGTCACCCTGCTTACTTAACTTATATGCAGATTACATCATGAGAAATGCTGGGCTGGATGAAGCACAAGCTGGAATCAAGATTGCCTGGAGAAATATCAATAATCTCATAGATATGGAGATGACACTGCCCTTATGGCAGAAAGTGAAGAAGAACTAAAGAGCCTCTTGATGAAAGTGAGAGTGAAAAAGTTGGCTTAAAGCTCAGCATTCAGAAAACTAAGATCATGACATCTGGTCCCATCACTTCTGGCAAATAGATGGGGAAACAGTGGAAACAGTGTCAGACTTTATTTTTCTGGACTCCAAAATCACTGTATATGGTGATTGCAGCCATCAAATTAAAAGACACTTACTCCTTGGAAGGAAAGTTATGACCAACCTAGACAGCATATTAAAAAGCAGAGACATTACTTTGCCAACAAAGGTCCATCTAGTCAAGGCTATGGTTTTTCCAGTGGTCATGTATGGATGTGAGAATTGAATTATAAAGAAAGCTGAGCACCGAAGATTTGATGCTTTTGAACTGTGGTATTGGAGAAGACTCTTGAGAGTCCCTTGGATTGCAAGGAGATCCAACCAGTCCATCCTAAAGGAGGTTAGTCCTGAGTGTTCATTGAAAGGACTGATGTTGAAGCTGAAACTCCAATACTTTGGCCACCTGATGCGAAGAGCTGACTCATTTGAAAAGACCCTGATGCGGGAAAGATTGAAGACAGGAGGAGAAGGGGATGACAGGACATGAGATGTTTGGATGGCATCACCAACTCAATGGACATGAGTTTGAGTAGGGTCTGGGAGTTGGTGATGGACGGGGAGGCCTGGTGTGCTGCAGTCCATGGGGTCTCAAAGAGTCAGACATGACTGAGTGACTGAACTGCACTATCACTGTTAGATGGATGATGTATTACTGGTTTAAAGCACCAGGTAGTGTTAGTGGTAAAGAGCCCACCTGCTAATGCAGGAGACATAAGTGACATGGGCTCCATCCCTGGGTTGGGAAGATGCCCTAGACTAGGAAATGGCAACCCACTCCAGTATTTTTGCCTGGAAAATTCCATGGACAGAGAAGCCTGGTGGACTGCAGTCCATAGGGTCACAAACAGTTGGAGATGACTGAAGCAACTTAGCACAGGTACACGTGCATTAGAATTTTTTGAAGCCTATAAAAATATAGATACCTTAAAATATATGTATACACCTTGGTCTTACAATAGATGATTCAAATTCATTGACTCATGGGGGAAAAAAGCCAAAGGAATTTATGTTTTCTAAAGGTTCCTCAAAATGATTTTGATGCAAATAAAAGTTTGAAAAGAAAAATGATAAATTAGATGAATGGGACCTGAAAGTCCATGATATTTATCTGTATTTTATCCCTACTGCCCAGAACTAGTGAGTACTCAGTTGTGTTTGCTGAATGGATAAATGCATTCAATATGGCATCTTGGTTTTCCACATAATTCAGTTATGAGATGATTTAAACACATTGTTTCAATAAGTGAAATATGGCCTTATTAGAAGACTGAGCAAATTTACTGCTTTTGAGGTTACCAGTGTTCTCCTTGTTGCCTAATATATTAGGAACTTTTCCCTATATATCTTATTTGACTTCACGTTGCAGTTTGACACTATTCTCTTCCTGAAAAAAAAAAAAAAAGATATTTTCTTGCCTTTATTGGCACCATACTTTTCTGGTTTCTCTCTACCTATTGGCCTCTTAGTTATACTTTATAAATCCATTTTTCTCTTTCAAAAATCTAGGGATCCTAATGTGCTGGGAATACAAAGAACCTTAAGATACCACCTCTGCTCTTACTGCTACTGCTGCTAAGTTGCTTCAGTCGTGTCCGACTCTGTGTGACCCCATAGACAGCAGCCCACCAGGCTCCCTGGTCCCTGGGATTCTCCAGGCAAGAACATTGGAGTGGGTTGCCATTCCTTCTCCAATGCATGAAAGTGAAAAAGTGAAAGTGAAGTCGCTCAGTCGTGTCCAACTCCTAGCGACCCCATGGACTGCAGCCCACCAGGCCCCTCCGTCCATGGGATTTTCCAGGCAAGAGTACTGGAGTGGGGTGCCATTGCCTTCTCCACCTCTGCTCTTTTTTTTTTTTTAAGTATTTATTTTTTTATTATTTTTTTTTTTTAGTTTTTTATTTTTTAAATTTTAAAATCTTTAATTCTTACATGCATTCCCAAACATGAACCCCCCTCCCACCTCCCCTCCCCATAACATCTTTCTGGGTCATCCCCATGCACCAGCCCCAAGCATGCTGCATCCTGCGTCAGACATAGACTGGCGATTCAATTCACATGATAGTATACATGTTAGAATGTCATTCTCCCAAATCATCCCACCCTCTCCCTCTCCCTCTGAGTCCAAAGGTCCGTTATACACATCTGTGTCTCTTTCCCTGTCTTGCATACAGGGTCGTCATTGCCATCTTCCTAAATTCCATATATATGTGTTAGTATACTGTATTGGTGTTTTTCTTTCTGGCTTACTTCACTCTGTATAATCGGCTCCAGTTTCATCCATCTCATCAGAACTGATTCAAATGAATTCTTTTAACGGCTGAGTAATACTCCATTGTGTATATGTACCACAGCTTTCTTATCCATTCATCTGCTGATGGACATCTAGGTTGTTTCCATGTCCTGGCTATTATAAACAGTGCTGCGATGAACATTGGGGTACATGTGTCTCTTTCAATTCTGGTTTCCTCGGTGTGTATGCCCAGCAGGGGGATTGCTGGGTCATAAGGTAGTTCTATTTGCAATTTTTTAAGGAATCTCCACACTGTTTTCCATAGTGGCTGTACTAGTTTGCATTCCCACCAACAGTGTAGGAGGGTTCCCTTTTCTCCACACCCTCTCCAGCATTTATTGCTTGCAGATTTTTGGATCGCAGCCATTCTGACTGGTGTGAAGTGATACCTCATTGTGGTTTTGATTTGCATTTCTCTAATAATGAGTGATGTTGAGCATCTTTTCATGTGTTTGTTAGCCATCCGTATGTCTTCTTTGGAGAAATGTCTATTTAGTTCTTTGGCCCATTTTTTGATTGGGTCGTTTATTTTCTGGAGTTGAGCTGCAGAAGTTGCTTGTATATTTTTGAGATTAGTTGTTTGTCAGTTGCTTCATTTGCTATTATTTTCTCCCATTCAGAAGGCTGTCTTTTCACCTTGCTTATATTTTCCTTTGTTGTGCAGAAGCTTTTAATTTTAATTAGATCCCATTTGTTTATTTTTGCTTTTATTTCCAGAATTCTGGGAGGTGGATCATAGAGGATCCTGCTGTGATTTATGTCTGAGAGTGTTTTGCCTATGTTCTCCTCTAGGAGTTTTATAGTTTCTGATCTTACATTTAGATCTTTAATCCATTTTGAGTTTATTTTTGTGTGCGGTGTTAGAAAGTGATCTAGTTTCATTCTTTTACAAGTGGTTGACCAGTTTTCCCAGCACCACTTGTTAAAGAGATTGTCTTTACTCCATTGTATATTCTTGCCTCCTTTGCCAAAGATAAGGTGTCCATATGTGTGTGGATTTATCTCTGGGCTTTCTATTTTGTTCCATTGATCTATATGTCTGTCTTTGTGCCAGTACCATACTGTCTTGATGACTGTGGCTTTGTAGTAGAGCCTGAAGTCAGGCAAGTTGATTCCTCCAGTTCCATTCTTCTTTCTCAAGATTGCTTTGGCTATTCGAGGTTTTTTGTATTTCCATACAAATCTTGAAATTATTTGTTCTAGTTCTGTGAAAAATTCCACCTCTGCTCTTAAGGATCTTATAAATCAAATAAGTAGTGCTATTGTTATAGTTTTGAAAGAGTTCTGAGAACACTACCCCAAGATATGAAACACAGGCTCCTTCCTGCTTGAAGACTTTAAATGTCCTTCTCTTCACCTTCTTTTGTTATTTTTTGAAAATTTGTTTTAAGGACTTCACTGTCTTCGAGTATATGTACATGAGAATCTGTGATAGGAGGAAAGAGGGGAGAGCAGTAAGGAGGTAAGAGGGAAGGAAGGAGGGCCTCAGCATGTTGCTCTCTGCTTCTTTATTATGAGTAAGCATGAATAGAAATAAGATGCATTATAATACTTTGACTTTCTAAAGCATCCTTAAGACTTCCCCAATTTTATTTTCATAACATTCCATTTTACTAATGGAGAAACTGAATCAGGGTATGTCCATATGTCTACTAGATGTCTCCATCTTTCAGCCCTCAAAGCGCTTTTCATCTATAATTTCAATTTGATACTAGCAATAGTCCTCTGAGTTTTTTGCTCATAAAACAAGGAGGAGTTGTAGAATGAACCATATTTGAAAGGGAAAATATCCCAATCCAGCTGAGCTGAAATCTCTGCCCATCCATTTGCTAGCTGAGTTCCACTTAACCTACACAAGGCTATTTATCTATTAAATATGAATAATAATTCCTACCAATAGAGGTTTTTGTGACTGGTACTTACTAAATGTCAGTTAATTTTTTTTGCTTTCTCTGAATGTATTTCTGTCCTTGTTGGTTCTTCCAGAGAAGTTTTTTTTTTTTCTTTTCATGGCAAAAGACGGTCTTTTCATGTCTGTAGTCTACGTTTGCAAAGGTAAACATGAACTGGCTATGCACTAGTCTAGTAGAGCTGTATTCCTTTCTCTCACATGAAACAAAGGCTCAGGGAACATTTTATTCTGTGCAAGATTTATTTTTAACAGAACTGTAACATTCTACATGGAATAGTCTCTTGAAAATAGACAGTTTTAAAAGAGGACCTGAAAGCTGTTATATGGCATCTGTATAGCTGTGCAATTTCTAATCTGGTAAGAGTTCAAATGTAACAATTAATGTTACACCTCACTTCATTCAGATTAGTCTAAAGTTTATCTGCCTCAGGCAATAATAATCTGGACTCAATAAAAGATACTGAAGCAGATGGAGGTACTACAATTTCTAATTAAACTCTTCTTTGTTAAACTATGTATTCTTTCATGATTTATTGAGCTGATTTCAACTCTCCATCACCTATACAACTGCTGTTTGTGTTTAGCACCTGGTGACTCTGGTTACTTTCTTAGGCGGAGAAGGTTTAAATAGAGAATCTCATTTTACCCTAATGAGATAGTTGCAGAAAAGATGACATTTCTTTTGGTAACTGGAATAAAACAAGGAGAAGAAAGGCAACTGATGTTTATTGAGCGTTAGGAATGCCCTGTAGACAATTTTCAATAAATCTGCTCTGAAGCAATGCTTTGTATGCATTGCTGCGTTTAATCCTCATAACTATACTATGAGGAAGAGGTTGTTTCTTATTTGTTCACCATTTTGTTGGTGAGAAAACTGAAATGAGTGAGTTTGAATCAACGAGCAGATGTGAAAAAGCAGAATGACTTTCCTTCTCTGTTCATACCTGTCACCAAGGGAAAGAAAGGTATGAGAGGTTTTATAAATCAGAATGTTGAGAATGTTAAGAATAAAAACATCTTGTATTATTAAAAGAGAAATGTAGTGCATATATGCCTATACATGAATCAAAAGAATTACTTTTTTGCATGTGAATAGCATCATGCTGTGAAGCATGTAACACACTTGTATGCAGATGTCACAGAGCCAGACCCTGTGCGAGGCATTGGCAGTTTAGCGGTGGAAGAGACTGACTCTATTTCTGTTTTCATAGAAAAAAAATGAATGCAAATATTCACGTAATTCCAGTTAATGCTTATCCATTGTTCACTACGAAAACCAGAGGCTTGTCTGCTTGAATAGCCTGAGATGATTAACAAGGTAGAAAGGATGCTCTACTGCGGGAAGTGCAAAAGAACTCTAAGAAAATAATGGGGGAGAAGAGAGATACTACCTCACCTCACAAGTCCTAGTCCCTGAAAAGGAATGTGGAAGAGAGTGGGAGATGGGTCAGGTGTTTCAATATGGGTCAGGTGTTTCTCCTTAAGAACAGCAGGGTCTAAAAGTGTTGAGGATTCCTCGGAAAGTGGAAGTCTTTTCTGTGTAACTTGATTTGTTCCCATGAAATTACTGTTCTTCTTGGCCCTTTAATAAGGCAGTTTGGCTACTCAATAGAAAGTAACACCTGCTAACACTCTCTCTCTCTCTCTCTATATATATATATACACACACACATACATATATGTATATATATATATTTATTTATTGGAGTATAATTGTTTTACAACACTAGTTTCTGCTGTATAGTAAAGTGAATCAGTTATATGTATACATATATTCACTCACAATAAATTTCTTTTATCTTATGATCAGGAGACAATAAACTGTCTTAAAAAAAGTGTATTTGATATGCCATGCTACATCCAAAGGTTCAAAAACTGTGTCGCAACATAAATTCTCCAAACACCACAATTTGAATTAAGTCAGAAATAGCTTAATCATCAGTAGCTTACATGTAATGTTGATGTCTTATCTTTTGTTTCTAGAACCTAAAAAAAAATGGTTATATTTTCGAGATACAGTGTAAGGTATAAATTCAGGAGTAAATATGAGATGAGAGTTCATAATAACGTTTGGGATAGAAATTAATAGACAGTCCAACAAATATATATCAAAAGCAAGCAGGAAAAGAGTAATAAAGCAAAAATGAAATCAGTGGTTAGTCAGAACATTTGGGCTAAATATAAAGCAATAATCAAACCATTAGAGACTGTTGAGTTTATGTAATGAATAAGAATGTTGGAAAGGCTGAAATATCACAAAAATGATTAAAGGGTCAGAAAAAAGGAGCTATGGAGAAAACTTTAATTAGGATTATAACTAGGGCAAACCCCTCATTACCACATGACTCACATCACAGGTCTGAATATATAATAGTCACAGGATTCCCCAATGAAAACTTCACAGTAAAATTATAAAATTCTTAACCTATAAGGTAATAATTCTGTCCCTTACATTTGGAATTGGACTTGTAAAGAGAAAGATAAGAGCATAATAAAAAAAAAAACTATAATAATCCTTTATGTGGTGAACCAAAAACATTGTGGAAGCAATGTAAGAAGATGAATGATTTGAGATAATGGCAGTGAACTCTTCTAAAACTATGGAACTGTTGTAATGCCAGTTCTTTATAGCACATGGATATATGATAAAATATGTGTGTGGTTCATCATTGGATTATGCTTGACTTATTCATTTAATAAAGAACATTAAATTAACATGCTTAAATGGGTTAAATTAACATGCTTCCAGAAAAGAGATTTGAAAAATTAAAGTTACAGAGTAAACTTTCCACCTATAAAATAGTTAAATGATAGAGTGGATCACAGAAGATGATTATTATGATGTCATGAATAGGAGGAAATTATTTTGGTATTGACTCTAGAAAGTTAAGGAGGTTATTACCACAAGAAGGTTGACCTCTTGTCATTCAGAGACTTGAAATTTTGACTTTTTAGATTTTATAGAATTGTCAAGTGTTGACTCATTGGCTTGAATTCTAGGGAGTGGGAATGGAAGTGTCGCAAGTAAACGTCTTATTTTACAGCTGCCTGGGCTGTCTGACATAATAGTTTCTAGATATACACTACCTCTAATCTGCAAGAGTCCCTCTTATTTTCAAGAGTCTATGGAGTGAGGACTAGAATCCAAATACAATCTATTGAAGAAATGGAACTTTGCAGTTAGTTTTCTATTATTGCTGTTAAAAGAATCCATAAATTTTCAAATTTTGTATTCTTTTTGGAGTACACATTTCCATTTGGAAATAAATACAGATTTATTCCTTTGGGTCATCAGGAATCACAATTCAAAATATGAACAATGAAAAATATTTTCGGTATATGAAAATATTTCAGTATAGTGGGGAAATACTGTAATAGTGTATAGTAAAACTCATATTTTTAAAATGTGTTTGTTACATCTGCATTTAATTTCATAGCCAATTTTAGAAATATATTAACCTCAGGGACGGATTAAGAATGCCTGAAGGGGAAATCAAAGAGAGTGAATTAATATTCAGCTTCTGACACAATAAGATAGACGCTTACAGAAGACAACAGATTTGAAAGCCTGGCTTTGGTAAAACAGGATTTTCTAGATTCTTTTATCTTTTCATGATGCATAATATAAAACCTGATTGCAGAGTTCCAGTTTTAGGTGGTGTTTATCCAGTGGGGACAGAGAGAGAGACAGAGAAGAAAAATGTTGCTTGTCCTGGTGGAGGAAGGCAGAAGAGAGAAGAGAGAGGAGGGTGACTAGCTCAGGAATAAGGGCTCTTATTATCTGCCTGAATTTGAAAAAAAACAAAGGAGTTGATATATTCCCATGGGTTTGTGGAGGCTGAGTCCACTTAGGCTGGTCATGCTTCTCTGGTAAGACTGTATGAGCATTTGAGCCTTTAGACTTCAGATGATTTCATCATGGCACAGGGTAATTATGCCCGACCTTGCCATAAGGCCACTATGTAGAGTCTGCATGGTGTTCTAGGATCCTGGGATTTCTTCAATGAAATGATGAAGAGATGTTGAAATTGCTGGTGGGTAACAGAGACCTGGGATCAAGAGTAGGTAAGAAGTTTGAGCCTGGGTGAAAATGTTCATGCTGTGGTTTCTACCAGGGGTGCCAGCATGTCACCCCAAAAGCATAATGCAGCCAGTTGCCCATCAGCACTCACCAATTGGGGAGAAGACTACTCCATGTATTCTGTACAAGAGGCTATAGAGATCCAGGTGATACCTCATGGATCTGAGGAATGAATCTCTCTATCATCCTTTCATGTATCTTTCACCCACTTCTATGAGAACAAGGTCAGAACCCTCTCATACACACATGAACTTGAGAAGAGTAAGGGGTTAAATCTGAAAGATGGACAGTTCAGTTCAGTCAGTTTAGTTCAGTCACTCAGTCGTGTCTGACTCTTTGCAACCCCATGGACCACAGCACGCCAGGCCTCCCTGTCCATCACCAACTCCCAGAGTTTACCCACACTCATGTCCATTGAGTCAGTGATGCCATCCAACCATCTCATCCTCTGTTGTCCCCTCCTCCTCTTTCCCTCAATATTTCCCAGCATCAGGGTCTTTTCCAATGAGTCAGCTCTTTGCATCGGGTGGCCAAAGTTTTGGAGTTTCAGCTTCAACATCAGTACTTCCAATGAACACTCACAACTAATCTCCTTTAGGATGGACTGGGTGGACCTCCTTGCAGTCCAAGGGACTCTCAAGCGTCTTCTCTAACACCAAAAGATGGACATTTACCTTAAAAGAGTAAATTTTGTGAAAGAGGAAAAATTTTAAAATCTCTAATAGGGAGTTTAACTTTGAAAAAAAAAGTATGGCTTGTTGAAACCAGAAGAGGCAAAAATATTTTAAGTAGCCAATTGGGGAAAAAAAAAAAATCTGTTCGTGATTCAAAGTTGTGAAAAAAAATGCAGATTTAAAGAATTTAAGAAGCTATTTTCTTTGTGCAACTGAACCACAGAGAATAAATACTCAAATATTCATAGAAAAATAATAGTTTGAGAATTAAAATGTTGTGTGTTTCTCTTGGGAAAATAAACTGATGTAAATAACCTGGAGATTAGAAGAAAAATCTTTTGAATTAAGACTTTACTATTGCCTCCATGAAATTACCCCTAGACTAGCCAGCTTTAATGTAGCAGAATCAAACTTGGAATAGGAAGTTCTTATTTGAAAAATTCACTAGCATTATTACCTGTGTCACTTCAGGTAACAGGTTGATTAATTTCTCTGAGTCTCAGTTTCTTCACCCATGAAATGCATAATATTAACCTCAGGGAGTTTTGATGAATCTCATACATGATCACGCATGACTTAAAGTGCAGACCTGAGCTGAAACCTGCTTGCTGCCTGTTTAGAACATGAAGTTTTAGTGGAAAATGGCCTTGCCCATTTCTTGCCTTTTCCATGGCTATTTCATGCTGCAAAGGCAGAGTTGAGTAGCTGTGATAGAGACTCTGTGAGCAGGTGCTATTGTTTTTATCATGTTAACCCACTTTGCTCTGAGTCCAATCTTATATAGTTGCATTTTGGTAAACATTATTTTTTTTAAACGCCTTCATTCTGGAGAAAACTATTTTTTCGTTCAAAAGTATGTTTCTCACTGTAAGTTAACCAGTTGGCAATCGGTTTATAAGACAGTCTGTTCAGAATTTGGTTACATTTCCTCTCTCTGCCAAGGCAGATTCTCCCCAACTGAGCTGATACATTAAACCTCTGAGTCTACAATCTAAGGCCCACCTGTTCCTCTGTAGCCACAATGAGCCATTCCCCCGCTCCCCATTATCATTGAGATCAAGGAGCCTACTACTTTACTCAACTTTACCACATTTATCATAAAATAGTCCTAAATTGTTGCCTCTTTTTGTGAACAAGACATCAAAACATAAATTATTTTTTTAAAGGCACACTATATCTGCTTTGATGTTTTTCCTTTTCCTTTCTCCGATGTTCATCCTCATGTGGTCCGTCTGTCACCTGCTGCAGGGTGAAATCTAGTGAGAACAACAGACGGCTATTCTGTGAAAGGGCACCTTGGGTGCATTTGCCATGATGCTAGGATTATGAACAGATAGTTTCAAATGCCAGTTTATTATTAAATGAAGCCTGATTTCTAAATAAATCAGCAATAGAACATCTAACAATGGGAATATAACATGCTTGGGTTAATTATGCCACTCTTCAGGTAAAAATTTAGTTGTTCACAGCTAACCACCTGCATTTATTAAAAAATAAAGAGACTTCAGATTTCTTTCTGGAAATCAAACATTTTTGAAATTGAGGTGCTGTAGTTTTGCCAAATGCTGTTGAAACTCCAACAGGTAATTACGCCAGCCTGAGAAGACTATGATGGTGAAAATAAGATTAAAAAAAGAGTTGTGGGTTTTCAGCCACAATCAGCAGACAGTTTTAATTTTGGAAGTGAATGTCACTGTGCTTGGGCATAGTTTAAATCTTCTCCTCCCTACCAACTGTTCTCTTCATTTGCCTGAAAACCTTCCAGTTCCCTCCTTTCTCAATTTTCCTTCCTTTTTGAACTTTCCTCTGCTTCTCACCCCTCCCATGGCCACAAATGTTCTTAACAAAACTTAAGAATAATATAGAAACCTGTGCTGTTTCACTAGCGAGGGGAAAACAAAGGGTTTTCTTAGTGCATCACCTTTGCTTCCTCTTCACACGTTAAAAAAGTATTGAACAGTCGCCACAAGTCCAATTCAAGAAATCTTTTCTACGGATACACTCTTCCCAGGGCGCAAAGTTCCATTATGAAATCATTGCAGCCTGAGGGTGAAACAAAAAAGAGAAGCTGAGTCTAGCAGAGAGCTGACATGAGAGAAGCAGTGGGAACAGGAGAGAGCAGGTGCTGGGAGCAGCATGAATAATGGAGCAAGCTTCAGGAAGATGGTGGGAGGAAGAACACCAGGGAAGGCTCCTCCTCCTCCTTGGTTCCCCGTGGGCCGTGTGCCAGGCAGGTATCCCTGCAGCCCATGTGGAAGTGGCAACAGATGCAGGTGGTAGTCCCAGCTGTCTCACAGGAGCTTCCCACTGGTGGGTTCTAAAGGTCTTCCCATCTAAGATTACACAGAACCCTCTCTGGAAGGGCTGAATGCAGGGATGGGAAACTTTAGCATTTCCCAGTGGCATGGCCAGTGGGAAGAATAATCAATCCTTAAAAGCCATAAATTGAAAACGAGTCTTTTCACAGAACTTATTTTTGAACACTGACCATTTTCTGATTTTTTTAATCAGTAGAAAAACAAGTCTTTTTTTTTTTCAGATGTTATCAAATTTTATGCTAGTGGTAGTTGTTAGTGAACACACACTGCTTACAGAAGTCATCTGCTATTTGTCCATACTCAAGGCTAACATAAAACATCTGCCAATTTGAAGTGGTCCTTAAAATGTTTAAGGGAATATAATTGATTGTAGTATATGCAAAACATACTAGTACATAGGTTCGGTTCAGTTCATTTCAGTCGCTCAGTTGTGTGCGACTCTTTGCGGCCCCACAAATCACAGCACACCAGGCCTCCCTGTCCATCACCAACTCCCAGAGTCCACCCAAACCCATGTCCATTGAGTCGGCAATACCATCCAACCATCTCATCCTCTGTCATCCCCATCTCCTCCTGCCCTCAATCTTTCCCAGTATCAAGGTCTTTTCAAATGAGTCAGCTCTTCACACCAAGTAGCCAAAATATTGGAGTTTAAGCTTCAAAATCAGTCCTACCAATCAGCACCCAGGACTGATCTCCTTTAGGATGGACTTGTTGGATCTCCTTGCAGTACAAGTGACTCTCAAGAGTCTTCTCCAACACCATAGTTCAAGAGCATCAATTCTTCAGTTGTCAGCTTTCTTTATAGTCCAACTCTCACATCCATACATGACCACTGGAAAAACCATAGTCTTGACTAGACGGACCTTTGTGGGGAAAGTAATGTCTCTGCTTTTGAATATGCTATCTAGGTTGGTCATAATTTTCCTTCCAAGGGTAAGCATCTTTTAATTTCATTTCTGCAATCACCATCTGCAGTGATTTTGGAGCCCCCCAAAATAAAGTCAGCCACTGGTTCAGCTGTTTCCCCATCCATTTGCCATGAAGTGACGGGACCAGATGCCATGATCTTCATTTTCTGAATGTTGAGCTTTAAGCCAACTTTTTCACTCTCCTCTTTCACTTTCATCAAGAGGCTCTTAAGTTCTTCACTTTCTGCCATAAGGGTGGTGTCATCTGCATATCTGAGGTTATTGATATTTCTCCTGGCAATCTTGGTTCCAGCTTGTGCTTCCTCCAGCCCAGCATTTCTCATGATGCACTCTGCATATAAGTTAAATAAGCAGGGTGACAATATACAGCCTTGACTTACTCCTTTTCCTATTTGGAACCAGTCTGTTGTTTCATGTCCAGTTCTAACTGTTGCTTCCTGACCTGTATACAGGTTTCTCAAGAGGCATGTCAGGTGATCTGGTATTCCCATCTCTTGAAGAATTTTCCACAGTTTATTGTGATCCACACAGTAAAGTCTTTGGCATAGTCAATAAAGCAGAAATAGATGTTTTTCTGGAACTCTTTTGCTTTTTCGATGATCTAGCAGATGTTGGCAATTTGATCTCTGGTTCCTCTGCCTTTTCTAAAACCAGCTTAAACATGTGGAAGTTCACGGTTCACATATTGCTGAAGCCTGGCTTGGAGAATTTTGAGCATTAGTTTATTAGCATGTAAGATGTGTGCAATTGTGTGGTAGTTTGAGCATTCTTAATTCTCCTTATTGCCAAATTCAGACTGAAATTGAAGAAAGTGGAGAAAACCACTACACCATTCAGGTATGTCCTAAATCAAATCCCCTATGACTATATAGTGGAAGTGAGAAATATATTTAAGGGACTAGATATGACAGACAGACTGCTTAATGAATTATGCATGGAGGTTCGTGACACTGTACAGGAGACAGGAATCAAGACCATCCCCAAGAAAAAGCAATGCAAAAAAGCAAAATGGCTGCCTGAGGAAGCCTTACAAATAGCTATGAAAAGAAGGGAAGGGAAAAGCAAAGGAGAAAAGGAAAGATATACCCATTTGAATGCAGAGTTCCAAAGAATAGCAAGAAGAGATAAGAAAGCCTTCCTCATTGGTCAATGCAAAGAAATAGAGGAAAACAATAGAATGAGAAAGATTAGAGATCTCTTCAAGATAATTAGAGATATCAAGGGAACATTTCATGCAAAGATGGGCTCAATAAAGGACAGAAATGGTATGGACCTAACAGAAGCAGAAGATATTAAGAAGAGGCGGCAAGAATACACAGGAGAACGGTAAAAAAAAAAAATTCACAACTCAGATAATCAGGATGGTGTGATCACTCACCTAGAGCCAGACATCCTGCAACGTGAAGTCAAGTGGGCCTTAGGAAGCATCACTATGATCAAAGCCAGTGGAAGTGATGGAATTCCAGTGGAGCTATTTCAAATCCTAAAAGATGATGCTGTGAAAGTACTGTACTCAATATGCCAGCAAATTTGGAAAATTCAGCAGTGGCCACAGGACTGGAAAAGGTCAGTTTTCATTCCAATCCCAAAGAAAGACAATGCAAAGAATGCTCAAACTACCACACAGTACATAGGTAGACCAAGATATTTCTTTCTGAAGCATCAGTTAAGGACAACTTAAAAACTAGAGGTTTATCAAAGTACCGTAACTATTTTCACTATTGTCCAGACCATTTCAGGAAGCCAGACCCTCAAATCTGACTAATATAAAAGATATAAAGGTTTACTCATTTTTCCTGTCCATATTATTTCACAGGTTTCCAGTGAGGTCAAGATGAAAAGTTTGAAATGCCTCTTCAGTTCAGTTCAGTTCAGTTCAGTTCAGTTCAGTCGCTCAGCTGTGTCTGACTCTTTGTGACCCCATGAATCGCAGCATGCCAGGCCTCCCTGTCCATCACCAACTCCCGGAGTCCACCCAAACCCATGTCCATCGAGTCAGTGATGCCATCCAACCATCTCATCCTCTGTTGTCCCCTTCTCCTCCTGCCCTCAATCTTTCCCAGCATCAGGGTCTTTTGAAATGAGTCAGCTCTTCACATCAGGTGGCCAAAGTATTGGAGTTTCAGCTTCAACATCAGTCCTTTCAATGAACACCCAGGACTGATCTCCTTTAGGATGGACTGGTTGGATCTCCTTGCAGTCCAAGGGACTCTCAAGAGTCTTCTCCAACACCACAGTTCAAAAGCATCAAATCTTCTGCACTCAGCTTTCTTTATAGTCCAACTCTCACATCTATATATGACCACTGGGAAAACCATAGCCTTGACTAGACGGACCTTTGTGGGGAAAGTAATGTCTCTGCTTTTGAATATGCTATCTAGGTTGGTCATAACTTTCCTTCCAAGGAGTAAGTGTCTTTTATTTTCATGTCTGCAATCACCATCTGCAGTGATTTTGGAGCCCCCCAAAATAAAGTCAGCCACTGTTTCCCTTGTTTCCCTATCTATTTGCCATGAAGTGATGGGACCAGATGCCATGATGTTAGTCGTCTGAATGTTGAGCTTTAAGCCAACTTTTTCACTCTCCTCTTTCACTTTCATCAAGAGGCTCTTTAGTTCTTCACTTTATAGTTGATTTGTAATGTTTTGTTAATTTTAGGTATACAGTGAAGTGATTCAGGCATATATATATGTGTGTGTGCATGTGTATATATGAATGTATATATATGTATATGTTCTTTTTCATATCTCTTTCCATTATAAAGAAGAAAGTTGTATTCAGTTGTATCAGACTCTTTGCAGTCCCATGACTTAGGAAAAGATCACTTCCCCAGGAGTGCATGTGCCAGCCTGGCATAATATTTGCTTTATAAATCATGGATTGCTGTTCAACCTTATACACTGAAAGTTTCTTGGTGACTGTGTCTCATGCTTCAGTCAAAAGAGCCACTGCATTACTCTTGAAAGGTCATGCGTCATCACACATCAGTCAGAACACTTAGCTTCTCTCTGATGACTTATGATTTCCAGACTGAATATAAGATTAGAATGCATGTGCTCAGTCATGTCCAATTCTTTGTGACCCCATGGACTATATAGCCTGCCAGATTCCTCTGTCCATGGAATCTTTCAGGCAAGAATACTGGAGTGGGTTGCCATATCCTACTCAGGGGATCTTCCCGACCCAGGAATCAAACCCACATCTCTTGAGTCTCTAGCATTGGCAGGCAGAGTCTTTCCCATTATAGGTTATTATAAGATATTGTATATAGTTTCCTGTGCAATACAGTGAGGCAGTGTTTGAGATTTAAGATAAGACCATTTGGGTGAGCCCTAATCCAGCGTGACTGGTATCTTTATCAGAGGAAATCTGGACACATGAGAGACATCAGGGATTCACTTGCACAGAGAAAAGGACACAGCAAGAAGGCAGCTGTCTGTAAATCATGGAGAGAGGCCTCAGGATAAATCAAACCTGCCACCACCTTGGTTGTGAACTTCCAGCTTCTACAGATGTGAGGAAATACATCTCCATTGCTTAAGCCACAACCTAGTCTATGGTATTTTGTTATGGTTGATGGAGTGAACTATCGCAGTGCGTCACAAACAGACTTTATACAGCATGAACAGTACAGATTTCATTGTTTTAACTCAGTATCATAATTATAGAGAATCTCATTTTATTTTGGTGATGAGACATTAGGAATGAGCCCAAAGTATCCTAGAATAACACTGGGTACATCTGAAGGTACTGTTCATTGACATTGTTTTAATGAAACATACCAGAGAGAAAGAAGAGAGAGAAGAGAGAAAGAAGCTAGCATTAGGCTGCCAAAGGTAGTTATTGTAATAAATTGTCGAGGACAGGTCATGTCCTAGACATGATGAATTCTCAATTGTTTGGCCTGCAGCAGGAGAAAAATAAGTTAGAGCAGGGAGTTCCAGGGCTCGGAAACCTCAGCAGCCTGTGAGGATGGTGGCAGGAATCTGATTTGTGGTCCAAGTTGATATAGCAAATTTGTTCTCCATCTGGGCTTGGATTGATATCCCGAGATTCAAATCATGTGGTTGTGGTCCCCCAGCCTGAGTTTCCCACAGTAGTGGTGTAGAGACAGGTGGAGGGGATTGTGTGGGAGACCATCTGGGCTGAAGCAGAATTCTAGCCAGCTGTTGGTTGGCAGGACGGACAGAGGGTCCAACTCCTAGGGAAAATTGGATTGTTTTAGAACCCTCTTATGATCGTTGAAGCTGAGGAGTCAGAGCCAATCCTAGTCAGAAAACTGGGATATAAATCAGGATTTGAAGCAATTTTCCATCCCCATGGAGATTGGGGTGGAGAAAGCAATAGCTCCATAAGCACAAAAGCATCTTGGAACTCACACCTGTTATAGGGCTGAGAGTTATTGCAGACATTAATTCAAAATTATAGTCAAGTTTGTTCATTCGGTTCAGGCGTGGAGAGGACAGTATGAGGAGCAAGGCGGATGATCTGAAATGACACCCATGGTGAAATCATAAGAAATGGTTTGAAAGGTGCTGACAACTCAAGAGATACTGAAAGCACAAGCAAAGAAGATAATTTTCTGGAGGGCAAGTAAAATAGTTCAGGGATGATTACTTCACTCTTTAATTCATTAACCTATTCTTCAAAAAGTTAGTGGTGTTCTATTTCCCTGAAGGATAGACAGCTCAACATTATTCACTGCAATTTCATAAGAAAAATGCAGATGAGCAAAAGGCAAGCCAGTCATTTGCTTTATATAGAAAGCAAGTGTCTGAGAATGTCTTTCAGTTCATATTCCTTACTCTCTATATCCCACATCAGGAGCAGCTTTGGCATTTATAATTGATATAATGATAATTTTAAGTAACTGATAAAATGTGAGATTTGGTTATACTGTTCTTAAGAAGGCAGAGAAAAATTTTGCTATTTAATGAGTTGCTCTAATGGGCTATCCTAACATTGTAAATACTTTTTGAAATATAGCTTTTATAAAATTTAATCTTTAATTCTGATTATATAATAACAGGTCTCATTCATGCTTTGCAAATGTGAAATTCTTATGTGGTAACTCAATTTGTAACTCAAAATGTAATTTCCATAGAGATACAAAAATAAATGATTTAGCAGATGTAACAAGTTTTCATTCATAATATACGTGTGGGTATGAATATTTATATGCAGATATATTCATTGTATGATTACAGTGTACTGAGAGGAATGGATTTCTGCACATCATGATAATTATCATTGGTGTGTGCTACTAGTTGTCAGACATTGTATTAAATGACTTTACAAATGTTAACTCTTTCAATATTCAGAAAAATTCTTTGTAGCAAATTATCCTGATTTTGTAGAGAAGGAAACTGAGAGTTGGGGTCCTAAAGTTAAAAAGTATTTAAACTGCCTAGAATCTTAGACTTGGAAGATGGGAAAACTGGAATGCATTCCAAAGTCTGATAGACCTTGATGCTTTCAACCTCTCTGCTACATTACTGCACAAATTGATTTAAGTATTCAAGAATGGAGCCGCAGTTGTACAGTGAAATTATACAGAAACCAGTTGGCCTTGTGTAGGGGAAAGAACACTGCTTCATTGTCACCATCCTCGACACTGCTTGAGACATCTGTGCCTCTTATTTCCATATGTTTGGGCAAGACTGAGGAGCTGTTTTATATTTTATAAAACTTGCAGATGAATGACTTTTTCAGTTCCACATTCTGATCCCATGATATTCAATATAAAGGAAACTAATTTATGAAATTTCTTAATACTCTTTAATTATATCTAATTCAACAGCAGATAATATGATGGAAAGAACATGTCACTATAGGCAATGCTGTGTACTTATCTTTATCCCAGTTTGCCCCATCTGCAAAATAAGGGGATGAGGAGCCTGGCTGGATACAGTCCACGGGGTTACAAAGAGTTGGACATGACTGAGAAACTGTTTTAAAGTGTAGTTGTCTTATTAACTCATTTCCAGGTGAGGAAACCAAGACATGGAGACATTAAGCAGTGTTTAGTTCTCAGATGTGTACTCTTAATCTTTATGCTTCACTGCCTCTCAAAATACTTACTATCCTCTGTTTCATGGACCTGATATTCCACTGGGTAAAAAAGAAAATAAGTAGAAATTTAAGAAAATTAATGGGTATACACATTCTTTGAGAGAGTGATTGCTGGGCCCTATTTTCTGTAAGAGTGTCTTGGAAAGCCTGATCGAAGAGATGTGCATGTGTGTGTGTGTTAATTACTCCATCCTGTCCAACTCTTTGTGACCCCGTGGACTGTACAGCTCACCAGGCTCCTCTGTCCATAGAATTCTCCAGGCAATAATACTGGAGTGGGTTGCCATTCCCTTCTCCAAAGGATATCCTGCATAGTAGGCATATTCTTTACAATCTGAGCCACCAGGGAAACTCTATTGAAGAGATAACACTGGAGTATTTAAACAAGGATTTGTTCAACTTTTCCCTTCTAAACCAAACCATCACCACCAAAACCTCTCTTTTCTTTTTAGGGAACCAACTGCAATACAGTGGTTGCGAAGTCACAGTTTGTAGGATCTATAGAATGATAAGATTATTGGCTCACATATATCTTTCCAACATAACTTCATTATAGATTTGTCTCAGTCACCTAGTCGTGTCTGACTCTTTGCGACCCCTAGGACTGCAGTCTGCCAGGCCTCTCTCTCCCTCACCATCTCCTGAAATTTGCCCAAGTTCATGTCCATTACATTGTTGATGCCATCCAGCCATTTCATCCTCTGACACCCTCTTATCCTTCTGCTCTCAATCTTTCCCATCATCAGGGAAATTTCTAATGAGTTGGCTATTCGTAACAGGTGACCAAAATACTGGAGTTTCAGCTTCAGCATCAGTCTTTCCAAAGAGTATTCAGGGTTGATTTCCCTTAAGGTTGACTGGTTTGATCTCCTTGCTGTCCAAGGGACTTAAAGGAGTCTTTTCCAGCACACATTTTGAAGGCATCAATTTTTTGGTGTTCTGCCTTTTGTGTGGTCCTGTTCTCACAACTGTGCATGCCTACTGGGAAGACCATAGCCTTAACTATACAGACCTTTGTCGGCAGAGTAATGTCTCTGCTTTTCAACACATTGTCTAGGTTTGTCACAGCTTTTTGTCAAGAAGCAATTGTCTTCTGATTTCATGGCTGCACTCACTGTTCGCAGTGATTTTAGAGCTCAACAAGAGGGAATCTGTCACTATTTCTATGCTTTAGCATGGTTGATGAAACAGAGGTAGATGTTTTTCTGGAATTCCCTTGCTTTCTCAGTGATCCTGTGAATGTTGGCAATTTGGTCTCTGGTTCCTCTGCCTTTTCTAAACCCAGCTTGGACATCTGGAAGTTCTTGGTTCACATAATGCTGAAGCCTAGCATGCAAGATTTTTAGCATGACCTCACTAGCATGGGAGATGAGTGCAATTATCTGATGGTTGGCACATTCTTTGTACTACATTTCAGGGAATTGGGATGAGGATTGACCTTTTCCAGTCCTGTGGCCACTGCTGGGTCTTCCAAATTTGCTGACATATTCAATGCAACACTTAGATGGCATCATCCTTTATGGTTTTGAATAGCTCTACTGGAATTCCATTGCATCCACTAGCTTTATTAACAGCAGTGTGTCCTAAGGCCCACTTGACTTCACACTCCAGAGTGTCTGGCTCTGGGTGACTGAGCACACCATTGTAGTTTTCCAGTTCATTAAGATCTTTTCCATATAGTTCTTCCATGTGTTGTTTCCATCTCTTCTCGAATGCTTCTGGTTCCACTAAATCTCTACCATTTCTGTCCTTTGTTGTGCCCTTCCTTGGGCATAATGTTCCCTTTCTTGAAGAGGTCTGTAGTCTCTCCCCTTCTGTTGTTTTCCTCTGTTTTTATGCTCTGTTCATTGAAAAGGGCCTTCTTAACTCTCCTTGCGTTTTTTGGAGCTCAGCATTTAGTTGTATGTTCTTTTCCCTTTCTCTCTTGTTTTTTGCTTCTCTTCTTTCTACAGATATTTATAAAACCTCCTCAGATAACCATTTTTTCTTCTTGCTTTTCTTTTTCTTTGGGATGGTTTTGTTCACTGCCTCCTGTACAATCCTATGACCTCTGCCTATAGTTCTTCAGGCAGACTGTTAACTAGATCTCGTCTCTTGAATCTGTTTGTCACACCAACCGCATATTCGTAGGGAATTTGGTTTAATTCATACCTGCCTGGCCTAGTGGTTTTCCCCACTTTGTTTAGTTTAAGCCTGAGTTTTGCTATAAGAAGCTGATGACCTGAGCCACAGTCAGTTCCAGGTCTTGTTTTTGCTGACTGTATACAGCTTCTCCATCTTTGGCTACAAAGAATGTAATCAGTTTGATTTTGGTATTGACCATTTGGTGATGTCCATGTGTAATGTCATCTCTTGTGTTGTTGAAAAAGGGTGTTTGCTATGACCAATGCAGTCTTTTGGCAGAATTCAGTTAGCCTTTGCCCTGCCTCACTTTGTGCTCCAAGGCCAAACTTGCCTGATATTCCAGGTATCTCTTGACTTTCTACTTTTTCTTTCCAGTCTCCAATGATAAATAGAATATCTTTTTTTTCATGTTAGTTCTAAGAAGTCTTCTAGGTCTTTATTGTACTGATAAACTTCAACTTCTTTAGTATCAGTTTTTAGGGGCATAGACTTGAATTACTGTGATGTCAAATGGCTTTCCTTGGAAAAGACCAATATCATTCTGTCATTTTTGAGGCTGCACCCAAGTACTGCATATCAGACTCTTTTATTGTCTCTGTATACATAGGTAATCTCTGGGTTGATCGACTCTGCCACAGAGGTCCTATATTAACTATATTAAAAATTCTAAATAATTGCTTTTTGTTTGTGATTTTCTGGGGGGAGGCTGCTGCCGTGCAGCATGAAAGATCCTCAGTTCCCAGGCTAGGGAATCAAACCCATGCCCCCTGAAGTGGAATCATGGAGTCTTGATCACTGGACTGCCAGAGAAGTCCCTTGTTTGTGATTTTGTTGCAAAATTATACTGACTCATTTGTCTTTCTTTTGTTTCTATATACCACTTTTTCTAAGAATTCTGAGCATGTACTAAGAAGTTGAATCGAAAGAAAATAGCATCTAATAAATTTAAGCCAGCAGCATCTCAGGGTGACCTGCTGTCTCAGCCACGCTGCCAAGCTCCTTGTATTGGAAATACTTTCACCTTGTTCCAGTCACTGGAACTCTGGACAGTAAGTTCATGTGTATAAGAAGCATTTCAGAGACAGTCTCCATCTCATCTGCATTCTTCCTCCATATTCTCATGTCCTTGTTTTGGCCTAAGAGCTGTGTCTCCCACGTTTATAGTACTCACTGGTGGCTTCTTGTCAAGACACATTCATTATTATATGCTGTTTGTTCACTTTGCTCTGAAATATATAGGACACATACACACACATGCGTGCCTCTAACCTTTGTGGAGGATGTGAAATCTCTCTTCTCTAAGTAGCTATCCCTAGTATTTGTTTCTCCACATAAAATCTCTGTCTCTGCTTTTATATGTTTTTAAAAACTCAGGACTCGATTCTCTTTGGAGAGTTCCCTTCCTGGTTTGTCTTTTCAGCTTTCCTGACTTCTCTTGAATGTCCTATGTGATTCTGCATATTTTGGGGGAGACCTAGCATGATTAAGCTGTAAGTTTGCTCTTGTGTATCATTTCAGAAATTTTTCATACATTTCCTTGGAATACATTGGGGGCATTGGTTCATTGCATTTTTCTAAGTTCCGAGGGGATCAAAGTCGTTAATGCAGTCTTCTTACCCTCTTGAATTTTTTCCATTAGCTTAATAATCAATATCTAATATTAGCCTTTCTCTCTCTTTCCATATTGTTTTTTCTTCAAGAAATATCTATCGTATGCCTATTCTATGACTTGAACCTTACAAACTGGATGTAGTTTTGAAAAAGTCACGATCCTTTATCCTCAAGTTAATAGTTTTTACAAAATGAGAAAATTAATGTAAAAAATTGTGCCTGTGTGAATATGCAATATATACATATAATTCCAAATAATAATAAAATTATAGTATTTTTAATTTTATTGACTGCTTATGATGTGCCTGCTCTACTCCAAGCTTTTAACCTGTATTAATTCATTTAATTTTCATAATAACCCAATGAGTTATATATTTATTTTACCAAAATTTTAGGTAAGAAAACTGCTGCACAAGGATTTTAGATATTTGTTCTTGGTACCTTAGTAAGTAGAGTTGCTGGGAGTCCAGTCAAGACACACTCACTCTAGAGCTTGTTTTCAGTTTGTTGTATACATTTAAAGTACTCAATGCAATCATTAGTTTCTTATTACCCTGTGTTCATGGTAACACTGTGTTCATGGTTAATCTATGGTAAACCCTGCATTTTCCTACTTCAGTCCTTTTGGTGGTTGTCTTTACAGATTCTTGTGTTTAACACTCTCCATTAACCAGGTACTATGATTGGACAATCCCATGGATGGAGGAGCCTGGTAGGCTGCAGTCCATGCGGTCGCTAAGAGTCAGACACGACTGAGTGACTTCACTTTCGCTTTTCACTTTCATGCTTTGGAGAAGGAAATGGCAACCCACTCCAGTGTTCTTGCCTGGAGAATCCCAGGGACGGAGCTTGGTGGGTTGCCATCTATGGGGTTGTGCAGAGTCAGACACGATTGAAGCGACTTGGCAGCAGCAGCAGCATGATAAACATCTCACTGAAGCAATCACATTTATTAACCTCTATCTTCTATCTGCTTATTCCCATTTTGCACCATTTTCCAAATAGTCTCCCTTCCACACGAAATATTTTCTTGCCTCTCCACCAATCAGTCCAATACATATATTTCCTTCAATGGCCATTTGAGACTAAGCTCTTGCATTCCTTGTTAAATTCCCAAAGCGAGTATAGTTTGAAAACATCCTTGTGTGTACTAATACACACTACACTTTATTTTCTAGTTACTTTCATATGTCTCTTTTTAAACAACTAGGTATGATTCTTTACTCTTAGAGATCACATATTTAACTCTTTTTTAAACCTCCACAATGGCTAGAATACATCTGATGATGACTAGTTCCTTGATTGACAGCATTTTGTAGAATAAAAAATGATAATGTGATTTCAAGCTTTTCTTCAGTGTGGAAAGTATGTTTCCAGAAAAGAATTAAAGATTCAGATTAATGATTTTTTTTTCAGCTTTTAATTTTGCATTGAAGTATAGTTGGTTAACAATTTTGTGATAGTTTCAAGTGGACAGCAGAGGGGCTCAGCTATGCATATACATGTATCCAATTGTAGCACATGTTTTATTATATTATATAAATTATTCCCCAGAATTTTAAGACTCTCTGCACTTTGACTACAACACAGTGGGAAATGAAAGTGCTCCCCTGACTTATTGCTATTAGCTGGATGCTGTCTAGACACGTGTGTGGATTGATCTTGTCACCCTTTGGAATGGCAGAATAGAGATAGCAGGAGAAGAGGCAAGGGGAATTTGCATAGGATATTGTTTCCCCAGTAATCTTCCTGTTTCTTTTGTCCTTGATTCTGTGGAAGGAACTGCTAGGGCAGGTGGTAGGACATGCTTTTATTACCATTCAGAATTTGAAGTGGGTGAACAGTCTTCTGATATGGTTCTCTCGCCATTTCTACTTTTTCTCACTGGAAGAACCATCTCTCTTTCAAATTCTACTTCTTTTAATAATTACAGTTTAAAATGTCTACTAAGAATCACAGAATGCATAGGTACATGTGCTTGTTGCTGTCACTTCAGGGGTGTCTGACTCTTTGCGACCTTATAGACTGTGGCCTCCCAGGCTCCACTGTCCGTGGGATTCTCCAGGGAAGAATACTGGAGTGAGTGGCCATGCCCTCCTCCAGGGGATATTCCTGACCCTCATCTCTTACACCCCCTGCCCTGGCAAGTAGGTTCTTTACCTCTAGCCACCTGGGAAGCCCACATAGGTATGTACCAGCCCCTAATAAATAATTTTAGTATATGGTAATAATTATAGAATGCTATATGTCATTGAGTTAGAGAAGGCTGTCTTACTTTCTGATGTAGATTGTAATGAACTAAATGCTGCAATATAATAAAAGAATGGTTATAAGGAATTGAATAATACTTTTAATTGTAGTCCCTAAGCATTCACACCAATTCTTGTTGCTCACATATATTTTGAAGTTATATTGGCAAATAGCAATCATCATATTTCACAGAAGTTGCACATCAACTCTATACTTTGAGATATTTCATTCATATGGACTACAGATAAGTTGGCATTTCCATTATAGACTGTGTTTTAGAGCATTAACAGAACCATAATAATTGGCCCAGACAAAATCTGCAATGCCAGGCCTAACCTTGGGGCAGTTTTTAAACAATTACTGTTATGAAGTCAAACCACTTTGGAATATTTCTTTTACCAAGTACTGTATACTGAAATAGACCAGGGAAATATGACTTCATATTCAATATGTTTTGAAAAGATTTCTGGCTTTGGGGCTTGAAAACACATTTTCTTTTAAATGTAGAGGATTTGTAACTCACCATCAAAATAAAGGCAATCGGAACCTACCAGCTTTAATACACAAATATTCTTTACATATTTTAAGCTTATGTACTTAAGGATAATTACTCTATTTGAATACAACTTTAGTGAATTCATAAAAAAGACTTGGGATTTATGCTGTTGTATATAAGATTAAAAAGTGTTTTTTATGAAGGCTCCAGTAAATGGTTTTTGAGGCAATATGTATATTCACAATTGTGCCAAATATGCAACAAAATGTATCTGAAATATCCTATTGTGTGTACAATAGGGACTTATTATTCTGCAAGAAAGGAAATAAATCTCCTTGAATATTTTAGAGCAATATATACTTTTGGAAATTATTTTATAATCATTGCATTTGTTTTCTAGCATGCTGGCTAGAAATGGTGCATTTTAAATTGGAAGGAATAGAAAGGTATACGTACCGATGGAGTCACAACCTCTCAGATGAAGGTAGCTCCACACAAGGAGACCTTCTCCCCTTGCTCATTTGCTGTTATTTCACTTAGAGGAACTCAAGAATGTTGTCCAATTCCTATCTTCTTTGACAGTGTTTGATCTCTCTGGGCCTCCATAGGCTTGGAACTATAAGATTGATTACCATCACAGAGCTGAATGAACACTGGGGAACAGAGAGAATTAGGGGAGTCAGTGGAGTTGGAGCTCTCCGAATCAAAATCTGAGTCTGATTAGCATTTCATGTTCGTGCATGGCGAGAGTGAGGGTGTCAGACTAACTGGAACCAGTGTTATTTGAGTACTTAGCACCACCACTTGCGTGGCTAACTTACAACACAGATTCATTTCATCAGGGTGGTGTGTGAGAGAACTTGACTGGAAACAGTGGTTTTGCCACTTGAGAGGGGTTCATCACCTGTGACTGAGGGTATCCAGGTAGTGAGGTTGCAGGGGTGTGTGCATGATACCTGAGTAGCATGAGAAAGACTTAGACCTAGAATTTTATTATCATCATTATTACCATTTGTTACAGTTAGCTCGTCAAGTGAAAGGCATTTATTTTTATGTCTTCTTGATTACAAAGATTGTGTTTTTCACATAATGCACATTTGCAGGCCTAAAAGAAGGAATTTCTAAATTTAATGTTAAATTTAGCATTAAATTTGAATTTAATGTTTGAATGTCTAAACAAAGGATTTTATAAAAGCAGTAAAAAGACTATGTACATGGGTTCTAAAATTAAAATCCTTCTTAAAGACTGGTCTTAGCTTATGTCTGCTTTTTGTTTCAATTAGCCATTATAAGCCATTATGAAAAATACTAACCCATATTTATATATTCTTACTTCAAACATGGGCTGCTAATGGTTGATATCAATTACAGGGACATTGACTTTTGTGAATGATTCCTTTGTTAATGTACCAGATTTGTTAATGTACCAGTTCAACAACATGGGTTTTGAGAACATGTTGCCTAGGTTCACATTCCAGCTAGAATACTTACAAGCTAGGTTGGAGAAGACTCTTGAGAGTCCCTTGGATTGCAAAGAGATCCAACCAGTCCATCCTAAGGGAAAGCAGTCCTGAATATTCATTGGTAGGACTGATGCTGAAGCTGAAACTCCAGTACTTTGGCTACCTGATACCAAGAACTGACTCACTGGAAAAGACCCTGATGCTGGGGAAGATTGAAGGTGTGAGGAGAAGGGGATGACAGAGGATGAGATGTTTGGATGGCATCACTGACTTGATGGACATGAGTTTGAGTAAGCTCCAGGAATTGTTGGTGGACAGGGAAGCCTGGCATGCTGCAGTCCACGGGGTCACAAAGAACAGACATGACTGAGTGACTGAACTGACTGAGGTGACCCTACGCAATTTACTTAACCTCCTGTGCCAATTCCCTCATCTGTAAAATGGGAATAATAATATAATAGTGCAGTCCATGGGGTCGCACAGAGTCGGACACGACTGAGTGACTTCACTTTCACTTTTCACTTTCATGCATTGGAGAAGGAAATGGCAACCCTCTCCAGTGTTCTTGCCTGGAGAATCCCAGGGATGGGGGAGCCTAATGGGCTGCTGTCTATGGGGTCGCACAGAGTCAGACACGACTGCAGCAACTTAGCAGCAGCAGCAGCAGCAGTATGTATTTTATAGAGTTGTTGTGAAGACTGCATTGTATATGTATTTCTTAGAACAGTGGAACAGTGTCTGGCACAAAGTCCTGTATATAAGCATTAGCCATTAGTATTATTGAATGCCTTCAGATGTCTAATGAAACTTTTCTCTCAACATTTCCATGTGCTCAGATTTTAATAATAGTAGAAATTCTTCTCAACTTTTACATTTATTTTGGACTGGGTTTCATGACTGAAACAAGAATCCTTGTATACAGCTTCTGGGACTATAATGTGACCACTTTGGAAAAGTACTTAGTAGTGTCTTTTAAAGCTGATCTTTTAAATACCTTATGATCCAGCAGTTTCACTCCTCAGAGAAATTGGATAAGTATATCCAGCAGAAAAGTGTTTGTGTGTGTGTGTGTGTGTATGTTCGCACCAATGGACATGAATACTCATAGCCTCATTATGTATTATAGTCCTAAACAGGAAAAAACATAAACGTCCAGCCAGCAGTAGTATAGATAAATAAGTGTGTTATAGTCATACAATGAGATACTCTATAGAAATGGAAATGGAGGAACTACCATCACAGCCAACAATAGGGATGAATTTCACAATTAATTTTGCCCGAAAAGTCAGATACAAAAATGTCTATACTGTGTAATTTCATTGATAAAATTTTTTATAACATAGTCAAACTAAACTGTAGTGTTAGAAGTCAAGATGGTTGTTTTCTTTGGGGAGGTGAGAAAGCACAGTGTTTGGGAGAGGTTACAAGGGGGCTTCTTCAGGGTTAGCAGTGTTGTTTGTTGACCTAGTGATGGTTACACAGAAGCTGATTTTGTGATGACTCACTGAGCTGTACATTTGTACTTTTTTGCACTTTCCATTGTGTGTATGATATATCATAATACAAAACAGTTTTAACAATGAATAGCTATCGTGGCCACAATCCTGGATCTGTCTGTGAATGTGTGACAAGTTGACATATCTAACTGTATAAGAGATCTCCAACTAAAAGAGATCAAAAGTGCAGTAACCAAAGTCACAAAATGAAATCGGATGTGTGCCTATAATGAATATTTTAAACTTTAATGTTGCGTTCCACAAGTCTCAATGCCAAATCAGTCTACTTTTCTCTTTTCATCGTTCTAAGACTGAAGCAGGCATTTTTAGAATGGTTGGTTCACACCACGCCGTTGAAGAGGCTTCTGTTGACAAAGGAGCTGAAGGCAACGGCCTAGGCTTTTTAGCAGACAAGAGCACAATCAAGGCAGTTTCCATCCTGTGCCAGCAAGCTTGGCACCACGTCAGGGGCTCTATCCGTCTAAAAAGGGCCTTGAGAGCAAATTTAGTCAAGGTTGTTTGTCACTAGGCTATCTGAAAATTGCTGAACCTTAAATATGTTCTTCATATTCATTAGTGGTCTGTGGAAGGCAGGACTTTAAGACAATTGTCTCTTGAAAACATGGCCTTCTTCCCTGCATGTCCCCAGCCCCGAACTGTATTATTGCACAGCACTAGTATTGGTCTGAGCTTGATTCTTTCATGCTAATCATTTGTCTCTTGAAAAACATGGCCTTCTTCCCTGCATTCCTTTCCCCAGCCCCGATCCCCACATGTATTATTGACAGCACGTTTGTAGAGCTGTTTAGGTGGATGTAGGTTTCAGGTGTTTTTTTTTTTTTTTTCTATTCTTTGATCTCTTTGACCTGTCATAGCAAGATATGAGCTTCTGGATGGTGAAGAATAGTTCTTACTTTGGGGAACATTTTATGAACTTATTTAAGATCTGAGATAAAATTCTCTACATTCTAGTGGCAATACTGATCTACTAACAGCAAATTTATGTACATTAAATATTTAAGTCAGATTTTAATAAATGAGCATTTGTATAGTTGAAAAAATGGAATGGGTTATCACAAAGAAGGGAAATGTTTTTATTTATTTATTTTTTACCTGAAAGTCTTAGAAAATAGAATTTATTGCCACCTACGTGAGATAATAGAGCTTCCAGGATGGCTCAGATGGTAAAGAATCTGCCTGCAATGTGGGGGACCCAGATTCGATCCCTGGATCAGGAAGATCCCCTGGAACAGGGCATGGTAACCCACTCTAGTATTCTTGCCTGGAGAACTCCTTGGACAGAGGAGACTTGTGGGCTATGGTCCCTGGGGTCACAAAAAGTGGGACTTGACTGAGCGACTCACACACACACACCTGAGATAATATAAATGTAACAGATTAGGAGACCTGACCACGGTTTCTTCTAAGCAGATTTAATTTATCTTTCATTAGGATGAGAGCATACAGAGGACTTTAGACAAATATGGGACCGTTTACTTCTGGGTTATCGTGTTTTTGTCTTTTGTCGTTAGCACTAGATGAAGATGAATTTGTGACTCTTAGAAAACCATTACAGCTCATTACTTTAGGCCAGTGTTTTCCACATACCTGTGATGACAAATTCTAATTTGTGAAATTGTGAAAAATGTTTGTCTGGGCCCCCCCTTGAATCTGAATCTCCAGAGGAATACCTAGAAACTATTATTCATGTAACAAGCAACTCAAGAGATTCTTATGTTCAAGCATGAAGAAGACACATAATTTATAATTGAATCTTCAGATTGGGATATTAAGAACATCAGGGAATATCATTTAACTATTCATCTCTATATGAAAAAGAGATGGGATAGGAAGAGATGATTATAAAGAAAAGGTAAATATCACAATTTTATTACAAATTAACTTAATAATAATCAATAACATGTAGTCTCTTTTATAGTAAAGGACTGCATATATGGCCAATGATTTTTTAGATTTTACAGTTTATGAAAAATAAAATCAGATGTATTCATCTATTTGGTGCTCACAAAATCTTGTGATATGCCTGTTACTGTGATCAATCTTAGTTTCTAAATGTCTGTGGAAGATCATAAAGATTAAATGACTTGATCTAGTGTCTCTTGCAAAGTTAAATCTTATCTAATTTTAGAACAATTCATATTGAAATTGCTTTTTTATTCATGACTCTGCAAGGAGCAAAGGTTCGGAATGCCATTTTTCTTACCAAAGTTCTTTTCATGGAGTAGCCTAAAGAAAACAACCTCAGGAAATAAAAATCTGATATCTGAAGCGTAGCATCCCCACCATAATTTTTCCTTTGATAGCAGGATTTTTTGGAGCTGCTAATTTTATTTTTTTGGGGACTAGAATCTGGTGGTGATATTATTCCACCCAAAGTTCTCTAAGAAATCGTTTTTGTCTTCCAAATGGAGTAAATGGTCTTTTCTATCTTATTATTTCATTTGAAGGCCAAAAGTGCACTCAAATTCTCCTTAGAAAGCTAAAGATGACAGCCTGTGAATCACACAATAAAGCTTATCTTTCTATTAGCTGTTCTGTCAGTTAGCAATAAATTCATCCCTAGGGCAGAAGCAGGAGTTTGGTACAGCAAAGAAAAACAATGAAGTGCTGCCACAAACATCCTAACAGAGGGTCTCCCCTTTTGAAAGAGACACATAATTAAAAAATCACCGCATATTCAGGGAAATTCATCACTATAAAAGAGAGACAACAAAAGTGGTAAACAGAACAACTTAAGCCCAAAGAAACAGAGTTGTTAACAGAAGGAGTAAAGGATTTCTTATTAGAGCATATTTAATAACACATGGAGCTGTAAGAGGATATTGATACCTAAAAATTAATAAAATATTTTATATGGAGAATAAAAATTAATCACTCACACAACAGCAAAGTAGATGGACTAAGAATAACAGAACGGTCCCTAAAGTTGAAAACTGAGTTTAGTAAAAAAAAGAAAAAATGAACTGAGGAATTCTTACAGAATTCAGGACAAAAGAAAAAGATGAAAGGTATGAAAGTTGTCTCATACTTCATTTACTGAAAGATCAGAAGAAGAGAGTGGAGTGCAGGTAATAAATATTATTAAATGAAAGAACTGTCAAAAATGTCTTAAAATTGGGAAAAGTTGTGTCTTCAGGTTAAAACCCATACCTGCTGCAAGGACTGAGCAGGATTTGAAGAAATCTATCAGAGGACTCCCCATCCTAATGAATCTTAGAACACCAAGGACAAAGATAAAATCCTAAAGCTTCCAGAGAGGGAGACTAAAAGACACTGTTTTTCTAGGAAATATTGTTGAAATTGAAATTCAACTCAAAGTTCACTAAATAGATGCACAAAGATAATGGAAAATATATTTAAGGTAAGTAACTTTGTATAATTCTTTATCTGATCATTCAGTTGTATGAGAGAACTAGGGTTGACTTGTACGTAGAATGTTTCAGAAAATGTATTACGTAGAGACAGAATTTGAATTACTGTTGGATGTTCTCCTTCAAGAAGACAAATATAGATCCAAGAGGAAGAATAAGGATACTGAAGCACTGATAAGCAACTATTAGTAAAAATTATCATAAATTCCAAGTACATAATGACTATAATTATTTAGACAAAATAATATTTTTTAAATTATAAAAAATTATAATTATTTTTCTAAAATTAACTATAATTAAAAATTTCCAGGTTATATCAACATGGCAAATGGGATGATAAATAAAAGCATAAATATGTTCTTAACTTTTAGTGAGAAAATGATATTACACAGTTTAGTCGGTCATTGTTAGAAACAATAGAATTACAATTCATTATAAAGGAGTTGTGGATCTTCCCTGGGGGCTCAGATGGTAAAGCTTCTGCTTACAATGTGGGAGACCTGGGTTCAATTCCTGGGTCGGGAAGGTCTCCTGGTGAAGGAAATGGCAAAGTCCAGTATTCCTGCCTGGAAAATCCCATGGACGGAGGAGCCTGGTAGGCTACAGACCATGGGGTTGGAAAGGGTCAGACACGACTGAGCAACTTCACTCACTCGTAAAGGAGTAGTTTAAAAGTTGAAGTTATTACTAGAAGAAGAGAAATAGATGTTTCAACTATTAGTAAAAATAAAAGAGCAAAGAAAAGTTGACTGATTCAATAAAAGGCAAGAAAGAGTGAGTAAAGATATTTGAAAACCTTATAAAGAGACAATAACACATAGATTCACAGAAGTAAACATGTAAATGTAGATGCATAATTTCTAAATAGAACATTTGTAAGTAATATCAAACAATTCATTGAAATTAAAATATATCATGAACATTCAATGCTTATGCCATAAGTAAAATACCATCAAAATATGGATCAACACCAATAAAATGTGTGAATACAATTCACAATAGTGACATTTTAAAGGATGCAAAAAACCTTTTAAATAAAACTTAAATGCATCTTTTAGCAAACAAGAACTAGATAGGTTGTAATCATTATGTCGAAGGTTTTTTTTTTTTTAATAAAAATCTATAAACATTCATATCCTGTTAAATATTACTTGCAGGATTCCCATTGAAAACAAGGACAAGAAAGAAGGGTCATTATTACTGTAGCTATTTAACAGGGTGCCAGAGACCTGGTGAATGAAACAATAACGACGTGATTGAAAAACCTGCTGAAGATGATTGTCGCAGAGAGAGTCCAAGAGAATCAGCTGACAAACTGATCAGAACTCAAGCTTACATGCTATTCAACAAGGTGTCTAGATAAAATATCAACATACAAGAATAATTACTTTCCTGTATGTGAACTTACCAAACCAGGGAATACAGAATTAATAATCCAAATAAAAATCGCTAACAGCAACAATTAAAAACAAAGCTGTAAAGCACTTAAGAAAAAAGCCAACAATTCTGCCCAAGGAACTCACGATTAAAATTGTAAAATATCAATACAGATAAAATGGTTCTTTCTCCATTAAGTAAGTGATTTTTCTTAATTTGGTTTAGGGGCTAAAAAATTATCTGGTGTGAATACTGACTGATAAGTATATTGGATGACTAATTTTATTACATTAAAAATTGTGTTATGTATTGGTGTAGATGGGTATTTTTTGGCATCTGCTTTTTTTGTAAGTAAAAATATGAATAAAATATTTTTGCTAATGTTTTCTAAAAATAGGTTAATATTCCAGTGTGTATGGGTAAGCAGCAATGTGTATGAAGTTATTACTGTCAGCTATTTTATTTTTATTTATTTTTGTCTATTTTTAAATAAAAAGTGTTTTTGTAGTTCACAGTCTGAGCTCAGGCCTATTAGGCATAGTTTTGAGTGAGAAATTGCATATTGCTTTCTAAAGACTGAAGGCAGTATTGCATGTTAATAGGTTTCATTTGCATTAAATATTCATGTCACTATTTTCAGAAATTAGAATTTGAAAAAATATTTTTTTGACAAATGAACACCTTTAAAATTAGACTCCAGCACTGTTATCAAAATATATGAAGCATTCTAGAAGAAAGTGCCTTAAATATAATTATGCAATCTTTGACAGCAGCTGAGTAGAAATTTGTCAGCATTCTAGTTATGAAGTGTCAGTGATTAGTTTTGGGTGAGAGCAACTTTATAGACTCTGAACTCTTAAGGTCAATAAATGTCTAAAAACAAATTTGAGTAATTATGTTTTTTGCCTTGCATGCCCCTGTTACTATAAATGGAGATGGCAGCTTAACACACCTGAGGGTCTTGCTTGCGCTGAATGCTTACTGTAATATTTAAAGATTCCTACAGCTTTCATAAGGGCTACATGAAATTACTTTATAAAAAAAGGAGTCTGTATTTCTTTCTCTTTCACAATAGGAATGTTTTCATTTAATTTTTATTATTTTTGAGAATGAATAATTAAATCCTAGATTATTGATGGTAGTAGTCCACAAAGAATAATCAGCTAATTGTATGTTTTTGAAAAGATTTTGCTTAGGATTCAGGCAGTATTGGTCCACCCATGCTTTATCCATTGAAACGTCTCAGTGGTACTACCAGAGGGAAAATGCCTAAATGGTCTTAAAAGCAGACGGTAAGATGAAACACATGTAACCAGAGTCTGCACTGAGGAAGGAGAAAGAAAGATAAGGGAAGTGTTTATATTCCTTTTGGTTGAAAGCAAGTTTTATTTGTTAACTAACTTCTGTGGCTGGTCCAGAGATACCAGTTAAATTCTAGCTTTTTGCATAAGGAAATGTGACTTTGTATTGTATTCTAACTATAAAATTATAAGATGATAAAACTTTTAAAATTAATTTTTATTGAGATAAAATAAATATGTAACATTATATAAGTTTCAGGTGTACAACATTATGATTTGATATCTGCATTCACTACAACTTTGTTGTATGAACTGTATGCTTGACTTCCATCCATTTTACCAGCTTCATAATCTCCTTGCCTCTGGAAACCACCAAACTGTCCTCTGTGCCAATGATTTGTTTTTGTTTGTTCTTTTTTTCAGATTTCACATGGAAGTAAAGTATATGGTTTTTGTCTTCCATCTTTTGACTGACTTCCATCTGTGTTGTCGCAAATGGCAAGATTCCAATTTTTTTATGGCTGTGTAGTATCTTATTGTGTATATATACCTCATCTTCTTTATTCATTCATCCATCCAAGGATTATTAGATTGTTTTCATATCTTGGTTATTTAAGGTAATGCTGCCCTGAACACTGAGTTCTATATACCCAGATGTGGAATAGCTCCCTACTGTTTTTCATAGTGCACCAATTTGCATTCCTACCATCAGTGTATGAAAGTTTCCTTTTCTCAACATCCTCACCAACACTTGTTTATTGACTTTTTTATAATAGCCATTCTGACAGATCTGAGGTGCTGTTTCATTGTGGTTTTGATTTGTATTTCTATAAAAGTGATGGTGAGCATCTTTTAGCTTTTGTTGGCCACCTGTCTTTGGGAAAATGTTCAGATTTTCTTCATATTTTTAAATCAGGTTGTGTTTCTTGTTAAATTATATAAGTTGTTTTTGTATGAATTCTTTATATATTTTGGATATTAACCCTTTTGTTGGATGTGTCTGCTGCTGCCGCCAAGTCGCTTCAGTCGTGTCCGACTCTGTGTGACCCCATAGTCGGCAGCCCACCAGGCTCCCCCATCCCTGGGATTCTCCAGGCAAGAACACGGGAGTGGGTGGCCATTTCCTTCTCCAATGCATGAAAGTGAAAAGTGAAGTCGCTCAGTCGTGTCCGACTCTTAGCGACCCCATGGACTGCAGCCTACCAGGCTTCTCCATCCATGGGATTTTCCAGGCAAGAGTACTGGAGTGGGGTGCCATTGCTTTCTCCCGTTGGATGTATGATTTGCAAATATCCTCTCCCATGCAGTAGATTGCTTTTTTTGTTTTGATGATAGTTATCCTTTACTGTGTTTTTTAGTTCATTGTAGTCCCATTTATTTATTTTTGTTCTTGCCTTTGAAATTGGATCCACAAAAAATCACTAAGATTAATGTCAGTGAGGTTAGCACCTATGTTTTCTCTAGGAGTTTTATGGTTTTAGGTCTTACACTCAAGTCTTTAATTCATTTTAAGTTAATTTTTGCTTGTAGCTCTCTTATTAAAGAATCCACCTGCAATGTGGGAGACCTGGATTTGATCCCTAGGTTGGGAAGATCCTCTGGAGAAGGGAAAGGCTACCCACTCCAGTATTCTGGCCTGGAGAATCCAGTGGACTATATAGTCTATGGGGTCACAAAGAGTTGGACACGACTGAGTGGCTTTCACTTCATTTCACTTCATGGTGTAAGAGTGGTTTAATTACATTTTTTATACATGTGCCTCTTCTGACACCACAGGAGATGCAGGTTCAATCCCTGGGTTTGGAAGGTCCTCTGGAGGAGCAAATGGAAACCCATCCCAGTATTCTTGCTGGGAAAATCCCATGGACAGAGGAGCCTGGAGGGCTAGAGCCCATGGGGTTGCAAAGAGTTGGACATGACTGAGCAGGCATGCACATTCCAGTTTTCTTAACACCATTTTATTGATGAGATTTTCTTTTCTCCACTGTATGTTCTTGGCTCCTTTGTAATAAATTAATAGTTCACATATCTATGAGCAATAGATATGTCTCTATATGTCTATAGTTTAGCTATCATCTACATTTTTAAAACTTCTCAGAAAGACTGGCAATATTATTGATGATTTGTGTATTATAGATCTCTTGATAGATGAGAAAGTATTTTTTAAAGCATTTTAAGGCAACAGGGTATATGATGGGAAGAAAACTCATTGTTGCTGTTAGTCACTAAGTTGTGTCCAGCTTTTTAGTGGCCCCATGGGCTATAGTTCGCCAGGCTCCTCTGTCCATGGGATTTCCCAGGCAAAAAATACTGGAGTGGGGTCCCTGAAGAGAACTCTACTTGGAAGTTAAAAGACTACTAATTGCTTTAGTGACTTAGGAACTATACTGGAAGATAAAAGACTATTAATTAGTTTAGTGACTTGGGCAAGTTATTTTAACTCTCTGTGCCCTACTATATTTGTGTGTAAACAAACTGAGGGCGTTTGATAGAGGATCTCTAAATCCTCTTTATAACATTAAATCAGAAAGAAAATGCATATATATAAAAATGGATTCTTAAGATAAAGGACTTAAAATATCATTACACTTTAAATTTTGGAGGCATGTAAGCATAGACATCTTAGTCTTCTTTTAATACTATGTGTGGCAGATTCTACATAGCAAAATGACTGCAAGTTCTCTTATTATACTTGCATTTCTTATGCTATATTATAGGCATTTCTATAATATATAGAAATATATATTATTCTTTACACCCCATGGACTGCAGCATGCCAGGCTTCCCTGACCAGTACCAACTCCTTGAGCTTGCTCAAACTCATGTCCATTGCATTGGTGAGGCAATTCAGGCATCTCGTCCTCTGCCATCCCCTCCTCCTCCTGCCGTCAATCTTTCCCAGCATCAGAGTCCTTACCAATGAGTCAGTTCTTTGCATCAGGTGGCCAAAGTATTGGAGTTTCAGCTTCAGCATCAGTTCCTCAAATGAATTTTCAGGACTGATTTCCTTTTGCATTGACTGATTTGATCTTGCAGTCCAAGGGACTCTCAAGAGAATTCTCCAACACCACAGTCCAAAAACATCAATTCTTCAGTGCCCAGCTTTCTTCATGGTCCCACTCTCACATTCATACATGACTACTGGAAAAAACATCAGTCAGTCAGTTCAGTCGCTCAGTTGTGTCTGACTCTTTGTGACCCCATGAATTGCAGCACGCCAGGCCTCCCTGTCCATCACCAACTCCCAGATTCACCCAAACTCATGTCCATCAAGTCTTTGATACCATCCAGCCATCTCATCCTCTGTCGTCCCCTTCTCCTCCTGCCCCCAATCTCTCCCAGCATCAGAGTCTTTTCCAATGAGTTAACACTTCGCATGAGGTGGCCAAAGTATTGGAGCTTCAGCTTTAGCATCAGTCCTTCCAGTGAACACCCAGGACTGATCTCCTTTAGGATGGACTGGTTGGATCTCTTGCAGTCCAAGGGACTCTCAAGAGTCTTCTCCAACATCACAGTTCAAAAGCATCAATTCTTTGGAGCTCAGCTTTCTTGACAGTCCAACTCTCACATCCATACATGACCACTGGAAAAACCATAGCCTTGACTAGACGGACCTTTGTTGGCAAAGTAATGTCTCTGCTTTTGAATATGCTATCTAGTTTGGTCATAACTTTCCTTCCAAGGAGTAAGCATCTTTTAACTGCATGGCTACAATCACCATCTGCAGTGATTTTGGAGGCCCCCCCCCAAATAAAGTCTGACACTGTTTCCACTGTTTCCCCATCTATTTCCTTAGACTATATAGACCTTTGTTGGCAAAGTAATATCTCTGCTTTTTAATAAACTCTCTAGGTTGGACAGTTTCAATAAACTGTCTAGATTTTCTTTCACAGAGCAAGTGTCTTTTAATTTCATGGCTGCAGTCACCATCTGACCTTTCCTTAAATTGGGGCATGCCTTTGACTAAGGCAAGTGTCACACTATGTGACTTTCAAAGATAGGTCATAAAAAGCAATACAGCTTATTCTTTGAACACAATCACCATGCTGTGCAACTTCATCCAACTTCCAGCTTGATGATGCTGGAGCCATCCAGGCTAGATGAAGCACAAACTGGAGTCACTGTTGATAGGAGAAGAAATATCAGTAACCTCAGATACACATATGACACCACCCTCATGGCAGAAACCACAGAGGAACTAAAGTGCCTCTTGATGAAGGTGAAAGAGGAGAGTGAAAAAATCTGGCTTAAAACTCAACATTCAAAAAACAAAGATCATGGCATCCAGTCCCATCACTTCATGGCAAATAGGTGGGGAAACAATGGAAATAGTGACAAACTATTTCTTGAACTCCAAAATCAAGATGGTGAGTGCAATGAAATTAAAAGACATTTGCTCCTTGGAAGAAAAGCTCTAGCAAACCTAGGCAGCATATTCAAAAGCAGAGACATTATTTTGCCAACAAAGGTCTGTCTAGTCAGTGCTATCATTTTTCCTGTAATCATGTATGAATGAATGTGAGAGTTGGACTATAAAGGAAACTGAGTGCCAAAAAACTGATGTTTTTGAACTATGGTGTTGGAGAAGATGCTTGAGTGTCCCTTGGACTGCAAGGAGGTGAAACCAGTCAATCCTAAAGGAAATCAGTCCTGAATATTCATTGGAAGGACTGATGCTAAAGCTGAAGCTCCAATACTTTAGCCACTTGATACAAAAATTGACTCATTGGAAATGATCCTGTTGTGGGGAAAGATTGAAGGCAGAGGATGAGATGGTTGGATGTCATCACTGACTCAATGGACATCAGTTTGATCAAGCTTAAGGAGATGGTGAAGGACAGGGATCTGGCGTGCTGCAGTCTGTGGGGTCACAAAGATTCAGACACAACTGAGTGACTGAACACAAATCATGCTGTGAGGAGATGAAGAGATCATATGGATAGGCCATATATAGGCATTCTGACTGATAATCCTAGCTAATAGCCAGCATTAATATCAAGATACCTGAGTGACCACAGCTTCAAATGATTTCAGCCCCCAGCCTTTGAGTCTTCCCAGTGGAAACTTCAGACATTATAGAGCAGAAACAAGCCAGCGTGTCTGTGCTGTGTTCAAATTTCTGATGCACAGAAATTGTGAGATCTAATAAATATCCATAGATATTGTAATACATATCCATAAGACATTTACCTAGTAACAGAAAACCAGAACAGATTTGGGTACTGGAAGGAGCAGCTAAGCAATGAAAACATGTGGCTTTGACTTTGGATGGCAGATAGAAGCTGGAAAGACATTGGAAAGACTGTAAAATGAAGCCTAAAGGACCCTAAAGAATGAGCTAATGGGCGCCTAAAGACCATAGAAAAGTTACTTTTGAGGACTTAAAGGACAGTAAGAAAAAATGTTATCAGAGACTAGAGTTTAAGAAATCATGGTTATGTAGTGACAAAAAGTTTGTTGACACTGTCACTTGCGGTATATGGAAAATAGTATATGTACCTAATTCCTTCCATGATCTAGTTAAATAACTTTCCAGGGAGAATGTTGAAAGTGTCACTGACATTCTTGCCACCCATGATAAAATATTAAAAGAAGAAGATAAGCTAAAAAAACAAGCTGTTAAAAATGAGGAGCCAGGAGTTATGTGTAAATATAAAACTATTTTTCATTCTCACCTCTCCAAATTGAAATGATTCTAAAATTAAAAAAAGGCTTCCCAATACAGGTCAAATCCGCATCATTGTGAGGAAAATATTGTCTAAAGAAAAAGCCAAGAGTATGACATATAACCTCTTTTTAAGACCTCAGGAAGATCTAAGGTGGTGCTTCATAGACTCTTTCGACAGACTAAAGTCTCTCTAAGGACTTCATTGGTGCGCCTTATAGATCTCTGTAAAGTAATAAGGCTTCAAGATTCTCACAGTTGTTGAACCACTGCAGTGTTTCAAGGAGGGCTAGGTAGTGAAGCTCATCTGGAAGAGATTTGTGGTTATAGCTTTTGCCTAGTGGAGTGAATGAACACCAAAAGGAGTCATAGAAAATCCCATGGAAATTTTAATTTCATGGAGGCTCCACCAGCTAGGACTGAAAGAGACAGAGAGAGTACAAGTAAAAGAGACTTTTGGTCCCTTTTCCCACAGTTTCTAACAGGATACCTTTTAAGAATACTACTCAGCTGCAAACATGAGCTGACTTATACATAAAAGGAAAGATAATTCATATGGCAGAACCAAGAGTTGTGGAAAATCATTCCTAAGGAGTAGTACTGTGTTTTAATTAAGGAAATGACAATTATCAGGATGGATTTCAGAATTACTAGTTAACTAGTGACTACTGACCACTGTGTGCCTCCTGCCTTTTCCCTTTTTGAATGAGAGTTATAGAATGCTTGTTCCACGCCTGTTCTGCTATTGCTGCCTGAGACATTTGCAGGAAAGACACTGCTCTGATAATCTATTGATGCCTAACTTGTCTCCTAATGCCTTCCCAGCTGGAAATAAAGGGTGCTTAGGAAGCTGTAGTTGGAGAATCTCAGCTAAGGAGCCCATGTGCTTGATTTAGATGACCCTCATGAACTTTGAGCTGTTGCTATAATGGATTAGACTTGGTGGTCTATGGAGGCAAAGGAAGTGGTTTGTATGCTTGAGGGATGTGAATTATAGTGGCCAGAGGGTGGACTGTAACAGGTTGCATTTTCCACGTTGACAGCAGCAAGATCGCCTATTCTTTATGCTTTTGTTATAATGTGATGTTGACCCTATTCCTGAGAGTCTAGGAGGACCTGTGACTGGTAGAAGTGAAGCTACGTAACTTCTGAATTCAAACAGCAAATGGTGAGAGAGCTTCTGCCTCCTATTTCTAGGATACTTGTTCTTAGAACCCTCTCTCTATGCTCTAAAGAAACAGGAAAACCACGAGAAATTATGCTAAGTATTTTGGCAGATAATTCTAATAAACCTACAGCTAAGGCCCAAGTCTATAGTTGGCAGCAGCCTTCAGAAATATGAATGAATGAGCTTTTAGATGATTTTGCCTTCCAGTCATTCAGTTATTTAAGTGTTTTAAGTCTTCTCAGCTGAGACCTCAAACATCATAGAAAAGATGCAATTTTTTTTACACTGTGCCCTGGTCAAATACCTGACGCAGAGAAATAATAAGAGATAATAGAATGGTTATTGTGATTTTAAGCTACAAAATTTGGGGGGATTTGTTTTACAGTTGTAGATAACTGGAACACTATCACTTAAATAAATGATATTGGAAATAAACACTATCTTTGTATTCATACTCCTTATACACATGAGCTACCATCATGGACTTTACAATCCAGTACATTTAAAGATAACAATTACACAATCAAAATGTATCTTTTGACTGAATTTTAGTGCTGATTAGAGCATGTATTCTGACCAATGGTTATATAACATTGAAATTGAGTTTAGTACATTTTTTTTTTCTTGGATAAAATCTTAGTCTAGTTATTCACCAAAAGTTTTTCAAGCACCTACTACAGTACAGTCACTGTGTTCAATTCTGGGCATATAAAGGTGGATTAGACTCCAGTCTTATCTTTAGGGGACTCATTAAAGCTTTCTCAAACTGGAAAATTTCACTCTAGTTATCAGAGTACTGTGACTTCTTGCTCCAGAGTTTATTTCTCTGATGAGTCAAATGTATATTTTCTTACTAGTTATAACCTGTTCCTACTCATTTTTTGAGGAGTGCATTCCTCACATTGCCCAGTATTTGAAGGTTTGAAAATGTCAGTTTTCCATTTTCTGTTTTATCTCTGTTAGGATAGAACAGATTTCCTGATAGCTCAGTAGGTAAAGAATCTGCCTGCAGTGCATGAGATACAGGAGACAAGGGTTCAGTCACTGGGTCAGCAAGATATTCTGGAAGAAGACATGGCAGCCCCCTCCAGTATACTTGCCTGGAGAATCCTCTGGACAGAGGAGCCTGGCAGGCTACAGTCCATGGGGTCACAAAGAGTCGGACATGAGTGAGGGACTGAATATCTGTTCACTTTTTGATTTGGTCATTCAAATTATGTTAATTGAATACCTGTTGTACATTATGCCTGATAAGGTACTCAGGATAAAGTAGTAAACCAGATTAATAGTATCTCTGTCCTAGAACTCAGTCTGGTGGGGGTTGTAGGCATGTAAGTAGTTATAGTACAGTGCTATGATAGGACAGGATACAATGATTTCATGGATGTAGGTACCTGGTTCATTTGGGGTAGAGAGTGAAGGAATCCTTCTTGGAAGATAGGACTCCCATAATCTTAAAGTGTTTTCTGATGCCAAGGTTTTATAGAGATACTTCTCGCTCTTCCATTCTTAATTATCCTATGTTTCCCAGGATCTTAAAGATACACAGTTGGAATTTTTATATTGGTACTCTCATTGGAACCAACTCCTGTCACTTATAATTAGCAAATAATTGTAGACATTTACTTTTACCACACAAAGATTTAGCCTAGAGTTTAATTCTACTAGTATAACATCCCAGAAAGAAATATAGAGATGGAGGTCCATTTGCCATATGTCTAAATATTTAGAAGTTATAAATTGAGTCAACAGACTGGTAAATAAAATATATTAGATTCTTTTTTTTTTTAAACAAATATACTTTCATAATTACGTGGAGGGCCAAATTCAAATTTGAATTTTTGGATTCCTTCATCCACATTTTCTGTCTAAAGCCATCCCTGACTGTACCTAAGGTCATGTCATTAATATAACCTTAGGAGTATAGACCTTGGAAATGCTTGTGTGGTTCCTGGAAGAAGATTGGGCCAACTGGAGAAGACACAGTAGGGGCCTAGATACAAAGATAATGGTCCAAAAGTAGGGCCATTTATCTGCTTGGGCCTAGTTTCATGGCCCCACTGTCTCCTCACCTTGTTTGTTGAGAGCAAGTTGGGGAGGGCAAAAGCAACATCCTTATTCCCTGCTATAAGGGTGGTATGCATTAACTAAAAGACCACATCTAAATTATATTCCAGTGATGATAAGATTGAGCCTTATCTTCATCAGTTTTTGTAAAAGGAAATTGAGCTAATTATACCTCAAATCAGTCTGGAAAACGAGTGACCAGAGAAGGAAGTATTGATAGGAAAATGTTCCCAGCAATTAGCTCTAAGTAAATGATAGTTAAGGATAGTGATAGTTAAGGATTGCTTGATAGTCTGCTTATCTTTCCTGGGTCTCAGTGTCCACTGTGGAGTGAGGAGCCTTACTGAGGTATGTTGATTTGCCTTAGTTATCTACCAGACTTGCTGAGTCTATACAAAGCTATTTAATAAATCTGCAATTGGGGACTTAGAAGTAAGAGGCTATCAGCTTACTGATTCTCACAGCTGCTGAGGGAATGAAGAACTCAGGGAATCATCTCAGGAGAGGAGCAAAGACAGAGTAGATAATGCAGATGTGAATAATAGTTCTGGATGTTTGCATCTAAACTGCATAAAATTACATCCTCTGACATATAATGTACCATTAATAAATTGTCTTGACAAGCAGTTGTTTATTATAAATTTTGCAACTTTTTATCCAGATGCCTTTGGTTTCATTAAACACTAAGATAGGAATCCACAGCTGAAGATGAATATTCCAGTATGAGTCTTATAGATGTAAAATAAATTTAGTGTTTTTACATTCCTATTAGCATATTTTAAGACCTGCCTCAGGAAAGTGCTTACTTGGCAGTGAGCTGAGCTCACTGTAACTTTGGATTTTCAGATCATTTTAGTGGCACGCCAGAGTCAAGTATGGAACTGTTCAAGAGACCATGGGCGAAGGGAGAGATTTTTTCCATTGAGTTTTGGAGACTTTCTGGTAGCTCATGATTTTCCCATGTGACTTTCATGAATGCCCTGAGAAACAGGAAACAGTGTCAGTGTCAGTATAGCCTAGGTTGGGAGTAACAATAACAATGCAGTATCTCTTCCACTAGAGAGTTATCACTGTTGTTCTGCTGGGGGGATAGAATTTCAACGCCAGCTTAAGAGTACCAATTAGCCCCCATCTTGGACATATATGAAGGCTGAGTGAGGAACCTGAATGTCTGCCTCCACCTGGCAGTAACGAGTCAGCACCTCTCCTTTCTTTGCTGGGTGGTTTCAGAGAAAGATGGCTAAAATATAAGACAGTTAAGATAAAGTGTCTCATAACATAACATGCACAATGTCTAGGTTTCAATAAAAATGACTCCGTATTTGAAGAACAAGGAAGTTCTCACCTTAAAATAAAGAAGATACCCAATAGATGCCAACACCAAGCAGAGATATTATGATTATTAATACCTTAAAAAAGAGTTTAAGCATGAAAATGCTTTCAGTTCAGTTGCTCAGTCATGTCCAACTCTTTGCGACCCCATGACTTGCAGCATGCCAGGCCTCCCACTCCATCACCATCTCCCAGAGTTCAGTCAAACTCACGTCCATTGAGTCAGTGATGCCATCTAGCCATCTCATCCTCGGTCATCCTCTTCTCCTTCTGCCCCCAATCCCTCCCAGCATCAGAGTCTTTTCCAATGAGTCAACTCTTCGCATGAGGTGGCCAAAGTACTGGAGGTTCAGCTTTAGCATCATTCCTTCCAAAGAACAGCCAGGGCTGATCTCCTTCAGAATGGACTGGTTGGATCTCCTTGCAGTCCAAGGGACTCTCAAGAGTCTTCTCCAACACCACAGTTCAAAAGCATCAATTCTTTGGAGCTCAGCCTTCTTCACAGTCCAACTCTCACATCCATACATGACCACTGGAAAAACCATAGCCTTGACTAGATGGACCTTTGTTGGCAAAGTAATGTCTCTGCTTTTGAATATGCTATCTAGGTTGGTCATAACTTTCCTTCTAAGGAGTAAGTATCTTTTAATTTCATCAGCATCTGCAGTGATTTTGGAGTCCCCAGAAAAATAAAGTGTGACACTGTTTCCACTGTTACCCCATCTATTTCCCATGAAGTGATGGGACAAGATGCTATGACTTTGTTTTCTGAATGTTGAGCTTTCAGCCAACTTTTTCACTTTCCTCTTTCACTTTCATCAAGAGGCTTTTGAGTTCCTCTTCACTTTCTGCCATAAGGGTGGTGTCATCTGCATATCTGAGGTTATTGACATTTCTCCCGGCAAAGTTGATTCCAGCTTGCACTTCTTCCAGCCCAGCGTTTCTCATGATGTACTCTGCATATAAGTTAAATGAGCAGGGTGACAATATACAGGCTTGACGTACTCCTTTTCCTATTTGGAACCAGTCTGTTGTTCCATGTCCAGTTCTAACTGTTGCTTCCTGACCTGCATATAGGTTTCTCAAGAGGTAGGTCAGGTTATCTGGTATTCTCATCTCTTTCAGAATTGTCTACAGTTTATTGTGATCCGCACAGTCAAAGGCTTTGGCATAGTCAATAAAGCAGAAATAGATGTTCTTCTAGAACTCTCTTGCTTTTTCCATGATCCAGCGGATGCTGGCAATTTGATCTCTGTTTCCTCTGCCTTTTCTAAAACCAGCTTGAACATCTGGAAGTTCATGGTTCATATATTGCTGAAGCCTGGCTTGGAGAATTTTGAGCATTACTTTACTAGTATGTGAGATGAGTGCAATTGTGCCCAATATACTACTGAGATCAGTGGAGAAACAACTCCAGAAAGAATGAAGGGATGGAGCCAAAGCAAAGACAATACCCATTTGTGGATGTGACTGGTTATAGAAGCAAGGTCCGATGCTGTAAAGTGCAATATTGCATAGGAACCTGGAATGTTAGGTCCAGGAATCAAAGCAAATTGGAAGTGGTCAGACAGGAGATGGCAAGAGTGAACATCGACATTCTAGGAATCAGCAAACTAAAATGGACTGGAATGGGTGAATTTAACTCAGATGACCATTATATCTACTACTGTGGGCAGGAATCCCTTAGAAGAAATGGAGTAGCCATCATGGTCAACAAAAGAGTCCAAAATGCAGTACTTGGATGCAATCTCAAAAATGGCAGAATGATCTCTGTTTGTTTTCAAGGCAAACCATTCAATATCACAGTAATCCACGTCTATGCTATGCCCCAACCAGTAACGCTGAAGAAGCTGAACTGAAGACCTACAAGACCTTTTAGAATTAACATCCCAAAAAAGATGAAATGAAGACATACAAGACCTTTTAGAACTAACACCCCCAAAAGATGTCCTTTTCATTATAGGGGACTGGAATGCAAAAGTAGGAAGTCAAGAAACACTTGGAGTAACAGGCAAATTTGGCCTTGGAATACAGAATGGAGCAGGGCAAAGGCTAATAGAGTTTTGCCAAGAAAATGCACTGGTCATAGCAAACACCCTCTTCCAACAACACAAGAGAAGACTCTACACATGGACATCACCAGATGGTCAACACCAAAATCAGATTGATTATATTCTTTGCAGCCAAAGATGGAGAAATTCTATACAGTCAGCAAAAACAAGATCGGGAGCTGACTGTGGCTCAGATCATGAACTCCTTATTACCAAATTCAGACTTAAATCGAAGAAAGTAGGGAAAACCACTAGATCATTCAGGTATGACCTAAATCAAATCTCTAATGATTATACAGTGGAAGTGAGAAATAGATTTAAGGGCCTAGATCTGATAGAGTGTCTGATGAATGATGGACTTAGGTTTGTGACATTGTACAGGAGACAGGGATCAAGACCATCCCCATGGAATAGAAATGCAAAAAAGCAAAATGGCTGTCTGGGGAGGCCTTACAAATAGCTGTGAAAGGAAGAGAAGCAAAAAGCAAAGGAGAAAAGGAAAGATATAAGCATCTGAACATAGCGTTCCAAAGAATAATAAGAGATAAGAAAGCCTTCTTCACCGATCAGTGCAAAGAAATAGAGGAAAAGAACAGAATGGGAAAGACTAGAGATCTCTTCAAGAAAATTAGAGATACCAAGGGATCCTTTCATGCAAAGATGGGCCCGATAAAGGACAGAAATGGTATGGACCTAACAGAAGCAGAAGGTATTAAGAAGAGGTGGCAAGAATACACAAAATAACTGTACAAAAAAGATGTTCATGACCAAGATAATCCTGATGGTGTGATCACTCACCTAGAGCCAGACATCCTGGAATGTAAAGTCAAGTGGGCCTTAGATAGCATCACTACAAACAAAGCTAGTGGAGGTGATGGAATTCCAGTTGAGCTATTTCAAATTGTGAAAGATGATTCTGTCAACGTTCTGCACTCAATATGCCAGCAAATTTGGAAAATTCAGCAGTGGCCACAGGACTGGAAAAGGTCAGTTTTCATTCCAATCCCAAAGAAAGGCAATGCCAAAGAAAATGCTTTAGTGAACAGTAATTAACTTGCTCAAGCAAAGAAAAAAGTCTCAGCAAAGAAGTCAGTAAATCTCATAAAGAAGCAGAAGATATGAAGAAGAATCCAGTGGAAATTATAAAACTAAAATGTACAGTAACTAAAATTCTAAAAAAAGCTAATGAATTGGCTTAACAGCAGTATGGTGTGAAAAGACAAAAGCTTTAGTGAACTTGAAAACAGAACGATAGAAAGTTCTCAGTGTGAGGAAAAAATGAGAAAGAGACTAAAAAAAAATTAGCCCATCTCCATGATCTGCAGAACTATAACAAAAACTCTAATGTTATCACAGTCTTGATGTATGGTATTGGTGGAGAAATAGACATAGAGCTCAATGCAGCAGAATAGAGAACCCAGATTTATGCCCACAAATGTAGTCCCAACTTATTTTTGACAAAACTACAAAAGAAATTCAATGGAGGAAGGATAGCGTTTTCAACAATTGGAGCAACTGGATATCCATTTTTTAATAAAAGAACCTTGATCTGTGTCTCATACCTTCGCATCTTATACAAACATGAACTCAAATGTATCAAAGACAAATTGAAAATGTAAAATGATAACATCCTTAGAAAAAATAAAGAAATATTTTGAGCCCTACCGATTAGGCAAAGAGTTCTTTAAATTTGTATTAAAAGAACCCTTTGTAAAAGGAAAAATTTATAACTTGAACCCCATCAAAATGAAAACCTTTACTCTGCCAAAACAAGAAACAGCCACCTGTTGATAAGATAAAAAGATAAGCCATAGACTGGGAGAAAATATTTACCAACCATATACCCATCAAAGAATTAGCAGATCAACATATAAAGTACCCTTAAAACTCAATAGTAAAACAAACACTCAATTAGATAATGCGCACGAGACAAACATTTCTCTGGAGAGGTTACAGATGAAAATATAGTCACACAAAAAGGATGCTCGTCATCATAATTATTAGGGAAATGGATATTAAAATCATGAGATATCATTGCACACCTATGGGAATGTCTGAAAATGGCTAAAGACTGTGATAGCACATAGTGCAGACAAGACTGTAGAAAGATTAGTAATTCATACATTGCTGGTGGGCGTGTAACATAGTACAGTTACTCTAGAGAACAATTTGGCAGTTTCTTTAGGAAAACTGAAGTGCAACTTCCTTACAACCCAGCAGTTGTACGTTTGGGCATTCATCCTGAAATAATGAAAACTTGTATTCACACAAAAACCTTTACATGGATTATACAAGGATTCAGTTCTCTTAGTTTTAGAGAGGAGAGTGTTTAAACTCTAGTACCATGGATTATGACTCAGCAATGAAAGAAACAAACTATTAATTATATTCAACAACTTATATGACTATCCAGAGAATTATACAGAGGGAAAAAATGCAGTCCAAAAAGATTACATACTATATTATTCCCTTTCTGTAATATTCTTGAAATGACAAGATTATAAAAACAGAGCCCAGGTTAATGGTTGCCAGGTTAAAAGGAGAAGATATATGGCTCTTAAATGGAAACATGAAGGATCCTTGTTGTGATGGAAATGTTTTATATCTTGACTGTATCATTGTCCATATCCTGATTGTAGTACAGTACGATAGTTTTGCAAGATGTTACAATTGGGGAAAATTGGGTAAATGGTACGTGGGATCTCACTGTATTATTTCTTACAACAGCCTATAAATTCATAATTATTTTAAAGTAAAGTTTATTTAAAGAACACCAAAATGTAAATCATGTACTTTCCTTGTTCAAGTCCTCCAGTTGTTTACTGTGACTCTTAGAATAAAATGTATACTCCTCATGGCTACAAAGCCCCAAAGTTCACGTCTCCTGCCTACCCCTCTGCTCTCCTTGCCCTTCCTCTAACATACCAAGCTGTCCACAGGGCCACTGTGTTTGTTGCTCCTTACGTCTAACACACACTTCTCCCTGTCTTCCCAACAGCTAACTTTCTCACTTAACTCAGACTTCTGCTCAAAGGCTGCTTCCTCAGAGATGCCTCATCTAGCACCCTGTTTGAAGAACACTCCCCATCTTAACTAAATCTCTTTCTCAGTCTGTCTCTCTTTTCTCCATACTGTCTATAATTGCTTAAAGTTCAATAAGCTATAAAGTAATTTATAATCTGTTTGAAACCAGATCTTTATATGATTATGTTTTCCTTCTAGAAATAAGATGTAGAAAATGTTGAGGTCCTCTTTGACCATGAAAACTAAATTTATGTGTTTTCCCTACTCCTTTGTTAGATTAGTTTATCATCAGATGTTTTTCTATGGACTACTATATATATATATATATATATGTATATATATATACATACGCACACTTCCCAGATGGCGCAGCGATAAAGAATCCACCTGCCGATGCAGGAGACGCAAAAGACGCAGGTTCAGTCCCTGGGTCCAGAAGATCCTCTAGAGTAGAAAATGGCAACCCACTCTAGTACTCTTGCCCAGAAAATCCCAGGGAGTCACAAAGAGTTGGATGTGACTGGGTGTGCACACCCCCCCCACACACACTATATATATGTATATGCAGACACACACAAACATACATACATACATACATACATATATATATATATATATATAAAAACTTCCATGTAGATTGTAAGCATTGTATTTTGTTGATATCCTCATATACTACACATTATTTTGCAAGTTGCTTTTTTCAGTGATACAGGTTAGAAATGGATCTGTGGTAGTATCTACAGATATAATTTGTAGTTCATGGTGCAAGTGTCCCATGTTTTATTCAGCAAATTTATTTATCCTATTGAAGAATGACTTTTATCCAAAATTTTATTTGTTGTTTAAAACAATTACCTACACATCTTTATGCACATCTCCTTGGGCATATTTGTGAGAACTAGTTTGTAATTTGCATTTAATTTCCTTTATAGTACAATGACTGGTAATGTGAATTTCAATTTTAAAAAGTATGGTTTTTTTCTTGCTATTTTTTGTTGTTGATTTCTAATTTTTTCTAATATGACTGATGAATAACCCTTGTAAGACTTACACTGATGTTTTGAAACCTTGTTATCTTCTTTATGTCCTGATAGAAAATCTTTTTTTTTTTTTTTTTGGTGTGTGTGTAAATGTGCTTTAAAAAAATGTGTTTTCTTTCATGCAGCTTCTCATGGTGCGTGTGTGTGTGTGTATTAGATCAGAGTTTTAAAATGTAGGATGAAAATCCTCTGTACTAATATGATTTTCTGTTTTCTCTGTTCATTTCTGATATATGTTATATTTCCTACTGTGAACTATAGATTTATCCATGTCTCCTTGGAATATCAATTCTTGCTTTATAAGTTTTGAATTTATGTTGTTAGATGGTTAAAATTTATGATTTTTATATCTTTGTATTAGACTGTTGTTTTATCAGTATGTCATGACCTGCTTGAAAGCTCTTTTAAAGCTTTCGCTTTGAATTTTCTTTTGTGTGCTGTAGCCAATTCAGATTTATTTTCCTAGCATTCACCTTTATCTTCAACTTTCTTTCATCCTTTTTATAAAAGGTACATCATTTAAAAATAGAATGTGGTTAATTAGCTTGTTTTAACAAATTTGAAAATGTCTGTCAACAGATGAGCTAACTTAAGCACATTTATAGGTACTGTCGCCACTGAAAATCTGCTGTCTTGCTTTGTGTGTTCTCTTCACCGTGATATCTGTTTCTTCTCTCCACATTCTTGGATTTTATTAGATGCATCATGTTTGCTTTTTTTCTACCTGCTTTTGTTTTGCATTTCCTAAATTGAAAATGATACTTCTATTTTTATTTGTTTAATGTTTCCTTTGTCACTTTAGCAGAAATGTTCAAACTTATACTTTTTAAAGCAATGATTTAAATTAATTGAGCATCTATATATACACCCTAAAAGACATAAACTAAGATGTGTTTGCATCATTTAACTTCCAATTCTGTCCTCCACCCCCACCTCAGGCACCTCTTCCCTTCCTCCCCACACACATATGTGTTAAATTTTTTTTTTAATGTTTTAATAATCAGTACCTATTTAAACTTTACAGTAACACTGAATAATTAACTTACCACTACTTCTTGAATTTTAATAATTCCTCCTGGCTTCATTTTTCTACTTTCTCTGGTATCTTCTTTGGTAATTCTTTTACAAAATACCTCTCAGGGACCCATATGGTGAGCCTTTATAGATCTAAAATTCCTTTATATTAGTCCCACTTTTGAATCATAGTTTATCTTTCTATAGAATTCTATGGTATCAGGTGGCTTGAAAGCTGGTCTCTGGGCAGTGTGCTATGGGCCCTGCCAGGCCTCTCAAACAAATGAGTTCTCACAGACTGTTTCCATTCAAGGTGGACCTTCTCCCTTTCTCTCTGTGTAGAGGTGTGTGTGTTGAGGGTGTGTGTATGTGCATGGGCAATGTATGCTTGAGGATCTGTGTTTCCTGGCTGATTGAAAATTGACTACACGGAAAGCGTTTAGCATTGCTTCAAGGAAACATGGGAGACACAGAGCTGCTCAGCTATCACCCCAAAGCTGTTGCACACAACTTTCCTGAGTGCTTTCCACTGAGGATGACAGTGCTGTCTCAACACCCATGGAGAGGCCTTTGTTATTTTGCTATAATTGATATGTAATTGAGCTTCCTACTCTTCCAGGTGATTACCTTTAAGACAGCTTTTCAGTATGAACTCTTGAAGATAGGGGTGTGTCTTCGTCCGTTTGGGGCTGCTGTAACAACAACATCACAACATTCACTTCCCACAGTTCCAGAGACGCTGAGAAGTGTGAGATCATGGTGCCAGCAGATTCAGTGTCTGGCGAGAATCTGCTTCCTTGACTGCTGTCCTTTTGCTATAATTACTCATGAGCCCTAAGAGGTGAGGGATCTCTCTGGGTCTCTTTTATAAGGACACTAATAGTAAGGGCTCTGCCTTCATGACCTAATCACTTCTCAAAATATGTGACTCTTAATATCATCATTTTTTTGGGGGTTGGGGTTTCAGCATATCAATTCTGGAGAGTGTAAACACCCAGACAATAGCAGAGTATCATCAGTAGCTATGAGTCACCAGGCCCTAATGGGTCTGAAAGCTCATTAGATGAATGAGTTAATGTCCTATCCTAACTCATTCTCTTTGCATCTTGTGTTTCCCTGGTTTATCTTTTCTCCTGACTTCTACATTGTTATTATTTGACATCACTTAGCGCTGTGCTCATCTTGTCACAAAACCCTGCTACCTTCCTCTGCGGTACACTGTAGGAATGGCGGAAGAGGAAGACTCTATAGAAAGAAGACGTTTATGGAAATCATCAAGAGAATGGGGAATGTAATTACCACTGGTGTAAAGTGGAAATAACTTTCCTTGCTTCTTCATTCATTCATTTAGTAAGTATTTAGTGAGGATCTGCCATTGCCAACCACAGTTTCAGGTGCTGCAGATAAATTATGGACAAAATGCAGGTGATAAATGTGGCCTTGAAAGATGTACGCTGTTGGGAAAGACAGAAGTAGTTATTTGAACAAGACAGTTTTTTGTGGTATTCTACCAAATCGCAGTTACAGTCTCTGGATTTATATTTTTTTGGTGCACATTTTTTTAAATTAACTTTTGCATTCATGTTCCTTTTGATTCACTATTGCTGTACAGTGTGGGAAATTCATGAATCTTTGAGAAATAACTGCTTCATTAATAGTAATTAATCCATTCTCCACATAGCAGCCAAAGTGACCAATTAAAAACACAAGCCTGATTGTATCAATGTATCGCTCAACACCTTTCAATGGTTTCTTCTTCTTCTTAGGATAAACGTGTGTCTTTGATGTGACTTCCAAGTCTGCCATGATCTAACCTCTGGCTACTTCTCTCTCTTTCTTACATCATGGTCTTCCCTCGTCACTGTTGGCTGTCCCCATGCTAGTTTTCTCTCATTTCTCAAACTTTCAACACTTCAATCCACTCTGGGTTCTGTTGGCATGAATAGTTTTCCTTCTTCTCCAACTAATTCCCAACTACCCTTCCTGTTAATTCTACTCACACTTCAAAATTAGCTCATATATCCAATGAGTTATTCTCTGAGACTCCACTGAGTCAAATATATTAAAAACTCCCCTGGTACCCTATTCTGATTCACAGTGCTTATTACATTGAAATGAATAATTAGTTGTTTATTTTTTCCCAACATGTAAACTATAAATTCAAGGAGAGCAGAGAGTATACCTGTCTGGTTCATTGTTTTATCCTTTGAACTTAGCTTAGGTCATAATATACTATAGATGCTCAGAAATATTTGTTGATAAACTAATTAAATTGTTAAGTAGATTTACTGTATGTGAAACACACTTGTCTGTGTATAAAGTCATGGATTAAAGCTTCTATCGATGATGGACATAGTAATATTTTCCCTTGGATGGGAATACAAGAGGAGTACAACTTCAGAAAAAATGACAAAATGCACATTAGGGTATGCTCTTGGATGAGAGATGAAATGAGTTTTGAGGAGGAGAAATTCTTTCATATTTCTTGAGTGTTCTGATATTGACTTGCCTAAATTGAACTACAGTATAAACCAAGGGTCCCTTGATGAAATGATCACTCAGCTTTTGTTCCTTTCATTTTGTTTTTCTTTCAAAAAGCCCTCTGGACATCTATCAAAACTACAAAGTGGAAATTGGTTAGCTTCATTTAACACCATATCCTGCTGCAAAGGCCTCACATCAAGGAACTTGCCATTTTACATTCTTCTTATTTTAATAGTTTTCCCAACTTCAAAAACTTGGAGTTGTAGATAGCTAAAGGCTCCCATCATAAATCCCTCGAAGATTCAATTCTATGAAGATGTTAAAACCCTGGTGTTTCAGCAGCCAAAGGAATATAAACTCTGATTCTTCATTGCCAGACTCTGATGAAATCACACTGATTAAATTAAGAGGCCTTTGGCAGCATGCACTGACTCTCTGGTGATTTAACAGGTAGAATTCCTTTGCCTTGGCTGACAGTATATACATGTCACTTAATCTCTAGCTGTTATTTTAAATTTGAGACATTAAAAGTTTTCTGGTTTTCATTCAAATTTCACAAGAATAAGACAGGAAACCAAAAGGTAATTTCCTCATAGGAAACGGTATTAAGGAGCAAATCATTCTTTCTTTGATATTCTTATATTGTGTTCATGAATATGAAAGCTTGTAGATGGAATTTGCAATTTATATAACTATTTAATGAGAGTATAAACTTTACAAGTAGAATTGTTAATAGATTTTGGAATAAAACATACGCATTTTGATATATGTCACAGATACCACACCAGAAAGGTGTTGTTGTTTTTTTTATTACATCCCCTTTTTTCATGTTTGATATATTTCCTGCTAGAGACTATGTTGTTTTGTTGAATTGTTAGTCCAGCATTAGATGTTTTGACAATAAAAATAAGAGTGTTTCCTATAAACAACTGTAAATATTTTTTCTTTTATAAAATAATATTCTATATTTGTTTATAATTAGCTTTGTTTTAGATTTGTGTTAGGAATGTATTATCTGCTCAATATTTAGCATTCAGTTTTTAAAAAGATATGCTCTGTATATCCCAGCTTAATTGAGGATTGATGTAACTTGTCATGATCAGCTAGGTCAGGAACTTTTCATTTCAAATGCTGACTTGGTGAGGTGGTGTCAGGAAGTACTTAATGACCGAAAGAAACTAGAGAAAGAGATTAGCAATTATATTCACATTGTAAGATCTATGTAGCTCTTTATTTATTCAACTGACCTCTAACTCAAGTCAGAAAGTTATTTAAGTTCTCTGTGATAGCCTACAGATGATAAATCTTCCTGTTGGCATTCCTTTACCTGAGTTAGCATTCTAGAGTTGTCTGTTTTCAGTTTTGTGACTGTGGCATTTGAAGCTTTGTGTAATTAATTGTCAAAACTTGACCATTTCTTTAATTTGTTATTGGGCAGTTCATCAAGCATTCTTATAAGTATTATCATGGAAGGAGTTATAGCTCTGCAGGAATTCTTCTGAAGATGGACTCCATTCAGGAGTAGAAATGTTGTACATTTAACCAAATAATGGAAAACATCCTTGCATGGAGAGTTCCTTATATAATAACAGAGCTAAAAGAAATGGAAACAGAGCAGTTACTACTTACCTAGGAACTCCACTGGACCAAGCTCTGTGATAGGTACTTATGTGGCATGATCTTTAATTCTCATAACTGCCTTAAAATATGGCTATAGTACTGAAACAGTCTACATTTAACATGTGAGAAACTAAGGCATTGATTTCTTAAGTAGCTTACATATAGTCACCTAGCTAGTAAGCAGAAGAGCCTAAAATTCAAGCCAGTGCATCATTCAATGGTAATATACACTACTAGCCCCCCACCCCTAATCCCTACCTCACCCCCAACAAACACACACTTTTTGTATCTTTTGGCCTCCAATTTTATCTTTATTTTTTACTATAGTAGAATTTCTTCTCCTCTTATCAAAGATGGTTTGGTTTATTACATTATGTACCCCAAATGTAAACCATTTTTTTAGATGTCAAATTGAAGAGTTTTGCTCCTTGGAATCATACTAAGAACTTTGATATTTAAAAGTACTCTCATCATCATTTTTCTTACAGAAGAGGCAATAGCATGTTCTGTTATAAACTCTTTTAAGTCTTTATTTCCAGATCAGTGAATATAAAATCCAGACAAATATGCTGGGCTAAGCATAATAATGGCCCTTCAAAGATGTCCCTGTTCTAATCTTAGATACTTGTGAATGTTAGGTTACATGGGAAAAGGAACTTTGTAGATGTTGTTAAGCTTAGGACTTTCATATTGGGAGATTTTTCATAGATTATCTGAGAGGGCCAAATGTAAGCACAAACATCTTTAAAAGAAGAAAAGGCAGGTGGAAATGATGGTCAGAGGCAGAGAGAGAGATTGAATGATGATGCTACACTGTTGACTTTGAAGGCAGAAGACGGGATCCTGAGTCAAGGTCTGCAGGTGGCCTTTAGAAGCTGGAAAAAGGAAATGGAAAAGAAGTGCAGACCTGCTGCCCCTTTGATTTTATATACAGTAAGGCCCTTCTGACCTTCAGGACTATAGGATAATGAATTTGTGTTGCTTTAAGTAATTTGTTAGATCTGTGATAGGAGACTAACACAGATGCTATTGATTTAACTTTAATTTTAGATGTGAAATCAAACATAGATTGCCTTTTCTCCTCAGTGGGAGCCCAGTAGTTCTACATAGAAGGTGTTTAGGAATAGCAATGGTGATTGAAATGAGGAGCTGGGAGGCTCATATTGATACTATCTTCACACAGCAAGTCATCTTTCTTTAGTAAAAAATAAAGCTATTGTTTATTTTGTATTATTCCATATTTATTTATTTATAGCTTGATTTAGGACTTCCCTGGTGGTTCAGACGGTAAAGCATCTATCTACAATGCAGCAGACCCGGGTTCAATCCCTGGTTCGGGAAGATCCCCTGGAGAAGGAAATGGCAATCCCTCCAGTACTATTGCCTGGAAAATCCCATGGACAGAGGAGCCTGGTAGGCTACAGTCAGTCCATGGGGTCGCAAAGAGTCAGACAGGACTGAGGGACTTCACTTTCACTTTTACTTTACTAGTTTTTGGGTTTGGAGGAAAGTAAAATTACACTTGAGTTTCTTCTTGTGTAAAGGGTGTTTTGAAGATAAAATTTGGCAATGGATCATCCCCCATAGAGTAGAATAAAGAAAATAATGTTGCCTGCCATTCCAGTTCTCCAAAGATTGAGCCCTTCACCACTGTAATTGCCCAACAAAGTTATACCCTGAGGGGGATTCAGGGTGGAGAAAACTAGGAAGCATTCTGTGCTTAGGATATTGGGCCTAGATGGTTTTGATGCATTTGAGATATTAATATAAATAATTTCAGTGGTCCTCAGTTTTTACATCTTCCCATGAACAGATAGAAAAGCACTAAAATCATTAACGTGTGTGTGTGTGCTGCGTGTGCTCAGACGCTCAGTCATGTCTGATGCTTTGTGACCCTATGGACTGTAGCCTGCCAGGATCTTCTGGCCATGTCTTGATTTCGCAGGCAAGAATACTGGAGTGGATTGGTATTCCCTTCTCCAGGGATCTTCCTGACCTGGGGACTGAACTCTGAAGTACTCTGCATGGGTCAATCTCTTGGTTACACTATCCAAAAAAAAAAACAAAAAAAGGATGCAAGATGTTGAAATGCATAGGTGTGGGAACCGTGATGCCTATTTTGCCGACCAAAATGTCACTTTTTGTTATTCTCTGACCCCTGAGCAACCCTGTCCTCAATACCTAGACCTGGGAAGGTTTTCTTTGATTTTCTTGCCAATCTCACTGTGCCCTTAGCCAGGACCTGGGCGCTGCTTTCCTGGAATCTGGAAAAGGAGGTAAGAGATTTTTCAGCTGTAGTCCTTCCATGAGAGTCCCAGTATCCCATAACATTTTTTTTTAAAGCTTCCCTGTCACTGAATCTCAAATGGAACTCATTTTTATGCAGAGCAGTATAAAGAGCATCAGTTGTGAATTCTGATAGACCAAAGTTTGCATTTGAGCTTTCTCACTAATTAGCTGTATAGCCATAGGTAAATTGTCGTAACCTTTCTGAACCTAAGTATCTAATCCATAACATATGAATAATAATGCCTACCTTGCAGTGTCTTTACAGTATAGAGCTGAAATAATGTATGTAATGGGTCTTGGACAAGGTCTTGATTTTAGAGGGCATCCAAAAATGGCCAGGAATTTGCAATAGTGTTGGGGGCATTTTAGACACTAGAGAGAGTGAAGTGAAAGTTGCTCAGTCGTGTCCAACTCTTTGTGACCCCATAGACTATACAGTCCATGGAATTCTCCAGGATAGAATACTGGAGTGGGTGGCCTTTCTCTCTTCCACAGGATCTTCCCAATCCAGGGATTGAACCCAGGTCTCCTGCATTGCAGGAGGATTCTTTACCAGCTAAGCCACAAGGGAAGCCCAAGAATACTGGAGTGGGTAGCTTATCCCTTCTCCAGAGGATCTCCCTGACTCAGAAATCAAACCGGGGTCTCCTGCATTGCAGGTGAATTCTTTAACAACTGAGCTATGAGGGAAGCCCACTAGGGAAAGGTGAGTTAGTTTTCAGCAGTCAAAATATATCTTGATTCACATTATTGTACAGCAGAAACCCATACGACATTGTAAAGCAATTTTCCTCCAATTAAAATAAAATATTTCTCTAGAGCCTCAAATTTACTAATTCCATCTTTGTAAGTTTGAACGGTGAGAATTAAAACTAATTTAGAATTATCAATGTATTCTTTCAAACTGGAAATATACATTTTTACCTTTTTTTTTTAAATGGTGTGAGGGAGATAGGCAAGAGTTCACAGGACTGGTCTGCATTGCCTGAAAGGCTAAGACTGGCTTGTCAAGCACATCTGCATTGTTAATAACTGTTTTAATTTGCCTTGTTCACATAATGGTTTTCTTTAATGTGAGATTAACTTCAATTAAAGCATTTTGTGGTTATGTTCATTCTTAGATTTTCCCTCTAATTGCTCTCTGTGTATTTCTTTTGCATTAGCACCAATTTACTTGTGCCTACAACTGCAGTTAGAATTAAGCTGAACTTTTGAATCTTAGCTTTGAGTCTTTTTTTCTGGGAAGTTTAAAAATTGAATCTATTATTAAGCTAGTGAAAGGAAAACCCTGTAAAAATTCATACTATGATTATAACTGACATGGCTCCTTTTCTAGTGTTGAAAGGATTAGGGAGATTCAACATCTGAGTTATTGATTGTGTAAGATTCTTCATTTTCTCTCTCTTATTAGAAAGGAAAGTTTCCCAGGCAAAAGAAGATGCACGGCAGTGTTGTACAGGCCTCTTTTATTGATTGTCATTCAGAATTGTAAAGTATTGACTGCATTGATTTAAAATCTTATGGACAAGGAATGCTCATAATTCTATGTCTGAATGAGAGAGAGGGAGAGAGAAAAATTGGGTCCACTGAAGATTGCTGAAACTGCCAATTAGTGACACTGGTTGTTACTTTCTATAAAGAAGGGCAGGGCTTCTTGCAACTGCAAGGCTATGATGATGGAATTCACAAGACTTTGGGATAGCTCCAGACAAAGTGATTACGTGTTGGAGAAGACTCTTCAGAGTCCCTTGGACTGCAAGGAGATCCAACCAGTCCATTCTAAAGGAGATCAGTCCTGGGATTTCTTTGGAAGGAATGATGCTAAAGCTGAAACTCCAGTACTTTGGCCACCTCATGCGAAGAGTTGACTCATTGGAAAAGACTCTGATGCTGGGAGGGATTGGGGGCAGGAGGAGAAGGGGACGACAGAGGATGAGATGGCTGGATGGCATCATGGACTCGATGGACGTGAGTCTGAGTGAACTCCGGGAGTTGGTGATGGACAGGGAGGCCTGGAGTGCTGCGATTCATGGGGTTGCAAAGAGTTGGACACGACTGAGCAACTGAACTGAACTGAACTGCTGCTTTATTCCAGAAAGACAGTAGGTGCTTAGGGATCTTGGAGGAGGGGAACTAAAATATAAAATCAGAAGAACAGAATGTTTTCAGGTTTGGAGGAAGAAGAAGTGATGTCTTTATGAAGAGATGGAACTTCAGCATCTACCTTCAGCTTCTGAAGTATGTAGTAGACCCTCTGAGAGTGCAGGCCATTATGGAAATATGTGTTTATAACATTGCAGTGGGGGTGGGTAGCATCTCAAGGTGTTTTTAGTTGGCTGGCATAAATAGGTCCCTATACCATGTAGATCTTAATTTATCATCTATGCTTCAAGTAGGGGGCAATTCCCTCATGAGAGATGTATAGACTTTTCCAGCTTCTTGACCTGTAGTATTTCTTGAGGTCCTATTTAAATAAGATACAGAGGAAAGAAACAAGGTGAGATTTCTCGGTTGGAAGGAACGTAAATTAGTTCACTTGTTTGACTGTTGGGGCAGTCTGTGTCCTGGAGTAGGGAAGTGATTTATCAGAGAGGAAGTAAGGTATATGATAGAGCCACATTAGCGCTCAGGCTTATAAATCTACTCTCCAATCACTTTCACTGCACTCACTGGAAAAACTTCAATGTAATCATTAGGGAAATTCCTATGATGTGTTTTAAAACAAAAATTAATTCAAAAGGGGTTATTGGATAGTTATTGTTTCAGACACTGTCCTCAGTGAATATAATAAAGATCCCTGCTTTACTGGAGCTTATCTTAATGGAGAGAGATACATAATGAATACATGATAAATAAATAAGCACAAAAGTGCATTGTATGTCAGACTGTGATGAGTGCTATGGAAACTAATAAATCAGGAAAGCAACAGAGGGAAGTGATGTTTGAGCAAAATATGAGCAAAGTGAAGAGGTGCATTTTAAATCTTTGGGGAAGAATATTTCAGTGGAAACAACAATGTTCCTAAAGAAAGAATGTGCTTGATGAGCTTGAGACCTTGCAAGGAGGCCAAAGTGGCTGAGCAGAGTGAATAAGAGAGAGAGAGAGAGTAAAAAGAGATGAAGTCAGAGCTAACACAGTGATGGAGTACACAGGGCTTTTAAAGCAATATTAAGGATTTTTGGCTTTGAGGGATTTGATTATTAGTTTCATGTGTCAACTTGGTTAGGCTATAGTACCTAGATATTTAATCAAACACTAATTTAGATGTTGTCAGAGTATTTTGTAGATGCATCTGGCACCAATAATCTTGATTATAAAGGAGTTTGTCCTTGATAACGTGGCAGACTTCATTCAATCAAATGAAAGTCCATAAGAACAAAACTTGAGGTTTCCTGAGAGAAGAAAGTTAGCCTCATGACTTCAGCATCAACTCCTGTCTGAGTTTCTAGCCTGCTAGACTGCCCTATAGACTTCAGACTTGTCAGCCTCCATCATAACCCTGAAGAAATCTCTTTATTTTGTTCCAGTTTTCTATATAATGTGTTCTATTGATTTGGTTTCTCTGGAGCACCCTGGCAGATAGAAGTGAGGCGGGAAACTATTTTAGGGTTTTGACCAGAGAAGAAATATGGTTTTTCTTAGGTTGAGAATAAGCTTCAGGGGTTCAAGAGAGGATGCAGGCTGACTAGTTAAGTCTATTGCAGTAACTCAGAGGTGAGATGTGGGTAGCTTTGCACGAGGAGAGTAGCAATTGAAGTGGGAAAAATGGCAAATCCTGAATGGATTTTAAAGGTAGAGTCAACAGGGTTTGCTGATGGGTTAATGGAGAGTATAAAAAAAGGAAGAATCAAAGTTACTCCAGGTTTTTTGGACACATGTAGAAAAATGAGGTTGCCATGGACTGAAACTGGGGAAGATTTAGGAAAGATCAATTTTCAAGAGGGGATGAGATCAGAATTCAGTTTATCCATGGTACATTTGAGATTCCTATTAGCTATCTAAGTGTGTGTTGGGAGTAAGCAGTTGGACATAACAGTCTTGAATTTTATAAGAGAGATCAGGATAGGAGGTATGAGGTATAATTTATAGCCTCAAGAATAGATTAGATATTTTAAGAAATGTGTATAGATAGTAGAGGAGATAATATCCAAGGCCTTGAGACCTGAGTACTCCAACATTAGCAACATGGGCGATGAAGAGGAAATGGCAAAAAGACCAAGATGAGGCAGCTAGTGTGATGGGAGGAGAACCAAGGAAGAGGAATTCCCTAAAAAATAAGTGAAGGAGGTGTCTGAGACTATGTCAACAATGACAAAATATTGCTTATAGGGTAAGATCTGCAAATTGATTATTTGATGTAACAATGCTAACCTTCATGAGAGCTGTTTTGGTGTAGTGGTAACAAAAGTCTGGAGAGGAAAACAGGAGAGAAGGTAGATAGGGAGAATATGTTCTTAGGAGTTTTCCTATTGAAAAGAGTATTTTCCAGAAGGGTTGTGAGATCAAGATGCCTTAAAAGAGATGCAAATAAAACATTGAGTTTATATTCTAGTGTGAATAATTTTCTTGGGAGCTAGTGCTTCACTGGAAGTTCTGCTCATAGAGGAGCTAAGTAAGACTGTTCATCTGTAGCAATGGGAGAGAAGGCAGTGTACCTACAAGGGCTCAAATGCAGGCAGCTGATAGATGTGGAAATCATAGTATGTGAAAAACCACTTCTGATGACTTTACTCTTCCAAGTAACAATAAATAAGACCATCAGCTAAAAGTGAGCACACATAAAGAGATGCTAAGATTTGAGGGATGAAGAGACTGACTGGTCACCCAGGGGTGGAATGGAAAAAGATTAAGAAAATGTGGTATTATGGAAGGGCAGTTGAGAGTTCTTGTCACAGACTCACAGAGCTCTAGGCCTCTGTCTTTACTGTTGATTATGGATGCGGAAAACATATTTTTAAATTGATATTTTTATATTTTTTTGGTGGGCAGTTTTTGCTTATTAGTATGAAAGTAGGAAATTTCAGTCAGAATTAGAATGAATTCTGGTAAATGAGACTAAAGGTAGATTTTTCTTAGAATTATTATACCTCTAAAAATTGTGTTAATCTAACAAATGCCTCTAAAACGTTGTGTTCATATAGTTGAACATAATATGATACAATTAAACCTCGACACCCCAATTAGAATGTGTCCCAATCCCCAAGGTAGATCTTGGAGATTTAAGAGAAAACCAGTATCATTAAGGATATCAAAAGACATTAAGTCTCATCCAGCCTAATGGGTGGGAAAATGTCATTTGATATAATTAAATCTAAAACTATATTTCTGAGAACAATTTACAATTGAAATTTTTACACTCATATACATAAACAAAAATGTAGACTATTTGGGAAAAATATATCCTTAATTGTCACATTTCCCCTGATGTGAAGTCGATATTTCAAACATGAGAACCGTCAAAATTCATGATTTGTCAGCTGTGTTTGAAAATAACTCTTCCTTTAGTATATTGCCAGACCTCCTTGTCTCTGAAATATTCAGTCCTCTTAAAAAAAAGAGCAATGTCTAGTTCTTTTTGGCACTTGTGAAATGATAATAGAAGCTTTGAATAGTTTTGCTTAGAATTCACACCTATTTAATTCCGAATAAGAACTGGTGAAACAAATAAGAAAAACAGTGTAAGAACAAAGATATGTGAATTCAGACACGATGATCTAAGGAAACAGAGTTTTCTCTTTCATTTTAACAATGCTAAGAAAACTAAACTCCTTTAAAAGTTATCACTGGTGTTTATTAAAACAAAATTTTCTCTGAGCTGAAGATATGCCCTTGAGGTGAAAATATTTTTCTTCACCAAAACCTTGAGAAAGTTATAATTGACTAATAATTCTCTGCTTTAGGAAAAATACAACCATCATTGCAACTTTTATTGTAAAATAGTGGATTGATTCTTAGCTAAATTTTAGAACACTATTATTTTGGAGTCCTTTCTTTATTGCATTCTTTCCAGAAGAAAGCCTTATAGTTCTCCTTTGATGAGTAGAGCTTATTTTCTGTTTTACTTCAGAGAGAGTCATCTTTCATAGACTATGGTAGCTGTGGAGTATGTTTAGATCTTCCTCCTGGAAAAAACTTACTGTTCACTTGCCAGAGGAACAATTAACTGACACTTCTAGTTTTGTCACCATCAGGACCCATCTCAACTTTCAGGCCAAGGTAATGCTTTTCCTAGGCAGCCCCTGACCCACGATTGAGTAGGTTAGAGGTACTGGGCCTGGTCATTTCTGCCCAACATGGGACTCCTCTAAAGGGTGCATATTGGTCTGGAGCTCCAGACTCATTGCTATGAGTTGGACATGACTTTTTCATACATGCATTGATGTCTGAGGGCTTCCCTTGTGGCTCAGATGGTAAAGCGTCTGCCAACACTGCAGGAGACCTGGGTTCGAGCCCTGGGTTGGAAAGATCCTCTCAGGAAGGAAATGGCATTTCTGTGATCAATCCACCTTCTCTCGTTTAGCTTCATAAGCCTGAATCCCTCCCCACATCCACATATTCATCATGCTCATAACTCTGTCTCAGTATTTGCTTCTCATAGGACTCAACTGATATATTAACATTCCCCTAAGATACTTAATGTATGCTTGTTGAACATCTCCTACCCTATATGTCAATTACTATGTATGGGGTTGCAAAGAGTCGGACACGACTGAGCAACTGAAATGAACTGAACTGAATGCTAGATATTGGGAATACAAACATCATTTAAACATGATTTCCATCCCAAGCAGCTCACAAACTAATTAGGAGGAGAGCACCATAAATAAGAAATGCAAAGGAGCCAACACAAACATGGATCTATAACTATGGAGTTTCATTAGCTTTCAATTGCTACATTAAAAAATCTCCACAAGCTTAGCACACTTGAAGCAGTGTCCAGTTCTATCAGTTAGATACCTGGACAGGCTTGCTTGGATTCTCTGTTTAGGGTCTTAGAAGGTCAAAAATCAAGGTAACAGCCAGGCTGGGCTCTTATATGGAGGGTTTAGTGAATAATCCACTTTCAGTCTCATTTGAGTTTCTAGTAGAATCTAGTTCCTTATTGTTGCAGTACTGAAGTTCTTGTTTCCTTGTTGGGTGTCATTCAGTAGCCTTTCCTGTATTCTTTATCATGCAGCCCCTTCCATCTTCAGGTCAGCAATGGTGTATTGAATCCTTCTGATTCTTGGAATCTTTCTGACCTCCTCTTCTACTGCCATTCAGAGAAAACTCTGCTTTTAAAGGGCTAATATATCCTACCTGGATAATATCCCCTTTGATTAACTCATGGTCAACTAATTAGAAACTTAATTACATCTGTAAAATCCTTTTATTAATTAACCTGGTCAGAGCTTGAATGAATTCTCTTCAAATTCATGGTCCTGGGAATTGGGCAGAAAATCTTGAGGGACCATTTTAGAGTTCTACCTACCATAGGGATGTAGAGGAAGGGTTCATAATAGTGAAGGTGAGGAGGGGAAATCTACCAGGGCGAGACGAATGCTGAGCTAAATTTTTAAAGAGTAATAATAAAGTCAAATTGGGAAATTTAAGCCAAAAATTGAAGATTTGAAGTAATATATTATGAGCCAGCATACATAAGTAGGACTCTTGCTTAAGAACAGTGATGGTATGTCCAATAAACTAAACTTAGGAATTAGGTTTATTGTTGGGAAACCATCCTAGAATTTTAAGCAGATGATTGGTATGTATGTTAGAGAGTGACTTGTCAGCAATATTGGAGAAGGAAACGCCAATACACTAGCGTTCTTGCCAGGGAAACCCCATGTACAGAGGAGCCTGGCATGCTAAAGTCCACCAGGTTGCAAAAGAGTCAGACATGACTTAGTGACTAAACAACAGCAACAGAGGCAGCGATATAGACAGGAGATATTACAGTGTAATACTGGAGCCAGAGGGATCAACTAGAAGCTGTGAAGACTGTGCATCTGAGAGACAGTGGTTGTCTGAATCAGAACATTGATAGTGGGATGGGGAAGAAAAGGACGTTTATAATTTAGGAGGTAAATTTTGTATCACTCAGTGATGGATTGCGTGTGGAAAATGCTAGAGGTGAAGCAGTCTAGGATGACTTTTAGTTTGCTGCTGCTAAGTCACGTCAGTCGTGTCCGACTCTGTGCGACCCCATAGACGGCAGCCCACCAGGCTCCCCCGTCCCTGGGATTCTCCAGGCAAGAACACTGGAGTGGGTTGCCATTTCCTTCTCCAATGCATGAAAGTGAAAAGTGAAAGTGAAGTCGCTCAGTCGTGTCTGACTCTTTGCAACCCCATGGACTGTAGCCTACCAGGCTCCTCCATCCTTCGGATTCTCCAGGCAAGAGTACTGGAGTGGGTTGTCATTGCCATCTCCAACTTTTAGTTTAGGTAGCAGTAAGTGGGACTTCTGTAAATTAGTTAAGGGATGAGAGCAGGGCAGGCTAACTGGAAGGAGTTGGAAGGGGTAGGACGATGATGAATTCAGTATTTGAAATGTTGAATCTGAAATAGTTGTGGAACATCCATACCATCAACTTTTGTCTCTCTACTGGATCAGTACAAAACATATTCTTTTAGTTCCCATTAAAAGTAAAACCAGAAATCCTCCCTGAATCTCTCATAGCCCTCATGTTACCAGCTTATACTTTTTCTTGCTCTTCCGTAGCTAAACTTATTCAGTCTCCTTTCATTGACTTTCTTTTTACTTTTCAGCTCTTCCTCAGCTTTGCTTCCCACCCAACCATTCTATCAAAACTGCTTTGTCAAAGTCAGAGGTGGCTTTCGTGTTGGCAAGCTAAATGGACATTTTTGTCTCCTCAATTTACTCAGTGCCCCAGCAGTATTTGATGTAATTGGCCTGCTACTTAAATCCACAAATTGACTTAGCAGTACTCACTGCAGATCTTGAAAATGAGAAATAATGATCACACATGCAGTTCATTACAACAAAATGAAAATAATACTGAAATGAATAATGCAAACCATTTATTTGAGCTGTTCTCATTGTGTTTTCCTCTCGGCAAGCTTAAAATAGTAGACTAGGTATTTCAAACTGCATGTATCAAAACTATGTTTTATTTTCCTTCCTTAGAAGAAATATCTTCTTACATCAAAAGCTAAAGTCTTTGCCTATGCTTGATCTTGTCCTTTCATAGGTCTTCTTAAACAGGCCTGAAGAGGTAACAACAACAACAACAACAACAACAACTTTACTAAGATTTAAAAACAAGCAGGCAATAAATGTTGACCAGATTTCAGAGGCAGAGAGAGAGGTGAGATTGAAACTGATTTTGAGGCCAAGTCATCCACTTTTTTCACTGTTGCACAGCATTCATTCTCATGCAAAAAAAAAAAAATACTGATTTTCTATTCATTTATCTAAGTTATGAAATATTGCATGAAGAATTTTATAAGTTGCATGTATGGAACATGCATGTTCTTACTATCTAAGAAATAAATGATTGAAAAAATAATCGAATCAGTTTATTTCCCAGTAAACCATTGACTTAATTTTAATATTTTTCATCTATTTCTTTATAGTTTTGCTCGATATATACCCATGGGGTCGCGAAGAGTCAGTCACGACTGAGCGACTTCCCTTTCACTTTTCACTTTCATGCATTGGAGAAGGAAATGGCAACCCACTCCAGTGTTCTTGCCTGGAGAATCCCAGGGATGGGGGAGCCTGGTGGGCTGCCGTCTATGGGGTCACACAGAGTTGGACACGACTGAAGTGACTTAGCAGCAGCATATATATATATATATATATATATATATATAGAGAGAGTATATAGTCTGATTTGCATGTTTTCTTCTCTGTATAAATGAACTACTGAGGATATAGGTTTTTGTTCCAAATATTTGTGCTTTATCCATATTGAATATTCAGTTGGTGTGAATTCATTTTCATTGTTGTTTAATATTTTAATATATGATTATGTTGAAATTCATTTGCCTATTCTTTTGATAGACATTTAAGTTGTTAACTGATTTTGCTATTTTATTTTTTTGGAATATCTCCTTATGAATATATGTGATCATTTATCTGTTTATTAATATATACTTATAAGTATGCCTTAATTGCTAGGTATTGCTAGTTGCTCTAAAAGTAGTTGTGGGATATGAAAATTCTCATTTATTGTTACTTCTCAGACATTATTTTCAGAAATATGAAGTAATATCTATAGTTGGTTTTCATTTTCACTGTCTTCTTTTTTACCTTGATTGCACATCAATTTGTATATAAAACTTAGTCATTGATTTTTGTTTTCTGTGAACTGCCTGTTTGTATCTTTTGATATTTTACATTGGATTCATATATTTTTCTTTATTGGTCTGTATAATTCCTTCATATATATGGGCAAATAAATGTGGTAGGTATTGTGTTTGTGTGTTAAGTTGCTTCAGTTGTGTCTGACTCTGCAACTATATGGGCTGAAGCCCTCCAGGCTCCTCTGTCCATGGAATTCTCTAGTCAAGAATAATGGAGTTGGTTGGCATGTCTTCCTCTAGGGAGTCTTCCTGACCCAGGGATCCAACCTGCATCTCTTATGTCTCCTGCATTGGCAAAAGAGTTCTTTACCACTGCCGCCACTATTGACAAAGGTAAGGCTATGGTTTTTCCGGTAGTCATGCATGGATGTGAGAGTTGGAACATAAAGAAAGCTGAGTGATGAAGAATTGATGCTTTTGAACTGTGGTATTGGAGAAGACTGTTGAGAGTCCCTTGGAGTTTAAGGAGATCAAACCAATCAATCCTAAAGGATATCAGTCCTGAATATTCATTGGAAGGACTGATACTGAATCTGAGACTTCAATACTTGGGCCACCTGATGGGAGGAACTGACTCATTGGAAAAGACCCTGATACTGGGAAAGATTAAAGGTGAGAGGAGAAGGGGATGGCAGAGGATAAGATGGTTGGATGGCATCACAGACTCAATGGACATGAATTTGAGTAAGCTCCTGGAGTTGGTGATGGACAGGGAAGCCTGGCGTGCTGCAGTCCACAGAGTCACAAAGAGTTGGAAATGACTGAGGGACTGGACTGAACTGAACTGATAGCATTAGCATTAGGGTCACCTGCTCTTGGCTTTTTCCTTTCTCCCCTATCAGCCCCTCTCTTTACCTGCTCCTCCCAACCCATACCACAAATCTACTCTCCAACTCTAGGTTCAAAAGGTACTTACTATTTAGTTCAAATGGTAAAATTAAGTTATCATTGCCTCTTTTTCTTCCTATACCACATTGATAGGACTACTGAAGCTTGGGAGGCAGGTGCTTGTCAGAGGTATGGCAAGTGTTTATGAGCTTAGAGATGTATTTGTGGAATTTGTTGCTAACAGTTACAAAGGAGATATTTGGAAAGGCTCTTGTCCCAACAATTATGCAGAAAAGGTCTAGTCAAGTGTTCAGAGTGTTCAGAGGAATTCTCTAGTGTTTGATTATGGTAGCCTCTGTGAATAATTTAAATGTTCTGGTTGAATAAGTTAACTCACCAGCATTTGATTCTTAAGGAATAGATAAAAAGATATATTCTTTTTTTTTTTTCATGTAACTGAAAATTGTCTCTCAAAAGTAGTGGCATTTCACTTTGAAAGAAAGTTGGATCCTTGCTTTTTCAGACACAAAACATTTTATGAGATTTTTGTAGTTTTTCAAAATTTTTGAAAAATCTCTACTTGCAATCTCTTAAAAGGCCACAAGCTGACAATATTATTCCATGGAAGTCAGTTTCCATTACTGATGTTCCTTTTTGCACTGGGTTTCTGTCAGTCCAAGTTTTTTTTCTATACTGCTTTTTCTCCCTCTGGCTGGACCTGTCTTTCTTTTACTTTCTTTGCCTTTTTGCCTTGTGCTTCTCCCCGCAAGACTCCTTGTTTCTTTATCCTTTTATTTACTTTGTCATACTACTTTTTTTGGAAAAAAAAGCTTTAAGTTGCTTTTAATTTTATTTACTTATTCATCTAGGGCACACCACGTGGTATGCAAGGTCTTAGTTCCTTGATCAAGGATGAAACCTATGCCCCCTGCACTGAAAGCAGAGTTCTAACCACTGGATTGCTGGGGAAGTTCCAGCTTCCTACACTCTTCTAACTATCCATAATATAGAATTATATTTTAATATAAATGTGAATATGCATATTTATTTAATACATGCACATAGAAGTTTGAGCAATTTAAAACTGCATCATGTGTCAAAAAATTGTTGCTATTTTTCTATTGAGACAATGTCTTGGGACTGCGCATTCTATTCTACTACATTTTAATTTGATGAGGAATTAACTCATATCTACTAACATTGATCTCTCATCGCCTCCTAAGTTTTGCTACCAATATTATTGCTTTTAATTATTCTGTTTACTAAGATACTTGTCTTTATTTTTTGTTTCATACTTTTAGAACTATTTAAAGATATATCACTATGAAATAGAATAAAATTAAGACTCCTTTTAATTAAAAATAAATAAATAAATACAATTAAAATGAAAGACCGCCCCCCCCTTATCACTCTCCATATACCCCTCACAACCTTCACTATTCACTTTTGTATACCATATATGGCAACCCACTCCAGTATTCTTCCTGGAGAATTCCACAGACAGAGGAGCCTGACGGGCTACAGCCCATGACATCACAAGATTCCAACATGACTTAGTGACTAAACCAGCTAGCTAACCATCATTTTGTATACTATATTTTCCAGTTTGTAACATTTATATTCTATTAAGTCAGTAATTAATATAATTCAGTTAAAATTAATTTACAGTGCTTTGCTTGTAGGTTGGGTTTCAAAATGGCAAATGAAGAAAGGGCTCATACAATATAATGATTATACACACATAATCTACTTCAAGATTAAATATTCTGAATAGATCTACAGAAAAAGTGTGTAATCATATATTATACCAAAGAGAATGAGAATCTTGCAAGAGACAGGTCAGTGGGTATTCAGATCCTTGTTCAAAAGCAAGTCATAATGAAAGATAAATTCCAAACGGAGAGAATATACTTGCAAATCACAAATCTGATGAAGAACTTTCTCAGAATACTTTAAAAAATTTCTAGGTTACCTCTTTAATATTTTTTTTTGGGGAAAGGTTCATAGGAGGTAAGAAATATGTATCTTTGGATATGTATCTTTGCATATCATAAAATATGTTTTGCTTTCGTGCTTGATAATAGGCTAGGCCCAGAAATCTAGGTTCCTTGTATAGACTGACGCTAATTAAAAAGTCTGCTACCAATCTGATTGTCTTCAGTTCTTGATGAAAGCAGGATGTAAGGGAAAGGCTTAGCTATAGGTAGTTTATTTTGTTATCCATTGAAAGTATCAGAAGTCAGAGGAGGAGATTGAGTTTTGTAAGGAAGAAAATTTAACTTACAGGTACTTTCTCTGGTGGATTAGATGGTAAAGTGTCTGCCCGCAATGCGGGAGACCCAGGTTTGAACTCTGAGTCGGGAAGATCTCTTAGAGAAGGAAATAGCAACTCACTCCAGCACTCTTGCCTGGAAAATCCCACGGACAGAGAAGCCTGGTAGGCTACAGTCCATGGGGTCGCAAAGAGTTGGACACGACTGAGCAACTTGACTTTCACTTTTTACTTTCTCAAAATAGCTACTGAGAGAAACAGGGCTCAATTCCTGCAGCATCTCCTGAAAACTGTACATAACATTGCCCAGATTTTTCCACCTGGAGAACAGGAGGATGGAAAACTAATATGCAGGCTACCACTCCTCCCTGGTTGTTTCTTTCTCGATGCATTAAGCTTCCGCTTACTGCTGCCAATTGTTCCGTCAATTCTTCCAAGTTCCTACAACGTCAGAGAAGATTTTAAGGCAAAATACAAAAGATGCGTGCATGATGTGTGCTGCTGTAGATGTTAGATGCTTGATTCCACATGGACCTGTCTACCGCAGCTGAGAATTAAATCACCTGTGAATTGATGGAGTGTGACCAGTGCACCAGCATTCTCAAGTTCACTCCTTGCAGTATAAAGATTTCCTGATATTCCACAATAAGTTCACTCTGTTTCTGATATTTCAAGGTAATTACCAGCTGAAATCTTTATAGGAGTCCACATTTAGTGTCTTTAGTGAAACAAACTGTAGTCCCTAGTGCAATCACTGCTCCCAAGATTGTGATGGATGTTCGTGAACTCTTTCCTCTAGGACACTTTCTAGATTTTTCTCATCTTTGGCCAGCAACTCAGCTGGTCAAAATTGCTTGAGGAAATTAACCAAAAGCTTAATCTCTGAAAAGTCAGTGTGATTACCCAGAACTTCTTCCCTGATTGCTGGTTATCTAATGCTGTTTAATCAGCCACTGCAAAATTAGTGGCTTCAAATACCAATGCTTATTGCTATGGTTTTTTTGCATTGACTAGTCTTAGCTGGGTGGTTCTTCCTTGGGATCTCTCCTATGTTTCAGTCAGATAGAGGCTGCTACTGTCATCAGAAGACACAATTGACCTGGATGTCCAAGATGGCTAACACACATGGTTAGTAGTCACTGATTATTGTCTTGGTGTTCAGCTGGGGCTATTGATTGGCACCTACATATTGCCTTTCCATATGTCTTAAGCATCTAGTATATGGCAGCTGAGTTTCAAAGTTTTCCAAGAGACAGGAAGTGAAAACTGCCAATTTCTTGAGGCCATGACCTGGAACCTAGCATGGCATAACTTGCACTGTATTTTATTAGTCAAAGCAATCACACAGCCTGCCCAGATTCAAAGGTGTTGGCCATAAACCCTGCTTTTGGTGAGAGACTTGCCCTTTTCATAGAAATAACCCATGTTTGCAATTAACTGGTTTCTATATAGATGGCCAAAGACAGATTTTCATTTAATTTTGTCCTGTTTCTCTCCCTTGAAGTCCAAGTTGATATCATTCTTTTACACCCGTGGTGGATTCATGTCAGTGTATGGCAAAACCAATACAGTATTGTAAAGTAAAATAAAGTTAAAATAAAAATTAAAATTAAATAAATAAAACATCCAGAAAAAAAATAAAATCTTTGTTGATGTTATGTGTATCAAATTATACTGCAGTGCTTTAAATCAGTGGTTCTCAAATGATCTCCTCCCTCCAGGTGACATTTAGAAGGTCTGGAAGTAACTTTTATTGTCAAAAGTGCAAGGAGGGATACTACTGGTGACTACTTCGTAGAGGCCAGGGATGCTCTAACATCCCACCGTTAAGAGTGCTAAACATCCCACAGTGCACAGGACATGAGAACAACCTCCTCCTGCCCCCTTAAACAAAAAATTGTCTGACGCAATATGTCAATAGTGCCAATGCTGAGAAACTTGCTTCAGACATCAGTGACACTCATGACTCTTTCGGGGACCAGTTCTTCTCTATCTTTTGTTCCCCATGGACAATGTCTTTCAGATTATTAGAAGCCTTTATGTTTAACACAGAGGGTCTACAAGGCCCTTTGTCTGAAATTGTCTTTCAGTTACTGTCTTAGTTCTTTCCGAGGCATATCAAGGAACTTACACTCCCATATGACTTGATCTTTGTTTTTAAGAAATTCACATTATAAGAATTTTTTTCTGAAGGAATCAGAGATGAAAAACAGTCTTATTTTTTGATACCCTAAAGCTTGACACTTTATGTTTCATTTAAATTCTGCTAAAACAGACTTAAAGGGTTCTTCCTTTGTTTTATTTCTCTTCTTGTATCATAGGCAGCTGGTAAGAAGCCACTTAGAGTTTGAAATTTTGCCTCAAATTTCCCCAGGCATTCACAATTCCCCTGGGTACTCTTTCTAGTCTCCTCATTAATGCAGGTGACAGCATTGCCAAATTTTCTGTCACTACATAAAAAAATGCCCTTTTTCTTTGCTCTTCATTTTTGTCACTGTATTCAAACCTTCACTAACAGCTTCCTTGAGGTCCTTCTTGGTTTCCCTAATGGTCTTCTGCAGACTTTTCCAGCTTCTGTCCCATTGCATAGTCCCCAAAACTAATGCCAAGAAGGTTTAGAGTTTAGTTCTTCTTAGTAGTAATGGTTACCTTGCTCCTGTCTGGCTGTGGCTGTTGAAACTACTCATTCATCACTGTCACCAGGCATGTGAGCACCAAAATTTTAGTTCATGTTTCCCCAAACTAAGCCTGAGTAAAGGACTTGGGTGCAGGCCGTTTATTGGCAGTGAGATCCCAGGAAACAGAGCTGAGGCAGGAGAGTAGTGAGACAAGAAAGGAGAAAAAGACAATCTTAAGGTGCATTAAGGTGCATTGACGTCACTACTGTGGGTCACAGAGGCTTGAGTCCACTAAGATTTTTTGAGAATGACATGTAATGCCACGTAGAATTATCCTCTGGAACTACAGGGAGCTGGATCACTTATTTACCAGCTCCTCTGCTAGTAAGGTTGCTCCTGGGTGTAACTGTCTTGTACTCTGGAATATGCTTATGCATGAGTACAAGGGCTGGCTCCTAGGGCTTGGAATAGACTTACCGGCAGAAAAAGACACAATGTGTGCCTCAGTTGGGATGCTCTCTTCTGTGCGATGTGTCCTAGTTCCCATGGAATACCTTCTCCAAATGCAGCTGAAATCACACGTAGGCAATGGACTGTGTTGTGGCTGAGGGGCGGGGACATAACAAATGTCTAGTACACTGAAACTTATTACTTGAGTTTATTTTTCTTTCTGGACTCTTAGCATTTTGTCTTCATTCTAGTTTTTTAGAATTTTGTAATTATATGTCTAGCTGTAGGTCTTTTAAAATTCATTGTTTGGCATTTGGTGACACCTTTGAATAGAAGTCTCATATCGCTTTTTAACTCTGAAATTTTGAATTCCTATATATTTTCCCCCTCTATTTTCTTTGTTCTTTCTTTCTGAAACTTTTATTTGTTAGAAATTGGATCTTTTGTATTTTCCATCTCTTTGTCTTTTTGTTGTATATTTTAAGAGGTTTCTTTAGCAGCCAGCCTTTCCACTGAACTTTCAATTTCAGTAATAATATGTTTAATTTCTAAGGCATCCTTCCTAGATATCCTCTATTTCCTTTTCATGGCATTTCATTCTTGTTACATGGGTTTATTATCTTATCTAACAGAACTGAAGATATACATAATATGTATGTGTGTTTATATGTATATATATATTATTATCTGTGTTTCTTATTATCCATGTGTATTTGCACACACATTTTTTCCTTCTTATCTGTGTTATCTCCAGGATCAGCTATTTGACTTGTTCTTCTTGATAGTTTTCTTTGTACTGATGATTTTTTCCGTTTGTCTCATGGTAATTAGGTTTCCATTCATCTTTATGAGTAAAATACAGTGTTGATTAGGTTAAGTTGCTATAATAAGATCCTTCTGCTGTGGATTTGTTAATTTATCAAGCCATCAAACATTTTCCTTATGCAGGAGAGCAGTGCTCAGTGTGTGTGTGTGTGTGCGTGTGCATGCTCATATGTGGTGGTATTGGCTACACAAAAATTTCATTTTAAGGTGTGTAGATGAGAAGCAGGCAAGCATACCTTCCACAGGGTTCCCTCAGACAAAATAAGGACAACTTTAATCTTGGGACAGCATCCCACCCATGGAACACTGGCTGTTCCCAAGCAACTGATTTAGCTTCTTTAGAAAATAGTCCTCATGCTCACTGAACATGCAAGACCTGTCATTCACCATTCACATCGGAATGGAAGTTTGTTGGGAGGAGCCAAGTTGCAGTGATGTGGACAGTTTTTAATCATTTCCTTTGATTGCTTCTCTATCATTATTTATTTCTCTCTAAGCCTGCCAAATTTTAGCTTCAGGCTTCTCACAGTTTCTCTAGAAAGAACAGTTTCTACAATTGCTGACACCTGTTCTCTTCATATTCTGAACTATGGCTTCATCTGCCCTGCATAGTTTATCTGTCATCAAAATATCTGGTCTATGGATTGCCTCTCATCCAAACCTGACTGTGGTTATAACATATCTTCTAACATTTTGAGAGCATGGAAAGGAAAATAAATATATGTTCTCAGTCTGCCATTTTATCCTGGAATCTAGAAGTCTTTCTCTTTTCCATTGTATTCATTTAATAAAGATTTATTTTTTTCCTAGTAAAAATTTAAACTCAATGTAAGAAATATTACATATTCTTTCTGAAAATAAAAATATTTTATTTTAATTGGACGTGACTTACAAAGGATTTTTTCCTCCATTGATCAGTAGAGGAGGGCAGCCAACCTAGTAGCTGCACATTCCAAATGGAAAATGTTTCCCCAAATGGTTATTACTTTTAAAGGAAGTGGTGCAGCCTTTGGGTTGATTGCTTATCAGCCAGTCTTTCTTGAGTTCTGCCTTGTTGACGCTGCCCCACTCACTGAAGGTGCTGCCCTATGCACCAGTGGTACTACTGCATTTGACCTTGTCTGCTTATCCAGGTCGGATAAGGCGATAGCACCCCACTCCAGTCCTCTTGCCTGGAAAATCCCATGGACGGAGGAGCCTGGTGGGCTGCAGTCCATGGGGTCAGGAAGAGTCGGACACGACTGAGCGACTTCACTTTCACTTTCACGCATTGGAGAAGGAAATGGCAACCCACTCTAGTGTTCTTGCCTGGAGAATCCCAGGGACGGGGGAGCCTGGTGGGCTGCCGTCTATGGAGTCCCACAGAGCTGGACACGACTGAAGTGACTTAGCAGTAGCAGCACCAGCAGCTTATCCAGGTGATTTTCTCTTTGACACAGCTGGGGAGTGGGTGGCAATTGAGGCATCAGTGACCCTTCTATGCGTTTTCAGTATTGGATGGTCCTTTATGGCCACATTTCCACTATGTCTACAAGAGTGACAGCTAGTTAGGATGGTGGGGTGGATGGGAAAATGAGAGCTAGCAAATATGAGAAAAAGAAGTAAAACAAATCGGCAGAAAGGAGAGGTTAAAAGAATACTGTTCAGTTCTGAGACCTGTGAACCTCTCTGCTCTTGGGTTGTACATTACATCTTTGTGGCCTAGGTTTCTTTGGTTTGCTGGAGTGAGTTTCTATAACTTGAGGTACACATGTGCAAATTTTGAATGAATACATCTTCCCTTCAGTGAGATATAAAGAAAATTGAGTGATCAGTTGTTTCTAATAAATGCTGTTCTAAACAATGAATCTGACACTTCTAATCATGAAGCCAAACATTAAAGGGGTTCCACAATCTTAACACAATTTTAAACTATCCACAATAGTTTAAGAACTGTTACTCTAAGATAAACTTCTTTAGCACCTTTCAGGAGAAGCACATGGATGCCTGAGGTCTTGAGGCAGAGGACGTTGACAGGCTTAGGGGAATGAACTGTGGGAAGAGAGTGACAAAATCATATAATTGTGACTGGGAGACTTAGAGAAGAGTGGAGTCAAAACATACAGGTCACGAGTGCCAGGAGCGAAAGGCAAATTGGAGACTGTTCTAACTCTGAAAATAAATGAAATATTTGGAAGGAATGGGAGAATTGACAAAGAGCAACCTCCCTGAAGTTTGCATTATATTATTACTCATTTAGGATCAAACTGCCCTCTGGTCCCTGAAACAGGGGTACTTGCTAAAAGTGTCAGTGTGACTAACCATTTTCTAAATATTGAGCAAGATTTAGGGTCAATTATGAATCAAGAAACAATATTAGCACATAGTCTGAACATTAAAAAAGCAATATAAAAGTTATACTGAAAGTTTTGAAGACTAAAATATTTCAGGAGAGATCACTTCAGCTTACTCAGAATGTAGATTCGTGAAATATCACTTCCTAAGGGAATTATCATGTGTTTGTCTTTGCAGAAATGCATATTCCCTTGGGAATTTTTATAAACATACATATAAATATTAGACACCAAGTGAAATGACTCCTCTTTTTGTCTGAATGCTTTAAAGCTACACTTAAAGGAAAACAAGGAGGGCCAAGGGTCCAGCTAAGCTTTCCTTTCTGCATAGTCCCCCTTCTCCATTCCCTACACCATATTTCAGACTAATATCATTTTTCTCTTAGATTGTTTACAGTAAAAATGATGAAAAATGCCTATTATAAGTCAGTTCTCTCAACAATGTAGATGGCTATCATGTAGCTGGCTATTATTATTTCCATTTCACAACTGAGGAAATAGTTCAGAGAAGTTAAGCATTGCCAAAGGTCACCCAGATAAAGTAAGTGGTAGAAACCTTTGGCCTAGTCTGTCTTCCTAACCACTACACACTCACAATACATAATCTCCAAGTGCTATTTCAGGTAACCACCAATCCTCAGCTGCCTTGTTGATAAATTTCCCCAACCCACAGGACAACCTGGAAGAGTAGGTGCTTAGATTTGTACCTAGTAACCTCCTTTGTCTTCATTCAAGGGCTTCAACCAGGAATGTATATCACACAAACAATGCTGATCAACTCATATCCTGAAAATTTGGAATTAGAGCAATAGAAGATGAGTCAGTCAAAGGAAGCTGCAGTGAGAGATCTTAAGAGGGCTAGGGTAGGTTTACTGCACGGCTGTGCCAAAGCCATGTGCAAAATGCAATTGTGGAAGGGCAGAAACCTCAGGAAGAAAGAGGAATGCACTCTGCACCACACATAATCTCTTGACAAGTATTTTTGCTCATCTTTCGGAAAGATTATAGCGATTTACACTCTCTACAACTGTTTGATAGTTCCCTTACCTTCATTAAAGCCAGATTTTTCTCTTTTTTGTTGTTGTTTATGTCATTTGTTTGGTTAAAATGATATTTATTTTGTTTCTATGTTTGGGATTAATGGTGAGTTGAATATCTTCTATATTTTTCTGTTTTCTTTATCACTTCTATTTCTCATTTTCTGAAACTTCTGTTTATGTCTTTAGTTTCTATTGTTTCAATCTTTCTTTCCCCAGTTTTGAGATATAATTGATGTATAACTTTGTATTCGTTTAAAGTGTACAACATAATGCTTTGATATATGTATATATTGCAGAATAGTTACCGCATAAGTTGAGTTAAAATCTATTACCTTATCCACTTACAGGGTTTTTTCTTCTTATGATGAGAACTTGTCAGATCTACTCTCTCATTAACTTTGAAATAAACAAATCAATTTTGGTAACTATAGCTGCCATGCTGTATATTATATCCCCAGAACTTATCTTTCTTATAACTGTGAGTTTGTACACTTTCATGCATTTCCTCTAGTAATATATAAGAGTTCCTGGTTTACTGACAACATGGTAACTTTTTATCTGTCATGTTTACATAGGTTTTTTCCTAGCTTATTTACATCTACTTGATTTTTTTGCCTCTTGTTTTATCCCTTCTGGTATCATTACAGGAAAGCTGTTTCCAAAATCCAAATATAATCATTTTTAAAAAATGTTCCTATTTTTAAAAAATGTTCCTAAATGTTCCTATGTTTAAAATGCTCCTATTTTAAAAATGTTCAATAGCTCTCTATTACTCACCAGTTAAAAATTGTAAAGCCAGTGGACTGGCATACAAAGCTCTTCATTGACTGTTTGCTGCCTCTCTGCATCCTTGTCTACCTCCAATAATATTTATTTTTAACATTTGATTTTAGTGGTACAAAGCATATGTGCATGCATGCTAAGTCACTTCAGCTGTGTGCGGCCCTTTGCAACCCTATGGACTGTAGCCCGCCAGGCTCCTCTGTTCATTGGATTCTTCAGGCAAGAATACTGGAGTGGGTTCCCACGCCCTCCTTCAAGGGATCTTCCCGACCCAGGGATGGAACCCACGTCTCCAACAGCTCTTGCACTGCAGGAGGATTCTTTACTGTTGCCACCTGGAAGCCCCATAGAACACACCTGTAGAGTTAAATGATTCTATGTGTCTTACTACTTCTGTCTTTCCTTCCTAACTCCTTGTTTCTACTCCCTAGGGCCACATTTTTTTTAATGCTTTTCATTGATCCTTTCTATGTTTCTTTGACTGTTTATAAGTGCATTCTTATCCTTCCTTTTAAAAAATTCTGTATTTACTTTCAACTCTGAAAGATGAGAATTGCACGTTGTTGTACATTCGCTATACTCAGTGCGCTTTCTCTTCCTCCAGTGTAGGTAAGTGATCGTTGTTTAGTTGCTAAGTGGTGTCCGACTCTTTTGTGACCCCGTAGACCGTACCCTGTCAGGCAACTCTGTTCATGGGATTTCCTAGGCAAGAATACTGGAGTGGATTGCCATTTTCTTCTCCAGGGGATCGTCCTGACTCACGGATTGTACCTACACCTCCTACTTGGCAGGCAGATTCTTTACCGCTGAGCCACCAGGGAAGCCCACAGTTAAGTGCTGATTTTTTTCTGATAGCTGCTACTTGGTTCTTGCATTATTATGCACATGTACATTTTATTTACAGCCGAACCATTCTGTTTTCATGGAGTTCAGTTCAGTTCAGTTCAGTTCAGTTCAGTTGCTCAGTCGTGTCTGACTCTTTGCGACCCTATGAATCGCAGCACGCCAGGCCTCCCTGTCCATCACCATCTCCTGGAGTTCACTCAAACTCAGGTCCATTGAGTCGGTGATGCCATCCAGCCATCTCATCCTCAGTCATTCCCTTTTCCTCCTGCTCCCAATCCCTCCCAGCATCAGAGTCTTTTCCAATGATTCAACTCTTCGTATGAGGTGGAGTTTCAACTTAAGCATCATTCCTTCCAATGAACACCCAGGACCGATCTCCTTTAGAATGGACTGATTGGATCTCCTTGCAGTCCAAGGGACTCTCAAGAGCCTTCTCCAACACCACAGTTCAAAAGCATCAGTTCTTCGGCACTCAGCTTTCTTCACAGTCCAACTTTCACATCCATACATGACCACTGGAAAAACCATAGCCTTGACTAGACAGACCTTTGTTGGCAAAGTAATGTCTCTGCTTTTCAATATGCTGTCTAGGTTGGTCATAACTTTCCTTCCAAGGAGTAAGCATCTTTTAATTTCATGGCTGCAATCACCATCTGCAGTGATTTGGGAGCCCCCCAAAATAAAGTCTGACACTGTTTCCACTGTTTCCCATCTATTTCCCATGAAGTGATGGGACTAGACGCCATGATCTTCATTTTCTGAATGTTGAGCTTTAAGCCAACTTTTTTACTCTCTTCTTTCACTTTCATCAGGAGGCTTTTAGTTCCTCTTCACTTTCTGCCATGAGGGTGGTGTCATCTGCATATCTGAGGTTATTGATATTTCTCCTGGCAATCTTGATTCCAACTTGTGCATCTTCCAGCCCAGCGTTTCTCATGATGTACTCTGCTTAGAAGTTAAATGAGCAGGGTGACAATATACAACCTTGATGTAGTCCTTTTCCTATTTGGAACTAGTCTGTTGTTCCATGTTCAGTTCTAACTGTTGCTTCCTGACCTGCATATAGGTTTCTCAAGAGGCAGGTCAGGTAGTTGGTATTCCCATCTCTTTCAGAATTTTCCACAGTTGATTGTGATCCACACAGTCAGAGGCTTTGGCATAGTCAATAAAGCAGAAATAGATGTTTTTCTGAAACTCTTTTGCTTTTTTGATGATCCAGTGGATGTTGGTGATTTGAGCTCTGGTTCCTCTGCCTTTTCTAAAACCAGCTTGAACGTCTGGAAGTTCACGGTTCACATATTGCTGAAGCCTGGCTTGGAAAATTTTGTGCATTACTTTACTAGTGTGTGAGATGAGTTCAATTGTGTGGTAGTTTGAGCATTCTTTGGCATTGCCAGTTTTTGGGATTGGAATGAAAACTGACCTTTTCCAGACCTGTGGCCACTGCTGAGTTTTCCATATTTGCTGGCATATTGAGTGCAGCACTTTCACAGCATCATCTTTTAGGATTTGAAATAGCTCAACTGGAATTCCATCACCTCCACTAGCTTTGTTTGTAGTGATGTTTTCTAAGGCCCACTTGACTTCACATTCCTGGACGTCTGGCTCTAGGTGTGTGATCACACCATCATGATTATCTGGGTCGTGAAGATCTTTTTTGTACAGTTCTTCTGTGTATTCTTGCCACCTCTTCTTAATATCTTCTGCTTCTGTTAGGTCCATATTCATGGAGTTAGTCTCAATTTTATTTGCTTGATTTTCTGAGTACTCATCACCAGTTCATTTACAAATGCTTTGTTAGAAATCTTATTCTCTTTTCAGTGTTTAAACATCTGAGTATATCTCTTCAGCTCATTTCCTTTTCCTTAGAGGTATCCCTTTGGAGCTTTCTGACTCCCTGCTCCAATATGTACTGATTGCTCCATTGGCCTGCTGCACATCTGTTCTCATGGAATTGTTACTCAATGCAAGTTCATGTGGCCAACACACAGTAAGTCCCAACAAACAGAAATGTTTGAGTTTGGAGCAGAGAAAGGTTTATTGCAAGGCCATGGACGGAGATGGGTGGTTTGTGCTCCCAAACCCCGTGAACCCCTCAAAGGGATTTGTCAGAGCATTTTTTAAAGCAAGATGAGGGAGTGGTATAGTTAGTTGTTGCAAATTTCTTGGGGTCCGAACCCTTTGTTCTTGTAGCTATCTATATAGGTCAGGACAAGATGTTTTTGTAAACCTCTAACAAGACAAATGTTATTCTCTGTTCTGCAACTTTTTATCCCTATATGAATGAACACTTAAAGATCACAACCCTAAGAATAGGCTATCCTATATATTTCAGACTGTAGGCAACATTCTTTTACAAAAGGTGCAGAGCCCCCTTTTACAAAAGGTCTAAGCTCAGGGAACAAAGCACAAGGGTTAAAGTAACAGGAACAGATCTAATGAAGTCAGATTTGTTCTCTTTTCCAGGAGCTACCTTTACCCTCATCATTTGGATTCCCTTTTCCTTTCTCCTCTGTTGAATCCCTTGCTTTCTTTATCCTATATCTTCATCTCTCTTGGTTTATTTTTGTTTAGTCAGTGAAGTGGTTTTGCAATTATTTCCCAAAATATAGTGCATATATTTGAAATCTTAATTCTGTCATCACATCTGATTGATATTGTGGCTAAGTATAGAATACCAATTTGGAAATTATTCAAATAGTTTTCTAGATTCCTAAAATATTTTAAAACATTTCTAACACATTTGAAAAGCTGAATGCCATTTTTATTTCCTTTCTTTTGTGTGTGACCTGTATCTTTCTCTCTGGATATATCAGTATCTTCTCTTTGTTGTGAATTTCCTGAGACATTGTGATATGTGTCTTGATGTATGTTATGGGAGTTCTTGGTTAGCACTTTTAACCTGGACTCTCTTGTTCTTTAATTCTAGAGAATCAATTGGAATCATGAATAGACCTTTTCTTGAAATTCCTTTCTCTGTGTAGAAAATTCCCATTTACACTGCAAAGTGAAATTTTAAAAAACCATTTATTGAGATAGCTGACAGCACTCCCCACCTCAAAAACAAAACAAAGCAAAGAAAAATATCACCGCTAACAACCTGGGGCTATTATTTTCCCTTGTACATATATCTATTACTCCCTTTTGTTATAATGATTTTTGCTGTTTATTTTTCTGCTCAGACAATGGGTAGTTTGAGGGTGAAAGTGAAAGTGAAAATCACGCAGTCTTGTCCAACTCTTTGCGGCTCCATGGAAGTCCATGGAATTCTTCAGGCCAGAATACTGGAGTGGGTAGCCTTCCCTTTCTCTAGGGATCTTCCCAACCCAGGGATCGAACCCAGGTCTCCCGCATTGCAGGCAGATTCTTTACCAGTTGAGCCACAAGGGAAGCCCAGTTTGAAGGTAGAGACTTTATTTAAAAAAAATATATAATAAAATAAATAAAAATAATAATAATAAATAAATAATAAAAAGTATATCCCTAATTCTTTTACATATTTGTCTTATTGAAAGAAATTCAGTATTTTTGAGAAAAAGGAAATGCCTGCTATAAAACAGTAAGTACTACAAAATAGAAAGAACAAACTGCTCTGTTTCTTAGTGGAGTGGGCAAGCTGTAGCGATGCTGTGGGTAGCCAAGTAGCTGTTTGTGAGCAACTGCCAGGTTCCTGCTGCTGTATTGAAAGAGCAGAGGTTTGCTGGCTTCTATTTGCCTTAGCTTGAGTGCAGCAGAGATGGAAATCTGATTTCCCGAGGAGAATGTCTTTCTGGTGACACTAGCAGGAAGCAGATCTTTCCATTAAATTGGATAGGTTACTGAAGGACATATAAATAGCTCCTTATGTGAGTGAAAGAAAGCAAAATGAAACTTGGAGGCTAAAGGCAGGCAATCTAGAGGAATCAGCAGAAAACTAGTGAGTATTTTAATACCTTGTTTCAGGAAGAATTGCTCATTAGTAGTGTCAGAACTCTCTTGCTTATATTTAAAGGACTTAAAACATACCTGTCATTCTCCCAAGCCACACATATATATTACCGCTAAAGAAATCTTCAGTTTTTTGAATTATATAACTTATTTACAAAATCTAGAAAGGAATTGTGCCCAATTCCAAAGGATAGCTACATATTCAGTTCAGTTCAGTTCAATTCAGTTGCTCAGTCGTGTCCGACTCTTTGCGACCCCACGAATCTCAGTACTCCAGGCCTCCCTGTCCATCACCAACTCCCGGAGCTTACTCAAAATCATGTCCATTGAGTTGGTGATGCCATCCAACCATCTCATCCTCTGTTATCCCCTTCTCCCGCCTTCAATCTTTCCCAGCCTCAGGGTCTTTTCCAATGAGTCAGTTCTTTGCATCAGGTGGCCAAAGTATTGGAGTTTTAGCTTCAACATACGTCCTTCCAAATGAATATTCAGACTGATTTCCTTTAGGATGGACTGGTTGGATCTCCTTGCTGTCCAAGGGACAGTGTATTCATTTTCATAACAGTGTATAACAATGGCCACAAACAAGTATCTTTAGAATATCACAGTTTATAAAGCACTTTCATATATATCATCCCACTCAGCCCTTACTGGTTAAATAACACTTCAGATTATATACAGATTCTGTTATTATCCTCCTTTCAATGATTATAAACTAAAGTCAGAGACATTAAGTGTTTTTCCATGTTCACACAACCAGTAAGTTGTTACTATTGGATCCAATTACCTTTCAAGCCTTTTCTACTAAACCATCACTGAGGTATAATCTGTGTTGTTTCATTTAATTCTTATCTGCTGTCTCTGATTGAATAATAAAAACAGTTTATTTTGCCGAGAGTTGTAATAAGCATAGTCTCCCTACTCCTCCTCTTTCTATTTTCACCTTCCATCTTCTGAAACATGACTGCTTCTGGGTAAACCTGACATTGAATTCCCCATTGCAGTCCATTCCCAACAAAGATCTTGCATGCTAGTGAGCTTGGGTGTGGGAACTACAGTCTGGAAACTAGAGACATAGGTTATTCCCCTGAAGTTACTGGAAAAGTATTTCTGGGCTCTGTGTTTGTACATCAGTGTGTAGATCAGTTCCTACTGCGGATTATAAGGGGAAGAAACAAGATTTACTAAATGGAAGAAAGAGAGATAAAGGGGCATGGAGGTGTGGGAGCTAGGTATTCCCTTTGTGAATCTTGTCATCACTGTCATTCTCTCACCACATATGAGAGAGGATCACAGGTTGACTTTTTAAAAATGTCAGTGTCATCATTAAATAAAATAAATTTTTTTCTCTTGGGCTTTTACATAAAGACTTCTGTGTAATACAAACTAAATTACTCTTTAACTTTTCTTCATATCTAATAGGATTTAGTACATTAGTATGTGTCCACTGATACGTTATTCAGATGATTTGCAGGTATCATATGCGGTGTTTTTATGCGTGCATGCTTGTTTGTGTTTCTGAATGTCCCCAGAGCCTGCCTCCTTGTTTCTCATACATGCTGCAGTTGGTTTGTTGTTCTTCCGCACAGGGAATAATGAGTGAGCAAATTACAGGAAAGATGTTAAACAGCTGTTTGGGTTAAACTTTCTTAGCCTAATTGGCAGAAAATGACTAGTCTCACAACATGCAGAAGACGAAGTGTTGTTAAGCGAAAAAATTCTGGAGGGATGTTTGGATAATATGCATTTCTAGTTTGTAAATACAGTGGGTCACATATTACAGTTGGTGGCTACTGCTGTGTCTGTATACAGCAGCTTCCAGGTGTGGCTGTAGAAGGGTGTGCTTATTAGAGACCAATTATAACAGAGAGAAGATCTTAACCTCTCCTGCTGTTGCTCCCTGGTTCCTGGCATGAAGCACTGATAAATTAGTCTGCAAACCTAAGATTCTTAGAAGCAGACCCCACAGAATACCCACAGGCTTTGAGACTCTCCTGTAGTGACCTTGTTATTTCCCTAGCCTTGTCTCTGTTTAAGGTCCAGAATTAACCCACATACTATAACACTGAGAATCAAGGTTTTCTCATTGAGTTATCTGAAACATAACTGTGAAAATGCAAGACTGTGTGTCTCTTACAGAAGGGTGAGGTTTTTATTGTGGTATTTTAATACTCATCATAAGAGTGAAAAAGAATGGTCTGCTGATGTCTAATGCATGTGCAGCCTCCTGCAAATTCTAGTTTCCAAGGGCTTCTGAAATATTTCAGGAAAGAGTATGGAATGGAGGTTAAGAACACAGACTTTAGAGTCAGATTGCTTGAGTTTATAACCTTAGAAAAGTGTTTTCTCTCTCTCTTCTCATTTGTAAAATGTGGAGAAAAATAATTCATTCCTCATAGTTGAAAATCATTACTTTGAACACATCTCATAGTTAAAATGCAGTATGAGTAGTATTTAGAAGTATGGGCTTTGAACCTTCTACTGGGATGAAATCCAGGCTTCTCTACTTGTTACTCCTGTGACCTTGGGCAAGTCACTCAACCTTTCAGTGCCTTAGTTTCCTCATGTGTGAAATGAGAATAAAAATGGTATCTATTTCATGAGTGGTCAAGCATAAAAAGTGATAACTAAGTCAAAACTCTCCCCTCTCACTTTTACTAAGATATGATAATTGACATATAACACTGTTTTAGTTTAAGGTATATAACATGATGATTTGATATATGTATATACTGCAAAATGATTATTACAGCAAGATTAATATCCATAATTTAACATGTACAATTTTTTTCCTTGTGATGAGAACTTTTAAGATCTACTCTCTCGTTGTTTTTCTTCAGTTGCCCAGTCGTGTCCGACTCTGTGACCCCACAGACTGTAGCACACCAGGCCTCCCTGTCCCTCACCATCTCCAGGAGTTTGCCCAAGTTCATGTTCATTGCATAGGGGATGCCATCCAGCCATCTCATCCTCTGACACCCTCTTCTCCTTCTGCCCTCAGTCTTTTCCAGCATCAGGGACTTTTCCAGTGAGTTGTCTGTTTGAGTCAGATGACCAAAATACTGGAGCTTCAGCTTACATCAGTCCTTCCAGTGAATATTCAAGGTTGATCTCCCTTAAGATTGACTGGTTTGACTTTCAGGAGTTTTCTCCAGCACCACAGCTTGAAGGCATCAATTCTTTGGCATTCTGCCTTCTTTATGCTCCAGCTCTCACAACCAAATGTGACCAATGGGAAGACCATAACCTTGACTATACAGACCTTTGTTGATAGAGTAATGTCTCTGCTTTTCAACACACTGTCTAGGTTTGTCATTGTTTTCCTGCCAAGAAGCAGTTGTCTTCTGATCTCATGGCTGCATTCACCATCTGCCATGATTTTGGAGCCCAAGAGGAGAAAATCTGTCACTACTACCACCTTTCCCCCTTCTATTTGCCATGTAGTAATGGGGCTGGATGCCATGATCTTAGTTTTTCTTTTTTTTTTTTTTTTCAATATTTAGCCTTAAGCCAGCTCTTTTACTCTCCTCCTTCACCCTCATCAAGAGGCTCTTTAGTTCCTTTTCACTTTCTGCCATTAGAGTGGTATTGTCTGCATATCTGAAATTGTTGATATTTCTCTCGCCTATCTTGATTCTAGCTCGCAACTCATCTAGATGGCATTACTCATGATGTGCTCGGCTTATAGGCTAAACAAACAGGGTGACAGCAGAAAACCCTGTCATACTCCTTTCTCAATCATGAACCAGTCGGTTGTTCCAGATAGAGGTCTAACTATTGCTTCTTGACCCGAACACAAGTTCCTCAGGAGACAGGTAAGATGGTCTTGTCTTCGCATCTCTCTAAGAGCTTTCCACAGTTTGTCATGATCCACACAGTCAAAGGGCTTTAGAGTAGTTGATGAAAGAGACAGAAATGTTTCTCTGAAATTCCCTTGCTACGCTCTTAGAAGTATATATTGCTAACAACCATCACTGTATTTACATTGCATCCCTGACTTTATTTATCTTTTAATTGGAAACTTGTACCTGTGACCATCTTCATCTAATTCCCCAAAATTCTAATACTCTCCTCTGGCAACCGCAAATCTGATTTATTTCTACAAGGTTTTTTGTTTGTTTGTTTTGTTTCATTCTGTTTTGTTTTTTAGATTCTGTGTATAACTGAAATCATACAGCATTTGACTTTCTCTGTTTGGCTTATTTCACCTAGCAGAAAGAGAAAAATAAATACTGTATTCTAACACATATATACGGAATCTAGAAAAATGGTACTGAAGAATTTATTTACAAGGCAACAATGGAGAAACAGACATAGAGAATAGACTTATGATATGGGGAGAGAGGAGGAGAGGGTGAGATGTATGGATAGAGTAACATGGAAACTTACATTACCATATATAAAACAGATAGCTAATAGGAATTTTCTGTATGGCTCAGGAAACTCAAACAGGGACTCTGTATCAACCTAGAGGGGTGGGATGGGGCGGGAGATGGGAGGGAGTTTCAAAAGGGAGGGGATATATGTATACCTATGGCTGATTAATGTTGAGGTTTGACAGGAAACAGCAAAATTCTGTAAAGCAATTATCTTTCAATAAAAAATAAATTAATTAAAAAAAACCCTCTGAGTCCTCCATGTCATTGCAAATGGCAAGATTTTCTCCTTTCGTATGGCTGAATAGTATTTCATTATATATGAGTATACCTTGTTTTGGGCTTCCCAGGTGGTGCTAGTGGTAAAGAATCTACCTACAATACAGGAGACATAATGAGACGTGGGATTGATCCCTGAGTTGGGAAGATCCCCTGGAGAAGGAAATGGCAACCCACTCCAGTATTCTTGCCTAGAGAATGCCAGGGACAGAAGTGCCTGGTGGGCTGCAGTCCATGGGGTTGCAAAGAGTTGGACCACAAGTGAAGTGATTTAGCATGTACGCATACTTTGTTTTGTTGAGCTTTACAGATCCTGTGTTTTTCACAAATTGAAGGGTTGTGGCAACCTACATTGAGTTAGTCTATAGAAACCATTTTTACCAACAGCATTTTCTCATTTCATTTCTGTGTCACATTTTGGTAATTTTTGAAATATTTCTAACTTTTCACTATTTTTTATAAAGGAATACTTCATTTTATTGGTCTTCACTTTATTATGCCTTTCAAATGCTGCATTGTTTACAAAAATGAAAGTTTATGGCAATCCCACATTGTCAGATGATGATTATAATTTTTTTAGCAATTAAGTATTTTTAGTAAAGGTATGCATATTGCTTTTTTTTTTTTAAATATTTATTTGTCTAGACCAGGTCTTAGTTAAGGCACACAGGAGCTTTGATTTTCATTGTGACGTACAGGATATTTAGTTGTAGCATGTGAACTATTATTGATAGTCATGGCATGTGGGATCTAGTTCAAACTTGACCCCCTGCATTGAGAGCACAGAGTCCTAGTCACTAGACCACCAGGGAAGTCCCTGTGTATTGCTTTTTAAAAGCTTAGTGCTATTGCACACTTAATAGACTATAGTGTAAGCATAACTTTTATATGCACTGATAGACCAAAAACGGTTCATGTGACCCACTTTATGGCAATATTTGCTTTATTGTGCTTCTAGAACCAAACCTACAATATCTCCAAGATATCTCTATGTATACACCACTATTTCTTATTTCATTTATCTGTCAATGGACACCTAAGTTGTTTCTATATCTTGGTTACTGTAAACAGTGCTGTAATGAGCATGAGAATATAGATGTTTCTTTGGGGCATGTAGCTGAGCCAAAACTCACATAACAGCCCCTGGCACATTGGTGCTCAATGAATATTAGCTGTTACTATTAACTATTTATTCATAGAATGACCATATAATTTATCGTCCATGTTGGAACATCTCTGGAGGTTGAAAGAGGGCACTGTGAATAATTATGCAGGAACAACAGAAATTAACAAGGACCGTCCCATGGCAAACAGAAATGTACCCTTTTTACTGAGCCATAAGTAAAGCACCCTGGTATCATCTTGGGATTCTTAGACTATTTCTAAGTAGCGAGTTTATCCCATTTGCCTTTCTCCAAGTCTTTGACTCACTAAAAAGACGGCACTTCTCTGAGACGAATTCTGGCACTCTTTCATTTTCCTTACTTTTTAGGATCTTGGTGTCTATTGCCATTTATAGCTTCTCTTCTGAAAGTGAAAGTTGCTCAGTTGTATCCGACTCTTTGCAACCCCATTGACTATACAGTCCATGGAATTCTCCAGGCCAGAATACTGGAGTGGGTAGCCTCTCCCTTCTCTAGGGGAATCTTTCCAACCCAGGGATTGAACCCAGGTCTCCCGCATTACAGGTGGGTTCTTTACTAGTTGAGCCACAAGGAAGCCCTCTCTTCTATAGATCTTTAATAATTGATAATGGTGTCCAGGTTTTCTTTATAATTGTTGTCCTTGAGTTGCTCAGTCATGTCCAACGTTTTTGCGACCCCATGGACTGCAGTGCGCCAGAGTTCCCTGTCCTTCAGCATCTTCCAGGGTATGCTCAGTCATGTCCATTGAGTCAGTGATGTCATCAATCCATCTCATCCTCTGTTGCCCCCTTCTCCTCCTGCCCTCAATCTTTCCCAGCATCAAGGTCTTTTCCAATGTGTCAGCTCTTCACAGCAGGTGGCCAAAGTATTGGAACTTCAGCATCAGTCCTTCTAATAAATATTTAGAGTTGATTTCCTTTAGAATTGACTGGTTTGATAGTAGTGTATAGATGTCAAGCCCGATCTCCCAATTTTCCCCATATGTACAGTACTATATATAAAATTAAATTTGTCTCATATATATATACACTTGCTGTTCAGTTGCTAAGTAGTATCTGACTGTTTGTGACCCCATGGACTGTAGCATGCCAGGCTCCTCTGTCCTTTTCTATCTCCTGGAGTTTGCTCGAATTCATGTCATTTGAGTAGGTGGTGATGCTATCTAATCATCTCATCCTCTGCTGCCCTCTTCTTGTATTGCCTTACATCTTTCCCAGCATCAGGGTCTTTTCCAATGAGTTGGCTCTTTACATCAGGTGGCCAAAGTATTAGAGCGTCAGCTTAAAATAGGTAACTATTGAGAACCTACTTTATAGCATCAGGAACTCAATGATCTGTAGTGACCTAAATGGGAAGGGAATCTAAAAAAAGAGGGGCTATATGTATAATTGATTCACTTTGCAGATTCACTGTATAGCAGAAACTAACACAACATTGTAAGCAGCCATTGTTCAGTCACTTAGTTGTGTCCAACTCTTCGTGACCACAGCACTCTAGGCTTCCCTGTACTTCACCATCTCCTGGAGTTTGCTCAAACTCATGTCCATTGAGTCAGTGATGCCTTCCAACCATCTGATCCTCTATAATCCCCTTTTCCTCCTGCCTTCAGTATTTCCCAGCATCAAAAAGCAACCATACTCTGATAAAAAATTATTAAAACCAGAGAATTTAGGGGGAAAAAAAACCCCTCACAGTCAAATCCTAAATAAGCTTATTCTTGCACATTTTTCTTCTTCCTTCAAAAATAACTTTCAAAGATATCAGAAGGGCAAAATAATACAACTTGCATTTGTGGTGTCCCCTCCATCTGCTGTGCCCAGGATAGTCCTCAGATGGCTCACCAGTGGAGGAGTGGGAGAGCATGACCTGAAGACAGCATGTATGCACAGGCTCCATGCAGAGCTTTGTGAATCCTGTTAGAACCTTTCCCCATTTTAAAGGTGAATCAGTGAGGAGTGTGGACTGGAATTAGACATGTCCTAATTGATCTTCAACTTTACCTCTATGATGATGTCTTTTATTATTAATAACTAATGCTGGCTTACCTGCTTATCTTCTACATGAGTTTGAAATTTTTGGAGAAGGGGCTGAATAATCAATATCCAATCCATTATGAGGTTCTAATATAGGCCCCTCAGCACTTTCTCCAAATTGAGCAGAAGTTCCTAGTGAACTTCAGTATTAAATTTGACTGTTTGGAGCTAGAATCCATACATAGTTTCTTAGAACAGCCTAGATTATAGCGTAATTAGTTAGAGATGCCTAGAGCCTGGTCCAAGATAGTGAAGAACAAGGAAGCCTGGTGTGCTGCAGTCCATGGGGTCGCAAAGAGTCGGATATGACTTAGCAACTGAACAACAACAAAAGATCTTGGTCCACATGACTAGATTAATAAATACATATTTTTACACAGAAATTCTTGATTAACCTCTGGGTGGCTTTCCAGGTGGCACTAGTGGTAAGGAACCTGCTTGCCAGTGCAGGAGATTCAAGAGATATGATTTCAATCCCTGTTTCTAGAAGATTCCCTAGAGGAGGAAATGGCACCCCACTCGTTTTCTTGCCTGGACAATTCCATGGACAGAGAAGCCTGTTAGGCTACAGTCCATGGGGTTGCACAGAGAGTCGACATGACTGAGCATGCACACACTGTGGTTGGTGTATGCTTTGGTCCTCCTAAATGTTTTTTAAAGTGTTGACTAAGGATATTCTGCATTATAGTTGTCTGGGTAGGTTTTTTCCTATCTTATCACAAGAGTAACCAGAGATTAGCCCTGGAATTCTCAGTCATGTCCGACTCCCACTCCAGTATTCTTGCCTGGAGAGTCTCAGGGACAGGGGAGCCCATTGGGCTGCCATCTATGGGGTCGCACAGAGTCGGACCCGACTGAAGCGACTTAGCAGCAGCAGCAGCAGCAGCAGCATGCCTGGAATTCTGCATTTTATCAAGACCCTCATGAAATTCTTATGCTAAATAGTGTTGAGAACTAACACAATAAGATGGTAATTTCCTCATACTTAAAAAATACACCAAATGACATCACTATTAATGGTAATAATAATGCTGTCTAAATTTTATTGAGTACTTGTTAGGTACTTAGTAATGGTAGTAAGATCTGTTACTATACTGTAATTTCACAGGTGTAATATTACAAGGATTAGAAATTAACAGACTTTACTGAAAGACACTACACAGCAATGAAGTACAATTATCCCTTTATGTCCATGATATTATAGAGTGATTTAGTAGCAGAACTGAAAACTGAATCCAGGAAATTATTTTTCTTCCACCAAGGCTTAATAGAATGACTTCCGTGAATAAAGATAAAACGTGATTTTTAATACCCAGCTCCCAACGTTATCTCATTTTTAACTGCTTTCTCCTCATTCTATGGGTCTTCCTCACACAGACAGCCAACTACTCCATGGCTTCTCATCCTTTTGTATTTCCCATGGAGAAGAAATATATTTGCATGGTTTAAAAAATACTCAATTCTTTGTCATCAACATACTCTCATCACTGCCACTTGCATGGCACTAAGGACTTATTCATTCGTTAAAGTGTGAACCTTCTAATTCACTATTGTGTGATTCATGACAAACAATTCACGAATGTGTGAACCAACCTAGACAGCATATTAAAAAGCAGAGACATCACTTTGCTGACAAAGGTCTAGTCAAAACTATGGTTTTTCCAGTAGTCATGTATGGATGTGAGAGTTGGACTATAAAGAAACTGAGTACCAAAGAACTGATGCTTTTGAACTGTGGTATTAGAGATGACTCCTGAGAGGCCGTTGGACTGCAAGGAGATCAAACCAGTCCATCCTAAAGGAAATCAGTTCTGAATATTCATTGGAAAGACTGATGCCGAAGCCAAAACTCCAATACTTTGGCCACCTGATGTGAAGAACTGACTCACTGGAAAAGGCCTGATGCTGGGAAAGATTGAAGGTGGGAGGAGAAGGGGATGACAGAGGATGAGATGGTTGGATGGCATCACCGAATCAATGAACATGAATTTGAGCAAGCTCTGGAAGTTGGTGATGGACAGAGAAGCCTGGTGCTCTGCAGTAGATGGCGTCGCAAAGTGTTGGACATACCTGAGTGACTGAACTGACTGACTGAACCTCCCAATGGTAATGAACCAACCAACTCATGATGGTGAAACTATCGAAGAGCTAGAACGTTGACAACAGATTTAATTTACTTAAATGCTCTTCCCTTTATGTATTTCCATAACTTAATTTTGTCTCTCTTATTTTTGTCAACTTTTATCCTAAATTTACATGCCTAAATAAGAAATTATTTAATTTTAACTATTTAAAAATCCAAGAAAATTATTACAGACTCATAAAATATCTTATTTAATTAATATTAATGTACTGTGTTTCATCCCTGTTCTTATGGGTGCCTTAGTTTTCTTTTCACTGCAGGGTTAAACCTCATTATTGGAGTATATGAAAATTTTAATTTCATTCTTTCTGCAATTTGCATCTTTTTAATATTTATAGTTTTGCTCTATTACATACATTGTTTCCATAAATATACATGCATTTATCTCCTGTTGTGCATGTGCACCAGAGTTCCTCAGGAACAGACGTTCTGGGTCATAGCATGTACATATATTCAAATTTATCTAAAAATACCACGCTACTTTCTGCCAGCAACATGTAAAAGACCTTGTTTATTTCATCTATTTATCTTAGTAATGTCTGATTTTAATTAGAGAATCTCTAATCTCTCCCAAAATGGTACAAGAAAATTGAAAAACTTTTCCTCTAGTCATTTTCTCTATATTATATATTGTTATTATCTATATTTTAAATAATTTTCTCTTAAAGATATCTCTTGTATGGTGCTAATTCATAGTGGCAGTACAAGGTACAAATGAAGAGCATAGATTCCCTAGGTTCAAATTCTGGATCTTCTATTTGCCAGCTATGACATTTTAGGCAAGCTGCTTATTCTGCTTTGGCCTGGTTTTTCTGTCTGTTAGTGAGGATATTATACTAACTATCCCATAGATTTGTTATGAGAATTAAACTAATTAATATATGTAAAACACATTAAAGAATTTGCTGTACATAGAAATACATTAGCTGTCACTTTTTTCATATTTGATTTGCTCCTAAATTTTTATCCTCAGATTAGTAATTATTGTTAGTTTTTGAACAATTAATGCTTGATTAGATTTATTCATGCTTGTTAATTTCTTTGCCTACCACTGCTTCTTGCATCCTACAACTTCCTTTATTAACATAGATTTCTAACCTTCTCCTGAATTATGTCTTCTAATCATTTCTTTAATAAGTATGTATGAGTGATAAGTTTTTAAAAATCTGAAAAAAAATTTTTCTTTACTTCTGAATTGTAGTTTAGCTAAGCATAGAATTTTAGGTTGAATATTTTAACTCAGCATTCAGAAGATTCATTGTCTGCTTCCTCTATTACTGCTAATGAGCAGTATTCTAACAGTCTGTTTTTGTTTGCCTGCAGATAACCTGTCTTTTTTCTTTGGCTGGTTAAAAAGGTGTTTTCTTTGATTTAGTGTCTGGTTATTTCAAATCTTATGTGTTTATATATATATATATATATATATATATACATATTTAAATATAAGACTCCATGTTTTCTATTAATTGTGGGTTATTTTTAGTCATTATGTCCCCCCTTTCCACAAACTAGTTTATCATATATTTCCTATAACATAACAAAGCATATAGTTGAATAGTGTTAGTAGCTGAGGAAACTGAAACCCAGAAATAAATGCTTTTTCTAACAGCAGAACTAATTTAAAAACATTATTTAACATTAATCAATAAGTGAATAACTTAGTAATCATGATAATGATAATTATTATCATCACAGAAATGAACTCATTTTTTTCTGAGCCAAAAAAAATCCATGATTTAGTTTTATGTTATAAAATGACAAGCCAAAAAGAAAAAGTATTTGAAAGTGAGATTATCCTGAGAAAATAGATCTATTGAATGTTGTAAACAATTTTACTGTTTCTGGTGTCAGCATGCGGAAATTATCTCGGGGAGAGATTGATTCCAATGGCAGGTTGTGGGGAGGTTTTATAAGGTCCTAGGAGGGAAGTCCAGGCTTCCCTGGTAGCTCAGGTGGTAAAAATTCTGCCTGTAATGCAGGAGAACCCCAGTTCAGTCCCTGGGTTGGGAAGATTCCCTGGAGATGGCTTGATGGCTCACACAATAAAGAATTTACCTGCAATGCAGGAGACCTGAGTTTAATCCCTGCATTGGGACGATGCCCTGGAGGAGCACATGGCAACCCATTCCAGTATTCTTGCCTGGAGAATCCCCATGGACAGAGGAGGCTGACAGACTACAGTCCATGGGGTCATACAGTCAGATATGACTGAGAGGCTAGGCATGCACTGCATGCAGGGGCAGCAGCTCTAAGGTTTGTGTCTGAAGACTCTGGCTAGAGTTTTTTTGATGTTAGCTAATGATATGACTTTAGGCATTCCAATGATTGTCCTCTACACTAAGCTGAATGGTGGTTCCCCAAAGACATATCCATATTCTAATCCCCAGAACCTGTCAATATTACTTATTATGGCAAAAGACATGATTAAGAATTCTGAAGGTAGGAGCTAAGCCTAGATAATCCAGGTGAGCTCTAAATACAGTCACATTAGGGATTAGTATAACTAAGAGGCAGAAGACATTTTGAGACAAGAGGGTAAGGCAGGGTGACTACAGAGTGAGGTAGTCATAAGCCAAGGAATGCCTGGATTCACCAGAAAGAAGAATGAATTTTCCCTTGGGGTCTTCAGAGGGAGAATGGCCCTGGAAGACACGTTGACTTCATAATTGTGAACTTCAGAACTGTGAGAGAATACATTTCTATCATTCTGTCATTTGAAGCCACCAAGTTTGAAGCAATGTGTATGGGAGCCATAGGAAACCAACATATCCCCTCTCTGAGACACTATGTATTAAATATTCTGGGGCTGGGGTTTGGCTATAGGTTGAATGTTTGTGTTTCTCCCCCCCACCCCATTCATATATTGTGACCCTAACCCTCAGTGTGGAGATTGAACCTTATCTTTGGGAGGTGGTTAGGTTATGAGGGTGGACTCCTCATGCATGGATTCATCCACTTATGAGATCCCAGAAAGCTCCCTTGTCTCTTCTACCATGTGGGGTTACAGAGACAAGACAGCCATGTATGAATCAGGTAGTGGCCCTCACCAGAAACTAGATCTGATAACACCATCATCTTGGACTTCCCAGCCTCTAGAACCGTGAGAAATAAAAGTTTCCTTAAGCCATCCAGCCTATGTTTTTTGTTATAGTAGCCTGCATGGAGTACTTATTTCTTCTGTATTTTCCAGTGTTTCACCATTACTCCTGGTATTACTGCTGCAGCCTGGCACTGCTGAGCTTAGAGTAGGGGGTACTATCAAATGGGGGGAATCCTCAACCAGGGAGCTTGACAGTAGGTCTGATATGAGGAGACTAGGTTGTTGTATATTGAGGTGTCTCTCACCCACATTCATGCAAGGACAAAAAGGGTTATTCCATTAAGCAGCTATAAGTTGTGTTTAAAAGATCAGCAAAGATGAGCTGATTTTAGAACTAGAAAGGGTAGCATTATAGGTAAGAGGAATGGAACACAGGTCAGTAGAGACATATCTTGTTCTGTAGTTGGTACAAGGTCTTGGCTGCTTTTAATTGACTCAGTCTTGTGTTTGGAGACTGATATATCAGAGTGTACCTGCAAGGCACTTCTCAGATTCTCACAGTTATATCAGAGGAGAAAAAATGTCAGCTTCTTAAACTTGGGAGGTGGATTCATGAGTGTTATTGCATGGTTTTTGTGTCATATAAATTTTATAAATAATCATATATGTCTTCTGATTATATATTTTAAAAATATTTTCTACTAGCCAAGGAGTTATAATAAAAATTGACAGTAATTACTATTCCTTAACAAAAAATAGTCCTTGCCTTTAAACTGCTCTGTATGTAGCATCGTTTGCACGGTGCTTGACAGCAAGTTTAAATGAATAATGTTGAATAACAATATCCTACATCCTATATCACTGCAGACCCCAGATGTGGATTGACACTTTCACTTCAGTTTCTGATGTTGGAAGATCTCCCTGGCTCACCTCTGCAGTTTAATCTGACTTAAAACGAGCATCATGCAGAACTATCCACAAACCATGAGCATGACTTATCTGCCTATGCAAGATAGTTTCATGGAGAGGCTGCACTGATTTTCTCGAAGGGTAGTAATGTATCTTGATCATGACACATGCAGTGAGACACTCTGGAGTAAATGCACATGATTAAATATAACTTTAGTCATCACACAAAGTATGAAATAAAACTAACAAAAACTATAGCATATACATAACCATTCATTTTGACAGCATTGTCAAAAATCTATGTTAAGGGGCTCAGAATGTTTTCAGAGTGAAAAGGATATAACTACCAAGGCATATGCCAGGATTTTTGGCACAACCTGTTGAACACTGGCATTTTGCTCTGAGATGTGACTAAGAAGACTTAGTATAGAATTATATGGATTCTGAATATCTTTCATAGGGAAATTTGTGGATTGAGGCATCATTTTGGTGAGACATATCAAACTGTTACTAGAGAAATCAGTTCATCCCATTCTTACTATTCAGATCGTTTCCAGTATCCCCGCTGAGTGATGCTCCACTCTCTCTATGCATTACCCATCTTCACAGTAGAGCTCTCAGCATTCATATTTCCATTAGTGGAGAGCTTGATGCCTCTCCTTTCAGTGAAGTAAGTCCTTTGATACATCATCTCACAGTTTTTGAGAGCCAAGGGCACATCTTAGCTATGTCCTCTGCTTGGGGACTCACAAGGCAGTAAAAGAGGTGTTGTCCAAATGATATTGCTTTCTGGAGCATGGGGTTCCTTTGCAAACTTATATGATTGTTGTCAGAATCAGTTTCTCTTGACTGTGGACGGAGGTTCTTGTTTCCTTACTGATTGCTGGCAGTGACTGTCAGTTAGAGGTCACACAATGATCCTTGCCACAGGTTTTGTCACAGGATGTCAGTTTACTTTCCCAGATATATATATATTTTTTAAGACAGTGCCTCTCCATCATTCTCTTGCCTTTCTTTTTTTCTTTTTTGGTAATACCTTTTAGGTATATATTGAATTTTTAAATTTTGTTCTCCTTGTCTTTTTATTTTGTTCTATCTGTCTTTATCTCTGGTCTTCATTCTGGACAATTTTTTCTTATCTATTTCTCAGGTAACTAATTCTTCCTTAGCTATATTTAATCATTTTCTTTTTGTTAACCCATCCACCAAGTTTTTAATTTAAATGCCCACATTTTCCATTTACAAATATATTCTCCATTTGTTTTAAAAGGATCTATTTTTTTATGCACCATTTTTTTAAATTTCCCCTAAATATTTATATATTTCTTACCTTTAAGTATGCTTGTTAGTTTCTCCTTCCATGATTATACATAATTTTAGACTTAGTTTTAAAGACAAGTAAATGTTAGTCACAAGGTCATTAAATTGTTTCCTACTTTAAAGCCCCAAACTAAAACTATTAAAGTAATAAATTTATCTTAAGTTAATGATTTACTTGAAATTGTATTTTATTTTGTCTAAATAAAAGCAAACTTACTATCTTCTGTATTTTCAAAAGCTCCTCTTTTTCCTAGATTTCCTATCTTGGTTAATGGCAATATTATGTACTCAGTAGCTCAACTAGATATGTTTAAGTCATCCTTAACTCTTTCTCTATATTTCATGCGATGTCCTTTGTTCTCAACCTTTCCTGAATCCTTGTCTGTAAAGATAAAGGACAAGCTCTTCAGCATAGCTTAAAATGTCCTTCATAATATGGTCCCAAACATCTTCCCGATTTGTTTTGTTAGCACTTGCATGTCGTCTATGACCTCACATGGTAAATATTCTATGGTAAATAAATACACTATTCTGTATATCATCATGCTGTTGAGCATCACTGTCTTTACACTTGCTATTCTCTTTGACTGAGATAGTTTCCTTTCTTTTCCAAGTAGTGAACTATTGTTTATCCCTTTTTTGACAATTTTTAAAAATTGAAGTATAGTTGATATACAGTATGGGTCTTCCCAGGTGGAGCTAGTTGTAAAGAACCCACCTGCCAATGCAGGAGACGTAAGAGGTATGGGTTTGATCCCTGGGTCAGGAAGATCCTCTTGCCTGGAGAATCCCTTGGACAGAGCAACCTGGTGGGCTACAGTCCATGAGATTGTAAAAAATATGGACATGACTGAAACGACTTAGCATGCATGCGTGTACAGTGAAAGTTACAAAGGTACAATATAGTGACATAATTTTAAAAGGTTCTACTTCATTTGTAGTTATTATAGATATATTGGCCATATTGCCTGAGTTGTATGATATATCCTTGTAGTTTATTTTGTATGTAATAGTTGTACCTCTTAATCCCCGTATCTCTATATTCCCTCTTCCCCTTCTGTTCATTCTCTAAGATCCAGCCTAAAAAAAATGTATCTTGTGAAGCTTTCCCTAGTGCCTATTCCATTCTGTACTCACATAACACACATAAAGAACATTGTTTAACATTGTATATTAGTTGTTGATTGTCTGTTTCTTCCATTAAACTACAACACCACTGTATCTTACTTTATTCACCTCTGTATCTCAACTTATTCATTTAGGGCTTCCCTCATGGCTCAGATGGTAAAGAATCTGCCTGCAATTCAGGAGGCCCAGGTTCGATTCCTAAGTGGGGAAGATCCCCTGGCAAAAGAAGTGGCAATCCATCTCGGGTCCTTGCCTGGAGAATTCCAGGGACAGAGGAGCCTGGTAGGCTACAGTCCATGGGGTCACAAAGAGTGGATGCCATTGAGTGACTTTCAGTTTCATATAGTAGATACTCTATGAGTATTTTTATTAAATGAAAAAAAATGGTAACATTTAAATTAGCCTATGTTGTGTCCAACTATTGCGACCTCATGGATTATAGCCTACTCCTCTGTTTATGGGATTTCCTAGGCAAGAATACTGGATTGGGTTGCCATTTTCTTTTCTGGAGGATCTTTACAACCCAGGGATCAAACCCACGTCTCCTGCATGGGCAGATGGATTCTTTACTACTGAGCCACCAGGAATGCCAATTCTACAAAGTATAGAGTACAATTAAATAGTTAATTTTATTCTATACTCTGACACATTTCACAGAGATAAATCTCTTGAGGAAAATTGTTTGTAAATGAAATTGGAAATTGGACCATAACTCCATATTTTCCAGGTTGCTATATCTCTACTTTTGATAAATTTTCAATCATTCCTATCAGAGTTGTATCTGATCCATGACAAAATAAAAAATAATCTTAAAGCAAATATTTAATGCACTGTGGGGTTTGCTATATTTAAAATGACCCTGCTATGAATCCTTTCATAAACTTCAAAATTATATGAATAATTACCTCAAATTGTAGCTTCAGAACTTTTTAGGCTGTGGGATATAATAGCAAAATGGGCTGCGTTTACTTTTTTTTTTCAATCAGGACTGACTTGAAACAATTTTCTGCAATGACTGATATATTGAGGACACTGAAACTCTATTCAGTACTTTAGAAATTTCTAACTTTATATCATAGAGTCTTTACTTATTGACAATAGTTTTTTTGTTTCTCACTGTTTTTCTTCTTGAGGGCAACTTATATTAAATTGGATGATTTAAAGTTCAGGTTGAAAAGTTTTGTACTTATGAAATATCTTCTCTTGTTTTACTCTTATTTTCTTTCTTTTTTCCCCCTCTCTTTTAATTCTCTTCCAGATTCAATACCAAATATGATGCCATTAAAGGGAGATTTTTTAAAACAATTGTTAGAAAATCAAAGCAGGCAATTATGTTGGAATATTAACTTCTACTTAAAATGTGAAACACCTATGTGTCTTTGTAGTCATTTGAAGAAAAGAAATACTTGAATATCAAATGAAGGATGATTTAGTACATTTTACATCAATGCAATAAATGTTAATTAGCGGATAATACTTAAAATGACTTCAAAATATGAACACTAACATTAGCTCTTGCAAGCAACAGTAAAAGATGACTCATAAAGTTAATCCTTAGGGTAACTTTTTATGTAAGTTTTTCTATATTTCCTAGCTAAAATTTAATAAAATGATCAAAGAAAAGTCTTTTTGTGAAGGGGTAAACCCTTAGGTTGTTTAGGTTAAAAAAAAAATCAAGAAAATGAACTCATTGCTACTGCTGCTTCTTGTCAAAATTTCATGGAAATGAATATAGTTCTCATATAAATAAACATGAGATGAATTGCAAGGTTCACTGTTCATTTTCTTGCTGTTGGAGGTGCTGTTGTTGTTATTGTTTTGTAGCTGTAAATGATGCTAAAAGAATGCAGATTAGAATATAATGAATTTTATGCCAAGCATTCACAGAAGCAAGCAAACTTTCCTCTGTCATTCTATTTATGGAGGGATTTTTTTGAAGCTATTGATACAGAAAAGTCTATAGAATTCATAATATTTGAATCAATCTGTCAGGCAAAGTCTATGGTTTTGAGTATTACAGGCTCTAGTTTCTGTATCTGTGTTTATTTTGAGAATATTAAAAATTATAAAGAAGGGGTACTTTTAGGTGAGCTAATACTTGTACTAGATTATATTTAGGGGTATTTGCGTAAGCACAGATCTACTGATGAAATCCCAAGTGACTTATCACTCAGTAAAAATATGCAGTAACAGCTTTTACTCTGAATGCACTGCTTCAATATGTGAAACAAATGAAACAAAATTTATCTTTTTAAATAGGGGAAGGCATTTTTATTTACACAAAGAAAGAAACCTAAAATACTAAGCTTACTTTTCTCAAAAAGGTCTCAAAGCTCCAAACAGCCTTTAGTCAAAAGTGATTGTTCAATACATAACCATGCCTCTGTGACTGTTCTGTGAAGGGCCAGTAACTTGATCAAATGCACTCATCTTAGAAACAGAAACTGAAAATTGCTTCAAAGATATTAGTTTTGGATGCTTTAAACCAAGCCACAGACATGCTTTATCTGGTGGCCATAATGTGCCTGAGAGAATATCTGTTTGCATTCAGGGGTATTCTTTAAATGGATTTAAATTTAGTGTATTTGCATATGGAAAAATTGAAGAGGAATGGAAGTAGAGCTCTACACAAATGTCGGTTCAATGCACTGTATAAAGTTATAATAAAACTTTAATATCTATTTTAGGTTTGTTTGTTTTTTCAGTTAATCATATGTAGAGCATTTAGGTGTGAGGCACTACAGGGAAAGGAAACTAGGAAGAATATGGTCCTGCTTTTGAGAAGTTTGTGATCTAGCTGGGAAGAGTCCTGCAGAATTGACTACTTTGCTTGTTGTAAAACAAAGCTGGGCAGATGGTTTATAGGAATACTGGTGGGTTTTGTAATGGCCACCAATTTACCAATCTCATTTGGTTTTTAATATTTGGAAAATCATTAGTCAAAGTACACATGAGATTACTATAACAACCAGCATCTGGTAATCTTAGTTGTGTGGATCTTAACTTACTCTTTTTTAGAAAAAAATTAAGTTTAGTTGATTTATAATATTGTGTTAGTTTTAGGTATGCAGCATAGTAATTCAGCATTTTGCAGATTATGTTCCATTATAGGTTGTTAAAAGATAATGGGTATAATTCCCTGTGCTGTACAGTAAATCCTTGTTGCTTATCTATTTTATGTAGAGCGGTTTGTATTTGTCAAACTCATACCCCTAATTTGTCTCTCCCTCTTTCCCTTTCCCCTTTGATAACCACATTTGTTTTCTGTGTCTCTGGGTCTTTGCTGTTTTGCATATACTTTCATTCATATTATTTTTTAGATTCCACATATAAGTGATGTCATGTTTTTCTTTCTCTGTCTGACTTAGTTCACTAAGCATAATATTCTCTAAGTCCATCCACATTGCTGCAAATGGCAATGAAATATTTGTCAACACTGCTGGAAGAAAGATCAATGCTATATCTATATTTTTAGATTGATTTTGGTGTAAGTAATGAGATGGCAAAATTTCAAAGAGGCATAAGTGGGTTATGTTACTAAAATGCATTAGAGCGGAGAATATTATTTCTAAAAACTCACTTTTGAATTAAGCACACTCGTTGGCATGTGTTCTTTTTTAAATTAGTAGTTTGAAAACTAATATCCAGCATTTATGTGACCATATGCTACTTTTGAAAGACTGATAAAAAAGCAGAAAATAAATAAGATACAATTGCATGTGTATATATTCTGCAAATGCTTGCAAAACTGATTGGATGCCTGATGTTAGTGACTCATGAGTTTGCAACAAGAGAATCTACTTTAGTGTTGCATAAAGACAGTGTAGTATTAGTAGACTAGTTGAGAAGAGTGCTGCAGAACTGACTATTTGTACTGGGCAATGGTGAGGGACAGGGAAGCCTGGAGTGCTGCAGTACATGAGGTTGCAAAGAGTCAGACACGGCTTGGTGACTGAACAACGACAACAGTATTATGTGTACATATACTATCTAGGTTTATGTCTATGAATTAGATGTCACGTTATCTATCATAAGTGACTGGTCATTAATGAGGTTTGAATAACCCAAGAAAGTTTTAATAAACTAAAGGAATTCAGTCACCTTAACCAGCATGATATCTAAATGAATAGACAAAATTTCCAGGAGTTGTGTTAATATAAAAGAAGATTCAAATCTCATAGTAATAATATTTGATAATATAGCAAAATGCTTTGAATACAGTGGAAGGAGGTAGGTATCATTTATCTTCTATTCTTGCTTTGATTTTGGCTTGTTTGCATGAATGGTTTTGGGGTTGAAGCAGATTTTATTTACATAGTTGAGGGTTTTTGAGATGAAAAATTTGGTCTGGAAAGAAAATACATGTTTGATGCCAGAACAGCAATAATAAAAAATGAAAAATACCAGTTCTAGTTCATGTTAGTCCTTTATTATTTTAAACACATGTCACTTAAATAAATTGCTTTCTTTTCTTTAGAGATAATTATTGAATGTTCCTAGAGTATCTTATTTGTTGAGTTTATTTGCTCTATAACATTATTTATTATTGAAAATGTTTTAAAATCAGCTTATTATGGTCTGTAAACTTCCTGCCTTGTCATATCAGAAGCAACTATATTGGTTAAAAAATATTTTAGCATGCATATACATTTGAATGATTCATTATGAAGTAATGTGAAATTTTAATTTTATACAGTTAATATCATAATGCCTTAAAATCATCTTTGAATTATAGGATGAAAAGAAATGCTTTTATATTTTCTTACAAAGACTCTGAAGTTTAGCTTTTCACATTTAAATCATGAACTCATGCAAACTGTGTGTGGAAAACCACCACCGTAAACTGAAGGCAATCTCATTTCCCCAGTGATTGAAATGCCACCTCTCTCATTTGTTGTTTCCATTTATATATGGATCTGCTTCTGGACTCTCTAGTTCATTCCATTAAGCAATTTGGTTTTCTCTTAACTTATATCACATTGTCCTAATTCATCTAACATTATAATAAGCTTTATTTTTGCTGAGAGCAAGCCTGTCTTCCTTTTTCTTTGAGTGTTCTAGGTATATTTGGCTCTTTGCTCTTCTATGAACACTTTAGTACTGACCTCAAAATTTGCAACAAATCCTATGATGATTTTTATTGAGATTGATTTGAATCTTTGTGTCAGTTGGGAGAGAATTGATATTTTTAAAACGCCTGTGCATTCACACACTGTATGTTTTCATCAGTTTATCATCTGTCATGTTTTCTGTACTTATTTAATTTTTTCTCTGTGAGTCATGAAACAATGTTTGTTAGATATATTCTAGGAACCTTACAGTATTTGCTACTGTTGTGTTATTTTTACATTTTATAAAATGTTATGTTTACAAGCAAGGCTCTTTCTTGTTTGTTCATGGGATATAAGAATGATTTTTTAATATTAATCTTATAACCAACCATGTGACTCTTTTCTCATTAATTCCTACAAATTTTAGACAGTTTTTTTTTAAGTTTTCTTGGTTAAATTATCTATGACTAATGAATTTTGCCTCTTTCTTTCAAATCCTAGCTACTCATTCGTTTTCAAGCCTGATGCTGCCAGCTAGATATTCTCACTAAATGTTGAACTAAAGCAGTTGAATCTTTGTCAAATGTCTGACTTTGAAAGAGATGCCTCTTAAATTCCACTCTTAACAATAACATTTGCAATATGCTTTTGTTAGACTTAACAGGTTAAGTTCATTTTTTTGTTGTTGTTGCTAAGAGTTTTTATCCTGAATGAGTGTCTATTTTTTTCTCAAATGCTGTTTTTCTGCATTGATATGATCATGTTTTTCCTTTTCTATTATTTTATTTATAATGTTCAATCATTCTTGAATTTGGGATAAATCTAAATTGTTCTTAGTAGATTACAGAGCTTATCCAGTGTTTGATTTGGACTGTTAGTATTTTGTCCAGAATTATCATCTCTGTGTTTATAAATAATTTTTTTAAAAGAATATTTACTGAATCTCTATATCAAGGAGAAACTTCCAGACCAGTATACTGGTCTCACTAATTTGGGCAGTAAGCACCCCTCCTTTTCCATAATATAGAAGACTTTTATCTTTGACAAAGGAGGCAAGAATATACAGTGGAGTAAAGATAATCTCTTTAACAAGTGGTGCTGGGAAAACTGGTCAACCACTTGTAAAAGAATGAAACTAGATCACTTTCTAACACCACACACAAAAATAAACTCAAAATGGATTAAGGATCTAAACGTAAGACCAGAAACTATAAAACTCCTAGAGGAGAATATAGGCAAAACACTCTCCGACATAAATCACAGCAGGATCCTCTATGACCCACCTCCCAGAATACTGGGAATAAAAGCAAAAATAAACAAATGGGATCTAATTAAAATTAAAGTTTCTGCACAACAAAGGAAAATATAAGCAAGGTGAAAAGACAGCCTTCTGAATGGGAGAAAATAATAGCAAATGAAGCAACTGACAAACAACTAATCTCAAAAATATACAAGCAACTTATGCAACTCAATTCCAGAAAAATAAACAACCCAATCAAAAAATGGGCCAAAGAACTAAATAGACATTTCTCCAAAGAAGACATACGGATGGCTAACAAACACATGAAAAGATGCTCAACATCACTCATTATTAGAGAAATGCAAATCAAAACCACAATGAGGTACCACTTCACACCAGTCAGAATGGCTGCGATCCAAAAATCTGCAAGCAATAAATGCTGGAGAGGGTGTGGAGAAAAGGGAACCTTCCTACACTGTTGGTGGGAATGCAAACTAGTACAGCCACTTTGGAGAACAGTGTGGAGAGTCCTTAAAAAATTGCAAATAGAACTACCTTATGACCCAGCAATCCCACTGCTGGGCATACACACCGAGGAAACCAGAATAGAAAGAGACACATGTACCCCAATGTTCATCGCAGCACTGTTTATAATAGCCAGGACATGGAAACAACCTAGATGTCCATCAGCAGATGAATGGATAAGAAAGCTGTGGTACATATACACAATGGAGTATTACTCAGCCATTAAAAAGAATACATTTGAATCAGTTCTGATGAGATGGATGAAACTGGAGCCAATTATACAGAGTGAAGTAAGCCAGAAAGAAAAACACCAATACAGTATACTAACACATATATATATGGAATTTAGAAAGATGGCAATGACAACCCTGTATGCAAGACAGCAAAAAAGACACAGATGTGTATAGTGGACTTTTGGACTCAGAGGGAGAGGGAGAGGGTGGGATGATTTGGGAGAATGGCATTGTAACATGTATACTATCATGTAAGAATCGAATCGCCAGTCTATGTCCGACGCAGGATACAGCATGCTTGGCGCTGGTGCACGGTGATGACCCAGAGAGACATTATGGGAAGGAAGGTGGGAGGGGGGTTCATGTTTGGGAATGCATGTACACCCGTGGTGGATTCATGTCAATGTATGGCAAAACCAATATAGTATTGTAAAGTAAAATAAAGTAAAAATAAAAATAATAATAAAAAAGATCAGATAGATTTAGAATGCATATTAGAAACCATATTAGAACTTGCATGGTAAATCACCCAGACCTGGAATTTTTTCTTTTTAGTTATTAATCAATTTTTATGATAATTCTAGACTTTGTACTTCATCTTAAGCGTTTTCAGTTCTTGGACATCCTTCTGATTGGTTAGTGGTGAAGTAACTGGGTGATGTTTCAGGAATCTGTCATCAACCTTCTGTGCCAGCCTCTCAGATCTACATGCTCGTAGTCAGCAGTTAACTTCTTCCAGCTGATGAGAATTTTAGTCTGCAAAACAACTCAAGGATATGGCTCAGGATATTATCTATAGCCTTTGAAGAGGAACTAAAGGCCCTTGATTTGTTTTATGGCTAAATTATTATTATTTTGTCTTGCTTGACTGTTTTCCTTTATTTCTATGTTTACTCATTTCTGTGATTAAATTATTTGCTCTTTATAACTTGGAAAAGGCCTAGGAAGTTAAAAATTTTCTAGAAACAAGAGGCAGGGGACACAGGAGGGTTGTGTCCTTGGGAAGATCTCCACAGGGTCCTGCTCAGTTTCACTGACTCTAGTTAGAATTTATTGGATCTTTTCATTCCATCCTCCCTGTCCAGATAAACCTCATTACCTTGGAGATATTGCAGGTTCAACTCTGGACCACCACAATAAAGTGAGTCACATAATTTTTTTGGTTTTCCAAAAGTAGTCTATTAAATGTATGAGAGCATTATATCTTTAAAAAGCCAATGTACATACCTTAATTAAAAATATTGTTAAGAAATGCTGACCATCATCTGAGCCTTCAACAAATGGTAATCATTTTTGCAATAGTAGTATTAAAGATCACTTACTATAGTTCACTGTGATGAATATAATGATAATGAAAAAGCTTGAAATTTTGCAAGAATTAAAAAACTGTGACACAGAGATATGAAGTGAACAAATGCTGTTGAAAAAATGACGCCCATAGACTCGCTTGATGCAGGGCTGTCACAAATCTTCAACTTGTAAAAAATGCAATATCTGTGAAGCACAGTAAAGGAAAGCACATTAAAGTGGGGTATGCCTGTATATATTTCATTTTTATATTTTCTGTCCCTTTCTATTTCTTTTTGTTGTGGAGAATTTTCAGATACACCTTTACTAATGTCTCTTTGGCTGTGTTTGTTCTGCTATTTAACTTGTTTATTCACCTCTCACTACTCTCACATCCAACTCAGTTTGCTCCTTCTGAGGGAGGGAAAGACGGACTTCCCTGCTTCTGGTGAGTACTGCTGCATGCATCGAGAACTATGTTATCCATGATCTAGTTTATTTGTTGTAGAAGAATCTCTCAGACAGTTTAGTCTGTCACACTGCCGGCTGGAGGATGCTCATACTCATTCTTGGAGGATGGTTGAGCTGGTGTAGAATTCCTTCAGCTCTTTGCAGCTGTCATGTCACTTACTTCCTAGCATTTAGTTTTTGCTAATGAAAATTCTGCTAATGCGATTATTATTCTTTGGTGAATAACCGTCTTTTCTTTATGGTAACTTTTAAAATTTGAATTCTGTTATGCCATTCAAATTTTTAGTCTTAAATTCTAGTTTGGTAATTAGAAGTCCTTTTGATTTGAGGTCTCTTTCCTTTCTTAATTTTGGGAAAAAACAATTAGCCATAATATCTCTAATATTGCTTCTCTTTCACCTTTTTTTGAGGGGTGGATAAATTCCTTTTCAATCTGTCTTGGAGATGCAATTATTTTCCAGGTCTAGAAAGTTTCTCTCCTCCCTTTCTTCCTCCCATTGTTTTTCTTTCTTTTTTTTTAAAATGTATTTTACCCTCTGCCCATGTTCATGGTGACTATCACTCTCTTCCAATTTAATAATTTATTAAGTCAAAATATTATATCTGACCTATCAAGTTTTAATTTCAGTGACTATATTGTCAATTATTAAAAAATGTTGATTAGCCCATTTTTATTTCTACCTGCACATGTTTTATGACATATTTTTTTAAAAGTATTTGTTTTGTTTTGTTTTGGGGGTTATTTGTAGCATTAGTTACCTTCACATATCGTGGAGTTTTACTTAGCACCCTGTCTTCCATGAGATAACGTTTTCCTCTCTTCGCTCTTCTTGGCTGGTAGTTTTGTGGCTGCCACCACATGGCTCCTGGACTCTCTTCCACAAAGAGGGTCTTACTTCAGCAATTCATTTTTTTTTTTTCTGTGAAGGCTTTTGGAGAGTTTCACAGACAGTGCACCCTGTCCAGTGTGGCTTGGCTTAGGATCCAGTTTTGAAGCCATGACCTTCCTTCTTAAGTTGGTAGTTTTAGGTAAGCTGTCCCCACACACACCAGAGCATGTGCTTGATGTACAGTGAGGTCCAACAATACTGAAACGTCAGAGTTAGGAACAGAGAAATAGTTTATTTTTTAGTTTATATATTTTTCATTGGGGGATAATTGCTTTACAATACTGTGTTGCTTTCTGCCATACATCAACATGAATCAGCCATAGATACACACATGTCTTTTCCCTCCTGAACCTCCCTCCACCTCCCGCCCTACCCCACACCTGGAACAGAGAAATGTTTATTGCAGAGCCAAACAAGGAAAATAGGGTTGGGGGTTCATGCCCCCTAAACTCCTGAAATCCCCAAAGGGTTTCAGCAAAGCATTTTAAAGGCCAGGTGAGGGAAGGGGGCCTTTTAGGATATGTGAGCATTTCGTGCACAGTTCTCTGATTATTTTGATCTTGAGCTAACAGGGCAGTTAACATTAATCCTTAGACTCCATTAGGTCCTGGGGGCAATGCGTTCATAATCATCAAATAGTGTAGTTAATTTCTTTTCATTAATTTCATTTGCTGGTGGTCTTTAGCCTCTGAAAAAGTCAGGAAATATGCATTAGTTACTATTATCTGGGTCCTTCAGAGATGAGCTAAAGCAGAAGATATGGGGGAGGGAGTCTGTCTGGGGAAGGCCCCATAGGATCATGCCAGTTACATTTTCTGGAACAGTTTGTCTGCCTCCTTTTAGGCACCAAGAAGGCCAGTCCCGGCTCGTTTCTAAGCAATAACTCTGGTTAAGTTTTCTCTTCTTCCCGTCACCATTTTTATTCCCTGGTACTTGTTCCTGCTTCTGGACTCAGAGCAAGGAGGCCAGCAGCTTGAGAACTATTTGCCGCTTGATGTTCCTCTTCCATTTTCTGTTCACAGAAGTATTTTCTTAATTTCTGTGAAGATATTTGGATTTAGTTATAGTTGATTTAAGTATGTATACCCTGGGACATAGATAAACCATTTTTATGGCAATCTTTAATGCTTAACTTTATGATACTAATAAAATTATTTTGAAAGTGATGAAAATTAATTGACTGTACTTGCTGTGTTTAGTAAAAGTTTAAATTGCATACTACTTTAAAAAATATTTTCAAATGTTCTTTTTCAATGTAATTACCCCTAGAGATATCTCATTATACATCCTTGGATAACTTTATTTCGGGTATTATCTAAATACTGCAATATGATGTAGTGAAAGCAAAAATGATTTTATTGCCAGGCAGAAGTAGGTTCTCATCTCAACTTCAATAGCCGAGGGGTTGAGGGAGTTTCTAAATTCTGTTTTCTTTCTGAAAACAAAACATCACTTCAAATATGAAAGAGGAATTAGATCAACATGCAATTTAATTCTTATTCAGCATTAGTTCATAAAAAGGCAGAAACTACTGTATTTGGCATACAGTATACTTGGCGTACAGATCTTCCCTTATTGATTCCTCTTGTGGTCACGGCAGGAGTCACTAGTTAAACTTTGTAGTTTCCATCTGAGCCAAGATTGACTGCAAAATTTTCAGCAAAGAGCATCTACTAGCTGATAAGAGATGACACTGCAGAAAACTGATATATGATTTCAGCTCTATCCGATCCCTTTCACCTCTATCACTTTTCCCTAATATACTGCTTTTATTTATTGCTGATATGCATCTCGCAAATAAATGTATTCATAAGGCCAGGGAAATGTTAATATCTCATATGATTTAATTTCAGATGTGTCACTTTTCTTAAACAGACTAGGCTACAGAATAAGTCATTTTACAGAATACATTCTATTTGACTGGCAATAATTATCAACTGGTAGAAAAGATATGGATAAGAAATGGCTCCGCAGAATAATAGTTTAGCATAAAAGCACTTGAGAGAGCATATTCTACAAACAGTGAATAGGTGTTGTCATAAAAAAGTTTTTCATGAGAAAATAATTTTATGATAAAAGTCTGCATTTAATGATGTTGATAAATATATATGTATTTCCCTGATAAGAACTCCCAAGAGGAAGGAATAATTTTTACCCAAAGCAGTTAGCCATGGAACACTTTTTCTTGGGATTTAAATATTTACATGCCCACTATGTTGTGCTTGCCAATCCTTTCCAACTCCTGGGCAATCAATCTTAATAGTTTTTGTCTGTTCCATACTAGTTGCTAAGCATGTTGTAAATCACATTATATAGAATATATTTTAGAAAATGCTCTTTGAAAGATGGTGTCACTGATGAGTAAATATTATATAGGATTGGGGACATTAATTATATTTGTCTATTTTAAATAGTTAATAGTTTCAAGTTTGTTAATTTTTGCAAAATAAGTTTAACTTTGTATGTAGATTGCTATGTGACATTCTAGGCATTTTGTTTGTAAAAATGCATTTATTTGAAACACAAACAATTAATGTTCAGTAGAGAAATTTTGGTAAACACAGATAAAGAAGAATTTAAAAATTAAAATTAAAAAATCAATTTGGGATATTTTGCCCCTGTTCCTTTTGATTTCTGCTGTTGTTCGGTCGCTAAGTATGTCTGACTCTTTGTGACTGCATGGTCGCTGTAGTTTGCCAGGCTCCTTCTGTCTGTGGGATCTCTCAGACAAGAACACTGGAGTGGGTTGCTATTTCTTTCTCCAGGGGATCTTTCCAACCCAAGGATTGAACCCTTGTTTCCTACATTGACAGATAAATTCTTTACCAGTGAGTCACCAGGGAAGCCCAGTACAGCTATTAATAAAAACACTGAACATTATATATTCAACAAACATAAGAAAACTTTGAAACATAGAAGGAAGAAAGCAGACTACCCAGGAATTTTGAGACCCAAGAAATGATATAGTGATGAATTTCTTGGGTTTCTTCTTTCCTTTTATATCCTAGACTTGGAGCTGAAGAAGCAAACCATCTGAAACTTCAAGGGCAGAGACCTAATTGAAGATCCAAAAAAAAAAACAAAACAAAACAAAACCCAAAACAAAACCAAAAAACCTTTTACTCTTTTAAATCACTCAAAACACTGCAATCTCACAACTTTTCCGCTGAAGAATACCCTTCTTTCAAAAGCCATCAATGAATTCTATATTGCAAAATTCGCCACATAGTGCGTTAGTTTCCCACTCAGGTTGTAACAAATTACCGCAAAATTAGTAGCTTATAACAATGTAAATTTATTATTTTATAGTCTTAGAGGCCATAAGTATGAAATGAATCTGCAGGACAACATTCCCTTTCTCTAGGGGAGAATCCATTTCCTGGTGTCTTCCAGCTTCTGCAGGGCTTTAGTAATCCTTGGCTCATCTCTCTTTATCACCTCTCCCTCTTCACATCTCCTTCTCTGACTCTGATGCTTCTGCTTTCCTTTTATAAGGACCCTTGTGATTGCATTGAGTTTGCCCAGATAATAATCCAATAAAATTTCCCATCTCAGGATCCTTAATCACAGTTATAAAATTCCTTTTGCCCTTTGTGAAGCTATCATACTTCACAGTTTCTGAGAATTAATACCTGAATATTTTTGGGGGGCCATCATTTTGCCTATCAAATATTGATTTCCTTGAATTCCATGACTCTATACTGCCTTAATTTATATTTCTTAAATAACTGGTCATTTCTTCTCAGTTTTCTTTCCAGGATTTTATTCCCTATTCTTTTCTTATTGGGTCTTTTCAGGTTCTCTTCTTTTCAGGTTCTGCTCTATCTTCTCCTGGGCAATTTAGATCATCGTCTGTGTGAATCCTAAATATGTCTCTATTTCTGATTCTGACATTGAAATTTCACACAAATGACACTTCTCAAATATAGCCTGTCTCAAACTGGAATCATTTTTGTATCATCAAGTTTTGTTGTTGTCTAGTCCCTAAAGTCACCTCTGACTGATTTGCAACCCCATGAACGGTAGGCCACCAGGCTCCTCTGTCCTTGGAATTTTCCAGGCAAGAATACTGGAGTGGGTTTCCATTTCCTTCTCTAGGGGATCTTCCTGACCCTGTCTCCTGCATTGGCAGGTGGATTCTTTACCTCTGAGCCACCAGGGAAGACGCTATCCAAGTTTGTTCCTTCTAATTTGTTCTCCACGTTATAGCCTAAGACATTCCTATTTAAAACCCTCCAGTGAATTCTCAATGATGTAGGATAGAGATGAAACCACGTGCTCAAACTTGGTGTGAAAACTATATATTTAGTTCACTGGCTTTCTCTCTAGCCTCATCTCTCACTGTATTATTTCATTACAGGCGCTAATGTCTCTCTCATTCTGCCACCATCTATCTTTCCTCCTGAGGCTTCTATATGCAGTTTATGCTATTTCTTCTGTCTAAAAGATATTTTTCTCACCTGACACCTAACTAACTGTTATTTTCTTTTCAATTTTCCAACTCTTCCAGGAAGCATTTTTGGCCCTGACTTCAGGTCACATGTATTTTCTTAAAGGCTCCTGTAGCACTAGTATGCCTTGTACATTGTTACCCTCAGGCCCTTTCATAACTGCCCATCAGCAGCAGTAGACTGTAAACACTGTGAGGGCCGACTTATAGAGTTTGTAATAGGTATGCATTAATTATCTGATGAAAGAAGAAACAAATTATAGTATTTTATGAGGTACTAATTGTGTATGAAGGATTGTAAATCTTATATACTGTGAAAAATAGAAACACTCTTAAGTGGAAAGTCTCATGTTTTCTTAAAAAGAGAGGCAGAGAGGAAAACAACCAGGACGATCTTTAATATTACTTGAGATAAAGTATTTATTAATGCAAATGTATCATTGGTTGGTTGATATTTTTAACCTTGAGAAATTTAACCATTTATGGTCTTTATCGAGGAACTTTAATACAACAAAGTATAAATAAAATTCCATGTTGTTTTTAGAGCTGACAAACCTCATTTTGCATTGCCAGCTATGTAATTATGACTACCTGTAAAATAGGGATGAAATGCTTGCTGAATTTAATTGTAGAGGGCTGAAAATAAGAAAGTAGTTTATTTGGGGCCTTAAGGATTGTAATTTGGTGGGGGGAAAGCGTTGTCCTGGAAAGAGAAATAGTCAGGGGCTTATAAAGACAAAAAGCCGCAAGGTCGTTAAAGTTGTGTGCTTAGTTGCTCAGTTGTGTCCTGCTCTTTGTGACAAGAATACTGGAGTGGGTAGCCATTCCGTTCTCCAAGGGCTCTTCCCGCCCCAGGGGATCCAATCCAGGTCTCCCACCCTGCAAGCAGGTTCTTTATAGTCTGAGCCACCAGGGAAGTCCAAGAATAGTCTATCCTTTCTCCAGGGGATCTTCCCAACCCAGGATGCCTGGTGATAATTGTGATTGACTCTGACAAAAGTCAGGAAATATTTGTCCTTAGTAATAATCATGAGTTATTTTGGAGTAAGGGCCCTGATAAGTATCTTGAGTTCCTGGCAGATATTCTGGATGCCTTTGTTAGGACAATAGTACTCAAAAGGTTTGATTCCATCCAGGCACAAAAGTCTTTTATGAGTTACACTCCCTCAGGGGCCTCCTGGTTCCATTTTAGAGAGCTCTCTTGGCAATACTCCATTTTGATTTTCCTTTCATAAGACAAGATTCCATTGATTCTTATAATGATTAGAAAAAAAGTTAAGGTTCAGTATTTGCATCTTCTTTTCAGTAGTATCCTTTTCTGTAAGTTTTAAAGTGAAGTGAAGTTGCTCAGTCGTGTCTGACTCTGCGACCCCATGGACTGTAGCCTACCAGGCTCCCCAGTCCATGGAATTTTCCAGGCAAGAGTACTGGAGTGGGTGGCCATTTCCTTCTCCAGGGGATCTTCTCCAACCAGGGATTGAACCCGGGTCTCCCACACTGCAGGCAGACGCTTTACTGTCTGAGCCACCAGGGGAGGCCAAACACATCTTAAACTGAACTTTTGAGTTTTGTGAGCTTGACAGAGTTCTAAATTGTATGCAAATATTCTGCATGTTAAAACTGCTAAGCTCTGAACATCTGTCTTCTTTGGTGCCCTATTTCCTTTGATTTGAAGTTCAGAATGAGAGATATTAAGTTCCAAATGTAAAACAAAAAGCTGCAAAAATATGCTGCAATATAAAAGCTGTTCAAAAAGAGTAATCATTCTTGAAACTCTGTTTTGCAGATGATTTATTCACTTCCTTTCTCTAATCAGAGAATCTTCTATACAGTCACAGAGTGAGATTGTTTCCTTGAGGCAAGAAAGAAATACAGAGGTCCTGACAAATGAGATGTTGCCTTGGGGAAGGGAACTACAGTAAACACTCAGAAGTTCTTGCCTTAAGAAGAAAACCTTTAAAAGTAAATGTAAAATGGCAAAAAGTAGTGTGGGTTACTGGATTTTAACCGCCTGACTTAACATTTAATCTTTTATTATCTGGTCATTAAAAAAAAAATGTCTCATATATGTTAAAATATGTGGACAAAGAATATTGCCTGCCATATCAGCAAACAAAGAATGTTGCTGCCCTCAAGTCATCCGCCACTGCAGCCACCCCTCATGGTGAATGGTGAGTGGACTCAGGATGGGAAACAGCAGGATCCTGGGCCTAGATAGTAAAGGTGCATATCAACAAGTCCAGTCTCTTGCATCTTCCCATATATGGAAAAGTACTAAATTTATTAACTTACAAAGTCTATGTTCTTTGATTAACAGTAATCATAAAAAAAGTCATCTTTTGATGTTCCAACTCTGGTTTTTGTTACAAAAGTCCTATTATTCAGGCACCTCCCCTCCTTCTGTGAAGGAGTTCTTTAGAGCTATCTGAGAGGCTGTCTTCCTGGCCCAAGTCTTCAGAAAATCCATTGAATGAAACATAATTCTCAGTTTTTAGGTTGCACATTTTTTCCAGTTGACAAGTAATCATTCCTAACAATACTACTCCATTGTAGTAGAGCAGTTCAGTAGTTCAAAGATTGTTCAGTCTTAAAATTTTATTCATAAATACACAAGCAAGAGTTAACTGAGTTTTGAGAAAATCACTGTAAGTAAATGTAGGAAAGAGCTATATTTAGAAAGGAATCCAGGATACTAAGGGGCCTTTGAAGTGAAAGAAATAATAAAGGCTATATAGAGGAAAAGACATTTTATTTTTAATCAAATCTTCATTACCAATGTTGGGCAAGTAATTTCTGTTTTTGAAAGTCAGTTTACTTATCTGTAAAAGAGGCTTCTTCCTGGGAAAGCAGGAAGGATGCCTGTTTCAACTGGTGCAATAATCCCTTGTTGTCCACGGGGGTTGTTTCTAGGACCCTCACAACCCTCTCAAGTATTCTTGCCTGGAGAATAACCATGGACAGATGAACCTGGTAAGCTGCAGTCCTTGGGGTAGCAGAGTCAAACACAACTGAGCGACTAAGCACAGCACACAGATACAAACATCTGAGGATGCTCAAGTTCCTTATATAAAATGGTATAGTATTTTCATATAAGCTACACATATTCTCCTGTATACTTTAAATCATCTCTAATTACTTATAATTCCTGATACATTGTAAATGCTATGTAAATAGTTGTAAATACAGTGCAAATACTATGTAAATAATTGCTGCTGCTGCTGCTAAATTGCTTCAGTCGTGTCCGACTCTGTGTGACCCCATAGATGGCAGCCCACCAGGCTCCACTGTCCCTGGGATTCTCCAGGCAAGAACACTGGAGTGGGTTGCCATTTCTTCCTCCAATGCATGAAAGTGAAAAGTGAAAGTGAAGTCGCTCAGTTATATCTGACTCTTCGCGACGCGCAGCAAATCCAAGTTTTTCTTTTTGAAATGTCCTAATAATTTTTTTGAATATTTTCCATCTACAGTTTGTTGAATCCCTGGATGTGGAAACTGTGGACACAGAAGACTGACTGTATTCCATTTTCTTGTTGTAGTCAAAATATCAAGGGGACAAGTAGTGGGAGGGGGGTTTCTCTGTGAGAGGCAGTAAACATTTGCTAGAGTCCAGTGGTAATAATCAAAGACATCAGTTCTAACATGTGTTTTTAACAGTTGTGAGAAAGCAACAAAGTTAGTGTTAGCTCATATTAGCAAATGTGTATAGACTCAAGTCTGTCTTCAGCCCATCTTCAAAATCTGAAATAATTGGACCTGTGAGTATTGTGCATGTGAACAGGTGTTGGAAGGGGAAAAAAATTTACTAGTCTGAGGGATAGTAAATAGAAAATAAATGCTTAGAGATATCTGAGATGTTTAAAAAATAAAACTTAGATCAGGTTCCATTTGATGATATTTTAGTTAAATATCAAAGCTTTTTCATAGTTTGAAATTTCTCAGGACAAATCTCTTTAAAATGTCGTGGATGACAGGTTTGTAAAACTGTGTGAACCCATCATCCTCTTGAAATGCTAAACACTGATGGTTCTAAAGAAAGTAAATGCAATTCTCTTGAATTTAATAGAAAGAAAATTTTTTTTTCATTTTAAGCTCAATACAGCATCACATGGAGACTGAAAATTCTTAAAGGGAAAGGAAATATAGAATTATGCCAACTTATCTCAAAGACGATTAACTGGTATATGAAGAAAGATATAAAAAATGGATGAATGAAGAATTAGATGCTTAAATGTGATCAGAAATATTGTGAAAAAGAACTGAGTATTGAACCAAGAGTGAATAGCTGTAGATATTGAGTTTTTCAGACTGTGAATCCCTATCATAAAACATGAATGTTTGTGTGATCTCTTATTTGACAGCTTTGAAAGCAATACATTCTTTAACCTAACATCATAGAAAAAGAATTCCCTAATTTTATCATAATCAGCCCACTCTAATTCCAAATTTCTCTGGGGTTTTTCTTCTTTTCTAATTGTGCTGGATGGTACCTTTAATTTTTTTTTACTTTATTTTACTTTACAATACTGTATTGGTTTTGCCATACATTGACATGAATCCACCACGGGTGTACATGCGTTCCCAAACATGCACCCCCTTCTTTTTTGGACTGAAACACAGTGAAAATTTTCACATCTTTTTTCTCTTACTGTTGTCTTCAAGAATAGTCTTAGAGATGTTTGTAAACTATGTAAATCAAAGACTTTGAACAAAATCTGTCTCACACCTTCTTTTTGATCCTGTTTCCTATGCCCTCAGATGCGTCTGTCCATTTCAGAAAGAAAATGGGATTTCAACTTTGTTTTCCAATATGACTTTCAAAGACATTAAGATAATCCTTTCCATTTTGCTAAAAGTTATTTTTGTCCTATTTTTTCCTCCATTCTCAATTATTATTATAAATATTCTGAATCATTAAAGTGTTTGTGTGTAATCTTATTTTGCAATTTAGCCTTACTTGTGAAAATGGTGAAAATCCTAAACTTTTTAGGAAATAAGGAATGAAGATTCCAGCCTTGAAGGGCATTCAGGTTTTCAGCATCAGAACAGTTTCTAACTTCTTAATATACAGTAGTTAATTAAATCATCAGCTAGACATATCCTGTTTATTGTTCTTTTAGATTAAAATAAATTAAAGCAGAAAAGAAACACAATTTAATTGGCCTGAGATAAGTTGTTATACTGTTAGTACAACAGTTCTCTTGGAATTTAGTAATCATAATTATGCAAATCTTAATTAGGTAATTATTGTTGTGCAGTTTTTCTCAACTTAAGGGGGAAAATTCATTGGAACAATCAACCATATCATGCTGTGTCAGAAACTTTAAATCAGAAAAAATTTTGGAGTAAGTTGTAGAGTGCTTTATTATTTATAGAGTATAATGTAATTCCCTAATCAACTAACAGGAAAAGTCTGAAGCTACTCCTTGCTTCGATATTTGTTCTTTTTTGTAGCTGCCAAAGTGTTGCTCTGATTTGTCACTATAAGACCGATGGAAGGAAGACAAGTCATCTTGCATGGGTGATTTTTCATTAAAGTAGACACCTGATAAAAGAGGCTCATGAAGTCTTTGTTCTTTCACGAATAAACTGTGAATATAATTTGAGTAAATTTTTGTGTTAGCCCATCAGAAATTGAGTTCAGTCATTTTGTTTCTACTTTTGATATACACAAATCAAAGAAGGAGAAGGAACTGAGTGTTTATACCGTATCATTGTATGCATTCTTACAAATTTAGATATTTTGCAAAATAGAAGAATGTACAATTTTGAAAAAAGTTGAGTTAGTTAAAATAAAAATTTCTGACCAAAATAGTAGCAAAAGCAGTGAGAGGTATTTCAGGAGATAACCTGAATAAGCTAGAAAGGCAGTTCAGCATGGAGAGAGACTCCTTCAGTAGACAGGGTAAAATGGCTTGTGACATTAAGACAGTAGATAGCAGTGGATGTCTGAGCCAGTAGAGCATTCATTGAGATGGTCAAAGAGGAAGAAAAACCTGCTTAGAGATTGGGTCTGGCAAAGCTATAATAATGCCTTTTAGGAGATATGTGTTTAGACGTCACTGAAATTTTTTTTTCATATAGAATTAATGAATTTGCTTTATAGCCTCTTGGCTTCTTCATCAATGAGTTAAACATATTTCCTCGCTTATTCTAATTCATGTTTCTAAATTTTGAAAATCGTGCTTTGATTTTTTTGGAGATTGTACTAAAGATTTCCAAGTAAATATACATTGCAGAGTCCGTTTAAACTGCCTGGTGGCTCAGATGGTAAAGAATCTGCCTGCAATGCAGAGACCTGGGTTTGATCCCTGCCTTGGGAAGATCCTCTGGAGAAGGTAATGGAAACCCACTCCAGTATTCATGCCTGGAGAATTCCATGGACAGAGGAGCCTGGTGGGCTACAGTCCATGCAGTTGTAAAGAGTCAGATATAACTGAGTTACTAACACTCAGCCTGAAAATAAACATATTTTCTTGGCTCCTGAGGCAGATCCCAAGGAGCAAGAGGATTTTACCTTCATTAACTCTTTGTTTCTCCTTGCACCCCTGATTCTGTGCCTTTGTATTGTTTCTGTTTCTGGTTTCTTACAACCTGGAAGTTATTCTTAATTTGCCATTAATGCATGTGAATTTGGTTTTGTGGGTCTATTTGTTGGTCTTTGATAGACAGAAACCTGTTGGGTGAGAGATGACAGAAAATTCTGTTTGTTTTATTCAAGAATACATCAGCCTTCCACTGAAAAGATACAGAGCATTCTGAGATCCGCATTTGTGAACACTTTTGTTTGCCATGTTTATTTTAAGTGATGACTAAGGGTGTAGAACTAAAGCCACAAGCTGTGTGTCTATGTGTCTGTAATTGCAAAAAGATTCTATCCTTTATTTTGTCTTAGAAATATTCTTCTTGAAAAATAAATAAACTAGATTTAAAGATTTAATAAATTAAGGAGTTCTATATTGATTGGTTTGTAGAAGCTAATAGTTCAGTTCAGTTCAGTCACTCAGTCGTGTCCAACTCTTTGCAACCCCATGAATCACAGCACTCCAGGCCTCCCTGTCCATCACCAACTCCCGGAATTTACCCAAACTCATGTCCATCGAGTCGGTGATGCCATCCAGCCATCTCATCCTCTATCGTCCCCTTCTCCTCCTGCCCCCAATCCCTCCCAGCATCAGAGTCTTTTCCAATGAATCAACTGTTCGCATGAGGTGGCCAAAGTACTGGAGTTTCAGCTTTAGCATCAGTCCTTCCAAAGAACACCCAGGACTGATCTTCTTTAGGATGGACTGGTTGGATCTCCTGGCAGTCCAAGGGACTCTCAAGAGTCTTCTCCAACACCCCAGTTCAGAAGAATCAATTCTTCGGCGCTCAGCTTTCTTCACAGTCCAACTCTCCAATCCTTACCTGACCACTGGAAAAATCATAGCCATGACTAGACGGACCTTTGTTGGCAAAGTAATGGCTCTGCTTTTTAATATGCTATCTAGGTTGGTCATAACTTTTCTTCCAAGGAAGAAACAGCTCTTAATTTCATGGCTGCAGTCACCATCTGCAGTGATTTTGGAGCCCAAGAAAACAGTCTGTCACTGTTTCCACTGTTTCCCCATCTATTTGCCATGAAGTGATGGAACTGGATGCCATGATCTTAGTTTTCTGAATGTTGAGTTTTAAGCCAACTTTTTCACGCTTCTCTTTCATTTTCATCAAGAGGCTCTTTAGTTCTTCCTCGCTTCCTGCCATAAGGGTGGTGTCATCTGTATATCTGAGATTATTGATATTTCTCCCGGTAATCTTGAAATTAAAAGACGTTTGCTCCTCGGAAGAGAAGCTATCACAAAATGATATAACATATTAAAGAGCAAAGACATCACTTTGCTGACAAAGTCCATATGGTCAAAGCTATGGTTTTTCCAGTAGTCATGCATATGGATATGAGAGTTGGACTATAAAGAAGTCTGAATGCAGAAGAATTGATGCTTTCAAATTGGGGTGCTGGAGAAGACTCTTGAAAATCCCCTGGACTGCAAGGAGATCAAACCAATCAATCCTAAAGGAAGTCAGCTCTGAATATTCATTGGAAGGACTGATGCTGAAGCTGAAGATCCAATATTTGGTCACCTGATATGAAGAGCCAACCTACTGGAAAAGACCCTGGTGCTGGGAAAGACTGAGGGCAGGAGAAGAAGGGGATGACAGAGGATGGAATGGTTGGATGGCATCACTGATTTAATGGACATGAATTTGAACAAACTCTGGGAAGTAGTAAAGGACAGGGAAGCCTGGTGTGCTACAATCCATGGGGTTGAAAAGAATCAGATGCGACTTAGTGACTGAACAACAACACACTATCAATGAGATATCAGAAAACAAAAGTTAAAAAAAAATCCCATTTGAAATTGTATCAAAAAAGATAAAATAGTTAAGGAAAAAGCCTTACAAATGAGGTGAAAGACCTTTATGCTAAGAACCATAAAATAGTGATAAAGGAAATTGAAGATGATTCCAAAAAATGGACAGATATCCCTTGCTCTTGGATTGGGAGAATTAATATTTTTAAAATGGCCATACCACTCAAAGAAATCAATAGAATTAATGTGATCCCTATCAAATTACCCATGACATTTTCATAGAACTTAACAAATAATTCTAAAATTTATACAAAACCCTGTAAGACCCAGAATTGCCAAAACAATTCTGAGGAAAAAGAGCAATGCTGGAAACCTAGCTCTCTACATGTAGGTCAATGAAACAAAATAGAAATTCTGGAAATGAACCCGCACACCTACAGTCAATTAATCTTTGACAAAGGGGATAAGAATCTACAGTCAAGGAAACACAGATTCAGCAAGTGGTATTGTGAAAGCTGAAAAGCCACATCTAAGTCAATGAGGTTAGAACACTGCCTCACTTCATACCCAAAAATAAACTAAAATGGCTTAAATAATTAAATATGAGATGACACCATAAAACTACTAGACGAGAACATAGGCAAAACATTCTCTGATATAAATTGTAGCAAGGCTTTCTTAGGTGAGTCTCCCAAGGCAAGGAAAAATAAAAGCAAGATTGAACAGTTAAGACCTAACCAAACTTAAAACCTTTTGTATAGCAAAGGAAACCATAAAGAAACTGAAAAGACAACCTATGTACTGGAAGAAAATATTTGCAAACAATGTGACTGACAAGGGCTTAATGTCTACAAAATACAAACAGCTCATACAATTTAACAACAAATAACCTATTCAAAAAATGGGCAGAAGACATCTCTTCAAAGAAGACATAGAGATGACAAATAGGCATATGAAAAGATTATCAACATTGTAATTATTAGAGAAATGCAAATCAAAAATACCATGGGATACCACGTCACATCAGTCAGAAGGCCATCATCAAAGAAATTACAATAAATTCTGGAGATGGTGTAGAAAAAAGGGAACACTCCTACAGTGTTGGAGCCTGCCATTATGGAAAACATTATGGAGTTTCCTTAAAAAAGTAAAAGCAAAGTTGTTAGATGATCCATCAATCTCACTTCTGGCCCTGTCTCTGGAGAAAACTCTAATTTAAAAAAATACAATTTTCCTTAAAAAGTCAATAAAAAAAAGACACAATTTTCATAGCAGCATTATTCACAAAAACCATGGCATGGAAGGAGCCTAAATGTCCATCAACAGATAAATGGATAAAGAAGATGTGGTATAGATATAGATATAAGATATACTATATCTTATATACTGTATCTAATAGTATATGCTGCTGTTGCTGCTAAGTCACTTCAGTCGTGTCTGACTTGGTGCGACCCCATAGACGGCAGCCCACCAGGCTACACCATCCCTGAGATTCTCCAGGGAAGAACACTGGAGTGGGTTGCCATTTCCTTCTTCAATGCATGAAAGTGAAAAGTCAAAGTGAAGTTGCTCAGTCGTGTCCGATTCTTAGCAACCCCGTGGACTGCAGCCTACCAGGCTGCTCCTTCCATGGGATTTTCCAGGCAAGAGTACTGGAGTGGGGTGCCATTGCCTTCTCAGTATTAGAATACTGCTTAGCCATAAAAAAAGAATGAAATAGTACCATTTGCAGCAACCTGGAGATTATCATATTAAGTGAAGTCAGACAAAGACAAATATCATATTCATTTGTGAAATCTAAAATATGATACAAATGGGCTTCTAAAACAAAAACAAACTCACAGTTTTAGAAAATGAATTTACATGTATCAAAGGGAAAAAAGAGATGGGGAGGGATAAATAAGAAATTTGGAATTATATATTATATGCTTATATATATATAATAAACAACAAGGTATTACTGTATAATAAAGGGAACTCTATTCAATATCCTGTGATAAAATATATGGGCTTCCCTGGTGACTCAGTGGTGAAGAATTTGCCTGCCAATGCAAGAGACATAAGTTCAATCCCTGATCTGGGAGGATCCCACATACCATGGAGCAACTAAACCCATATGTTGCAACTGCTGAAGTCCATGCTCCCTAGAGATGGTGCTCTCAACAAGAGAGCCACCGTCATGAGAAGCCCATGCACCACAACTAAAGAGTAGTTCCCACTTGCTATGATTAGAGAAAAGCCTGCGCAGCATCTGCTGGAGCCCTAGCATAGCCAAAGATAAATAAATAAAAATAAATTAAATGATTTTTTAAAAAGCATCATAGAAACGAATATGAGAAAAATATATATTTGCATATGTATAACTGATTTCTTTGCTGTATACCAGAAACTAACACAACATTGTAAATCTACTATATTTCATTAAAAAATTAAAAAGAAATTTAGAAAAACATGTCCTATATTAAATACTAATTATTTTTATGTCAATAGTAATTACCTTCTATATACAACAGCTGAAACATAATTTTTCAGGATTTTTAATTTTAAAATATTAGATTTATATTGTTTTGTTAGTAGTTGATAGCCTTTGGACTTGAATAAGCAACTTCTAAGCAGTATTCTAAAATACTGAGACATTCATCATCATGCATGGTTTTAGTGTATACACATGGTTTAAATATACATATAATTATATATGCATATATATTTAATGTTTTTTATATATATAGTATAATTCTGTGCTTCTTAGTTTTATATGTCACTGAGTTGCTATATGTTTATGTGAGAATACTGTGATATGCCATTCAGATCTTCCTTTAGGAATAAAATACTCATCTGGGAACAGAGAGTGCTACCAAAAAAAGGCTTACATGCAACTGCCCCTCCCCCTTCCCACTGGTAATCACTAGGCTCAAGGTTATATTGTACAACATGAGTGTATCAGTCACTCAGTCATGTCTGATAATGCGACCCCATGGACTATAGCTACCTCCAGGCCCCTCTGTCTATGGAATTCTCCAGGAAAGAATACTGGAGTGGGTTGCCATGCCCTTCTCCAGGGGATCTCTCCAACCCAGGGCTTGAACCTGCATCTCCTGCATTGCAGGCAGATTTTTTACTGTCTGAGCCACCAGCAAAGCCCCTACAATATGGGGAATATAGCCAATATTTTGTAGTAACTATAAATGGAAAGTAACCTTTAAAATTGCGTGTATGTGTGTATAAACTTAGACCACTTGGAGAAGTGTCTCAGTTAAAGACACCTGACTTGTCCTTGGTCATACCTTCCAGAGGCAGCTTATATTCAATGACTGATCAGACATGAGTGTCAATCTGGGAGGTCTCTCAATGGCTATCCTAGTCTTGAGATGCGTGATCGCCTGCAGCCCTCAGTATACCAGCATCCCAGCACTACTTCTCCTGCTGCTCAGTACTGCTCTTTCCCTCTACTTCCAGAGGTCTTGATTCTAACAGTACTCCTTGATAATTGTTCTTCACGCTCATCTCTGAATCAGGATCTGTTTCCTGAGGAATCCAGACTAGGATACTTTGGGTCTATTGATATACCTACCCACTTATTATCTTTAACTTCATTATCTATTAATCTAGCTATGCAACTATCCACTCTAAGAAAGTATAAAAAGGATATGTGCATTTATAGCTTTTGACACGCCAAGTGTTTGTATGTGACAACACTCAATTACCTGTTGTCTGGTTCTCCTAAATAAAAACCAGTTACTTCATTAAATGTTGTAATGTACATGAGTTGGTTACAGCCCTATGAGCAATAGTGCCAAAATTTTTTGACTGTGTATGTTGGGTTATGAGATGTGTTTTTGTTTATCAAGAGAAAGTAGAAGCTAATTTGTCTTATAGAAACATGTATTGATGTAGGACAGTTTGTACCCAGTGGATCTTGAGAACATAAAAGAAAATTTTACTGAGGAAATTGCAATCAGTAACGTAAAGACAATACTTGGCAGAAACTTCTGAAGACAAGAGTGGAGATAGAAGTCTTTGGCACCTTAGCAGCAGTTTATGAAGGAGGACCAATGTTAATTACAGCTGAACAGAACTTTCTTATTTCCCAGTCTCTGTCAAAGGAGGGCCATCGAGCAGTAATTAATTTTCAAAAGACAGAAAATAGATCCAGTTGGCTGAGGCTCCAACTCTGAATTATTTCTTCAGTTCAGTTTAGTCGCTCAGTTGTGTCCAACTCTTCACGACCCCATGAACTGCAGCACTCCAGGCCTCCCTGTCCATCACCAACTCCCGGAGTTCACCCAAACTCATGTGCATCGAGTGATGCCATCCAACCATCTCATCATCTGGCGTCCCCTTCTCCTCCTGCTCTCAATCTTTCCCAGCATCAGGGTCTTTTCAAATGAGTCAGCTCTTCACATTTATTTCTTACTGTTTTGCATATATCACACAAATCCAGATCTTATGACTTTCACCATTTTTATTGGGATCAATCATGATAGTTTTATAATTTATTTTAACCCAAGTTTCTTCATGGCCTGCTCTCTGTTTGTCGCCTTGCTTTATCTCTTGCACTCTTCTTTCTGCCAGATCCTGCGACGCATACTGCAAACCACCTGTGTCACTTCTGATAGTGAAGTCCTCTGTGCTTTCACTCCAGTATGGTTGAGTGGTTAAGAGGGTAGACCCTGCTTTCAGTCCAGCCCTACATTCACTCTTCCACTTCTAGTAGGTTATTTTCCCAGCTGTGCCTCAGTTTCCTCAACTGAGAATAATGTTAGAACCTCACTTGAATGTAGAAAAATTAAGTGCAGAGTGCTTGGTTCAGAGTAGCTTACATACTATTTGGTGCTGTGTTGCTTGATAGAAATTACATATACTTGTTTAGGGTCTGTTCTGTTCCGTTTTGCTCTTCAAACCTATTACTGTGATTGGGGGTATATGAAATGTGTGTGCTTAAACATTTCAAGTTCTATTTTATGAATATGTATGACAAAAGGAATTCATCTTGACAGAGTACTTGTACATGTAGATTAGTACATAACTGTTGAGAAATTAATGAAAATTTGATTAAAAATGTTCCTGTTGCCTAGAAACAACATAGAGGCTTGAACACATCTCTACAAATTTTGCATTGAAGGACGGAGGTTTACGTGTGGACTTGTTTCTTCCAATTAAAAAAAACAATTAAATGTGTGGAAGGTCCCAAGACAAGTTTCTTTCTTCTTACCTTGACCGGTCCGCTACAGGGAGATTTTGGAATTATCTGGTAGTCAGGTCTGAGTATGATTCATGAAGAGGGACTGACCTGTGCAAGGAGACTGAAATGCTGGTTCACCTGCAGTTCCTCACTCTGGCTGCTGTTGCCACTCATGCAGTCACTGTGTGTCCAGCCCAGGTGTTATGTCTATGTCTCACATACTGCTGAAAGGCTACAGGAAGCCTTTAAAAAGCTGGTATTTGTTTTTCCAGGGGTTAGTGGCACCCTTCTTTGTCTAAGTAATGGATCTTACATTGTGTATTTTAAACTTATTGAGCATTATTAAATCCTATAATACATACCAACAATGTGATTAAAGCTAATGTCTGTTAGATCGTTTGTCAGATTAATTGGTTAGCCTCCCCAGGTGCAGATTTCCTCTTCTAAGCACTAAAAATAACATCATTACAGAATCTTCAAAAATGCAGTATGCAAACCAGTTGCCACATCCAAAAATGGAATTATTTATTCAAGTATTTCATTTGCAACTGAATGTTTGACAGTTGTGACAAATAGCAACATAAAAATATGAAGAAATGTTTTGGAAATAATTTTTCCTCCTTTGGCCTTTAATTTGCTGTCATACATTGATTCAAAGCCCTCAGTGAAATATACAGAATCCTCAAACATTCCTTTCATTTGTTTGTTTTCTGATCCCATGTTAGCTTTTCCTGACTTCTTACAGACACTGTATTCGATTTACATTTCTTCACATCAAATTTTTATTTTCCTAATTCTTGTGGGGAAAAGTGAACATGCAACATAGCATGCATAAGTTAACTAAAAGACCACTCAAATGTAAAAATATATACTTATATAAATATATAAACCCGAAGACTCATCACTTGTTTTTTTCTGCTTACTCAGCAAATCAGTCCCCATATTGATTATTTTCTTTTCATTCTCTCTCTACTGTCTTGGTCTGGGCCACATCATTCCCTGCCCACAGTATTGCAATAGCTTCTTAATAGGTTTCTCTATCTCTAGTTCATTCTCTCTCTTGGCTTTTCTATTTAGTATGGTCAGTATTCTCCACTCTCATCTTTGTCATTTTTTCCCCTTAAAAGCTGACAATGCCTATTATTTATTTGTCAAAGTGAAACTCACCAGCCTTTCTAACTTAAATTCAAATACTGAGCTCTGGCCAGCAGAGTGTGGGCAGAGGTGATGTTCCTATCTCCATGCCTGGACCACAAGACCTCCTACACCACTGGCTTCATGCCTTCTCTCTTCCATCATCTCCTGACACTGTCAGGGAAACAGTGGAGAACTTTGAAATGATAGAGAATGAAAGAACCAATAGGTTAAAAAGAGTAGAGTCTTTGAATAATTTCATGGTGCAAACCTCCTTGTCCCTAAATCCCACTCCTGTAAGCAAGAAAGAGAATTCCATTGTTTTTTTTTTTGGGGGGGGGAAGGGGGGCGGTATTTGTTGAAGCAGTTAGTCAGTTATCCTAATGTGTTTCAGTTTTGCAGTAACAGTATTATTGGTACAAGTCAAGATTAATTAATTTGCTGGGGGATTATTAATTGGATTTGGGACCTTTTGTGCAGTTTTTTCATTAGTTTCTTTCATATGGCTTTTGAATGTGATTGTCATTTTGTTTGACAAAAAGAATTATCTTGTGGGGTACTTGCATCTATTTTGTGCTGGGTACAAAGAGGAAGCAAAGAAAAGATTATTTCTTCAATATACTTCTATAAAGCTTATGGGTTATATTATAGTCTTACCTTGAGCCCATTTTCTACTACAGTTTTACACTCAGCATAGAACCTCAACAACATTATCACTCCTGTCAGAATCCCAAGTGATTAGAGTCATTTTCAGGTCTTATTTGAGACACTCAGAATTATTCTGTTGCCTGATTGTTCCTAGGGTTTGATGCTAATGGAAGAGCTTTTGTTTATTTTTCCTTATTGCTTCTAAAGAAAATTCTTTTACTGAATTCCCATGGTTGTACAAAATCAATGTAAGATTTATTTTGCAAGCACCCATTACTTTAGGCAGTCCTTTTCATAGCTTGAGCACTTTGATGGCAATACCTTGGTAAAGAAAGTACCTCCCATCATTCCTAAAAGTTGTTTCTGTTGGGTAACTAGGCCTACAAACAGAAGAAGGAAATCACATCTTGTGATGTGGTCCAGCACTGGAGTGTATCATTTGTGGCCAATTCTCATTCAACCATCCTTCTCTCTGCCATCTGAAAAAGTCTATCTCTTATCTGAGGACTAGAAAATGACATTTACTAGATCACCACTTAGGAATTCATATTTTGGATAAATACAGGATGTCAAGAGGGTCTTGACACTTATTTCAAAATCTTGTTTTTCTTCCTAATAGCATCAGTGTTCATTCTTCACATTTTCTGCTATAGGAAAACATATATGCAGGAGCTTTGTTTACTCCTAGGTTATTTAACATAGAATGCCGAATTAACAGGTGACTTTGGCCAACGCCTCTCTCAGATATGTGCAACAATCCCTGATAATATATTTTATAACCTTTCTGGGTGAGTAGGGATTGAGGCATGTCAGAAGGTCAAAAGAGGGGAGAAGAGGATAAAAAGAAACCTGGTATTTGGTTTCTAAGCCTGTCCCTGGAACCAGACTTGAAAGCTTTAGGGATCAGCAACCACAGAGACCACACTGCTAACCTTGTTTGTTTTTACTGTACATTGTGTTGTCATTTCCTATTTATGTTTGTCTTCCATGCATGAAGGGAAGGATCAATCATGTGTTACTTACCTTTGAATCTTGAAACAAACACATTCAATAAAAGTTTTGGTAACTAAGAGAGTGAATAAAGTGACCTCTACATTTGACTATCATTGTAGTATAACAGGATATTATAATCGAGCTATAGTCCTAATCACATATGAACCCTGATTTACCATTTAGGCTTTTTACAAGACAAAAGTAGTAAAGAAAGAAATTAGTAAGTAGTGAGAAAGAGGAATGAAGGTCAGGATCATGTAGATGAGGAGGAATGGGTAAAGGTTAATCATTAGAAAACAGAAGAGATTTATAGGTAAGAGGTGATAGGATTTATAGATGGGGATAGAGAAAGAGTTATGAAAGAGATGAACATGGTGGAATCAGCAGGTGAGCATCCAGGATCACAGTCAAGTAGTTCTCTGACTCACTGAATAGGGAGTTGTGAAGATGTAGTACAGTAAACCGCAGAGTTTCTTAGAGAGAAGCTGTTCCATAGATAAGAAAGTCTTTTTATTCCGTATTATTATTTTCCTTTCATGTTGGGAGGATGTACCAGTGACAGTTGGTCTCCTTTCAGCCAAATAGCTCCCATATGCTACATAATGCTGCTGCTGATTAAAATCCTGTGGAAGAGTCAGCCTGTGTCTGGAACAATAGCAGCCTGAATTCAATTTATCAGTCTTCTGGGGAAGCAGAGATAATCAAATTCCCCCCTTCAGCAACTTTGGGAACACACCATTTGACAAGATACAATGGATGTGAGTCACACACTTTCTGTTTGTACACCTGCTGTCTGTTAATCACAAGTTTCTGGCATTTTGTGAGTTTTTCTCTTCCCTATTCACATCTTATAGTCTTTGTCATTTAAAGGCAGGGGCACTTCCGTGAAAACTGTTACTGCAACATGTATGAAAATTCAGGGAGATCACTAGGGAGACAAAGTTGTGGGTGATATGAGGAAAGAACAATCTTTAGAGAAATTTGGGTTTCAATATGCTTTTCACCTTTTTAGTATGTAACCTGGAAAAGTAATTTAAGTCCTCTGAACTTTGATTCCCTTATCTGTAAAATGAAGATAATGATATATACAACAGAGGAGTGTTTTGTGGATTAAATTACATAATTTATGTTTGGCTATGCATTCTGGAAAAATCTAAGTGATGAAAACTACAAGGAACACTCAAACACTCCATTTAAAACCCTGTCTCAGAGACTTGTCCAAACTTTAATGTGGCTTCTAGAAGCCTAAGGCCTCGTCTCCCTGGGACAACCAGCCCTCTTTGGAGTTCTCATTTGGAAAAACTCAGGGATGTTAGAAGAATTTACTGTTCGCTCTGCTGCTGCTGCTAAGTCGCTTCAGTCGTGTCCGACTCTATGCGACCCCATAGATGGCAGCCCACCAGGCTCCCCCGTCCCTGGGATTCTCCAGGCAAGAACACTGGAGTGGGTTGCCATTTCCTTCTTCAATGCATGAAAGCGAAAAGTGAAAGTGAAGTCCCTCAGTCGTGTCTGACTCTTTAGCGACCCCATGGACTGCAGCCTACCAGGCTCCTCCGTCCATGGGATTTTCCAGGCAAGAGTACTGGAGTGGGGTGCCATCGCCTTCTCCGACTGTTTGCTCTAGCCAACACCAAATCTCTTTATAGAGGATTTACTAAGAAAGGCTTGCAATTGTGAATCCTGTCTCTGAACCTTTAAAATATAGATATATTTCCTATAACTTGGATGTATCTTTCTCAGGGACATGAAAACCATTCCTTTGAAATGTAATAAACAGTAAGTCCAGGGTTTCTGTCTCCTAGACTTGGAAGCATAGAATCCTAACTTTAATAATAGTCAGGTAGCAGAGTCAGCTGGCTGCACTAATCATGTTTGGTAATTTTGCATTCCTGCCCACTTCCCTTTTCTACACCCTCATTTTGCCTTTAAAGCCCCTAGTCACACAGCTCTTTCTCCTACTATCTATTAGTATTTACTGAATAAAATCCTTTTCTTCATGGCTTTGTTTTTCTTTGTTTACGAAGACTGTCTTTCAAACCTCTGCCCCTAGATCTTTTAATGGTATGTGTGTGTTTTCTCCAAAGGAGAGGATGAGGTTCAGTCTTGTCAGGAAAGGTCATGGGAAGAAATTGGGAAAATGTAAGAAGGTTGTTGTATGGTTCCTGACTGTCTCTGGGGAATAGGCCCGAGGGTTAATTTCTGCTCATAAATTTTTCAAAGGTCAGAAATACAACTTAAATAAGCTTTCACTGCTGCTGCTGCTGCTGCTGCTGCTAAGTCGCTTCAGTCGTGTCCGACTCTGTGTGACCCCATAGACGGCAGCCCACCAGGCTCCCCTGTCCCTGGGATTCTCCAGGCAAGAACACTGGAGTGGGTTGCCATTTCCTTCTCCAATGCATGAAAGTGAAAAGTGAAAGTGAAGTCGCTCAGTCGTGTCCGACTTTTAGTGAATCCATGAACTGCAGCCTACCAGGCTCCTCCTCCCATAGGATTTTTGAGGCAAGAGTACTGGAGTGGGAAATAAGCTTTCACATTTAGCTTAAACCAAAATGGAATTTAAGGATGCAGATTAATTAAAGGATGGAATGCAGATATTTAAAGAATGCTTCAGCCACCTGAAATGTGGCTAATAGCAACTGAGGAAATGAATGTCTTAACTTAATTTTAATGAATTCAATATAAAAAGCCACACATGGCTGATGGTTACTCTGTTACAGAGCACAACTCTAAATCATGCTATGTTGTCTCTCCTTGGCTTTATTTTTAGACTGTCTCCATGTGGTGTCAATGGCTCCTGGAAGCTGCAGAATTAGATCTTTCTCAAATAATATAATCTCACAGAAAGAGAGAAAACCATCTCTTCATTGGCCCTGTCTACTCTTGAAAAGGACTCAAGCTGGCCTCGATGAGGTAAGTCCTGAAGTACATGAGGTTGGACACTGATGGTCTACACTGAGTCACATCCTGTTTTGGGCCATTTAGTTCATTGCCTTTCAGAATTGCTTTGAGTTTTGGAGCAATAATTATCAAATAGTGGTTAAAGCAGACGTTGACAAACTTTTTGAGAAGGGTAAAGTAATAATACCTTGTAGCCTTGATGAGAGCGTGCTGCACAGGGTGAAGGAGTGGTACATTTCTTCTTTATCACAGAGAGGATTTTGCACCTTAAAGTCCTAGTCAAGCAGAAGCGGAAACCATACATTTAAAAAGCAGTGTCCTCAAAACAGTAGCAGCAGCATCCACGACACATTTAAGAAATCTTATGTATCAGTTCAGTTCAGTTCAGTTGCTCAGTCGTGTCTGACTCTTTGCGACCCCATGAATCGCAGCACGCCAGGCCTCCCTGTCCATCACCAACTCCCAGAGTTCACTCAGACTCACGCTATCGAGTCAGTGATGCCATCCAGCCATCTCATCCTCTGTCATCCCCTTCTCCTCCTGCCCCCAAATCCCTCCCAGCCTCAAAGTCTTTTCCAATGAGTCAACTCTTTGCATGAGGTGGCCAAAGTACTGGAGTTTCAGCTTTAGCATCATTCCTTCCAAAGAAATCCCAGGGTTGATCTCCTTTAGAATGGACTGGTTGGATCTCCATGCAGTCCAAGGGACTCTCAAGAGTCTTCTCCAACACCACAGTTCAAAAGCATCAATTCTTTGGCGCTCAGCTTTCTTTATAGTCCAACTCTCACATCCATACATGACTACTGGAAAAACCATAGCTTTGACTAGATGGACCTTTGTTGGCAAAGTAATGTCGCTGCTTTTCAATATGCTGTCTAGGTTGGTCATAACTTTCCTTCCAAGGAGTAAATGTCTTTTAATTTCATGGCAGCAGTCACCATCTGCAGTGATTTTTGAGCCCCCCCAAATAAACTCTGTCACTGTTTCCACTGTTTCCCCATCTATTTGCCATGAAGTGATGGGACCACATGCCATGATCTTTGTTTTCTGAATGTTGAGCTTTAAGCCAACTTTTTCACTTTCCACTTTTACTTTCATCAAGAGGCTTTTTAGTTCCTCTTCACTTTCTGCCGTAAGGGTGGTGTCATCTGCATATCTGAGGTTATTGATATTTCTCCCGGCAATCTTGATTCCAGCTTGTACTTCTTCCAGCCCAGTGTTTCTCATGCATAGAAGTTAAATAAGCAGGGTGACAATATACAGCCTTGACACACTCTGTATAGAGAACAATAAAAAGGTAGGAGAGTAAGGACAGTAAGAGCATGGCTGGTGTCCCATGGCTCCATAATGGGCATTTTGGCAAACACTCTTTTGGAACTCTGAGAATACTAAAGATGATCTGATAGGGAGTTGGAATACCTGCAAGTAAAGGTGGAAGTTAAATATAGGAAATAAGGCTTTACTATTAATGTTATAATAGCTGTGCCCAAGGACTGGTAAAGCTGAGGTATTCATATTTAAGCACTCAGAACTATTAGATGCTCAGATTTTACCTGCCATTACCAGTGTATGTGCCCCCCAACACAGCCCACATTCATTCCTCCTTGAGCAAGTACATAGTTTTTCTGTGCTTTATTGATACTGGTGGTATGAAGAGTGATGCTAGAGTTCAGGATTTAGCATATCTGATAGAACTGTGAAGGTTCATTTTCTGAAACCCAAAGTATTAGAAAAATCTGCTATTGAGAATGTTGGAAGCAAATTTATAGATAAGGACTGACATTCAGCATTGAACAACATATAGCCATATCATTTGTTAAATTATTAATTATAAAATGATTTTGGATCAGATTTATATAGCAACTTGCCTTAAGTTTTTTCCCTATCCCTATTGCTTTGGCCATTTCAGCGTCTTGCCACAATTGAAGGGTTGATTACATAGACAGTGGTCTCCAGGACCAGGACACTCTAAAACCAAGTTATGTTCAGATTGCTCAGTGTTGTTGCCAGTCATTTTTTTCCTAAAATCTCAATTGCTATGCACCACCTTTGGCCTCCCAGGAAAACCCGACTATTACCTGTTCATGTTCTACCAGCATTTTGCTTATGTCTATTCATTTATCTGTGTTAATGATTTGTGGGTTTTTTCTCTTTTTAAAACATTTTTGTTTTTGTTTGTTAATTTTTAGTTGCACTGGGTCTTTGTTGCTGTGCGTCGGCTTCCTCTAGCTGGGGAGCACAGGGGCTGCTCTGTAGTTGTGGGGCGTAGGCTTCTCACTGTGGTGGCTTCCCGTAATACAGAGCACAGGCTCCAGTTGCGGGCCCCAGTAGCTGCAGCACTGAAGTGCTGTGGCTCACAAGCTGCAGAGTGCGGGCTGGTAGTTATGGTGCATAGGCTTAGTTGTTCCACAGCATGTAGAAGGGAACCAAACCCATGTTCCCTGAATTAACAGGCTGCTTCTTATCCACTATAACATGAGAGAAGTCCTCTGATTTGTTGATTACATAGCTTTTGCATCCTCTTGTGATCAAACAGGAACAGAAATTTTGATATGTTGCCTTGTTTTATGGAAGCTATGAAGCCTTTGCTTTATATCAGATGAATGGAATGAGAGAAAGGTGTTGAAATTTGATTTTGTAATGATGTAACCTACAGTGAGACTATGAAATATATGTTGCAAGTATGTCAGGAAACCAAGTCTTTTCTGAAGAGAATTTGCCATTGGTAGCTATAATTTCAGTTCAGTTCAGTCTCTCAGTCGTGTCAGACTTTTTGCAATGCCATGTATCACAGCACACCAGGCCTCCCTGTTCATCACCATCTCCCGGAGTTCACTCAGACTCACGCCCATCGAGTCAGTGATGCCATCCAGCCATCTTATCCTCTGTTGTTCCCTTCTCCTCCTGCCCCAATCCCTCCCAGCATCAGAGTCTTTTCCAATGAGTCAACTCTTCACATGAGGTGGCCAAAGTACTGGAGTTTCAGCTTCAGCATCATTCCTTCCAAAGAAATCCCAGGGCTGATCTCCTTCAGAATGGACTGGTTGGATCTCCTTGCAGTCCAAGGGACTCTCAAGAGTCTTCTCCAACACCGCAGTTCAAAAGCATCAATTCTTTGGTGCTCAGCTTTCTTTATAGTCCAACTCTCACATCTATACATGACCACAGGAAAAACCATAGCCTTGACTAGATGGACCTTTGTTGGCAAAGTAGTGTCTCTGCTTTTGAATATACTATCTAGGTTGGTCATAACTTTTCTTCCAAGGAGTAAGCGTCTTTTAATTTCATGGCTGCAATCACCATCTGAAGTGATTTTGGAGCCCAAAAATATAAAGTCTGACACTGTTTCCACTGTTTCCCTATCTATTTCCCATGAAGTGATGGGACCACATGCCATGATCTTCATTTTCTGAATGTTGAGCTTTAAGCCAACTTTTTCACTCCCCTCTTTCAATTTCATCAAGAGGCTTTTGAGTTCCTCTTCACTTTCTGCCATAAGGGTGGTGTCATCTGCATATCTGAGGTTACTGATATTTCTCCCGGCAATCCTGATTCCAGCTTGTGCTTCATCCAGGCCAGCGTTTCTCATCATGTACTCTGCATATAAGTTAAATAAGCAGGGTGACAATATACAGCCTTGACGTACTCCTTTTCCTATTTGGAACCAGTCTGTTATTCCATGTCCAGTTCTAACTGTTGCTTCCTGACCTGCATACAGATTTCTCAAGAGGCAGGTCAGGTGGTCTGTATTCCCATCTCTTTCAGAATTTTCCACAGTTGATTATGATCCACACAGTCAAAGGCTTTGGCATAGTCAATAAAACAGAAATAGATGTTTTTCTGGAACTCTCTTGCTTTTTCCATGATCCAGCGGATGTTGGCAATTTGATCTCTGGTTCCTCTGCCTTTTCTAAAACCAGCTTGAACATCAGAGAGTTCACGGTTCATGTATTGCTGAAGCCTGGCTTGGAGAATTTTGAGCATTACTTTACTAGCATGTGAGATGAGTGCAATTGTGCGGTAGTTTGAGCATTCTTTTGCATTTCCTTTCTTTGGAATTGGAATGAAAACTGACCTTTTCCAGTCCTGTAGCCACTGCTGAGTTTTCCAAATTTGCTGGCATATTGAGTGCAGCACTTTCACAGCATCATCTTTCAGGATTTGAAAGAGCTCAACTGGAATTCCATCACTTCCACTAGCTTTGTTCGTAGTGATGCTTTCTAAGGCCCACTTGACTTCACTTTCCACGATGTCTGGCTCTAGATTAGTGATCACATCATCATGATTATCTGGGTCGTGAAGATCTTTTTTGTACAATTCTTCCATGTATTCTTGCCACCTCTTCTTAATATCTTCTACTTTTGTTAGGTCCATACCATTTCTTCCTTTATCGAGCCCATCCTTGCATGAAATGTTCCCTTGGTATCTCTAATTTTCTTGAAGAGATCTCTAGTCTTTCCCATTCTGTTGTTTTCCTCTATTTCTTTGCAATGATCGCTGAGGAAGGCTTTCTTATCTCTTCTTGCTATTCTTTGGAACTCTGCATTCAGATGCTTGCATCTTTCCTTTTCTCCTTTGCTTTTTGCCTCTCTTCTTTTCACAGCTATTTGTAAGGCCTCCCCAGACAGCCATTTTGCTTTGTTGCATTTGTTTTCCATGGGGATGGTCTTGATCCCTGTCTCCTGTACAATGTCACGAACCTCATTCCATAGTTCATCAGGCACTCTATCTATCAGATCTAGGCCCTTAAATCTATTTCTCACTTCCACTGTATAATCATAAGGGATTTGATTTAGGTCATACCTGAATGATCTAGTGGTTTTCCCTACTTTATTCAATTTAAGTCTGAATTTGGTAATAAGGAGTTCATGATCTGAGCCACAGTCAGCTCCTGGCCTTGTTTTTGTTGACTGTATAGAGCTTCTCCATCTTTGGCTGCAAAGAATATAATCAATCTGATTTCGGTGTTGACCATCTGGTGATGTCCATGTGTAGCGTCTTCTCTTGTGTTGTTGGAAGAGGGTGTTTGCTACGACCAGTGCATTTTCTTGGCAAAACTCTATTAGTCTTTGCCCTGCTTCATTCCACATTCCAAGGCCAAATTTGCCTGTTACTTCAGGTGTTTCTTGACTTCTACTTTTGCATTCCAGTCCCCTATAATGAAAAGGACATCTTTTTTGGGTGTTAGTTTTAAAAGGTCTTGTAGGTCTTCATAAAACCGTTCAACTTCAGCTTCTTCAGCATTACTGGTTGGGGCATAGACTTGGATAACTGATATTGAATTGTTTGCCTTGGAGACGAACAGAGATCATTCTGTCGTTTTTGAGACTGCATCCAAGTACTGCATTTCAGACTCCTTTGTTGACCATGATGGCTACTCCATTTCTCCTGAGGGATTCCTGCCCACAGTAGTAGATATAGTGGTCATCTGAGTTAAATTCACCCATTCCAGTCCATTTTAGTTTGCTGATTCCTAGAATGTTGACGTTCACCCTTGCCATCTCTTGTTTGACCACTTCCAATTTGCCTTGATTCATGGACCTGACATTCCAGGTACCTATGCAATATTGCTCTTTACAGTATCAGACCTTGCTTCTATCACCAGTCCCATCCACAGCTGGGTATTGTTTTTTCTTTGGCTTCATCCCTTCATTCTTTCTGGAGTTATTTCTCCACTGATCTCCAGTAGCATATTGGGCACCTAATGACCTGGGGCGGAGAAGGCAATGACACCCCACTCCAGTACTCTTGCCTGGAAAATCCCATGGATGGAGGAGCCTGGTAGGCTGCAGTCCACGGGGTCGCTAAGAGTCAGACGCGACTGAGCAACTTCACTTTCACTTTTCTCTTTCATGCATTGGAGAAGGAAATGGCAACCCACTCCAGTGTTCTTGTCTGGAGAATCCCAGGGATGGGGGAGCCTGGTGGGCTGCCGTCTATGGGGTCGCACAGAGTCAGACACAACTGAAGCGACTTAGCAGCAGCAGCAATGACCTGGGGAGTTCCTCTTTTGGTATCCTATCATTTTGCCTTTTCATACTGTTCATGGGGTTCTCAAGGCAAGAATACTGAAATGGCTTGCCATTCCCTTCTTCAGTGGACTAGGCTCTGTCAGACCTCTCCACCATGACCCGCCTGTCTTGGGTTGCCCCGAGGCACAGCTTGGTTTCATTGAGTTAGACAAGGCTGTGGTCGTAGTGTGATTAGATTGACTAGTTTTCTGTGAGTATGGTTTCAGTGTGTCTGCCTTCTGATGCCCTCTTGCAATACCTACCATCTTACTTGGGTTTCTCTTAACTTGGCCAATGGGTATCTCTTCACAGTTGCTCCAGCAAAGCACAGCTGCTGCTCCTTACCTTGGACGAAGGGTATCTCCTTACTGCCGCCGTTCCTGACCTTCAACGTGGGATACCTCCTCTAGGCCCTCCTGCGCCTGCGCAGCCGCTGCTATAAGTTAGTCATGATTTAAAACTTATGGATGTATAGGGCTTCCTTGATAGGTCAGTTGGTAAAGAATCCTCCTGAAGTGCAGGAGACCCTGGTTCCATTCCTGGGTCCAGAAGGTCTGCTGGAGAAGGGATAGGCTACCCATTGCAGTTTTCTTGAGCTTCCCTGGTGGCTCAGCTGGTAAAGAATCTGCCTGCAATGAGGGAAACCTGAGTTTGATCCTGAGTTGGGAAGATACCCTGGAGAATGGAAAGGCTACCCACCCCAGTTATTCTGGCCTAGAGAATTCTCTAGACTGTATAGTCCATGGGGTCAAAAGGAGTCAGATACACTGAGTGACTTTCACTTTAAGAATCTGCCTGCAATGCAGGAGACCTGGGTTCATTACCCAGCTCAGGAAGCTCCCCTGGAGAAGGAAATGGCAACCCACTCTGGTATTCTTGCCTGGAAAATTCCATTGACAGAGGAGTCTGGTCAGGCTACAGTCCATGGGGTTGCAAGAGTCGGACATGACTTAGTAACTAAACCACCACCACCATAGTGGGTACAAGCGACTGGGACAAAAGCTGTAATCAATAGCCTCAATCATTTGCAATATAATCACGTCAAGTCTTTGCCTACAGGTGGACATGTGGATCACAGGTAGAGAAATTTGTGTTAGAGCGGCCTAGGATACTCATCTTCTCTGTCAAGAACTTATATGTCACTTGTTTAAGCTTTCCTTCAGGAAATAAATGTTCTCCTTCTTTACCACAAAACCAATTTATGTCTGTGGTTTTATTTTTATGATATATAGACCAGTGTCTCACCAAATACACACACACATACACAAATGCCATTAGAGTTATTGGCATATATAGGTCGGTTTAGCTAAGTCATGCTAAAATTATCTATGGAGATTTCTGTGGAGGCTCAGCAATTGAAAAGTTTGGAAAAATTTGTGGCCTTAATTCAAGGCAGATTGAATCAATAATTCTGAAGGAAAAACTATAGCTATTAATAAACCTAAAACCTTGAGAGAAACAGAATTTTTCAACTTTAGGCCACAAAGAATAAGAATATATTGTTTGGCTGTATTTTTATGGTTTAAATTTTAGAGAGCTTCTGCAGTGTAAGTTAAATTTCAGCTCTTATTGGGTGATAAACTCATCATGCTAGAGATGAAGCAGTTCAAATAGGTTTTTGACTTCTTTAAGCTATTGTCCCATTTGGCTCAGATATGGAACAAAACCTAGAAAAATGACTCTTGGTTCCTCTGCCTCATTACCCTAAAACTGTGAAGAAAATTTTAATTTTGTAAATTCCATATGTGAATATCACAGAGGTCAAGTCTAACTCAAAATCACGTCATAGGACAATAATACATAAGCGAGCATGAGGTTACTCATGAGATTAGTAAAATTTCTTTATTTAGATTTGTTTACTGAGGAAATTTTGGCATCTGTTATGACTTCTGAAAGTCCAACCTCAGCATTTGAGAGCATTTAGTGTTTAGCCAAGCAGCAGAGCAGCAAACTCATTTTGAGTAAGATATTTAAAGAAGGGAGAAATGTCATATGTCATCAGCTGGCATAATTTAACTTGCAAATCAAATGTTGGCAAGAGATAGTTGGCAGCAGATGGCTGAACTCTTCTGTGTTTCAAACCCTGAACCTATCCTTTCCCATTTCTGTGTTAGAAATCTAATTAAAAGCCTTTTTATCACCATCAGATTAATTATAAACATGCCTTTTTATCTGGTAGGAAATTGACCTGGGCTTATCAAATTTCCCCCAAATCCTCTATTTTCCAAGATTTTCAAGAAAAAATTTTTCTAAGCCAACTTATTCCGACTGCACCTAATATTTATAGGGTAAATCCCACTAGCTACTATTTAGACAAAATATGAAACACAATTGAATGAGTCACTTACTTACTATTTAGGACATAAACTGGTATTAACTTAAGAGTACTTGCTAATTTATTATTATTTTTTTTACTTATAGTTAAATTGATGAAATTCATCTAAAGACAACTTTTTTCCAGATAAATAATTTTCCATGGCAAATAGAATCTTATAAAGCTTAATTTTAAAGTATTTTATCATATGGTGATACAGTTAGTATCAGGGGAAAAGGACATGTGTCTCACTAACTTGTCTGTCTCTCCATGAGTTTATGATGTGAGAACTGACACTTCTGTGCCATCTGTTTACATATGTCCATAATAGAAGCCATACATACCAGCAGACTGACGTATTTTGATAGAGCCCCCAGGTATGAGCTCAACATTTCAATTAATGTTAGGTTATTTCCCACAAATAAATTTGTCATTATTAGACTATTTCTTATAGTAATACATTAATTTCAAGAAAAGCTAATGCTATAAAAAGTGGCAGGAATTAGTATATTTCCTCAATATACCAAGGAACTTTGTATTTTTGTGGTTAAAAAAGAGAAGTGATCATCTGGCTTTTGCTTAGGATGCAGAAAGATGGAAACTCCATCACTCCTACCCTTACAATAAAAAAAAAAAAGAGATTATCTTTGCACACTTGTCCTTGAATTTATCAGAGAGCTGAGGTTGTAGAGTAATCAACTATCCAAAATCTGAAGAAAGCTATTTTCCTGGAAGGAGAAACAAGATATGAGCAATTTTCCCCCCTGGGGTAAATGTTGAACCCCATACAAACTATTCATGAGAATTCAAATAAAATTTCTGACAAATTACTTAAGACTGACTTTGGACTAGCATGAGTTTATAGAATACCTGGAGGTTGTAGTTGCAAGGAGAAATTGCACATATGTGTATGATCTTCATAGCCCTCACCACGCACTTATAAGAGAGACCAGGGGCTGGGTGGGAGGCCTGAGAAGGCCTCTGTATTGGTGAAAGTATAGGAGAGGCGAACAACTGCTCTTGTGGGAAAGATGTAAAGCCTGACCTAGAATCTTCTCTCTTATCTTCTATATGGCGTAAAAGCTTAAGTTGCTATGGGAAGGGCACAAACACTGTCACCGTCCAGCCAGAAGTGAATATTCATTGCAGTTAGGTGAAGGAAAAAATGAAATAGCCTCTGCCACTGGCGGAGAAACAGGAAAACACCCTGAGTCTAGACCACTTAGAGCTGTACATTTGGGGAAGGAGTATGACTACAGAAAAGATCAAGGAATCACAGTGCCTTTCTCAGAGTGAAGTTAAATCAGAATAGAGAATGACTCCTTGATCCCCTTTGTCCATCCTTCTTTACCAGTTATCAGCTTTAAGATACCAGCAGAAGGGTAAAGGGAAAAGAGAGATCATTTCCAAGCATAAAGGAAAAATCTTAAATTGAGAGGTGAGTAGATCTTGAGGAAAAAAATCTGAAAAAGTCTTCCTCATTCTAAATATTATACAACTTAAAACCAGAAAACCTGAAGCTTGTGGTGCCCCAATGGTAACCATAGATACCAAAATAATAACAAATAGACTCAGCTCAGTTCTTGACTAACCTGATGCAAAGTCTCATAATCTGAAGAGAAAAGGCACACATAGTTCCAGGTATAAACATTATTTACAGTCATCTCTACATGAGATATTCAACTTTCAGCTAAAATGCAGGGTAAACAAAGAAGCAGGGGGAAAAAGCCAACTATATGCTATGAAGAGATAACGCAATCAACGTAACCAGATCAAATGACTCATTTTTTTGGATTTAAAATTACTCTGAATAACGTGACTAAGATTTTGGAGTAAAAAGTGGACAATGTGCATGAATAAATATGAAATTTCAGATGAGAGATGAAAACTATGATAACCAAATAGAAATGAAATAAGTTAAAGACATGATTATAGAAGGGAGGAATGCCTCTGATGAATTCATCAGTATAGTCAATACAGTAAAAACAAAACAAAACAACAACAAAACCAGTAAATTTGGAGATAGGTTAAAGGACATTTTCCAAATTGACAAGCATGAAACAAGCAAACAAAAAAGCATAATTCTTCTAAGACCTAAGGTACAATAGTAAATGGTATAAGATAAATGTAATTGGAATCATAGAAACAGAAGGAAGACAGCAGAAGAAAATTTTAAATAGATATAATGACCAAGAATTTTTCTGAGTCAGTAAATTATAAAATATACAAATTTATGAAACTGAGAGAATGCTAAACAATAAATACTTCCAAACACACCAAGAAATATAACTATTCAAACTAAGACAAAGAGAAAAAATAATGTCAGCCCAGATTTCATACTCAAAGAAAATATTTTATAGAATTGAAGGAAAAAGAAAGACTCTTGCAAGAAAAGCAAGAACTGAGAGAATGTCTTACCAGCAGGCCTATTATTTATTTCTTAAAGGACATTCTTCAAAAATAAGGACTAAAATACTTATCACTAAGATGTCTTAACAACATAATAGCATTAACTAGGATCTATACAAAGAAGAGTGCTGGGAATGGCATTCATGAAGAGAAATATAAAGTTCATTTTTCTTATTTTGAATTTCTATAAAGAATAACTATGAAAGGCAAGCATTGTATCAAAGTATTGCATATTATGGTATGTATAATCTGCATGACAACAATAGCACAAAAGACAGGAAAGGAGCTTAAGTTCTATTGTTATACGTTCCTTATAGTGAATGATTAATTAAACGTGGATATTGTAAGCTCTAGGGCAGTCATTGGGATGTGAAAAACTTTTAAATAATAACACCAAATTGAAGATAAGTTAGTAGGTTTAAAACCAATCATTTAAATAATTACATTAAATTTAAGCTATGAAAACATACCAAATAAAAATTAGAGAAATTTTCAGATTGGATAAAAGTAATACCCAATTATATCCCAAGAAGATTTACTTTAAATATAATGAAATAGATTAAAATAAAAATAGAAAAATGTGTGTGTATTAGTCACTCAGTCATGTCTGACTCTTTGTGACCCCATGAATTATAGCCCACCAGTCTCCTCTGTCCATGGAATTCTCTAGGCAAGAATACTGGAGTGGATTGCGTTTCCCCTGGGTTTCTCCAGGGGATCTTCCTGACCAAGGGATATGAAAATATAAAAATAATATAATGTAAACCCCTAACCAAAAGACAGCTAGAGTGTCTATATTAATATCAGACAAAGTAGACTTCAGAATAAGAAATATTATTGGGGAGAGTATTCATTTGTAGCTGTTGTTCAGTCAATAAGTCGTGTCCGACTCTTTGTGACCCCGTGAACTGTAGCATGCCAGGCTTCCCTGTCCTTTGCTATCTCCCAGACTTTGCTCAAATTCATGTCCATTGAGTCAGTGATGCAATCTAACCATCTTATCCTCTACCACCCTCTTCTCCTTTTGCCTTCAATCTTTCCCAGCATAGCAAGGATAATTCAATGAAAGGATTGTAATCTTAAATACCTGTGCATCTAACAATAGAGTTGAAAGTATATGGAATAAAACTGATAGAACTGCTAAGAAAAATAAATCCACTAGCAGAGTTAGAGACTTGGTAAAGAAATAGATTGTTTCTTTATATAAAATTGGTAAATATATAAAGTTGGTAAAGAAACAGATTTTAACATTATTTACTTAATGAATCTGTTAGATACACACAAAACACTTCAAATCACAGTAGTATAATACACATTTTTTCTCAAGAGCATATAGGACTTTCACCAAGATAGATATTATTCAATAGACCAATAAAAAATCAAAATCACTTTAGGTATGTTTTCAATTCAAATGGATTTAAACTAGAAACCATTAGCAGAAAGATATCTTAAACATTTCCAAATATTTGAAAATAAACACTTCTAAGTAGCCCATGGTTCAAAGAGAATATCACAGGGGAAATTCAAACATATTTTGAATCAAGTGAAAATAAAACTCAACATGTCAAAATTTGTGGGATGTAGCTGAAAAACAGTTTATAGTTAAATTTATAACTTTTAATGCTTTTCATTTGAAATGCAAAATTTGAAGTCAACAATTTAAGATTCTACTTTAAGAGACTAGAAATAAAGGAGGAAATTAAACTCAAAGCAAATATCAAGGAGGAAATAATAACAGCAAGAATGAGTAGAATTAAAAACAGAAATGTATGAGAGAAAATAACTGTAAGCAAAAGTCAGTCTCTTAAAACTGCCAAAAGAATTGGTGAACCTTTAGTCAGGTTAACAAAGTAAGAGGGGAGAAGACAGTAAACTGTAAATATTGGCATGAAAAGGGGTATATGGTACATCACCACAGACCTTTATATACATTAAAAGAATAAGCCAGAGACTACTTAAATAATTCATTCCACATGAGTTCAACAACTTATATAAAATGGACAAATTTCTTGAATAATAAAAATTTCCAATTATCACTCAAGAAAAATAAACAATTTGAATAGGTCTATAGATCTCTGTGGATTCATGTCTATGTATAGAATACATCTACATCTTTTAAACAGCCTGCCCTTTGCTTCAGAGACAGATACTGTCTCTTTCCTCCATGGCTATTCATTATAAAAATATTCTTGAAAGATAGGATGAAACAGACAGTGGATCCCTCTACTTAGAAGATACGAATGAATACAAGAAAACCATGAAGAATTGTCTCCTAAAAGGACTGAGAAGACTTAGGAATGGTTGTAGACTCTGGCTCTCTTTTTACCTTATATGTAGCTCTCTAGAAATTCCAATGAGAGCCTGGGAATTTTCTAGGTCTCTTGTTTTTTTGGCTGGTTTTGACAACAATTTCTGTCTCTTTAGCAGTGGAAGATTACAGAAAAATGAATTCTGCATTTCAACTGTTTTGTATCTAGCTTAATTTCTTGCTTCATGTTGCGTCATTAAGTGTATCAAAGTGAAACCTGCAGCATGCGGCTCAATTTTCTGGATCTCCTTTCTCTCCAGGATCTGGGATCCTTAACTCCTAGATACATTGACAGCCATGTTTTTGGTGTCTGTTATACCATGAGATTTTTCAAAGCTCTGTTGACTTCTCTGCCTCTTAACAGAAGTCATGAAACTTCTGGATCAGAGTCAAGGACAGATTCTTTTAATAACAGCAATGAGCACTGTGTCATAGCACAGTTTTCCAGACTTAGTTCTCTAGCCCCTGTCACTCAGAGGTGGACTCAAAGAAGGCCAGTTGACACCTGCACACACAAATGGGTGTGTAGTCCCCTGACTTAATTCTTGGCATTTAGTCTCACTCCAAGAATTGCCTGAGAGAAGAAATGACCAACAGGATATCTGCACACCTCTCTGTGGTTCCAATGTCTGTGATTTTGGCTCCTCAAGCTTCTAATGCCTTAAATCAAAAGCTTCTTTATTTTTTTTATTATTTGGGTCTACTTTTCCCTAGAAGACTGTTAGTTTCTGCAAGTAATTCCACCTGAGCTGCTTGCAAGACTTCTTCAATGTCGTCACACTTTGAATTCTGTTACATATTAGTTTCTTGTTTATTTTCCATCCTCTTTAGGAATATAAGCTCTGTGAAATTCTTCAATGAATCCCCGGTGCCTTGAAGAGGACGTGGCAGCTGGTAAGCATTCAATAATATTAAATAAGTAGACAGCTGGACTCACTAAGGTGAAAAATAATAAAATCATAATTAAAAAATTTCTAGCTGATGTTAGTATGTTAGTAGACTAACATACCTAGTAATTTTTCCTTCTACCTATATCTCTATTAGTATATATTTTATCAGTAAAAACAGCTCATGTTTTAGCATATAAATTTATTAATGCACAGATATGTCTTTAGCGGGGCTTCCCTGATAGCTCGGTTGGTAAAGAATCCACCTGCAGTGCAGGAGACCCCAGTTCGATTCCTGGGTTGATAAGATCCGCTGAAGAAGGGATGGGCTACCCACTCCAGTGTTCTTGGGCTTCCCTTGTGGCTCAGCTGGTAAAGAATCCACCTGCAATGCAGGAGACCTGGATTGGGAGACCCTGGTTCACTGCTTGGGTTGGGAAAATCCCCTGGAGAAGGGAAAGGCTACCCACTCCAGTATTCTGGCCTGGAGAATTCCACGGACTGTATAGTCCATGGGTCACAAAGAGTTGGACACGACTGTGCTAATTTGGGAAGATGCACAAATATTCTGTGAGTTTAAGAATAGTTACTTCCTTCTCTATGACCTAAAAGAAGGTGTAAATAGAGATTATTTTGCGCATGTATTCTGTTTCTTCTCCTACTTGCATCATTTCAACTCTCGGCAGCTTCATGCTTGCTGTCTGTTTCCTCTGATCAAAATTGTACTCATTTTGGATCCATTTAAAAAGTCACCTTTTATAAGAGGTCTTCTGAGACTTTTTCACAGTGACTCAAACATTCTCATTTTCATGCTCCCACAGCTCTGAATACGTTCTTCTGTTACAGCCTCTATTACACTGTCTTTTAGTTAATTGCTTACATGGGCTAGGATCCTATACTGAGTTCCTTTCATAAATATCTTCATATCCATAACACCTTGTACATGGTCAGGCAGAGAGAAGTATTTTAGAAAATGTTGGTTGGATGCATTATTAAACTTAAAATTTTATCTTTCTTAGGGGTATGCACATTTAAAAAATACACCAAAATGAAACTAATTTTGGAATTTTGTCAAGCAATCAGCTATGTATGAAAGCCACTTAAGGAAAGAGGAGGCCTTCCTGGAGCCCTTTGACTCAATTATTCTGTTTATTCATGAACCTACACACGTTAAATCCTTTTCCCACAACTAATATTCTTGGAATCAGATTTGATTTTTGGGGAAGGGCGGCAATAGGGTGTCATCTATATGGTATAATTTTAAGAGAACCAGCAAAAATTTTCCTCTTTCTAACTATTTGTGTCTAGAATTCTTCGTGTAGTAAACCACTGCCTTGTTTGAGTTTTGCAATCATGCCATAGACTCATCTTTAAAAATCCTTTTATGTAGGGAAAGATATCAATTTATGAAATAGATAATTTCTCTTTGTGATAGAAGAAATCTGGTCAGGTGAGACCATGCATATCTGGAGAGTGGTACAGGCAGCAGAAAGGGTAGAACAGGGTTAGCAGGGATGACAAATGGGGAAACCAAAGACCAGTGATGAGTAATTGGCACTTTTGTAAAAATTTAATCTTTTCTTGATATGCTATTTTTATATTGAATTTTCCTAATCTGCCAAAATAAGAAACAAATAGTGCTCTAAATATCTCCTTAAGTGTTTATTCAGTAGACTATTATGTGGCTCAGATTTTGAAAAAGGGCTTTGAAAAGCATATGAAGGCCATTAAATATGAGAACAAATTTACAGACACATGAAAATATCCCAATATTTTCTGTTTCTTACTTAACTATTCAAACCACAAATGACAAAGGTATTTTTTTTTCTGATTTTTACTCTTATTACCACCAAATGTTAAGGACTTAACATTTAAGGATAATAGCTTTAATGCAAATAATCTGTTTTGGTTTGCTTTTTATAGGTTGATGGCAGTTTAAGTATCTTGGACCATAAGTATTTCCATTTGGCATGATGCTGCTCTATACTTATAAAAGAATTTGCTTTTGTAAATAGACTGCTGTCTCTCACCAGCAATATATAGAGACTATAAATATAGTTAAAAGGATGGTGATGCTGAAAAGTGAAAAGTGAAAGTTGCTCAGTTGTGTCCTACTCTTTGCGATCCCAAGGACTGTAGTCCATGGGATTCTCCAGGCCAGAATACTGGAATGGATAGCCTTTCCCTTCTCCTGGGGATCTTCCCAACCCAAGGACTGAACCCAGGTCTCCTGCATTGCAGGCAAATTCTTTACTACTTGAGCCACAAGTGAAGCTACAACAAAAATTAATACTTATGAACTTTTTTCTTTACCTGTGCTTGTAATATGTAATCATGGTGGGCTACAATCCATGGGGTCACAAAGAATCAGACACAACAAAACACACAGCATGTGTTCCATACATATGGTATGATTAAATAATCCTTGACTTCTATGAAAAATACATCTATATATTTGCACTGAAGAGTTTATCAACATAATGAGCTATCACGTGACACCTGCTAGGATGGCTAATACAATAACAAAAAAAGATAATACGTGTTGGTGAGGTTGTTTAGAAATTGGAACCTTTGTGCACTACTAGTTCAGTTCAGTTCAGTCGCTCAGTCATGTCAGATTCTTTGCAAGCCCATGAATCACAGCACGCCAGCCCTCCCTGTCCATCACCAACTCCCGGAGTTCACTCAGACTCATGTCCATCGAGTCAGTGATGCCATCCAGCCATCTCATCCTCTGTCGTCCCCTTCTCCTCCTGCCCCCAATCCCTCCCAGCATCAGAGTCTTTTCCAATGAGTCAGCTCTTCGCATGAGGTGGCCAAAATACTGGAGTTTTAGCTTTAGTATCATTCCTTCCAAAGAAATCCCAGGGTTGATCTCCTTCAGAATGGACTGGTTGGATCTCCTTGCAGTCCAAGGGACTCTCAAGAGTCTTCTCCAACACCACAGTTCAAAAGCATCAATTCTTTGGCGCTCAGCCTTCTTCACAGTCCAACTCTCACATCCATACATGACCACAGGAAAAACCATAGCCTTGACTAGATGGACCTTTGTTGGCAAAGTAATGTCTCTGCTTTTCAACATGCTATCTAGATTGGTCTTAACTTTCCTTCCAAGGAGTAAGCATCTTTTAATTAACGGGAATATAAAATGAGGCAGCCACTATGGAAGATAGTATGGAGGGTTCTCAAAAAAATCACAAGTAGCTTACCATATGACCCAGCAATTCTTCTTCTGGGTATATAGCCAAAATCATGGAAATTGGAATCTGGAAGTGATATTTACACTGCCATATTTGTTGCAACATTATTCACAATCAATAGCCAAGACATAGAAGCAACATAAGTGCCCAGATGGATAAAGAAAATGTAGTAAGCAAACTTAAAATGTTTTAAAAGGGTAAATCTCATATTAAATGTTCTTACAAAGCACACATACATACACAGACCAAAAGGCAGAAGGACAAAAGAAAACTTTTGGAGGTGATGGATATGGTTATCACCTTAATTGTGATGGTGTCAAAAGTGTTTGCTTATGTTCAAACTCATCGAATCATATACATTAAATATATGCAGTTTTTTGTACATTAATTATGCCTCAATAACATGTGGGGAAAAGAAGAAGATGCTTATATAAAACAGTTTATCTAACAGTGAAACAGTGGGACTAACTATCTGGGTGGAGGATGGAGATTACAACTAAACCAAGAGATTTTGTTAGTTCCCCTGCCCTCTGATAATACATGAGACTTGAGCTCACTTCCTTAGCAGGTTCTTTACTTTCTCTTTTCTCCTTGGAGTTCAGAGGAGCGCACAGCCCTCACCTGCTGGAGGCAGAAGGCATTAGAGGTTGAAGCACAAACTCCAGACTTTGGCTCTTCATAACTATGTAACACTGGGGAGGAAACCAATCCTAAGATTCTGTGTACTTCTCAGTGAAAGTGGGGTTTAAAAACAACACCTGCCTATAAGATAGAATGTGTGTATGCCAGTGCTCAATCGTGTGTGTCTGGATTGTAGCTCTCCAGGTTCCTCTGTCCCTGGAATATCCCAGGCAAGAATCCTGGAGTGGGTTGCCATTTCCTACTCCATAACGTTGTGATGAGGGTTTAATCAGATAATACACAAAGCATCACGCTGGTAGACAACAAATGTGTAATAAAATAATAGTTGCCATTATTATTATAGTTAACAATAATATTTCCCCCTCATATTTCCACAAAGGATAGAAAATTAAAAATTCACTGTTCTAGAGGAAAAGTCATGGTGGGTTTAGGCGAAGAGCCTCTGTCTTTTTTCTGTTCACTGCTACCTGTAGATGAAAGACTAGATAACTTTATGTTAGGAACATTTAATTCCTAGTGTGTCCAGCCAAACTCCTTACCTTTTAGAGCCTGCTTGTCCACAGGTTATAAAATTCTGGTTATTTTTCTCTACCATGTCTGCCTCTGGATTGCTGTTGTCCAGCTGTGCCAATGTCTAATATAAGATGAAGTCTAAGCAATATCATTTAACTGCAGATCTTGAGCCACATTGTGCAATCAGATTTATCAGTACTAAGTGTGGTGATTTTAGGTCCACCTGTCTGACTTTTCTCTTTCTGTTTTGAAGTTGAGCACAGAAAGTGAAAGAGTTATTTAGTTGCCCCTTAGCCGTAGCCCCCCTCCTCAAAGCTTTCACTCTCTAAATTGTTGCTGTGTCTTCAGTGCCATTGACTGCAGTTATCATTGTGGAATTTCTTTACATTTTGAGCCATAGGCATTGTTTCTCCATCTGCTGGCTGCCGTCTTGCCAGGCAATAGCTATTGCCCCTGTTGGACAGCTTTCACAAATGCTTTTGGCCCTGGTCCCATCACAGCTGCAGGCTGATGTGCGGGACGGTGCTGCCTTAGACACTTGCTCAGTGTTTGCTGCTGCCCCTTCCACTATTGCCATCACAGAGATTTGGGCATGGCCAGCCTCAGGAAGGCACATTCCATACATTTTAAGAAACAGTATCTCTTAGTCTCAGGCACCATGAATTGGCCTTGGGAGTTCTCTTGTGCAAACAAAGTAAGGCACTTCCCCAAATATTTGGGATACTATATAGCTAATCTACCCACACTGTGAGAACGGTTGTTTCTCCATATCCATGAAGATTTCCTCCTGATTGAATATACAGAGTTCCTCCTTAGAAGCACTCCCATTATTGTGTATCAACTCTCAATCCTTCTCTTTTACCGTTGTTTTCCTCTATAGTGAGAGAAACTGTCTTCTCAAGGTTTGGTCAACAGCTGCTGAAATGAATGCCCAGTCAGAAATTGTGTGGCTGGAAGCAAAAGCATATTGTCAGTCATGCAGGAATTTCTTGGCCTATGTTTTAGACAAACAGCTGCTGCATTTTCAGTTTTGAACTTGGCAGACCTTATTTTAAATATGCATTGCCAAAAATTATGGCTCATTTACTGTATTTTCCTTCTCCCAATTGGAAAACAAAAAAGGGGCAAATAGAGATCTAAAATGGGGTCAATATGAAATCAAACCTCTAACAAATAATTCTATTTACTTATCAGTATCAGCTCTTTTGGGGGTATTCATGTGGCTCATTCTATTTGTGTGTGTGTGTGTGTGTGTGTGTGTGTGTGTGTGTGTGTGTGTTCAGTCGAGTCCTACTTTTGTGACCCCATGGACTATAGCCTGCCAGGCTCCTCTGTCCATGGAATTCTCCAGGCAAGAATACTGTAGTGGGTAGCCATTTCCTTCTCCAGGGAATCTTCTCAATCCAGGGATCGGATCTGAGTCTCCTGCACTGCAGGTGGATTCTTTACTGTCTGAGCCACTAGGGAAGATATACAAATGTTTGTATATGTATATTTATGTAGCACATCAGTCATAGGTTTTTACAGAGTAGACAACCACTAAACTAATGTTTTATGATGGTTTACTAATGCTTAGCAAGATTAAAGTCTAGTAAAGCATATGATCTCTTACAAGCTTGGAATAGTATTTATCTCCTTTACTAAATTTCTTATATCAGGTATTACTGTTACAATTATTACCCACTAATTGATTTGCATGTCTTATTTAAAAATAGGGATTCCCTGGTAGCTCAGATGGTAAAGAGTCTGCCTGCAATGAGGGAGACCTAGGTTCAAACCCTGGGTTGGGAAGATCCCCTGGAGAAGGAAATGGCAACCCACTCCAGTATTCTTGCCTGCAAAATCCCATGAATGGAGGAGCCTGGCAGGCTACATTCCATAGGATCACAGAGTCGGACACAACAGAGTGACTTCACTTTTTAAAAATAAGAGAGATAATTTTTGGTATTTGGGACTCACAAATCCTCATCATTTTTATTGTCTTTCATTTTTGATAACTGTAGCTGATATGGATGTGGTTCTGATGGCTCACATTACTGAACCTCTTTCTGTACCTCAGCCTCTCCCTTCCAGTGCATTTTCCATATTACCATTGGTGATACAGATCAAAGTGTAAATCTGACTATATCATACTCTCCTGTATTCAAACTCTTGCTGGTTCCCTATTTCCTATGGAATAAATCTCCTACTCTTTATCTTAACATAAAGGGAGCATCATTCACTATCCAATGTGAAACTAGCCTTTTACCCTAGAGCTGGTAACTCCAGTTCAAATTAAATACTCTTTTGGAACACGCCATATACTTCCATGCCTCTGAGAATTTCTTCTTGATATTCAGTTAAGATCTTAACTTCTAGATTCCTCTGTCTCCCTTGTCTGCCTGGAAAAATTCATACCTGTCCTTCAGGGCTTCCCTGGTGGCTCAGATGGTAAAGAATCTGCCTGAAATGCAGGGGACCCAGGTTCCATTTCTGGGTCGGGAAGATCCCTAGAAGAAAGAAGTGGCTACTCACTCCAATATTCTTGCCTGAATAATTTCATGGACAGAGGAGCCTGGCAGGTTACAGTCCATGGAGTCACACAGAGTATGACTGAGTGTCACAAAGGACATGACTGAGTGAGTAACACTCACTTTTTCCCCTTCACTTTAGGACTGAACAAAAGCAATACCTTTTATGAAAGCTCAAGTTAATTGTACAATATTTCTTCATTTCATCTTTTGTCTAAATAACTAATTATGAGGTCTATAAGTATGGGGATAATACTTTATTCATTAAGTTTTTTTCCCAAGATTTATGCCCACTGTATTGAAGCTAGAGGAAGGAAAGAAAAACATATGTCTATCTCCTTATAGAACTGCCTAATCAGTGGCCACAGTACTGGAAAAGGTCAGTTTTCATTCCAATCCCAAAGAAAGGCAATGCCAAAGAATGCTCAAATTACCACACAATTGCACTCATCTTACATGCTAGTAAAGTAATGTTCAAAATTTTCTAAGCCACGCTTCAATAGTATGTGAACCGTGAACTTCCAGATGTTCAAGCTGGATTTAGAAAAGGCAGAGGAACCAGAGATCAAATTGCCAACATCTGTTGGATCATCGAAAAAGCAAGAGTTCCAGAAAAAATGTCTATTTCTGCCTTATTGAATATGCCAGAGCCTTTGACTATGTGGATCACCACAAACTGTGGAAAATTCTTAAGAAGATGGGAATACCAGACCACCTGAACTGCCTCCTGAGAAATATGTATGCGGGTCAGGAAGCAACAGTTAGAACTGGACATGGAACAACAGACTGGTTCCAAATCAGGAAAGGAATATGTCAAGGCTGTATATTGTTACCCTGCTTATTTAACTTATATGCAGAGTACATCATGAGAAACGCTGGACTGGATGAAGCACAAGCTGGAATCAAGATTGCCGGGAGAAATATCAATAACCTCAGATATGTAGATGATACCACCCTTATGGCAGAAAGCGAAGAAAAAGTAAAGAGCCTCTTGATGAAAGTGAAAGAGGAGAGTGAAAACGTTGGCTTAAAGTTCAACATTCAGAAAACTAAGATCATGGCATCTGGTCTCATTACTCCATGGCAAATAGATGGGGAAACAGTGGAAACAGTGGCAGATTTTATTTTGGGGGGCTCCAAAATCACTGCAGATGGTGACTGCAGCCATGAAATTAAAACTTGTTTGTTCCTTGGAAGAAAAGTTATGACCAACCTAGACAGCATATCAAAAAACAGAGACATTACTTTACCAACAAAAGTCCATCTAGTCAGATCTATGGTTTTTCCAGTAGTCATGTATGGATATGAGAGTTGTACTATAAAGAAAGTTGAGCCTTGAAGAACTGATGCTTTTGAAGTGTGGTGTTGGAGAAGACTCTTAAGAGTCCCATGGACTGCAAGGAGATCCAACCAGTCCATCCTAAAGCAAATCAGTACTGAATATTCATTGGAAGTATTGATGCTGAAGCTGAAACTCCAATACTTTGGCCACCTGATGTGAAGAACTGACTCATTTGAAGAAACCCTGATGTTGGTAACGATTGAAGGCAGGAGGGGCAGGGGATGACAGAGGATGAGATGGTTGGATGGCATCACCAACTCAATGGATTTGAACTTGAGTAAACTCCGGGAGTTGGTGATGGACAGGGAGCCCTGGCATGCTGCAGTCCAGTTCGGTTCAGTTCAATTCAGTCGATCAGTTGTGTCCGACTCTTTGAGATCCCATGAACCACAGCATGCCAGGCCTCCCTGTCCATCACCAGCTCCCAGAGTTTACTCAGATTCACATCCATCAAGTCAGTGATGCCATCCAGCCATCTCATCTTCTGTCATCCCCTTCTCCTCCCACCCCCAATCCCTCCCAGCATCAGAGTCTTTTCCAATGAGTCAACTCATCACATGAGGTGGCCAAAATACTGGAGTTTCAGCTTTAGCATCATCCCCTCCAAAGAAATCCCAGGGCTGATCTCCTTCAGAATGGACTGGTTGGATCTCCTTGCAGTCCAAGGGACTCTCAAGAGTCTTCTCCAACACCACAGTTCAAAAGCATCAATTCTTCGGTGCTCAGGTTTCTTCACAGTCCAACTTTCACATCCGTACATGACCACTGGAAAAACCATAGCCTTGACTAGATGGACCTTTGTTGGCAAAGTAATGTCTCTGCTTTTCAATATGCTATCTAGGTTGGTCATAACTTTTCTTCCAAAGATCTGCAGTCCATGGGGTTGCAAAGAGTTGGACACAACCAAGCAACTTAACTGAACTGAGAAGACATTGTTTCCTCCTTCTCTTTGTCATCATAACAGGTCTAAATTATTGCCTAAGGGCCTAGCCTGTGTGGTATTGGTGACTTCAACAGGCCCTGCTGCTGAGGTACTGAGACCTAAGCGGCTTCCTCAGATATTGTTAGCCTTTGAGAGATGCTATGTCATCTTCTGACTGATGATGTCCTGCTCATGCTCTTTCCTCTGAGGCTAAGCTCTGTCCTGCTTAAACTGGTCTGTGATTAGCCTGGAGGTTCCAATCTCATCTTGTCTATTGGGTCTTAACCATGCGGACTGAGTGCGTTGTCTGTGTTTACTTAAGAGCTGGAACTCCATGCAGCTTCCTCACTTCCTTTCACATTGACTGATTTCCTAGATCCTTTCTCCTCAGTACAGATAAATTCAATCTACTCTCCTAACAATCCTATACAGTATGTACTATTATTAACCCATTTTTACAGAAGACGAAACCATGGAAAAGTGACAAAGTCAAAACACCCAGGTAGATGCCAGATTTGTGGTACCAGACACCATGCTCCTAACTAGTATATATTTCAGTCTTTTATATTAAACTAAGTGCTTGAACTAAACCTCGATTATTCACAGAGATCTGCTGTCAAGCTTACTGTGTATGTTGTTAGTGCTGCAAGTATGAATGTTTATCTTTTGTGGTCTGTCATCATAACTAGCTTTTGCCTTTTAAATAAACCATCAAATTAACACATTAAAGCAACATCTTTGATTCTCATTGAACATTTGAATTATGTACAGCAATATGTGTTTTAACCACTTATTTTAGTCATGTCCTCACCCTGCAGATTAAAATGAAAGTAAGTGAAATTAAAAAGTGTAGCCCCCCCCCCCACCAAAAAAAAGGAGCATGAAATCACTCTACTTGTTTTAGATAGATTATGGTTGTTAGCACCTAAATGGAGAGATGTTTCTGTAAAATTTTATTTATCTGTTCGTTTTGTGAAGCCTGTCCCTATAAATTTTTTTTTTCTATTTAAAGTTTGTTAGGTTACAGCATCAGTTGGCACTAGAATATTTCTTTTTTTTTTTTTTTCATTTATGTCTGGATACTGATTTTTCAGACTAATTGGCTTTCCTGGGAACTGTGACTCTGGCTACCACATGAAGATTGAACACTTTCCTTTCTCTATTTCTGGAGGAGATTTTAGTGCATTCATGGAGACAGAGCCAAGGACCAGACTTTTGACCTAACTGGCTTTGATCCTGTGAATGAATGTTTTCTTAGCATTGGAAAGCTGGTGGCAAGATGCTAGAACCACAGATGAGCTGTGGGGAAATGCATTCAATGAAGAAAACAGAATCTCTAAGAAGCCCCAACACATGACAGATAATCTTAGCTTCTGTTGTGACTTATAAACCCAAATATGGCACTTCTTTGGATTCTCTGGCATCTTTGCAACTGATGACTTTGCTTGAATGAATATGTGGCAGTGGATTCATTGACTGTATAAAAACAAACTGCTTATTCCTTGTCTCAGTGCTGAAAGGTCATCTGGCTTGTATGTCAGTTGAGACCACAGGGATGTCAGCCAGTATCCTGTGGTGCATCCAGTCCAGTCACTGTGTCCTGTCAGTGAGTCATGCAGTTCCATTCAGCAGAGGTAGAAGTTATTTTCACTTTAATTTTTGTATTTTTCAAACTTTCAAGGATGCAGCCAAATTGTATTGGCTTGTAAGAAACACATCTGGTATGCCTTGGGATGGACACCAGATATTTCTACTCTTAAGTTTTTATATAATTGTGTAAGTTTCAGCATTTTAGAATAACTGTGCACTGATAACAGTGACTTCTCAAAAGTATTAGGGAGCCTGTTTTGTTTAGATGCTATCCAGTACTACAGATGACATAATGACTATAAGAAAAGTTAAAGTTTTGATTCATGGTTACACAGCTAAACTCTGGTAGATTTCTGATAGTATTTTGGCCTTCTGTGATAGTGTTTTTGATATCCTTGACCTTTTGTCAGGTACTCTTTCCTTTATACTATGCTTTTAAAGGATGTTTATTGCATTTTAAAATTAAATTATATTGGATATAAGATAGGCTACAAGGACGTATTTGAATTTTCTTAAATCAGTGGCAATTAACTGTTCTTAGCAAACCTGGAAAAATCAGCAGTGGCCACAGGACTGGAAAAGGACAGTTTTCATTCCAATCCCAAAGAAAGGCAATGCAAAAGAATGCTCAAAGTACGGAACAAATGCACTCATCTTACATACTAGTAAAGTAATGCTCAAAAGTCTCCAACCCAGTCTTCAACAGTACGTGAACCATGAACTTCCAGATATTCAAGCTGGATTTAGAAAAGGCAGAGGAACCAGATATCAAATTGCCAACATCTGTTGGAACATCGAAAAAGCAAGAGAGTTCCAGAAAAATATCTATTTCTACTTTAGTTTGGCTGTGCCAAAGCCTTTGACTGTGTGGATCACTATAAACTGTGGAAAATTCTGAAAGAGATGAGAATACCAGACCACCTGACCTGCCTCCTAAGAAATCTGTATGCAGGTCAAGAAGCAGTTAGAACTGGACATGGAACAACAGACTGGTTCCAAATTGGGAAAGGATTACATCAAGGCTGTATATTGTCACCCTGCTTATTTAACTTACATGCAGAGTACATCATGAGAAATGCTGGACTGGATGAAGCACAAGCTGGAATCAAGATTGCCAGGAGAAATATTGATAACCTCAGATATGCAGATGACACCACCCTTATGGCAGAAAGCGAAGTAGAACTAAAGAGCCTTTTGGTGAAAATGAAAGAGGAGACTGAAATAGTTGGCTAAAACTCAACATTCAGAAAACTAAGATCATGGCATCTGGTCCCATCACTTCATGGAAAATAGATGAAAATAGTGGAAACAGTGGCTGACTTTATTTTTTTGGCTCCAACATCACTGCAGATGGTGACTGCAGCCGTGAAATTCAAAGCCATGAATTCAAAACTTGCTCCTTGGAAGAAAAGTTATGACCAACCTAGATGGCATATTAAAAAGCAGAGACATTACTTTGCCAACAAAGGTCCATCTAGTCAAAGATATGGCTTTTCCAGTAGTCATGTATGGATGTGAGTGTTGGACTATAAAGAAAGCTGAGCCCCGAAGAATTGATGCTTTTGAACTGTGGTGTTGGAGAAGACTGTTGAGAATCCCTTGGGCTGCAAGGAGATCCAACCAGTCCATTCTAAAGGAAATCAGTCCTGAGCATTCATTGGAAGGACTGATGCTGAAGCTGAAACTCCAATACTTTGGCCACCTGATGCGAAGAACTGACTCTTTGGAAAAGACCCTGATGCTGGGAAAGATTGAAGGCGGGAGGAGAAGGAAACAACAGAGGATGGGATGGTTGGATGGCATCACTGACTCAATGGACATGAGTTTGAGTAAACTCTGGGAGTTGGTGATGGACAGGAAGGCTTGGCATGCTGCAGTCCATGAGGTTTCAAGGAGTCAGACATGAGTGAGCGACTGAACTGAACTTTTCTTTAATATTCATTATCCTTTTCCTATCTAATAACAGTATTTCTATTTTTAACTTGGCACATGTTCACTCAGCATAAAGACTGTCTCAGCCTCCCTTTCAGTTTTAGGTAACTGTGACTAAGTTGTCTCCAGTGGGGTTAGGAGAAGAAATGATGTGTACAACTGGCTGGCCCACACCTTTATAGGAAAGGTATAACCTTACATTTTTCTTTTTCTACTCATGAGAGTAGTGATGCAGTCATACTCCATTTTGGACCACATTTATAAGGGGAAAATCCTTAAGACAGAAAAGAAGTTAGGAACTTGGATCCCTGATACTAAGAACTGACTTACCATCCCTGGTTTGCTTATGCCTAGACTTTTATATGAGAAAGAGATACATATTTGCTTTGCTGTAATCACTGATACTTAGGTCTCAGTTATAGCAAATTAACATATAGTGCAATTTAATAATTTGCAAATTTAATGCCACACGTTAATATTTTATAACCACCAAATTTAAATGCAATATGTGGAGAGTATGCTGTGTAAATGTCTAGCAGTCTTGGAATTAAACTGCTGTATCACATGTTACAGGAGATGGCTTTTGATTTCACTCAGACTTCTTACAATAACACTCACAGTGTGATCCCTGATCTTTTGCATTCTCTGCTGCTCTCTCCTCTCAGTGGGCTCCAGCCATACTTACCACTTTGCTGTTCCGAAGCATTTCAGGCATTTCATGTTCCTTCCTCAGGGTACATGTTGTTTTGTTGTTGCTATTAGCTTAGTATTCTTTTAATCTCCCTTCTGCAGATCTCTTTGCCTAGTAATCTGTATATATCTCTGTTTCCACAATTTTAGAATTTTGCTCAATTTTGACTTTTTCATGAAATCCTTCCCTGACTATTTCAATAAAGTTTCTTCTCAGTTGCTTGATATTTGCACCCTGTTTGCACACTTACTTTTTCTTCATTTATTTATTTCCATTTTTTTCTTCTCCTTGCTGCAATACTAGCTCTATGAGAGCAGGGACTTTACCTATTTAGTCCATTGCTGTGTTTCCAGCATACTGTCTGGCATCTAGAAATCACTGGATAGATACTTGTTGAATGCGTATATGAATCAACCACTAAGTATGTAGACAGATAAAATTGATGTTACATCTATTTCAGGGTGATAATATTGTCCTGATAACTCATGTTGTTTTCTGAAATATCTATAGTAGAAATATGTTGGCTCTCCTACAAATGCGTTATCTTTCAGTGGCTCTATGAATGATGAAAATTCCATAGACTGATAGGAAAAGCTCATTCATTCACATATCTTATTAAATTTCCTTAACAGATTACCAACCTCTGTTGTTATTTAGTTGCCAAATTGTGTCAGACACTTTTGAGACCCCATGGACTGTATTCCACCGGGCTTCTCTGTTCATGGGATTTCCCAGGCAAGAGTGCTAGAATAGGTTGCCATTTCCTTCTCCAGTGGATCTTTCCTACCCAGGGATAGACCCTGCATCTCCTGCAAATAGCAGGCAGATTCTTTATCACTGAGTCACCAGGGAAGCCAGTATTAAACTCTAATCTTGAAATAACTGGAAAAAAAATCCTAAAATTGTAAGTCTTTTAGGGAACAGTTTATTATATGTACTCTATAATACAGTTACATGTTTTAATATATTTCCTAGCTTTATTTTCCAAAGTATGAAATCTTTGCTAAATCAGCCTTGAATATGAAAGTAACTGCTGAATAATCCTTTCTTGTAATGCCACTAACCAAAGGCTTAACATTATAGTGGGAATGGATTTATTATACTATATTTGAGTTTCAAAAGAGTCACATTATTCTACTTTTAAAAGTCAAATGAAGCCAGCTCTGAGTCCTGAGTCCTGTGGTTAGAATAAAATTTAGTATCAGGCTTTTAAGATGCCTTTCTCCAATCAAGAACTCTGGGCTTACATAGATCTAGCAAGATAGGAGTAGGGCTCATTTATAGGCCATGGGAGTTGCAATCCTGAGCAACTCAGTTGCTCAGCTGCTCTGCAGGAGTTAGTGCTTTCCCTCATAGCCATGCTCCCTGCTAACACAGGCCCAACTGTGCCCCTTTGACCTCTGCTTTCAAATCATGGGGTTAACTTTCCCACTTCATCAACACTGATTACCTTTTCCCTTGTGAACATGTATCCACCCTTAGGGGAAACTCCCCAAATCTTGTTCTCTCTCTTATATATAGGAAACTACTTAATTTTTCCAGTATACTCTATAAACTGTGTTAGCCTTTAAATGCCATCCTAGCACTACTTATAGTCTTCAAAAATAATTAAGACAGATGTTTAAGGAGTTTAATAAGACTTTTAAGGAGACATTTTGGTGTCAGAAAAACATTGTGAAGGACTTTGAAATGGTTGAAAAAGATTACTAATTGTTTTGCTTAGTGGAGCCCTCTTGGTCATCTTTACCTTTTGTTTCCTTTGAACTGTTTTACATAGCTACTTTCAGAAAACTGATAATACACATACTTTTTGTCCCCAGAAATGCAAGTGAGATGTTTCAGGTTGAATTTAACTGATTATTGCCCTATAGATATTTGACCAGTTTTGCATCTATCTGTAAATTCAGAATTCCCCATTGCCTGCATGTGACAGTTTTGAGAATTCAAACATCATTGGTTCCCTCATTTGTGAAGGATTTAAATATAACATTGACATGCATTAGTTTTTTATTTGTACGAGAGCCATGATTTTATCTTTTAAAAAACCCTTTTACCATAGAGGCACAAAGGTCATCTCTCTTTCTTATGGTGGGATCATGGGAAGGAAATGCATGAATATTATTGTTTCTTAGAACATGTAGTGTAGACTAAAACAAACAGAGCAAAAAACATGAACTATAAAGAAGGACAGAAGTTAGTCAGATTTTTATCTTTAACTCACTATTATGCAGTCCTTTAAAGTCTGCCAACTAAAGAATGTCTCTCACTGTCTGGCTCTGCAAGGACTGAGTCCTTAGCCACTGTAGCCACTAACCACCAACACATCCTGAGAGAAATTCAGGGTGGAGATCAGGAATGACATTCTCTGTGCTCTGGTAAAACCTGGCAGAACCAGACTTTCAGATAGATATTTTCAGGAGAAAAATTTTATTAACCTGAATTCTTCTATCTTCCCACACTTAGAAAAGTTCTAAAACCGTTAACTAAGATATCTGTTCCTTGCGACTAGCAGCAGCCTTCTACTGATAAGTATGCTTGGTTGCATGTATCCCTTTTGCCAAAATCATATATGTACTGCGTTTTCCCCTTACCTCTTTAGAACAGTTTCTCAGAGCTCTCTGGGAGGCTGTCTCCCAGGTGATAGTCCTCAGTAAGAGACTGAATAAACTCTACTCACTGATTTTACACTGTGTGTGTGTGCGTGTGTGTGTGTGTGTGTTTTCAGTCAACGTGTCAGAATTCTGAGCTTTAAGAATGCTCATAAAGACAATTGGATTAAGGTATTTTATGAAAAGAACATTTATGTCTTGCTGATCCTTTGCCACATACTAAGAAAAGTTTAGACTCTATCTACATGTGGAAGATAAAGACTAGCAATGTTGAATAAAACCCTACAAAAATCTATAGTTAATTTGAGTTACATTAAGGTGGAACATGTGGAATTTCATTCCAAGTCGGTGCTAAATTTTACATTTGTATATAAAAGTTAACATATTTCAGTTCAGTTCAGTTCAGTTGCTCAGTTGTGTCTGACTCTTCGCGACCCCATGAGTTGCAGCATGCCAGGCCTCCCTGTCCACCAGCTCCCGGAGTTCACTCAGACTCGTGTCCATCGAGTCAGTGATGCCATCCAGCCATCTCATCCTCGGTCGTCCCCTTCTCCTCCTGCCCATAATCCCTCCCAGCATCTGGGTCTTTTCCAGTGAGTCAGCTCTTCACATCAGGTGGCCAAAGAGTTGGAGTTTCAGCTTCGGCATCAGTCCTTCCAATGAACACCCAGGACTGATCTTCTTAAGGATGGACTGGTTGGATCTCCTTGCAGTCCAAGGGACTCTCAAGAGTCTTCTCCAACACCACAGTTCAAAAGCATCAATTCTTCAGTGCTCAGCTTTCTTCACAGTCCAACTCTCGCATCCATACATGACCGCAGGAAAAACCATAGCCTTGACTAGATGGACTTTTGTTGGTAAAGTAATATCTCTGCTTTTGAATATGCTATCTAGGTTGGTCATAACTTTCCTTCCAAGGAGTAAGCATCTTTTAATTTCATGGCTGCAGTCACCATCTACAGTGATTTTGGAGCCCAAAAAAATAAAGTCTGACACTGTTTCCACTGTTTCCCCATCTATTTGCCCTGAAATGATGGGACCAGATGCCATGATCTTAGTTTTCTGAATGTTGAGCTTTAAGCCAACATTTTCACTCTCTTCTTTCACTTTCAACAAGAGGCTTTTTAGTTCCTCTTCACTTTCTGCCATAAGAGTGGTGTCATCTGCATATCTGAGTTTATTGATATTTCTCCTGGCAATCTTGATTCCAGCTTGTGCTTCTCCCAGCGCAGCATTTCTCATGATGTATATTTAAAACATTTTTTAAAAGAAAATTCTTAAATATATTAATGTAAAAATGGCTTTAGCTCCAAGGAACTCTTTAAATGTTGTTAAAGGCAGTTGGTGAAGGGAAAAGGAGAGTGCAGTGACCTCACCTTCCCTTGGTTGATGGCAAAGGACCTGTGTGGAACATTATCTCATTGTTGCTAATCAGAAGATTCCAGACTGATAGGTTAAGTCTATGTTCCTGGAGGTGGTTGTAATTGCAGATATTAGGTATTAAACCTTAGTCTGGTGATGTGTGCTTAGCACAGGACTCCATTTTGGGATTATTATCTCTTTTTAAACATCACCATTAGGAATAGAATGGTGACTAGTATCCTAAGTAATCTCTCTTTAGTAATATGCTTGTATGAATAATGTCATATGTCATCCTGATCTGCTCATGAAATATTTCCAAAACTGAATGTTAATTGGTTTAATTTTATTGGAAAGTAGAATTAAGGAATTATACGTTTTTTCTAACTTTTCTTAAAATTTTATTCTTTCTGTGTTAATGTTTATGCAGCCATGAACAACTAATACAACAATGTTTTTGCTGAGTATAAATATGACTGCAAATTCCCTTAGAGTTTTTGCCATCATTTTATATAAAATCAGAATTGAATTGAAATATCTTTTATAAATAACAAATATACTTTTATATCTATATGCATAGATATACACAGTAGAAAAACAAATAAAATTAATATAGAGCACACAGAGGTATATATGGTAAAAATTTATTTACAAGGTATACCCGTCCTTGATTTGTGTCAATGTATGGCAAAACCAATACAGTATTGTAAAGCAAAATAAAGTAAAAATAAAAATTAAAAAAAATAAATAAAGTAAACAAAAATTAATGATGTTATATAGGGAGAATTTGTCTAAAGATAAACATTTACTTATCTACTTGTTTTTCCAAAAGAAACTAAAACATATTCTCTTGACCATGTGTCTTTCTTTTTTTTTTTAGGAGTGATTTTCTAAATAGAATTCACTGATATATTAAACATACAGGACAACATATTCTTTACTTACACCAAAAAGTTTGTTTGGAGATCACAAAGATCAGAGAAACATAAGTACATGGTACTAAAATTAAGTATATTTGTTCATCAAAAGTATTTCTTTTTTTAATTTAGTTTTTCTTATCGAAGGATAGTTGCTTCACAGAGTTTTGTTGTTGTCTGTCAAACCTCAACATGAATCAGCTATAGGTATACATATATCCCCTCTCCTTTGAATCTTCCTCTCCTCTCCCTCCCCATCCCACCCCTCTAGGTTGATTCAGACCCCCTGTTTGAGTTTCCTGAGCCATAAAGCAAATTCCTGTTAGCTATCTATTTGACATATGGCAGTGTAAGTTTCTAGGTTACTCTTTCCATGCATCTCACCCTCTCCTCCCCTTTCCCCATGTCCATAAGTCTATTCCCTATACCTGTTTCTCTGTTGCTGCCCTGTAGATAAGTTCTTCAGTACCATTTATCTAGATTGTGTATATGTGTGTTAGAATATGCTATTGTTCTCTTTCTGACCCACTTCACTCTGTATAATAGGTTCTGGGTTCATCCATGTCATCAGAACTGACTCAAGTGTGTTCCTTTTTATGGCTGAGTAATATTCCCTTGTGTATATGCACCACAACTTCATCCATTCATCTGTCAGTGGACATCTAGGTTGCTAGCTATTGTTGCTAGCCATGTTCTAGCTATTGTAAATAGTGCTGAAATGAACAATGGGATACATGTGTCTTTTTCAGTTTTGGTTTCCTTGGGGTATATGCCTAGGAGTGAGACTGTTGGGTCATATGGTGGTTTTATTCCTGTGTTTTTTTTTTTTTAAAGAATCCATGCCATCTTCCATAGTGGCTGGATCAATTTATATTGCCACCAACAGTGCAAGAATATTCCCTTTTCTCCACACCCTCTCCAGCATTTATTATTTGTAGACTTCTTGATAATGGCCATTCTGTCTGGTGTGAGGTGATATCTAATTGTGGTTTTGACTTGCTTTTCTCTAATAATGAGTGATGTTGAGCATCTTTCCCTGTGTTTGTATGTCTTCTTTGGAGAAATGTCTGTTTAGGTCTTTTTTCTACTTTTTGATTGGGTTGTTGTTTTTCTAGCACTGAGTTGTATGAGCTGGTTGTATATTTTGGCCATTAATGCTTTGTCAGTTGTTTCATTTGCTGTTATTTTTCTCCCATTCTAAGGGTTATCTTTTCACCTTGCTTATAGTTTCTTTTGCTGTGTAAAAGCTTTCATGTTTCATCAGGTCCCACTTGTTTACTTCTGTTTTTATTCCCATTACTCTAGGAGATGGGTCATAGAGGATCTTGCTTTGATTTATGTCATCAAGTGTTCTGCCTATGTTTTCCTCTAAGAGTTTACTTTCTGGTCTTACATTTAGGTCTTTAGTCCATTTTGAGTTTATCTTTGTGTATGGTGTTAGGAAGTGTTCTAATTTCATTCTTTTCCATGTAGCTGTCCAGTTTTCCCAGCGCCATTTACTGAAGAGGCTGTCTTTGCCCCATTCTATATTCTACAATACAATATAGAATTTTTGTATATTTGTCAAAAATAAGGTACCTGTAGGTGCATGGGTTTATTTCTTGGCTGTCTATCTTGTTCCATTGGTCTATATTTCTGTTTTTGTGCCAGTACCATACTGTCTTGATGACTCTAGCTTTGCAGTATAATCTGAAGTCAGGAAGGTTGATTCCTCCAGCTCCATTTTTCTTTCTCAAGACTACTTTGGCTATTCAGGGTCTTTTGTGTTGCCATATGAATTATGAAATCTTTTGTTCTAGTTCTGGGAGAAATGCCATTGGTAATTAGATAGTGATTACATTGAATCTGTGGATTGCATTTGGCAGCATAGTCATTTTCACAATATTGAGTCTTCCTACCCAGGAACATGAAATATCTCTCCATCTGTTTATGTTGTCTTTGATTTCTTTCATTAGTGTCTTATAACTTTCAATGTACAGTTCTTTTGTCTCCTTATGTAAATTTATTCATAGAAATTTAATTCTTTTTGTTGCAATGGTGAATGAGATTGATTCCTTAATTTCTTTCTGATTTTTCATTGTTAGTATAGAGAAATGCAAGTGATTTCTGTGTATTGATTGTGTATCCTGCAACTTGTTAAATTCACTGATTAAGTCTAATAATTGTCTGATAATATTTTTAGGGGTTTCTATGTACAGTATCATGTTATCTGCAAACAGTGAGAACTTTACTTCTTCTTTTCTGATATGGATTCCTTTTATTTCTTTTTCTTCTCTGATTGCTTTAGCTAGGACTTACAGAACTATGTTGAATAATAGCGATGAAAGTGGACACCCTTGTCTTGTTCCTGATCTTAGGGGGAATGCTTTGTTTTTCACCATTGAGAATAATGTTTGCTGTAGGCTTATCATATATGGCCTTTACTATGTTGAGGTAGATTCCTTCCATGCCCATTTTTTGAAGAGTTTTAATCATAAATGGGTGCTGGATTTTGTCAAAGGCTTTTTCTGTATCTATTGAGATGATCATATGATTTTTATCTTTCAATTTGTTAATATGGTTTATCACACTGATTGATTTGCACATATTGAAGAATCCTTGCATCACTAGAATAAACCCTACTTTATCATGGTATATGAGCTTTTTGATGTGTTGCTGAATTCTGTTTGCTAAGATTTTGTTGAGGATTTTTGCATCTATGTTCATCAGTGATATTGACCTGTAGTTTTCTTTTTTTGTTGTTGTCGTTGTCTGGTTTTGGTATCAGGGTGATGGTGGCCTTGTAGAATGAGTTTGGAAGTGTTCCTTCCTCTGTGATTTTTTGAAAGAGTTTAGAAGTATAGTTTAGAAGGATGGCTTCCCTGGTGGCTCAGAGGGTAAAGTATCTGCCTACAATACGGGAGACCCGGGTTTGATCCCTGGGTTGGGAAGAGCCTCTGGAGAAGGAAGTGGCAACCCACTCCAGTACTCTTGCCTGGAAAATCCCATGGACAGAGGAGCATGGTAGGCTACAGCCCATGGGGTCACAAAGAGTAGGGCACGACTAAGCGACTTCACTTTCACTTTAGAAGGATAGGCATTAGTTCGTCTCTAAATGTTTGATGGAATTCTCCTGTGAAGCCATCTGGTATGGGCTTTTGTTTTGAGGGAGATCTTTTATCACAGCTTCAATTTCAGTGCTTGTAATTGGGTTGTTCATAATTTCTATTTCTTCCTGGTTCAGTCTTGGAAGATTGAGCTTTTCTAAGAATCTGTCCATTTCTTCCAGGTTATCTATTTTATTGCCATATAGTTGCTCATAATAGTCTCTTATAATCCTTTGTATTTCTGCATTATCTGCTGTAACCTCTCCTTTTTCATTTCTAATTTTGTTGATTTGATTCTTCTTTTTCTTTTGATGAGTCTGGCTAAAGATTTGTTGATTTTGTTTATCTTCTCAAAGAACCAGCTTTTAGTTTTATTAATCTTTACTATTGTTTCTTTCATTTCTTTTTCATTTATTTGTGCTTGGATATTTATGATTTCTTTCCTTCCACTATTTTTGTTGTTGTTGTTGTTCATTTTTTGGTTCTTTTAGGTGTAAAGTTAGGTCCTATTCAATGTTTTCCTTGTTTCTCGAGGTAATATTGTACTACTATAAACTTCCCTCTTAGAACTGCTTTTGCTGCATCCTATAGGTTTTGAGATGTTGTGTTTTCAATGTCATTTGTTTCTAGACATTTTTTGATTTCCCTTTTTATTTCTTTAGTTATCTGTTGGTCATTTAGAAACATGTTGTTTAATCGCCATGTGTTTGTGTTTCTTACAGTTTTTTTCTTGTAATTGATATCTAGTATCATAGCATGGTGGTCAGAGAAGATGCTTTATATGAATTCAATTTTCTTAAAGTTACTGAGGTTTGATTTGTGACCCAAGATGTGGTATCCTGGAGAATGTTCCATGGGCACTTGAGAAGAAGGTGTATTCTTCTGCATTTGGATGGAATGTCCTGAAGATATCAATGAGATCCATCTCATCTAATGTATCATTTAAGACTTGTGTTTCCTTATTAATTTTTTGTTTTGATGATCTGTCCATTGGTGTGAGTGGTGTGTTAAAGCCTCCTACTGTTATTGTGTTACTGTCAATTTCTACTTTTATGTTTGTTAGTGTTTGTCTTATGTATTGAGATGCTTCTATGTTGAGTGCATAGGTATTTACAGTTTTTGTTTTCCTCTTGGATTGATCCTTTGATCATTATATTCTATCCTTCCTTATCTCTTGTAATCTTTATTTTAAGGTCTGTTTTGTCTGATATGAGGATTGCTACTCCAGCTTTCTTTTGCTTCCCATTTGCGTGGAATATATTTTTCCATCCTCTCACTTTCAGTCTATATGTGTCTTTATCTGAAATGGGTTTCTTGTAGACAGCATGTATATGGGTCTCATTTGTATATACATTCAGCCAGTCTGTGTCTTTTGGTTGGCACATTAATCCATTTACATTTAAAGTAATTATTGATATATATGTTCCTTTGGGCTCCAAAATCACTGCAGATGCTGATTGCAGCCATGAAATTAAAAGACGCTTACTCCTTGGAAGGAAAGTTATGACCAACCTAGATAGCATATTCAAAAGCAGAGATATTACTTTGCCAACAAATGTCCATCTAGTCAAGGCTATGGTTTATCCAGTGGTCATGTATGGATGTGAGATGTTGGACTGTGAGGAAACCTGAGTGCTGAAGAATTGATGCTTTTGAAGTATGGTGTTGGAGAAGATTCTTGAGAGTCCCTTGGACTGCAAGGAGATCCAACCAGTCTATTCTAAAGGAGATCAGTCCTGGGTGTTCATTGGAAGGACTGATGTTGAAGCTGAAACTCCAATACTTTGGCCACTTCACGTGAAGAGTTGACTTATTGGAAAAGACCCTAGTGCTGGGAGGGACTGGGGGCAGGAGGAGAAGGGGACGACAGAGGATGAGATGGCTGGATGGTATCACTGACTTGATGGACATGGGTTTGGGTGGACTCCAGGAGTTGGTGATGGACAGAGAGGCCTTGCGTGCTGTGGTTCATGGGGTCTCAAAGATTCGGACATGACTGAGCGACTGAACTGAACTAAACTGAACTGAAAAATGCAGATTTATTCTATAAATGATCAAAAATAGAATGAAAATCTATGTTTAATCATTTTATTGTTGGGGATATAAAAAAATTATGTTGAAATCAAATATTCCAATAACTATTATGATAAGCAACATCATTAAGAGGAGAATTTCTGAATAGATAGAAATTTATGTTAAGTCCTTCAGTAGCGATTCAGTATAACTATTTGACAGTTCACAGTAGTTTAAAAATTAAAAATCTAATAAAACTGACTGAGATCTGAGCATTGTCATGAACCTTTAGAACTGTTACACAAAGCATAATAGATTGCAAAAATAATAGGAATGATTAAAATGTTTTGACTTGGGAGGAAAACTAAAGTAGAATAACTATAACTAATTAACTATTAAAGGAAAATGTCTTTCACTCAGATATATGGATTTATATGAATATGATAGAATAAATTTTTTCAGGCAACCATGTAAGTGAGTTTTATAATCTGCTCCAAATACATCCTGTGAAAACATGAATGCCAGCTCATTGGGATGAACTATTAGGGAATGCTTCCTATGGTACATTTTCTGAATAAAATAAAGCTTTTTTAAAAAAGCTTTGCTATGTTTATTAGTATCTGTGTTTTGGAAAAAGTTTGGTGTGAATACAAGTAAATTCATTTTGAGCATTTATTGAGGATTTACTCAATTCCAGACATTAGTGAAATAACTTTTCATGTTGTACCTCGTTTAATCTTTACCATATCCCTAAGAAATGCCACTGAATCTCCTCAGTCTCTTTTGATTATGCTAGTTAGCATTCTGCTTTAACTGCAGCAGCTTCTCTGATCCATTATTCTTTTATCCTCCATCCATCTCTCTCTTTGCTTGTGGATATCATGCATTAGAAGACAATTAGAAAATAATTCAGTCTAAGTGAGATGCCACTATTTCCCCCTTTAAAAAAAATAATTTCCTGCATCTTAATTGTAACAATTTTTACTACTCTTGAGCACATCTTATATACTAGTCACTGTTCTAAAACTTTCCATACATTATATTACTTAATCTTCAGGAAAATTATGTGATAGATGTTGTGACTACCCCGTTTTCTGCCTGGAGAGCACAGGGCCAGATGAGCTATGTAAATCATCCAGCGCTACAAAATGGAAGGTGGCAGACCTGAGATTACAATTCTCTTTGTCTGACTTCAAAGCTTATTCTCATAATTTTCTAAGTATACCACCTCTCTAGAAACTGGCATTATATGTCACTCCAGTTTTACACACATATGTATTTTCAGTAAAATTTACATATAGTGAGTGAACAGATCCTAAGTGTACAATTCAGTGAGTTTTGATAAATGAATATCTGTCTAATCACAACACAGTCAAGATACAGAATATACATGTCACTTCAGAAAACTTCTTTCTAGAGAATCCAAAGTTAAATAGATAACATTGTTCTAATCTTTATTACCATGGAGTAGTATTTTCCTCCTCTTGAACTTCATGTAAATTGAATAATACTGTATATACTCTGTTATGGTTGGCTTCTTCCACTCACCATAATGTTTTTAAGATTCATCTGTGTCGTGTTTATGAGCAGTTCATTTTTTTAAAATGTCATATTGCATATCTTTTGTCAATTTTATAAAGTATTTTCTGGTTTTACTGCTGTTTATAAATGAATTTTTCTGTCTTAAATTTTTTCTATTTGTTTTTGCTGCTTGTTGAAATACCATTGATCGTACCCTTCAAAATTGGTAAACTCACTTATTAGTTCTGGTTATCTGTTCACTTATGGTCTCTCAAAATTATATGTTGAAGTATAACCTCCAGGAACTCAAGATGACTGTATTTGGAGACAGGGCCTTGAAAAGGGTGGCTCAGTTAAAATGAGGCCCTTAGAGTAGGTCCAAACCCAATTTAACTGGCGTCCTTGTAAGAAGAGGAAATTTGGATACACCAAGCGACACTCGGTAGGCACTTGCATTGTGATATGTTAGCCATCTACAAATCAAGGATAGAAGCCCCAGAAGAAACCAAACCTTGAGTTTAAATTCTAGCTTCCAGAACTTTGAGAAAATACATTTCTGTTGTATACACAACTCAGACTAATAATTTGTTAGGTCAACCAAGAAAAAACAATACAGTTCTTGTGTATTTGGGGGTAGATTCCTTAGGACTTTGGAGACATAAGTGTTTATGCCCTCATCAAATATAGAAATTGTATTTTAGCCTATATGCTCCCTTTTCCATTCTTAAATTTTATATAGATCTGATGTTTGATGGTGATGCATTCTTTCAACTTTGACTTATCTGAGAATAACTTTCTCACTGGTTTTTGAATTACATTTTTTTGTGGAAAAAAGAATTCAGAATTTACATATTTTATAGGACATCAAAGATATAGTTCCCCTATTTTATGGGTTTAATTGCTTCAAGTGAAAGTCAGATTTCATATATATATTTATTCCATTGTGTTATCTGACTCTCTATGTCTATCTGCTTTCAAGATTTTGCTTCGTGTTTGATTTTCAAAAGTATGGCAGTAATATACACAGGTGTGGTTTTCTCTACATTAACTCAGATTGGATTTAATTTAGGTTTATGAGTTTGCAGGTTGATACTTTAACAAGACTTGGTAAATGTTTGGCCAGTCTTTTTGAGCATAATTTTTAAAATTTCACTTTTCTTCTTTCTTTCCTTCTAATATTATTTCATATGTTAGACTGATAGATATTGCTAGACAGGTTCCATAGAATCTGATGTTCATTACTCAGTCTTTCATTTTTCAGCTCTTTTGATTATGTCATTTCTTTCAATCACTTTGGTTTTGCTGTCCAGTTGTTTTTTTATCTCCAATCTGTTCTTATGCCCATCAGGAAAATTTTCATATTATATATTGTAATTTTCCATTTTACAATTTCAAATTAGAATATTTATTTAGCCTCTTTTAAATAGTTTCTATTTTCTATGCTAAGACTTCCTGCTTTTTTATTCACTGTATGCCAATATTTTTTTTTTACTACATTGAGCCCAATTATAATAGCTACTTTAAATTTTTTTCTGCTAATCCCAGCATTTTAGTCATATTGTGTCCTTTTCTATTGACTACTTTTGTGTGTGAATGGGATAATTGATTATGTTTTTCTACTTATTTAATTCTTTGTTAATATTTTTTCCTGGAAATCCTGATTTGTGTAGACTGTTGATTCTGTTATTTTCCTTGGAAAAGCATTACTTTTGTGCTATCAGGCAGTTAAATTAGTTGCCTGATCAGTTTGAATTTGTGAGGCATGTTTTTATGTAAAAACCTTACTGTCAGATAAAAACCTGAGATGTTTACCAAGTCTCTCTAACATGGAAGGATTTGTACTCAAACTCTTAGGTGATAGGAAATACCTATGATCTCTGCTTAATTCTTTCAGCCTTCTAATTCTTGTTTTTTCTCTAAGGTTTTTCCAAGTCTTCCCTGTGAGTTTGCCATTTAGGGGACAACCAAATGTGTAAGGGAAGACCTTATAATATAATAAAATACCGTATAATGCCGTATAAGACCGTATAATAGTTTGGGTCTTCCTCCATTGTAAATCTCTTCTTTATGAGATTTCTTTCCATGATTTTCACCTATTTTGATAGCCAAGATTACTTCATTTGACATCTCAAGTAAGAAAACAAAACAATATAAAGTGAAAGAAAAGTGGAAAAAAAAAACCAAACCTTTTTTGCTTGAGTTCTATTTACCAGTTCATTCAGTCTTGAGAATGTTCTCAGGGGAAAAGTAATATAATTGTGAGCTCTACCGTGTGTATTTCTTTTTCTTCAAGAATCAAATACCTTCTAGTTTTTGCCTTTTTTGTGACTCTCCAGTGTGGTGTTGTTATTATTTTATGTCATGTTCAGATATTATAGTTATTATCTGTTAGAGGGATAGTCTGCTAACAGGAAGCCACATTAATCTATTTAGACTAAATGGCTTAAGATTTGTGGTATTCAGTTATCTATGCTAGTTTGCTGTCTTTTTTCAGTCTCTCTCTTTGGTTACCTACCCTAAAGCTTAACCCTCAGGCCCACTGCTCTGCTAGGGAACCGTATCTTTAAATGTCTGACCTTATGGCATTTAAATTGTTTCCAGGTCTAGTTCCTCACAGTACAAAAAGCAGCAAAGGGAAACCTGGCCAATAATGCATAATTCTGGCCTTAAACCTTCCTGTGAGTTTCTCTTCCTCTTTTATTTCTCTCTTTTTCTCTTTACCACAACCCAAACCCCTGAGCTATTACTGAAATATTTTTCTTACTACATTGATTTTAATTTTAAGCCCAAGTGCCACAAAGGAGACTCTTGTCTACATACAAAATTCACTTTCCTATTTCTATCTTTAAACATTCTTCTTTTTTCAATTAAAAAGTAATGGACAAAACAGACTTGCATGGTATGAAGAAGTGATGGTTTGCAGCCAAATTATTTCTGAACTAATAGGAAAAAAAGCAAAGCAAGCCAGACAAATGCTTTCAATATTTCTATTTTTCATTCTTATTCATTACAGAGAAGGCTGGTTTTGGTTGAAATTGTTTTTAAATCTTATTTAATATGCAGCTGTGACCTTTTACTCCATGATGAAACACCCATATTTTAAAAACTCAAACTCTCACTTAAAATGTCTAAATTTACAAGCATCCATAGGATATTTCGGGGGGAAAAAAAAAAAAAGAGACGTATTAAAGAACTCTGGACCAGGAAATGAGGAGCCCAATATCTACATCTGATGCCATCACTAATATTCTTAGAGATTAAGGCTGGTTAGTTGTGTTCTGTCTCTTTAGTTATAAAATAGAATGTGTGATGGTTAATTTTATTTGTGTACTTGACTGGCCTTGAGATGCCTGATTTAAATATTATTTCTGGGTATGCTGGTAAGGGCATTTCTTACCAGCCAATTTGAGATTGGCATTTGAATTGGTGGACTCAGTAAAGTAGATTATGCTCCCTAAATTTTATGAGTATCATCTAATCCACTGAGGGTCTGAATAGAACAAAAGGGAGAAAAGAAGGAATCTGCTCTTTTTTCCTGTCTCTTTTCAGGTGGGATATCTCATCCCATCTTCTCTTGCCCTCAGACAGGGATTGATGTCATCAGCTCCCCTCTTTCTCAGGCCTCTGGACTCAGACTGAATTATACCATCAGGTTTCCAGGGTCTCCAGCTTGTACCTTATAGACTGTGAGACTACTCAGCTTCGATAATTGCATGCACCAATTCCTCGTAATAAATATCTGTTTTGAGGAACTGGTTTTGTTTCTCTGGAAAATTCTTACTTGTACAGATGCATTGTATTATTTTGAGATTCCATGACCAGAAGTATACACAGGAAGCAAATGTTTTAAACATCCCATTTTAATTTAAATATCATGTAGCTGAGCAAATATCAACATGTTTAGAAATAGTGTGGGGAACATAATGGCTGTAATATCTTTGATACAGAAAGACTGATATAATTTAAAACTTTAATTATCTTTTCATAATGAATGAGAATTGAAAAAATTTCATTACATTTCCTAATGAGCTAGATCCACGTGTCTGTTCTGTTGTAGCCCTTTGACCTCCAGAGAACATATGTTTATCTTGCCATTCATTAAAAGTATTACTGAGTCTAACTTTCAGAAAACTAAGAATCTTGACACATCAGGTGCCGTCATTAGAGTCACCTCAGTTGGGTTACTTCTGACCAAAGGATCCTATCAGGGTGAAAATTATCATAGTATTTGCCAGATTAGTTAGTAATGATACACATATTTCTTTAAAAATTATCTACTGCTACATTAATATAACAACGTGAGTTTGAGGCTGGTTTTTCTGGGAATATTTATAATTACAATTCTGGAAACCCAGTTTTAATCTTCTCAGCATCAAAGTGAGAGTGCGGGTACCTTAATTACATGGAATACAAGTGCATTTTACTGTAGCATCCTCTAACACTAAGGGAAGAACTGGGGAAGATGGAGCCAAGTTCACTTAGCTGAGAAGGCCTCAAGAAACAGGTGCACTTTCTTCTTTCAAAGCTATGAGTGGAAAACTAAATGTACTATTCTACAGAAAATGTCTGTACTTCATAAAAGGAAATTCATAGAAATTGAAAACCCAGTTGCTGAAGTCAAGAGATATAAGTAAAGAATGGGATGTTGGTTGTGTTAATATGTGTGGTGGGAAAGAACAAGCAAATAGGAATGTAAGAAATGTCTTGCTATGCTAGACTGTTTGCCGTGGATTCCATAAGAAATGGAAGTTGACATAGTCCATTACCTAGAAATAAAACACATTTTTAGATCAAACAGCCGTTTTTTAAGAGCTCACAAAAGCTCAGCCAGCAAAAAAAAAAAAAGAAAGAAAGAAAGAAAGAAAGAAAGAAACAAGTAGGAATAGAACGAGTGGGAGCACTCATATTTTAGGCTGATTATTCATTCATATCACTTGCAGTTCATAGACTAGTTAGTGGGTAAATATTGGGCTAAATTATGAGACTTTAATAATACGTATCTAGATCAGTGAAATAAATGATGCGAGCAGGAAGAATGCGTGCATCAATTCTGTTTCCCTGACTTTCATCACAAGGTAAAGATGGCATGTCAGCAGTGCTAGTCATGGTGACTAGTACTTGTGTAGATGACTCTTATAGCTGGCTTGGTTGGTGGCAGCACTTTTTCTCCAGTGTTAAATATACATTATGGCAATATTATGCAAGTATCTATAAGCCTTGGATGTTATTAAAGTCATGTCCTGAATACTCTAAGTCAAAATTTAAAACTACCATTTTTTTTCATTTATTGTACGGGAATCTTTATTCTTGTTTTCATATGTAATTGTATTTCCATTAATTATGATAAATAATCTTTACCACATTTCTGAAAACTAGGAAAGAGATATAGCAAGTAGAAATTTTAAAAAAAAATCAACAGAATAAGAAAATTGTCCCAGTTATTATTTGCCCCCTAAAAGTTTGTCTTCAAAGAATTCTCAAATATATTGAAAATAATATATGCATTATGGTTGTATAATTATAGTAGGGAGTGACTACTATAACTTCCCTGTCCTTCATGTAACTATACTGTGATTTTAATAATTCTGTGGGATAGCCAAAAACTAAATGATCCAGGACTTTGAAAACATCTGTGGACAAAAGGCCTTTACTCCACATCTGTGGGGTAGATGCCTTACAATGGATGAGACACAGTTCACCTTGGTGGTGATCCAAGCTGTACAGGCATTGGCTCACGCTTCCATGTGAATCCCTACCCTGGTGTTGAATCTTCCATACCTTCCATACTTCTCTCCTTGTTCTCTCCATGAGTCTGTAATTGCTCTCTCTTTTGGAAGTTCAGTCTTCATTTTTTTCTCCCTGTTCTCTGCCCAGGTGATATTCACTCATTCTCCAGAGATAACCAGAGCCCACTGGCTATTCCTGGAGAATTCAGTATCAACTTATTATTGTGAGATGAAAGGGAGGCTCACTGAATATGATGAATTATGCTTCGTCCACAGTATCCAGACTTTTGAGAACAAAAACCTCATTTTCAAGGCCATATAATTTCAAGAAACAGCAGCATAAAAGTAGCAATACCAGTGGTGTTGTTACTGAACCAGGTTCCTTTGCCTGACGTGCAGCAAGCCAGACACTGAGATGCTAATGTTTGCACTAGAGAAAAGATTTATTTATGAGACGGCCAAGTGAGCAGACCAGAGAACAAATCTCAAATTCACCTCCCTGAAGATAGGGTTTAGGGATGTTTATGGGATGAGGAAGCAGGGTAGTCTGAGGTGTGGGGAAGGATATTGAATGTAAGAAATACAGGTAATTGGTCATCTGAACAAACATAGTCAAGCTTTGCAGCTCTTTATGTAAGGAATATTCAGAAAATGGCAGGCTTAGCATGTCCTGGGTTAGAGTTTTTGATACTCTGAAGTCAAAAGGTCATTCATAGGACACTCATGTAAGCCCAGTTGTATGACCAGTAGTCTCAGTAGGTCTGAACTGGGCACGAACTAGCTCCAAGTTCCTGAAAAACAGCTTAAACAACCATTACTATAGTGACCCAAAAGTCAGATTTATTATATATAAGGACGCTAGTGGGAGTTTATTTTAATATCAAGAGATTAAAACCAAGCAAGGCAGGTTAGGTTTGGAGGACCTAATCAGATTAGCCTTCAGTTTCAATATCTGTTGGCTTCTAAGATTTAGTACATGCTTTTCTTCTATTTATACTTTATTAATCATAGCAGCACCTACATACTTTGTGAACATATTTGTTACTATAAGACAGGCAGTCTAACATTATGCATGCAAATCATGGGATGGTCTGACTAGGTTTAAACATGAATATGTTTCTTCCAGGGCTTCCCCAGTGGTTTAGCAGTAAAGAATATGCCTTCAGTGAGGGAGATGTGGGTTTGATCCCTGGGTTGGGAAGATCTCCTGGAGAAGGAAATAGCAATCCAATTGAGTATTCTTGCATTGAAAATCCCATCAAGAGAGGAGCCTGGAAGCCTATATCCATGAGATCAAAAAAGAGTTGGATACAATGTAGCAACTAAACAACAACAATGTCTCTTGCCACTTATTAGTTGTGTGACCTTGGGCAAGATATATAAGATTTTCAGGCCTCATTTCCTTATCTGCACAATTAGCATAAAATAGTACTTATTTTGTAAGATTGCTATCAGTTCAGTTTAGTCGCTCAGTCGTGTTTAACTCTTTGCAGCCCCATGAACTGCAGCACGCCAGGCCTTGCTGTCGATCATCAGCTCCAGGAGTCCACCCAAACCCATGTCCATTGAGTCGATGATGCCATCCAACCATCTCATCCTCTGTCGTCCCCTTCTCCTCCTGCCCTCAATCTTTCCCAGCATCAGGGTCTTTTCCAGTGAGTCAGCTCTTCGCATGAGGTGGCCAAAGTATTGGAGTTTCAGCTTCAACATCAGTCCTTCCAAAGAACACCCAGGACTGAGCTCCTTTAGGATGAACTGGCTGGATCTCCTTGCAGTCCAGGGGACTCTCAAGAGTCTTCTCCAACACCACAGTTCAAAACCATCAATTCTTCGGCGTTCAACTTTCTTTATAGTCCAACACTCACATCCGTACATGACCACTGAAAAAATCATAGCATTGACTAGACGGACCTTTGTTGGCAAAGTAATGTCTCTGCTTTTCAATATGCTATCTAGGTTGGCCATAACTTTCCTTCTAAGAAGTAAGCATCTTTTAATTTCATGGCTGCAATCAGCATCTGCAGTGATTTTGGAGCCCAGAAAAATAAAGTCAGTCACTGTTTCCACTGTTTCCCCATCTATTTTCCCATGAAGTGATGGGACCAGATGCCATGATCTTCGTTTTCTGAATGTTGAGCTTTAAGCCAACTTTTTCACTCTCCACTTTCACTTTCATCAAGAGGCTTTTAGTTCCTCTTCACTTTCTGCCATAAGGGTGGTGTCATCTGCATATCTGAGGTGATTGATATTTCTCCCGGCAATCTTGATTCCAACTTGTGTTTCTTCCAGTCCAGCATTTCTCATGATGTACTCTGCATATAAGTTCAATAAGCAGGGTGACAATATACAGCTTTGACGTACTCCTTTTCCTATTTGGAACCAGTCTGTTGTTCCATGTCCAGTTCCAATTGATGCTTCCTGACCTGCATATAGGTTTCTCAAGAAGCAGGTCAAGTGGTCTGGTATGCTTATCTCTTTCAGAATTTTCCACAGTTTATTGTATGACTGTGACTCAGATCATGAACTCCTTATTGCCAAATTCAGACTGAAATTGAAGAAAGTGGAGAAAACCACTAGACCATTCAGGTATGACCTAAATCAAACTCCTTATGACTATACAGAAGAAATGAGAAATAGATTTAAGGGACTAGATTTGATAGACAGAGTGCCTAATGAACTATGGATGGAGGTTCGTGACATTGTACAGGAGACAGGGATCAAGACCATCCCCAAGAAAAAGAAATGCAAAAAGGAAAATGGCTGTCTGAAGAGGCCTTACAAATAGCTGTGAAAAGACGGGAAGTGAAAAGCAAAGGAGAAAAGGAAAGATATACCCATTTGAATGCAGATTTCTAAAGAATAGCAAGGAGAGATAAGAAAGCCTTCCTCAGTGATCAATGCAAAGAAATAGAGGAAAACAATAGAATGGGAAAGACTAGAGATCTGTTCAAGAAAATTAGAGAGACCAAGAGAACATTTCATGCAAAGATGGGCTCAATAAAGGACAGATGGTATGGACCTAACAGAAACAGAAGATATTAAGAAGAGGTGGCAACAATACACTGAAGAACAGTACAAAAAAGATCTTCACAACCCAAATAATCACGATGGTGTAATCACTCACCTAGAACCAGACATCCTGGAATGTGAATCAGGTGGGCCTTAGGAAGCATCACTATGAATACAGCTAGTGGAGGTGATGAAATTCCAGTTGAGCTGTTTCAAATCCTGAAAGAAGATGCTGTGAAACTGCTGCACTTAATATGCCAGCAAATTTGGAAAACTCAGCAATGGCCACAGGACTGGAAAAGGTCTGTTTTCATTCCAATCCCAAAGAAAGGCAATGCCAAAGAATGCTCAAACTACTACACAATTGCACTCATCTCACATGCTAGTAAAGTAATGCTTAAAATTCTCCAACCAGGCTTCAGCAATACATGAACCGTGAACTTCCAGATGTGCAAGCTGGTTTTAGAAAAGAGGAACCGGAGATCAAATTGCCAACATTCGATGGATTATTGAAAAAGCAAGAGAGTTCCAGAAAAACATCTGTGTATGCTTTACTGACTATGTCAAACCCTTTGACTGTGTGGATCAAAATAAACTGTGGAAAATTCTGAAAGATTGCTGTAAGCATTAAATAAATTAAACATATAAATTTGTTAAGTAGATAAGTGTGTGTTCAGTTATACCCTACTTTTTGCAACCCTATAGACTGTAGCCTGCCAGGCTTCTGTTTTTGGAATTTTCCAGGCAAGAATACTGGAATGGATTGCCATTTTCTAATCCAGTGGATCATCCCCACTCAGAGATTTAATCTGCATCTCTTGTGTCTCCTGCATTGAAAGTGGTTAGAACAGAGTAAATATTTAATACATTTTAGATATTGTTATTAGATGTGAGACATATTGTTTATTGAGCCTACAAAGGTTGTTCATAGCACAGCTTGTTTATATCACAGCTACTATACAAAATTTAGGAGTGACAGTTTTTGGATTTTGTTAATAAGTGATTTAATAGCTCATTGTCTTCATCTCTGCTAAGATATGTTTGGTCCTGTAAGTTTAAGGTGGAAGAACTAATAAATTGGACTTTTTCAGTATGAGACAGAATACTTTAATCCTAAATGATTAGGAGCAAGATATAATTTAGAGGATCATGAAAGATGAATGTTAACATGTGGATATACATGTAGGAATCCCCACTGCCTTTAGTCAGGTTAATCATGTCTCCCTGGACTCTACTTCTAACCATTAACAAACTGCCTCATTGTCTCTTCTAGGGCTGACAGGCAATTTTAGTGATAAAGTTAAAGACTTTCAAAGTAAAGTTTGAATTACTTTGCATATATTTACACACATAAACAAAGCAACATTTGGCAATTTAGGATTTGTCAGGATAAAAGACATTTAATAAATTTATCACCACCTAGTTGTTCCAGAGGCAAACACTAATTTTGATGCAATTAATCTAAGCATTCAAACAGTGAATTAATGAATTTCTAAGTAACTCACTGTGTCTCGCTGTTACCTTTGCAGACCTTATATCCACTTGTGTTGAAATAGCTTTCTCTCATTTAATTTCTCTCACCTCTCCTAAATTTGGGGGGATCAAAACAAACAAATAGTTAAAGACAGATGGGAAAAGGAATTTCTCACTGTTCTGAATGCAAATATACATGGAAAGGAAGAACAAAATGTTTTGATGGTGGCATATTTTTATTATTTACCCAATGCCTAGCACAAAATAATAAATCACTTTCATGAGTCAGACATTGACAAAAGCTTTTCCCCTACTTTGTAGGGCTAGTGTGAAGAGTATTCAATAGAAAAGATGAGTAAGAACATTAAGAATAAGAGAGTGGTAGGAAGGGAGTGGTAGTAGGGCACAACTCTTTTAACAGACTGAATTTGGCAATGTTCCTCTGGAGAGGCTGCCAGCAAATGAATAAATGTTATCAGCTATAAATAGAGAGTGTTTAAGAGTATTAGAAAAGGCTAAGTTATCAAAACAGAGAACAGCTTGTTCTGGGAGATTGGCATCTGACTGTCATTGAAGCAGTGATAACCTCAGGCAGTTTTAAATGGTTATTTAGCCAGCCACTTACCTTGGGCGCTCATCCTTTGTAGTTTGTGGTTCCTAAATTGGTTTGGAAAATGTGAGGTCAAACAGTAGGTCATTATCTTCTAATTAGAGGAAGAAGAAACCTAGGATTGAATTGACTATTTTGGGTCTTTTAAGAACACACAAGGACTGTGTACCTAGTGATCCTCCCCTGCAGTCTGGTGTAATTACACAAGATGCTAAGACAAGCTCCAAGCTAACACACCTACCTGACTTGGGGAGAATTTGCAAGCAGTTGGAGGCTTTTCATTCCTAAAGTACTGGCAGGGGTGAAAAAATGTTTCCCTGCCACCTTCCTAGGCTCTCTGCTGGGGCCCTGAAAATTAGACTTCCAAAAGACAGGTTAATAAGAGAAAAACAAACAAAAGGTGATTAGCATGTATTTTATGCTTTACACATAGAGTATCCAGAGATGAGTAACTCAAAGGAATGGTTAGAACCTGAGCATGTAGAGCATCTTAGCAGAGGAACAATACGTTTTTAGATAAGTGAAAAGACAAAGACTGAGTTTCTAGGGGTAACAAATTATAGCGAAGCAAATATATGAGGAACTATTGGAAAATAAAGTCTAATAAATAAAGTTTGTTATGGAGATTCCTCTGGTGCCATTGGGTTGATAAGGGTTTAGAGTTGTCTCTGGTGATTAAATTTTGTCCTTCCAGGTAGAGGGAAGAAAGGGGATACCTTTGCAAATTTATGTCCTGCTTTTAGGCAGAAAGAGGGAACACAGAGAGCTTTCCTTTTACCTGCTTTTCAGTTGCCTTTAGCTAAAAATAACCTTGCTGTCAAAGTCACATATACAGGGTTGGCATATTCTGCTACCCTACACACTTAAAATTTCACTCCCATGTCTAAAAGTGAAAAATCCAAACTGCTTAGGATATATAGAAAGCAAGCTCCCCCAAATCAAATGCCTATTAAGAAACCTTGGATAACATTATCTATTTTCTGAAGTTTAGAAAAAAAAAGCTAGACAGTGATCAATAGTATAGTATTTTAACTTAGTAGGAGAAGGTTTTAAGTTCATGTACATCTTGTTATATTTCTCTAAAATTCTCCTTTCACCTCTTATATTATATAAATCTTATACTATCAAAACTTATTTTGATAATGAGTTTGAAATGTAGAAGTGAGAATAAAATATTTGTAGTTCCTTTCTTGTAACTTTCTATGTTTGAGTAGAGGTGACTTTTTGCCTATATATCAGTTAAAAGGCACTACTCTATCTAGCAGCAACTAACAGGGTCATTCAAACTCTCCTCCTGTTTTGAGTGGCTTACAGCAACATGACTGGTAGCTGTGTTTTAATATTTTGTTTTAAAATTATGCCCCAAATCATGATTCCACCACTACCATCATAGTTAACAATAAAAATATTTTAAACTTCCACTGTTTATCAGGTATTATGCTATTTTGTGTCCCAGTATCTACTATGATTCAGTAATTGTTCTAGGTATCAGGAAAATAGCAATGAACAAAAGTGACAAAATCTCTGTCCCAGTGGAGCTTATATTTGAGGGATGAAAAACCTGAGTTTAGACAGATTAAATGAATTTCTCAAGATCACAGCAAACAATAACAGCCTGTGTGTAAAGTGAGATTCCAAGTCATATCTTTGTGATCTCATAGACAACAGTCTATTCATGTCAAACAATTAGTCTATTCTTATGAAAGCAAACTGTTTTCTCCTAAAAATATTACCTACAGTGTTTATTTTTTGTTTTGAGTCATTTGTCCACATAACTTGTCTTCTTTTTAAAAAATATAGTTGATTTACACATCATATTAGTTTTAGGTATACTGCATAGTGATCCAGTATTTTTATAGATTATATTCCACTTAAAATTATCATAAAATGTTGGTTATATTCCTTGTGCCATATACAACATACCCTTGTATCTTATTTATTTTATATATAGTAGTTTGTACCTCTTAATTCCCTCCCTCTATCTTGCCATTCCACCCACGTCTCTCCCTACCAGTAACTGCCAGTTTGTTCTCTGTGAGTCTGTTTATGTTTGTTATATTCACTTGTTTGTCTTTTTTTAAGATTCTACATATAATGATAACATAAATATTTACAAGTAATATGTCTAATAAGGGGTCAATATCCAAAATATATAAACAACTCATACAGCTCAATATCAAACAGGTGTTTTTTTTTTTTTTAAACTGGTTTTAAAATGAGCAGAAGACTTGAATAGACATTTTCCCAAAGAAGACACACAGATGGCCAACAGGCACATGAAAATATACTCAATATCTGTAATCATTAGGGAAGTGTAAATCAAAACCATAGTAAGATATCACCTCGCAGTGGTCATAATGGCTGTCATTAAAAAGACCACAAACAACAATTTTGGCAAGGATGTGAAAAAAATGTGTTAATTGCTCAGTTGTGTCTGACTCTTTGCGACTCCATGGACTGTAGCCTGCCGGGGTCATCTGTCCACGGAATTCTCCAGGCAAGAATACTGGAAAAAAATGAAATCCTAGTAAATTGTTCATGGGAATGTGGGTTGAGGCAGCGAACTTGGAAAACAGTATGGAGGTTCTCACAAAGCTAAAAACACAATTACCATATGACCCAACAATATCCTCTCCTGGATATTTATTTGAAGAAAATGAAAACACCAATTTTTTACAGTTGTTTTCCATGTGGTAATGAGGTGGATGTTTTAAAACAGGGGGCTGACATTCAAATGGCCTCTAGTCACTTGTTTATTGGGCATTCCAAGTGTGTGATTAAATTTCTTCTTTTTGCACTTTTGTCAGTACTTTTCAGCCAGGACCATCAGGAGCACCCTGTAGTTGAACAAATTTGGGTTAATTGACTTGTTGCAATGAGAGGAAACATGTACCATGGGGAACCGTGAAATATCTTAGTAAGATCGTTTTAGAGGGACTCCCTGCAGAATTTCAGCTTCTGTTGTTTTTTAGAAGGATTCAAGGAAGCAGAGCTTTGCTGTGTACTGGATGCCATTAGAAAGTAGAGGTAATTCTGTTTCTTAGTAATTCTTATCTAAAAATCAAAAAGAATGAAGCAAAGCTAAAGCTATGTTTGGCAAAGAAGCAACATTAACTAATGTTACCCAGCATACAAAGATGTTTGGCCATTTTTATTGTTGGAAATGTATGTGATATTTCCTGTGATCAGACATGATTTTCAGTGGTCTTGATTTTTGTCTGGAGAAATCACTGATTCAGAGTGGCCTTCTCCAATGTTTGTGTTCTGTGAGACTGTTGATATTCCACAAGAGAAGAACATAACATCAGCTAGCAGGGAGTGCTAGTCTAGCTCTTGATTAATACTGCTGTGCCAAAACCTGGCTCTCATGGGCTGCCTTTCTCTTTCTCACTATTAAGAACTTCTGAAATTTCAAAATCAGCTATTGCCTTTAGAATATTGGTTGGTTTCACTCTTGAGCCCAAGAAATATTGGGAAATTAAGATTTCATGAGGTAAGATGAGCAACACATTTCTTCCTCAGACACAACTTTTCATTTGGTCGAACAAGAAGCAAAGTGCACGCATATTAAAGGGAAAACTGAAGCATTCTTGTCGGTGTGTCTTTGTGTAGCTATGTATGTGTTATATATTTAAAGCATGCATTGATTACCACTGCAGTCAGATGAAGACAATCACAATTACACTGCACATTGGTATCATGCTTGGACATTTTATTACCCAGTTGATCCTGGAACACTTTTCAGTGTAAGGAGATCTCTGCAATAGTCTTAGTTACTACATTTCGGAGGGACTTTGATATAAGTTAGGATGTAGGCTGCAGAAAAAGAAAGTGCATTAGAATTAAGAGGCCTAGATTCTAGACTCTACCATTAAAACACTGTATGACCACAGGCACACATCTTTCCCTCACATTTTGTTTTTTAAAGTTGACATGCAGAAGTGGTTAAAAAAATTTTTTTTAGCCTTAGAATTATGTATTTAAAAAAAATTCCATAGAGTCCAATTAGACAAAATAAAAGAAACTTAGGTGTTATCTGGTTGCAGTGGTTGAAAATGGGAAGAGCCTGGGTTACCAGAGAGTTGAGTAACACTCACGTGGCCTCCATCCTGACTCTGAAGCAGTTGTCAGACTTCTTAGGGAATGTTCAAACTCAAACCATATTGATAACTTCTGAACCAAATAATCTGGGGTCTCCCACATTTCAACATGCTATAAATCCATGATTCTCTTCAGGAATGGAGTTATGGACTAGAACTTGACAGTAATGATTTGAAAAGGGTTGATTGTGCCTTTTGTATATCAACTGGCCCGTACAATGCTGAGATTACAACAGTACTGATAAAGAACTACTGCAGCTGATTGATCGGATTGCTTTGAGGAATAAAGCAGAAAATGGATTCTAATTCTAAAATCTTTTGAGAAGACATGGAGTTAGATGGCTTTTAACGCAAATCGCATTAGATATTTGGATGTTATTTTATAAAAGCAGTGCAATGCTTCTGTGTCTACTGGGTTTCTCTTAGCTTCATGGCAACTTGATGCTCACGTAAATACAGTCCCTTCAGTGCAGCAGATGCTTCCATTGGGATCCTGTTGTGCCTTCGGCGATGATGTCTCTTTAGGCTCCTCCAGTCTGTGAGAGTTTCTCTGATTTTTCATACCTTTCATTATCTCAATACTTTTAAAGGTATTGATCACTATTTTCTCCCTTAATTTGGATTAGTCTGAAATGTTCTTATGACTAGATTAAGGTTACAAATTTTTGGTAAAATATCACTTCTCAGCAAACTATTATCAGGGATAACTGGTGATGTTACTCTTGACCACTTGGTTAAATGCTATCTGTCAATTTTGTATATCACTTTTTTTGAACAGTTCTGTTTTTTGGCAAATGCATAGAGATATATTTCTACCATCCCAATAATCTATAGAATCATTTCATCACTCAAAGTTTTCTCTCATGCTTCTCCTTTGTCCCTAACCCTCTTCCCACCTCTAATCTCTAGCAAACACTCATGTTTCCATCCTTATAGTCTTACCTTTTCCAGAATATCATATAAAGAAAACCATATATTATGTAGCTTTCTTTGTCTGACTTCTTTCAGTTAAAAATGCATTAAAACAAGTGCACTTCAGACTCATCCATGCTATTGCATGAATCAGTTGTTTACTTTTTATGCTAAATAATATTCCATTGCATGGGTGTATCACAGTTTATTTATTGGATTTTGTCTTATAAACACAAGTAGATGAGAAGGAAGTAAAAACAAGTGGGAAGATTTTTTTATATATTATCTTGCACATGTATTTCTTTATGACTGTTATTGTTTAGTACTTTAATAATGTAATTTTTCTTGGACTAACTGTCAATTGAAGAGAATCTGAACTTAAATCTATAGAGAATTTAAAATACTCCACATACATATCAAATAGAATCTTTGCTCGTCTTATAAAAAAGAGGGTTCTCGGTAATCTATGTTAATAGTTATGCCAATAGAAACTCTTGACTAAATGTACCCTAATATGTCTCACCACTGCCTAGGGTCATTTCTTTGCATCAGGTGGCCAAAATATTGGAGCTTCAGCTTCAGCATCAGTCTTCCCAATGAATATTAAGGACTGGTTTCCTTTAGAATGGTTCGATATCCTTGCAGTTCAAGGGACTCTCAAGAGTCTTCTACAACACCACAGTTCAAAAGCATCAATTTTTTGGCACTCAAGTTTCTTTATGGTCCCAATCTCACATCCATACATGACTACTGGAAAAACCATAGCTTTGACTAGAGAGACATTTGTCAGAAAAGTAATGTCTCTGCTTTTTAATATGCTTCCTAGGTTGGTCATAGCTTTTCTTCCAAGGAGAAAGGGTCTTTTAATTTCATGGCTGCAGTCATCATCTGCAGTGATTTTCAGTTCATTTCAGTCGCTCAGTCATGTCTGACTCTTTGCGACCCAATGGACTGCAGCACACCAGGCCCCCCTGTTCATCACCATCTCGCTAAGTTTACTCAAACTCATGTCCATTGAGTCAGTGATGCCATCCAACCATCTCATTCTCTGGTGTCCCCTTCTCCTCCCGCCTTCAATCTTTCCCAGCATGAGTGTCTTTTCAAGTGAGTCAGTTCTTCACATCAGGTGGTCAAAGTATTAGAATTTCAGCTTTAATATCAGTCCTTCCAATGAATATTCAGGACTGATTTCCTTTAGGATAGACTGGTTGGGTCTCCTTGCAGTTCAAGGGACTCTCAAGAGTCTTCTCCAACACCACAGTTCAAAAGCATCAATTCTTCAGTGCTCATCTTTCTTTATAGTCCAACTCTCACATCCATACATGATTACTGGAAAACAATAGCCTTAACTAGATGAACCTTTGTTGGTAAAGTGATGTCTCTGCTTTTTAATATGCTGTCTAGCTTGGTCATAACTTTTCTTCCAAGGAGTAAGCGTCTTTGAATTTCATGGCTGCAGTTACCATCTGCAGTGTTTTTGGGCCCCCCAAAATAAAGTCTGACACTATTTCCACTGTTTCCCCATCTATATGCCATGACATGATGGGACCATATGCCATGATCTTTGTTGTTTGAAAGTTGAGCTTTAAGCCAACTTTTTCACTCTCCTCTTTCACTTTCATCAAGTGGCTCTTTAGTTCTTCTTCACTTTCTGCCAAAAGGGTGGTGTCATCTGCATATCTGAGGTTATTGATATTTCTTCTGGTAGTCTCGATTCCAGCTTGTGCTTCATCCAGCCCAGTGTTTCTCATGATGTACTCTGCATAGAAGTTAAATAAGCATGATGACAATATACAGCCTTCACGTACTCCTTTTCCTATTTGGAACCAGTCTGTTGTTCCATGTCCAGTTCTGCTACTTCCTGACCAGCCCCCCAAGATAAAGTCTCTCATTGTTTCCATTGTTTCCCCATCTATTTGACATGAAGTGATGGAACCAGATGCCATGCATCTTAGTTTTCTGAATGTTGAGCTTTCTGCCAAATTTTTCACTCTCCTCTTTCACTTTCATCAAGAGGCTCTTTAATTCCTCTTTGCTTTCTATCATAAGGGTGACATTATTTGCATATATGAGGTTATTGATATTTCTCCCAGAAATCTTGATTCCAATTTGTCCTTCATCCAGCCCAGCATTTCACATGATTTATCTGCTGAGATTATCTTGGACCTGTCTAATTTACTGAATATTCTACTTCCTAGTTATTCAACCTCAAATTAGTAACTTTTTTTTACTATTAAAATGGTCAAACAAAATTACCCATAGAGGTGGCCAGAAAAAGCAGAAGAACTGAATATATCATTTAAGAATACAGAGTTTAGGAAAAACTCAATATTAAAATGATCATGTAAACATAGAGTGAAACTGGAGTAAACTTATGTTTTATAAATTGTTTTTGTAAGAAATCTTAGCAACTAGTTCTGTTCTCTTTTTAATCCTCCTACTTATAATGTTAAGGGTTTGTCAGAAATTTCTTTTAAGGTAAGAGATTGGGCTATAGATTGTCTTATCAATAACCCTTGTATTAGTGTGCTGTGATAATATGCATTAACTTGGTAGACAAGGAACCATTACAGTCTATCACTGCAGTGATCCGTATAGTGAAGACTCCCTAAGTACATGTTGACACAACACTGCAGCAGTGATCCATGAATTAAATATGCTTTGGAACCAAGTCATTACAAATTTAATGGGAAAATGCGCCAGTTCCCCTGAAAAATGCCAGCTTTGACGCTGTGATCAGTTCTTTCACACACACTTTTCCATTGTTTCTCAGCAAAGAATATTCTTCCTAAACCATTTGTGCTTATTGTTTAGTGTCTTCATCAACATTTAAAGTCCCATTTTAGATTTGCTATATTTGAAACTCCTTGAATGTCTCAGAAGAGATCGATGGAGTAATTGCACAATAGTATCCACACAAATGTAATTCTTTTTGTGAATAGTGGAAAGCACTATTTTATGCTTTTTAAGGACCAGGCATAAGTGCTCAATAAGACTAAAATGAAAGAAAATTAAAATTTTATTTGGGCCATTATTCAGTCCAACCTTCATCATAAAGTGTTCATGAAGTTGCTTTCATGGCAGAGTGAGCACAAGAAATGTGACAATGTTCCCTGGTACTTGGCATTTATTCCTTTTATTCCATCATTTTTTACATATATTAAATTTTTCATAATACTTGTTATACAAGATAAGAGTAGTAGTTTCTCAAATGTGTATAAAAGAGTTATATGTATTAGACTTACAAACACCGTTTACTCTGCCGAATATACTGGCCATTACTTCTGAAGAAAAAAGACGCCAATTATAAAAACAGAAATTGAAGAAAGGGAAAGGACTGAAGAATGAAGAAAGTTTGAAAGCATAGTGCCCAGAATAGCTGATCCAGATGTTCATCAGAAACGGGAAGGGGGAGTTAAAAAAAAAGAGGTAGAAGAGTAGAAAACAGTGAGAAGGAATTTAGACAAGATAAAAATATGTTCAGTGGCCTCACTTTAATCAATGAGCCAGGGCATTCTTTATTGTGCCTTGAAGGTGTGTTCAGAAGCAGGGACCTGAAGACCATGGAAAATAATTTAGATGTCTCATTGTGACATGATTCCTAGTCTTTTCCCACTAGAAAGTCCATTCTCCAATCCTTCCCCAAGCACCTGTCACTCAATTTTGTATTCTCTACTCTCCTTTTAGGCTGAGACTTTGCTCAGTTGGTAAAGAATCTGCCTGCGATGCAGGAGACCTTGGTTCAATTTCTGGGTTGGGAAGATCCACTGGAGAAGGAATAGGCCACCCACTCCAGTATCCTTGGGCTTCCCTTGTGACTCAGCTGGCAAAGAATCCACCTGCAATGGCGTAGACCTGGGTTCGATCCCTGGGTTGGGGAAGATCCCTTGGAGGAGGGAATGGCTACCCACTCCAGTATTCTGGCCTGGAGAACTCCGTGGACTGTATAGCCCATGGGTTGCAAAGAGTCAGACACAACTGAATGACTTTCACTTTGCCTTCCAATCCTTGAGTTCTTGAAAGCAAAGCAGACCAAAAAGCTGCTACCTTTATTTTTAATTTAATTCCCATTTCATTTGCTTTCCTTTGTACCTCTTCTGACTGTGTCATGTTTTTCTATCCTTATCTCTGTCCTTCTTTGACTTTTCTTCTCTTTACATTTTCAGAATCATAATATCTGGGATATTTCTGTGGGTGTTTGTTCAGGTGGAGGATGTGTCAGGGATCTGGCCACCCCTGTAACAATCTATGAATTCCAGGGATGATTCCGCTATTGTATTTCAGCTGCCTTGGCTTTCTCAAGGCTGAGTTGTTGAGAGGAGTAGAAGAGAATCAAAACTGGGATGTGTGTGTGTGAGAGAGTAGGAGGCAGTGGGGCAAGAAGCAGATGTGGTGAGTGAAGGCATCAGTGCTTCTGGTGCCATGGACCCAAGATGGGCATACAGTTGTCAGCGGGTGTGGCACATTCCACAAAGGTGAGAGATGAGGAGGCTGATGACTAGAACAAGAAAGGGAAAGAAAGCAGGAGGCAGGGGTGGGAAGAAGAGGTGAAACAATGCATAAAGGATTGGAATCGCTTAAGAAAGCATAGGAAATGGCAATCCACTCCAGTACTATTGCCTGGAAAATCCCATGGAGAGAGGAGCCTGGTAGGCTACAGTCCATGGGGTCGCAAAGAGCAGGACACGACTGTGACTTCACTCACTCACTACCTGCTCACTATTTTCCAGGGACTGTACAATGTGCTTTCACATACATTATCTCACTCATTTTTCAAAACAACCTTGTAAGATATATGCTGAGTGTCTTGGCTATGAAATTTTCAATTTCGGTAGTATTAGCAACTGAACCTCCAAATCTCCCTGGCTGCCTGAGAGTAAATGTGAGCAGTGATGACTGAGCAGAGTCCCACGAAATCTCAGCAGTGAGAGGGGGAAGAGGAGAATATCACTAGGTGGAGGAGAGCCAGTAACCTAATCTTTGGTGGAAAAAACTAAAAACATAATGGTATTCTCTGGGAGAAGTGGAAATTAATTGGGAGGGAGCATAAGGTAAATTTTGGGGGTGATAGTAATAATCTACCTCTTGATATTTCATATCAAAGTACTAAGAGTATATCTTTGAAAAATGGGTGATTAGGTCATACAGGTCACACATCCATCAAAACTTACTTAACGGTGCTGTTAAGATTTGTACATTTCATGGCACTACATTTAACTCTAAAATGATTTTTTTAAGAGTTATTTATGTTTGGTTGTGCTGGTTCTTTGTTACTGTGCAAGGGCTTTCTCTAGTTACAGAGAGTAACCGTAACTACTCTTCATGGTAGTGTGCACACTTCTCATTGCAGTGACTTCTCTTGCTGTGGAGTACAGGCTGTAGGCTTGTGGATTTCAGCGGCTGTGGCTCTCAGGCTTAGTTGCTTCTGGGTATGTGAGATCTTCTTGGGCTAGAGATTGAACCTGTGTCCCCTGCATTGGCTGGCAGACAACTCAACCACTACACCACCAGAGAAACCCCTAACCTTAAACATTTTAAGATAAAAATGATATATTTGCTGAAGGTTTAGATGGGAAATATACTGGTGCCTGCAATTTATTTTGAAATGCATTCAAAATATAGGTGGGTTGATGGACACATAGAGGGTTGAATAGGTGACTAGATATATGATAAAGAAATCTGGAAAAATGTTAATTGTGGAATTTTTGGTGACTAGAATAAACTATTCACTTAATTTTCCCCCAATTTTACTGTGTTTTTGGAAATTTTTATTAAAGGTAGTTGAAAAAAAAATGGAGATGATCAAAACCATCTTAGATTTTGTCTCTTAAAACTATTCAAACTATTCCCTGGCTTGCTGTGATGTCAAAGTGCCAGTTTTGTTTATGCATTGAAAGCTGAGGGTCTGTGTTGAGCTTGTACAGGCTCACTCATAATATAGGGATTTTTCTAGTGCTAAAAACTGAGGAAAACTGACCAGCTTGAATTTACTATTATACCACCTCTACTTTCTTGCAATCTATCATGGTCTGTGTAATGGCCTAAAGTGTCTTTGTTTTATGTGATTAAGGCATGTGTGCTTTTATGAAGAAATATATTTGTATTCTGTAACTGTTAAAGATTTAACCTGACAAAAGCATACCACCTGGAACTAATATATATATATATATATATATATATATATATATATATATATATAAAATTTATCTATTGGCTTTTCATTTCATCCATGTGCACCTGATTAAATTATAAATTCCTCAATGTAGGATCAATCTATTTATTTTGCACTGTCTATCCAAAGAATATTGTACAATACCACAGACACAAGGGATACTTAAATGATGATGGTGTTAATTATGTAGATCTTTAAAACATTTTTGAAATATTTAAGTAAGGACAGGACCATCACTAAATAGTATTAATTCACACAGAGTCAATAGTACAACCAACTCACTCAAATATACAATCTTTGATGTTTAAAAAAATTATTGTAGAAAGTACTGAATAGTTTTCACATTAGGCACTGGTTTTATTTTTATGCAGGAGAAAGAATCAGTAGCTAATGATGTCCATTTTGGACATAAGGTCCCCCTACACTCCCAATACGGAGAAGGCATTGGCACCCCACTCCAGTACTCTTGCCTGGAAAACCCCATGGATGGAGGAGCCTGGTAGGCCGCAGTCCATGGGGTCGCTAAGAGTCAGGCACAACTGAGCGACTTCACTTTTGTTTTTCACTTTCATGCATTGGAGAAGGAAATGGCAACCCACTCCAGTATCCTTGCCTGGAGAATCCCAAGGACAGAGGAGCCTGGTGGGCTGCCGTCTATGGGGTCGCACAGAGTTGGACACGACTGAAGTAACTTAGCAGCAGCAGCAGCAACACTCCCAATATATCTACCATAAGCTTGCCCATGAAAGGTAATAGCCTCTGGGGAAACAACCATCTACTTACCAGTGAGCCCCAGATAACAAAGATGAGATGAAATTATGTCTTAAGTAGTCATAGATGAGAGAAAAGTATACATGGATTCATAGCCTAAAATAATGATACTCTCTTAAACATGGTTTATCTTTTTAATTGCTAGGGTAAATGCTTAAAGTACACAAAAGTAGGCATTATTATCTATGAGTATAATAGGTCCTGAATGAACTTTTTGAACAATAATAATACTGTCTACCTTCTATATAAACTGTTCAGGACCAAATCGCAAATGAAAAGAAATTCCTTTACCAAATGACAATTGAATGTCACACATTTCTTCAAAAGTCAATAGGCCATGAATATATTTGAAGACCCCAAAGCATGCCTAAAAGTAAAATCAGAAAAACACCAGGGCACTTACCAAGAGCTCTCATGTTATTATTGCAAGCATTACAAATCCAAAAGGGTGAAGTCAGCTATCTTCAGAAAGTTTTCTGAGAAGGAATCAGTTCTGTACCAAGATATATAGACATTTGAGACATTACTGTTGAGATTAATGAAGCTGGATGTTAAGCATCAGGAAATGACCAACAGAAAAGATGATCACAGAAAAATCTTTTAATGTGTGACATGTGATGAAAATACACTGAAGGGACAGGGATAAATGAAATCTAGAAAATTACACTAGAGGCAGATGGAGGAAATGAAAACTTGTTAATATTTAATTTTTATCCAATGTATTATCTAAAATATGTAAAAAGATGTATGCATCCTGGTCTCTAGAAATTCAAAGGCACCCATCTGTTTTACCTTAGCTCAAATGAAACAAGACATTCATTAGGACTGCAAGCATCTTTTCCTCTCATGACATACTGACCAGAAAACATTATAACTGTTAATTTGCTTTTTTAGATATTGTGATACTGAGGAAGTAAAGTTGGTAGGAAATATGGGCATTCCAGTCCTTTACTTTCAAATTAATCAAATTTCTAGTCTCAAACCATCTTAAGCTTGTACATTCCATGGCTATAATTTAAAATTTACATAACCCCTGGATGAAAAGATATTAAATTTCAGACTTGTGGAGTGTCAACCTGAGCTATAACTGGCATTTACACAAGTGTTGTGTATTTATTTCTGAACTTCCCAAACAAATCAGTAAAACAAATGCCCATTTGTTAGGTTTTATTTAATATTTATGCCAATTCCAATCATCCCCTAAAACACATAGTTTCACCTAAACCCTTTTAGGAGTGTGCACACACCAATATAACTTTAATTTCCTGGCAAATAAACATATCCCTACCAATTATTTCAAATTATTTTCTACAAATGCATAAAACATGTAGTAAAATTTTTTGCTGTGAGTGTAACCATAATTTTTAACTAAAAAAAAAAAAACCTAATATGAGAGAGTGATGGGATATTCTTTCCCCCAAAGTCTTCTTTACAATTTAAGGTACAGTGAGGTTTGTTATTTGAAAAGACCCTGATGCTGGGAGAAATTGAAGGCAGGAGAAGGGGACAACAGAGGATGAGATGGTTGGATGGCATCCCTGACCCGATGGACATGACTTTAAGCAAACTCCGGGAGCTGGTAATGGACAGGGAGGCCTGGCATGCTGCAGTCCATGGGGTTGCAAAGAGTCGGACATGACTGAGCAACTGAACTGAGGTATGTTAGTCTTACTTGTAATTTTCAGTACTTTTCCAGCAGTGAGAAGAACATAATGTATAGCATCTATTGATAGTTACACATGTGACTATTTGATTTTAATGTATCAATCATAAGCCAAGATCCTGAATTAAGTAGATTTTTATTTTCAGACTCTGGCCTTGATCTACCTATGACACGCCAGCTAGTTAAGAATCTGTAATGAAGACTATTTAGCCCACATTGCTCAGGAAACATATTTACCACTCCACACATTCTGTGTTTTACCTTATTTACACCAGTTACATGTGCATCCTTTATTCTGTTCATCAACTTGGAGTCTAACTTAATTTACTGAAGAGTGAGCATTACTCACTCGACCTTAACATGGACTTGATTCCACTGTAACTATCGTAAACTAATTGTGCTATGTTGGATTTGAAGCTGATAATGATGTACAGTGACAGGTTTAACAAATTCTTGATTACCACATTCAATTACTTTTGGTGCATCCTACTTATGAGTGAGTAAAACACTTAATTCCTTTATAGTTGACAAAGAATATAAGATGAGATGATTCACTAGGGAGACTCCCAGGATAGGTCTTGCTCTCTAGATGTTATTAAACAACTCTATCTGTATAGCTTCAGAGGTAGATGTTAGAATCTAGTTGCGCTATAGAAAATATACTGTCTATTTGCCACATCTTCCTATCTGGAAATAGATTTTCCAAAATGCTGAGATTTGCATTAATATATATGTCAGCAAGTTAATGTTTGTGGCTTGTGAATTCATAAGTAAAAATGAGGTTATTTTTATTTTTGATCAGTGATAATGAGTAATTTATTATCAGTGATAATGAATGATATGAATAAATTATTATTTGTTTTATAATTGACTCATTTCTGAGTCTACATGTATCAACACTATCTTGTTAAAAAGAACAAGGATTTTAAAAATAAAATGATAATCATTTTAATTATATATCTGCAATTCTCCATAGGTAAGTTTAGCTAACAGGAAAATTTACTTAGAAAATTTCACTCTTTGAGCCCACAGAAAACAAAAATATTTATTAAAAGATATTTTAGGGTATATTTATAGAAGAACAGTTCATTTTATTTTATCAACCTAAAGATCTTATCAGAAACAGTGGAGAGTGACAGTTTGTGTTTGAAACTTTAATGGCTGTTGCTCAGTCGTGTCTGACTTTTTGTGACCTTATGGACTATAGCCCACCAGACTCCTCAGTCCAGGGAATTCTCCAGGCAAGAATGTTGGAGTATGTCACCATTCCTTTCTCAGGGGATCTTCTTGACCCAGAGATTGAACCCAGGTCTCTTGCATTGCAGGCAGATTCTTTACCATATGAGCCACCAGGAAAGCCCAAAACATATTAACCCATATATCAAATAGTGGCTCATTGCCTCTTAGGAAACATGATATAATTATATCTGCATTGGTTAGGGTCTGTTCTTTCTTTCAACCTTCTTTATCAAGAAGTAGGTATTTGAATAATACTGACATTTATTATTTTGCTTATTTTGGTTTTTATATTTCTGAGTAATGAGATGTGTTGAAAGGGCTACTTCTTAGGTTTTGTGTGGGACATCTGGTTTGTCATGGGATATATATATCCAGCAGGACAATAGTTAAAAGTGATGCATGAAAGGTCTAAATGTCTCTGAATAACTTTGCTAAAAGGTGATTTTATTTATTTATTTGAAGCAGTGTGGTTGATTTAAAATGTAACATTACAAGGTGGTTTTAAAATCCACCCCACGTTGGTCAGAGTGTCATGATTTATATTCCTTGAAAATATTGACATATCCTAGAGGAACATGTAGCTGATATTGTAACTAGTAATACAATGTTTCTGTCATAATTAGCGATGCATGTTTTACTAGATTGTTTATTAGTTTGTTCTAAAGTTGTCCTTCTTCAAAAGTCTGCCCGCAGCCCCAACCTAGACTTTGAAACTGCTTATTTGCAAGATTTACGCATTTGTATTCTTCTAGGGAAAGTATGATTTAAAACTAATGTTATGCTCTAGATGTTTGTGATTTAATGTTGTAATTTAAGATCTAGTTCTGATGCAGGCATCTGGGATCCTTCTCCGTGGTAGGTGCTATTGTGACTGTCCCCATCTCCTCATCCCACTGCACCACCTCTAGCAGCTGTACCTGTTGACTTTTAATAGCTCGTACGTGCCCTCTTTTGACTGACACAGGAATGCACAGATAACCCCCGTGGCTCAAGGTGGGTGCAACTCTATGGTGCAGCTCATGCTCTGTAACTCCTCATAGCACTGGGCTGAAATTTGTCTCTCAGACAGACTGCATTTATGCTTAGCTTTTCCTTTGCCCTATTCTGCTTGCCTCATTCCCCTTCTCCAGAGAGCGTACCTCCAGTAAATCACTTTCACAAGAACCTTCATTTTATGCTGTGCTTCTACAGAATCCAACCCAGGACACTTCAGATAAGATATACAGTTTAAGAGTTAGTCATTCAGAAGAACTTCATAATGTTCTTTATATGTATTTAGTATTGTGCAGTTGGCAGAAATTATTAACAGAGTGTTTTGTATATCTGGGACCCAGATTCTATGAGTGTTACAAAATTCTATCCTTAATATGAGCATGAAAATGTGTCAAACATGTATCTTTACATTTAAAATGGTGGTCTGAGAAACTCTCTCATGTAAGTCATGTTTGATCAATGGAGGCTATAAACAATTGTGAAAAAAATAGAGGCTATAGGCATTGAGATTGAGTCTTTATAGTGGTTTTCCCTATTTTTCTTGAATTAAAAAATTTTTATTAATCAAATGTATAGGTATATATGGATCAGTTACATGTATACATAAATCCACTCTTTTTAGGGTTCTTTTCCCATTAAGAATAGGGTGTATTTGTCAATCCCAATCTACCAATTTGCCCATCTCCCTTTACCTCTCTGTGGTTTTCTTGATGAGAACTTTGGGCATCTAAATTCTCTCTGGTTTATGTCACTCACCAGAACATTTTACAATGATGATAAATAGTGAAAATTCACCCCTGATACACTATATGTTGATTATTATTTAGATATTCACTAGAAATTATTTTGACAATTCTTTGGACGAATGTGTCTGTGCTTAGTTGCTCAGTCATGTCTTACTCTTTGTAACTGTATGGACTGCCACCCACCAGCCTCCTCTGTCCATGGGGATTCTCCAGGCAAGAACACTGGAGTGGATTGCCATGCCCTCCTCCAGGGGATCATCTCAACCCAGGAATCGAACACACTGCAGGCAGATTCTTTACTGAGCCACCAGGGAAGCCCCTTTAGGGCATAATTATCTTCAGTCACAGAGATAAAGAAACTGAGGATCTAACTCTTTACTTATCACAGTGTCACAGATCTTCTAAGTCTCAAAGTAGGAATTCAAACATAGATTTATTGGATTTCTCAGCCTAGGCATTCAGCATTGTAACACTTTACCTGTCTGTATGTTCTAAGTGTCCAGTTCAGTTCAGTTCAGTTCAGTGGCTCAGTTGTGTCCGACTCTTTGCGACCCCATGAATCGCAGCATGCCAGGCCTCCCTGTCCATCACCAGCTCCCGGAGTTCACTCAGACTCATGTCCATCGAGTCAGTGATGCCATCCAGCCGTCTCATCCTCTGTTGTCCCCTTCTCCTTCTGCCCCCAATCCCTCCCAGCATCAGAGTCTTTTCCAATGAGTCAGCTCTTCTCATGAGGTGGCCAAAGTATTGGAGTTTCAGCTTTAGTATCATTCCCTCCAAAGAAACAGAGGGCAATTAACCTGATGGAGGTGTTGTAATAGACATAGGCTAGGACAGGCTCCTGACTCTTTGCGACCCCATGGGCTGTATCCTACCAGGCTCCTCTGTCCATGGGATTTTCCAGGCAGTAGTTCTGGAGTGGATTGCCATTTCCTCCTTCAGGGGATCTTCCCAACCCAGGGATCGAACCTGGGTCTCCTGCATTGTAGACAGACGCTTTACTGTCTGAGCCACAGGGAAGTCCTTAGGACAGGAGGACAGAGCAATAATTGGCTTGCTTTTTCAATTCCTTATTTTCCACATAGTGTTTTGCTTCTCTGCTGAAATAACCGTGTTTTTTTTTTTTTTGCACTGAGTAGTGTTTGCAAAATTTTCATTAGTATTTATAGTAATTTTTTGTTGTTCTTATAATCAGTTGCCACAGTTAGTGCCTAAAACCACTGAAATTTTTATCCTAAAATTTTGTATGTTAGAAGTCTGATATAGGTCTTATTGGGCTAAAGTTAGTGTTTATAGGGCTGGGTTTTTCTCTGGAGGATCTAAGAGAGAATTGGTTTGCTTGCTTGTTCCAGCTTTTAGAGGCTGCACATATTCTTTGGCTGGTGGCTCCCTTCCTTTAGGTTCAATGCCAACACATATCCCTCTGACTCTTCTTCATAATGTCTTTTTCTCTGACCATAGCCAAAAGGATTCCTGTTTTCAATGACTGATGTAGTGAGATTGATTACCACCTACATAGTGCAGAATAGGACTATATGATGGTCTTTTGTCTTAATCATGTCTGTGAAGTCCCATTTGCCATGAACAGTGACACAGTCAACAGTTCCAGGGATTATGCCTTGGGCATCTTTGGGAAGAGAGCATTATTCTTTGCAACAATAGAAATGCATTAATATTTTTCATCAGTATATTTTTTCAGCATAATGAGATACCTAATTTTTAGAGGGATCTTTTTTCTTATCTAATTTTTTCCTAGTGTTTCCTATTCTACTCCTACCTCTACCAGGCAGATATTGGGAACAAGTATGACAGTCCCAAGCTAGGTCATAATGGCATCCAATAGAATGTTCTCTTGTTTTTCTCAGAACAAAGTCCTTTAAGGAAGCAAAGTCTAAGGGAAGAACCAATGAAACAATGTGTAATTAGACATAGTCCTCAGTATCTGCAAAGGATTGGTCCCAGGAGCAACTGTAAACATCAAAATCCACAGACGCTGAAGTCCCATATATAAAATGATGTAGTACAAGGGATACAGTCAGCCCTCTATATCGTGGATTCTAATAGTACCATTCCATCTGAGGTTGGTTGAATTTGGGGATGTGGAACCCATGGATAGAGAGCTGATTATAAGGGATTCTCTAGTAGGACAGCAGTTGTAATTGTACTCCCTGGTGAGAATCAGGCCCCTTGAATGTAGGTGAGAACTGTGAGTTAATGGGCTATTATTATATCAGTAATTAAGTTACTGTGCTTGGCAAAGGAGGAAGTATTTAGCAGGTGTAAGTAAGGTTCCTAATTGGATGGCTCTAAGTTAATCAAAAGGAGATTATCATGGGAGGGCCTGACCTAATGAGATGAAATCTTTAAAAAGGATTTAGAAGTCAGAGATGAAAGAAGTCAGGGAGAGGGAAAAAGCAGCAGATGCACTCCCGCTGGCTTTGAAGAAACAGATTGTGGACGGGCCATGTGGCAGGGAACATGGACAGCCTTTAATTGCCAAAGGTCTCAGTCTCCCAATCATAGAAACTGAATTCTGCCAAAAATGGTGAACTTAGAAGATCCTGAGACCCAGATGAGATTGCAGCTCCAACTAATATCTTGACTTCCCCTGGGGAGACACTGAGCAGAGGGTCTCTTTCATCTGAGTCCAGACTACTGCTCCAAGGAACCCGTGAGATAATAAATTTGCATTAAGCTACTATGTTTGTGATGGTTTACTATATAGCAATACGAAACTAATACAGTAGCCAATATTCATTAAAGTCTTTTAATATAACAGGACACCTATGTAATATCCATTTCTGTACAATGGATATCACATAGATAATTTTATTTAATACAGTAGCCTTATGAAGCAAAATCTATAGTTTTTAAAATTTTACAGATGAGAAAATTAAGCATTAGAGAGGTCAGAACACTTGGAGCAGGTCACAGAGTTGACTGATGAAGGAATTTGGATTTGACTTTGAGCTTTAATCACTTTGTTAGATTATGTTCTTTAATGTGAAACATTCCACAAAATATGCAAGTCCGTTTTGTCCCGATTACTGCCTTTTCAACTGTTGTCTTTATCTTGTACACATCCAACAAAAAGTGATAAATACTATAGAATAAGTAGCCTTTGATGAAATCCATTTTTTTACATGAATTCGTGGGAAGATCTTTTTACAGACACTTCACCAATTATAGAAGAAAGTCTTCTGAAAATAAATCCTTTTTAAAAAGTTACTTAATTGCTATTTTACCTAGAAGAAGAACAATCTATTTCCATCTATCAGGTGGTAATGAGAAGTCATTATCTTGCACTCTTCTTTAATTAACATCAATCCTGATTAGTCAGAATAAATTAGGCTCTTTGTCTTTTTCCATAGTTGTGGTTCTTCTGGTACAGGAGCCATTCAATTATGTGTTATCATGTGTTATCACTTACAAAAGATGTCAGTATAATTACATTACTGTATTTCAAATTCTAGTTCTAAACATATTTCAGTGTTAAAATGTAAGTTTTCTGTTTCCTTTTTCCCCTTCATATGCAGGGAAGTAATGTTCTATCAGTTTGTCTCATATTAAAAACAAAATACTCAAAGGTTAATAAGGCTTGGGGATTTTAATAGCTATCATTCATTATAATATGCCTTGAACACAAGAGTAGAAATAGCAGGGGTATTAATTGACTGTTACTACAAATTGGAGGGGAGGGTTGCAGTGAAGGACAGAATTATTCTTAAAGGTTTTGAACATTCAAATTTATAGTTTGGCATATCCACATGGATATTATGGCCATTATTTAAAACATTATTCTCCATTTTTTAGGTTTTATGTATGCATTGATTTAGCCACTGTTTGGTTGGCTTTATGATTAAAATCATCCTCCCTCCCACTGATCACTAAAAAGGAAATTATGTAAATTCAGCTTTAGCTTTTTGGATGGGGATGGAAGTGGGTCTTCAGGTCCTACATTACCTAAAATGGAAATAATTATTGGCTGCTACCCAGATAAGCTAGAATGAGAACAAACACACATCATGCCCCTGCAACCTCATCTTAGAAGTATTTTCTGGCTTAGAAGTCTATCGGTTTGAACTGATACATCAGTTGTTCAATACATCAGTTTGTTCAATACATCAGTTTGAACAAAAATGAAATTGTACCATATCTAACAATCCACTGTAGATAAAACTTTATTCTCTAGACATATTTAGAAAACCCTTTAAGATGAAGAACTGTAGCAGGGGGAATTTCCAGGACTATACAGCACGTATCAGGATAAAAATGATACTGATATGCTGCTCTGGCAGCAATTACAAATCATACTTTTTAGTGCGGCTCTACTTTTCTTTCTATCCTTCTTTTGCTTTCACATTCTCAACAGTTTAGCACTTCTTCAACGTCTTATCAGTCACAACATCCAATCTGCCTTTCTTTAACTATAGAAATCTACCTGAAATTATTTTTGCTCTAAGAATTTTAGGTTGTGTTCTTTTCTGTGACATTTATTTGGTATTTTCAAGGTTAACTGATCATGTTGAAACATAAATGAAAGCAAAATAGTCTTCATCTTTCTTGAGCTAGCAGTGTTGCAGACCATAGACTTTTCCCAGGAGAAACCAGGCTCTTTTTGTAACTAAAATGACTTTTACTGGAATCGTTTTCTCTGTTTCCAAAATATTTGACATGGCTGTCTGACAAAAAGGAATTTATGTTTGGTCATTTCAACATTATTAAATCTTAAATATTGTCTTCTCTGCTCTAATAGCAGTTATTTAGAAATAAAATCAGGGAGGGGAATGGAAGAATGCCTTGTGGATTTTGCATCCTTCTACAAATAAAGTGTGGTTCTATTAACACAGAGAAGAAAATATCAGTGCTATTGTAGAAATTTGAATATCAGGAGTAAAACAGACCAGGTATTTAAAAGCAAAACTTACATTATAAAGCTTGAATCACAAATCTTAATATTTAATAATTAATTCAGTGTAATAACCATTTGAAATTTAGAAATTCAGTTCTTTTAAATAAAATCAAGACTTGTTGAGCATGTGCTTTGTACTTTGTGAACTGAGTGATTACAATTCGGATGGGCCAAAGGATCTATATATGACACACATATTTTTAAAAATCCCAGGATAATTTTGGAAGAAGTCATAGGAGACCCAACAGAAAACTTCCTTAATTTTGTTACAGTTTCTAAACAAATGAGCTTACTTCCTGCAAGCCTGTGAGATGCCCCTGGACCTCGCACAGAGCCTCATTCAGCATTCAGTCCATATTTGCTCAGTTGAAACAGCCTTATTTAAGAGGACATGGGTTTATTTTTCACAATCTTGTAACCCTAGCCTCTAGTAGAACACCTGAGACATTAATAATAAATGCTGACATATTTTTTCCAAACAAAAAGATTTGGCTGTGTTTCCTGAATTCCATTTTAACCTTGAGTACAATGTGTTATTTTTCAGCCTGATTCTGAGTCTTCATGAAATTACAAGGTACATTAAAAAAAAAAAATCCAGGTGGCAGGAATTAGAAAACGTGTGTTAATCTTAGAAGGAGACTGCTAATGAAGAAATTTTTATAAGCTCATAAAACAGTGCTTTATAAAAGCGTTGTCTGAATACCATCTGCATTGAAATTACTTGCATTACTGGCCCATTTTGGGACTGTTGAATCAGAATGTCTAGAGGTAGGGCTGAAAACCAATAGTTTTTCCAAGGTCACTGGGTGAAAGTTTTGTACCCTAATGCTTTGCTATTCAAAGCATGGTCTTCAGATAAGTGGCATCTATAACAAGTAGGAGCTTGTCACAAATGTTTAAGTTTCAGACCCCACACCACAGCTACTGCCTCAGAATCTCCATGTGAACAAGGTCCCCAGGGTACTTAATTGCGCTTTAGAATTTAGGAATCTGAAGTTTCAGAACCACCATTTCCATCTTAAATTGTAAATTGACTTACATGCTCAAGGATCCATTTATCAGTTTCTACTGTCAGAACGTGTGGATCACAGCCTTGCCATGGTGAAGGGGCTTGCATAACTCAGTGAAGCTATGCAAGGCCATCCAAGATGTATGGGTCATAGTGAAGGGTTCTGATAAAATGTGGTTCACTGGAGGAGAAAATGGCAACACACTCCAGTATTCTTGCCGTGAGAACCCCATGAACAGGATAAAGAGGCAAAAAGATATGACACCAGAAGATGAGCCTCCATGTTGGAAAGTATCCAGTATGCTATTGGGGAAGATCAGAGGGCAATTACTAATAGCTTCAGGAAGAATGAACTGGTTGGGCCAAAGCAGAAGTGAAACTCAACTGTGTAAAATTTCCATTATAGAGAACAATATTGCATAGGAACCTGGAATGTTAGGTCCATGAATCAGGGTAAATCAGCATGTGGTCAAGCAGGAGATGGCAAAAGTGAACATCAACATCTTAGGAATCAATAACTAAAATGGATGGGAATGGGAGAATTCAATTCAGATGACCATTATATCTACTACTGCAGGCAAGAATCCCTTAGAAGAAATGGAGTAGCCCTGATAGTCAACAGAAGAGTCCAAAATTCAGTACTTGGGTACAACCTCAAAAAAGCCCAAATGATCTCAGGTTGTTTCCCAGGCAAACCATTCAATATCACAGTAATCCAAGTCTATGCCCCAACTGCTGATGCCAAAGAAGCTGAAGCTGGCTGGATCCATAAAGACTTACAATACCTTCTAGAACTAACACCAAAAAAAGGTGTCCTTTTCATCATAGAGGATTGAAATAACAAATGTAGGAAATCAAGAGATACCCAGAACAACAGAGAGTTTGGCCTTGGAGTACAAAATGAAGCCATACAAAATTTAAGAGTTCTGTAGAGAACATGCTGGTCATAGCAAGCACATTTTTCCAACAACCCAATAGATGACTTTACACATGGACATCACCAGATGGCCAAAACCAAAATCAGACTGATTATGTTTCCTGCAGTCAAAGATGGAGAGGCTCTATATAGTTATCAAAAACAAGATGTGGAGCTGACTGTGGCTCAGATCATGAGCTGCTATTACAATTCAGGCTTCAGTTGAAGAAAGTAAGGAAAACCACTAGACAATTCAGTTCAGTTCAGTTCAGTCACTTAGTCGTGTCTGATTCTTTGTAACCACATGGACTGCAGCACACTAGGCCTCCCTATCACCAACTCCCAGAGTTTACTCACACTCATGTCCATTGAGTTGGTGATGCCATCCAACCGTCTCATCCTCTGTCGTCCCCTTTCTTCTCCCACCTTCAATCTTTTCCAGCATCAGGGTCTTTTCAAATGAGTCAGTTCTTCGCATCAGGTGGCCAAAATATTGGGGTTTCAGCTCCCAAGTGTCTTCTCCAACAACACAGTTCAAAGCATCAGTTCTTCAGTGCTCAGCTTTCTTTATAGTCCAGCTCTCATATCCATCCATGACTACTGGAAAAACCATAGCTTTGACTAGATGGACTGCTGTTGGCAAAATAATGTCTCTGCTTTTTAATATGCTATCTAGGTTGGTCATAACTTTCCTTCCAAAAGGTAGCATCTTTTAATTTCATGGCTGCAATCACCATCTGCAGTGATTTTTGGAGCCCCCCAAAATAAACTCTGTCACTGTTTCCAAGTTTCCCCAGCTATTTGCCATGAAGTGATGAGACCAGATGCCATGATCTTTGTGTTCTGAATGTTGAGCTTTAAGCTAACTTTTTCACTGTCCTCTTTCACTTTCATCAAGAGGCTCTTTAGTTTCCTTATTTTCTGCCATAAGGGTGGTGTCATCTATATATCTGAAGTTATTGAAATTTCTCCCAGCAATCTTGATTCCAGCCTGTGCTTCCTCCAGCCCAGCGTTTCTCATGAGGTACTCTGCATAGAAGTTAAATAAGCAGGGTGACAATATACAGCCTTGATGTACTCCTTTTCCTATTTGGAACCAGTCTATTGTTCCATGTCCAGTTCTAACTGTTGCTTCCTGACCTGCATACACATTTCTCAAGAGGCAGGTCAGGTGGTCTGTATTCCCATCTCTTTCAGAATTTTCAACAGTTTGTTGTTATCCACAAATTCAAAGGCTTTAGCATAGTCAATAAAGCAGAAATAGATGTTTTTCTGGAACTTTCTTGCCTTTTTGATGATCCAATGGATGTTTGATCTCTGATTCCTCTGCCTTTTCTAAAACCAGCTTGAACATCTGGAAGTTGATGGTTCACATATTGCTGAAGCCTGGCTTGGAGAATTTTGAGCATTACTTTACTAGAGTGTGAGATGAGTTCAATTGCGCATTAATTTGAGCATTCTTTGGCATTGCCTTTCTTTGGAATTGGAATGAAAACGGACTTTTTCCAGTCCTGTGGCCAGTACTGAGTTTTCAAAATTTGCTGGCATATTGAGCATAGCACTTTCACAGCATCATCTTTTAGGATTTGAAATAGCTCAGCTGGAATTCCATCACCTCCACTAGCTTTGTTCGTAGTGATGCTTCCTAAGGCCCACTTGATCTCACAGTCCAGGATGTCTTGGCTCTAAGTGAGCAATCACACCATCGTGATTATCTGGGTCATGAAGATCTTTTTTGTATAGGTCTTCTGTGTATTCTTGCCACCTCTTCTTAACATCTTTTGCTTTTGTTAGGTCCATACCATTTCTGTCCTTTATTGAGCCCATCTTTGCATGAAATGTTCCCTTGGTATCTCTAATTTTCTCGAAGAGATCTCTAGTCTTTCCTAATCTATTGATTTCCTCTATTTCTTTGCATTGATCACTGAGGGAGGCTTTCTTGTCTCTCCTTGATATTCTTTGGAATTCTGCATTCAAATAGGTATACCTTCCCCTTTCTCCTTAGCTTTTTGCTTTGCTTCTTTTCTCAGCTATTTGTAAGGCCTCCTCAGACAGCCATTTTGCTTTTGTGCATTTCTTTTCCATGGGGATGGTCTTGATCCCTGTCTCCTGTATAATGTCACAAACCTCCATCCATAGTTCTTCAGGCACTCTGTCTATCAGATCTAATCCCTTGAATCCATTTTCCACTTCCACTGTGTAATCTTAAGGGATTTGACTTAGTTCATATATAAATGATCTAGTGGTTTTCCCTACTTTCTTTAAATCTGAATTTGGCAATAAGGGGTTCATGATCTGAGCCACAGTCAGCTCTCGGTCTTGTTTTTGCTGATTGTATAGAGCTTCTCCATCTTTTTCTGCAAAGAATATAATCAATCTGATTTTGGTGTTGACCATCTGGTGATGTCCATGTGTAGAGTCTTCTCTTGTGTTGTTGGAAGAGGGTTTTGCTATGACCAGTGCGTTCTCTTGGCAGAACTCTATTAGCTGTTGCCCTGCTTCATTCTGTACTCCAAGGCCAAATTTGCCTGTTACTCCAGGTGTTTCTTGACTTCCTGCTTTTACATTCCAGTCCCCTATAATGAAAAGGACATCTTTTTAGGGTGTTAGTTCTAGAAGGTCTTGTAAGTATTCATAGAACCATTCCACTTCAGTTTCTTCAGCATTACTGATTGAGGCATAGACTTGGATTACTGTGATATTGAATGGTTTGCCTTGGAAATGAACAGAGATCATTCTGTCATTTTTGAGACTGCATTCAAGTACTGCATTTTTGAACTTTTATCGACTATGATGGCTACTCCATTTCTTCCAATGGATTCTTGCCCACCGTCGTAGATATAATGGTCATCTGAATTAAATTCACCCATTCCAGTCAATTTTAGTTTGCTGATTCCTGGAATGTTGACATTCACTCTACAGAAAAGTAACCAATCTAATCACATGGACCACAGCCTTGTCTAACTAAATGAAACTATGAGCCATGTGGTCTAGGGCCACCCAAGATGGACGGGTCATGGTGAAGAGTTCTGACAAAATATGGTCCACTGGAGAAGGGGATGGCAAACCATTTCAGTATTCTTGCCTTGAGAACCCCATGAACAATATGAAAAGGCAAAGAGATAGGACACTGTAAGATGAACTCCCCAGGTTAGTAGGTACCCAATATGATACTGGAGATCAGTGGAGAAATAACTCCAGAAAGAATGAAGACAGTTCAGGTGTGGCTTAAATAAAATCCATTATGATTGTACAGTGGAAGTGATAAATTTATGAGATTAGATCTGATAGATTACCTGAAGAAGTATGGATATAGATTGGCAAGATAATATAGGAGGCAGTGATCAAAACCATTCCAAAGAAAAAGAAATGCAAGAAGGCAAGGTGGTTGTCTGAGGAGGCAAATAGAAAAGGAAAAAGTGGAAACAATGACAAATTTTATTTTCTTGGGCTCCAAAATCTCTGTGACAGTAACTGCAGCCATGAAATTAAAAGACACTTGCTCCTTGAAAGAAAAGCTATGAGAAACCTAGACAGCATATTAAAAAACAGAGATGTCACTTTGTTGACAAAAAAAACAGAGATGTCACTTTGTTGACAAAGTTCATGTAGTCAAAGCTATGATTTTTCCAGTAGTCATGTACAGATGTGAGAGTTGGACCATAAAGAAGGCTGAGCACCAAAGAATTGAAGCTTTCAAATTGTGGCACAGGAGAAGACTCTTGATTGTCCCTTGGACTGCAAAGAGATCAAACCAGTCAATCCTAGAGAAATTAACCCTGAATATTCATTGGAAGGACTGATGCTGAAGCTACTTTGGCCACCGGATGTATGAACTGACTCACTGGAAAGATCCTGATTCTAGGAAAGATTGAAGGCAAAAGGAGAAGGGGACAGTAGAGGACAAGATGGTTAGGTAGGATCACCGACTCAGTGGACATGAATTTGAGCAAACTCCAGGTAATAGTGGAGGACAGAGGATGCTGGAGTGCTGAAGTCTATGGGTTCACAAAGAGTCAAACATGACTTAGCGACTGAACAACAACTATCAGAACACACACTCACTCTGTTCCCTGCTGTAACTAGAAAAAAAGATAACCTATTGTTCAACCTTACTCCCATTAGCATATGAGATAATATTACTGTTTTTCTCACTGGCCTGCAGGTTCCAAGTGGACAACAACAGTATTTTTCCAACATCTAATGCTTACACAGAGTGAGTACTTAATAAATGTTGAATGGATAAATGGAAACTATGCTCAGATTTGAGGGGGTATGCATTTCTAAAGAGAAAGAAAAGCAAGACAATTTTTGTTGTTAATGGCTGCAATTCTAATTTTTCTTGTTCCCTGTTGATGTGTAAATTGACTCTAATGGGAAGGTTACACATATTTTTGTGAACTTCATAACACTGTCTAACCACATCACTAACCACCAAATTTTGCACGAAAATATACCATAAATTCACTCCAACAGTTTTTCCAGCTCTCCTTGCAGAGCTCCTTGCATTTACCATTACATTTAGCCAGGTCTTGCTTTTCTGTGCCTCTCAAATCACTACCCCAAACTATGCAATTCCATAGCCATACTTCTAATGCCCTAGTCAGCTACGGGAGCTTCCCAGGTGGTGCATTGTAAAGAATCTGCCTGCCAATGCAGGAGACACAGGAGACATGGGTTTGATCCCTGGGTTGGCAAGACCCCCTGCAGGAGGAAATGGCAACCCATTCCAATATTCTTGCCTGAAAAATTCCATGGACATTGAAGCCTGGTGGGCTTCAGTCCATGAGGGTGCAAAGAGTTGTAAATGACTGAGCACACGCATACCACAGGTAAAGTCTTGGTAACCAGGCATATGGAGGAAGGAGAGACAGAAGGAAGTGACCACAGGCTGGGAGAAGCAGGGGGTCAACAAAACTGATATTTATAGATCTTTTCTCATTTTCAGTCTCAAGGCAATGGTCCAGGTAATTGAAGCCATGTAAATCTGAACTTTGGATAATTGATACATATTATTTTTCAACTATATCTATCAAATAATCTTTCTGATGCTCTTATTTATGTCTTATATATATATATCACCCCAGGTAAATAGAATCTTTCTAAAAATCAAATACTGTCAGTTCTCATTATTTATGATAGTTAAATAGTCTATAAAGTCACTGCAAATATTGAATTAGGGGATACTGAAGCATCACTCAAGGGGAAATGGCAGGATTAGGTTCCTGGGAACCACTGTCAATATATAACCTTGTTTTATGTGCCTTTCTGCTTAAAAACTCCTTTTTAAATATACTAATGATTCATCAAAATTTATTTCAAAGCCAATAATGCTATAACTCACATTTGAGTGAAGCTTACCCAACATGGGTGCTTTTTCCATTAGGCATGTCACAACCTTCTTGCACTTAGGAACACTAGATAGCAATTTAGCACTGCATTTGGGGGCTATTATAAACAGCAAAACTGCCTACAAAAAGCATTACAAAATGTGAGAAACATGGCAAAGTAAACCTTCAACAGGACACGTGATTACACTGTGAGACTTGAAATATAAGACAGAGGTTGCCTTTAACTGGGAATGTACATCTGGTGGCTCAAAATTTTCCATCTTTTGTGTAACCAAGAATAAATTTTAGCAAGTAAATCATCTAAAAAATGTGGAATTTGCAAACAACATGAACCAGCTATACCATGTTTCTGTGTTCAGGGACTTTCCATACTGTTAAGTACCATCTGTAGAGAGGTACATATTGAATTTAAACAGTGAGTCTATCTTTTTCACGGATACAAAAGTTTTTGAACCTATGATTGACAAGTGAGGATTAGGTGATACATGTTTTAATGTATAAATCTAAAACATTATATAAAAACACACAAAAATATCTGACCATGCTCCAAGCAAATATAACTAAAATTTGTGCTAGAATTCTGCTGAGAACTTCACATATATAGTCTTTGTGGTGGCTTAAGGTAGTGAAGTCCTATATTCATACCTATAATGTGTCATTTATTTTCTTTACTAGAATGGATTAAATTTATAGTGCTTCTTTGTTTAAAACAACTCTTGACCTTATTTATTGTGATACTAGTAAAATTTAGTGATGATGAGAGCACTGGTTAAATATATGTATGAGAGAGAGTCAGTGTTCTGTTTAGTTTATACAACCATGTTATTCAATCACTGGTTTCTGCATCTATTTTTCATTATATTCTTATGTACTGTAGCTCCCATGTCTGTCCTAAATTTTCTGACATATAAATTGTTAATATATGTCTATTTTTATACTTATGCACAAATTCTGAATTTAATACTTTTCGCATGTTTTTCTAACACATAAAGCCTAAAGTACTTTTTGTGTCTTTGAAAAATTACTTAAATGTTAAAGATAACAATGAGGCTTACAATTGCAGTCATTGTCTCTTTCCTGTAACTGTGCTTCCACAAATTAGCTTCTAGTCTGAATCTAGCTGTTTGAAGCATACTCCTCCACTTTCATCTTTTATCTTTCCCAGTTCCGCCTTTCTCCTTCCGCCTCACCTTCCCCTACTTTTCTGTCTTTGTTCCTCCCCTACTTCTCTCTCCCTTCCTCTCTCTCTTTCTCTCTATGCACAACACATACACACATACACACACACACACATTTAGGTAATTTGGGGCCTTTGAAGTATCATAGAAATCCTGTTTACAGAAGATCATTTGAGATAAGATGAATCTTTTATTTCAGCCCTTTATCACTATTTTGTCTGCCTCATTGAACTAAAATAAAATATGACAGGGTTCAGCATTGTTAGTAGTCTTGCTTTTGGTAAAGCCCCAAACTGGAACTCCATAATGTGAACAGAGAATCAGATTAGTAACTTATTTGCAAATCAATGATTTGTCTTATTTCCATGCTACATGTGAAGTCCTCTTAATTCTATGCCCATAAAGTCTTAATTTCTCTGGCATCTGTCATCATGTTTTACCATATCATGCCAATTCATCCTGCTATAAAAGCTATAAAATGCAGGAAGCTTGTATAAGTCTAGAAAGAGCTATTCATCACTTTTTAAAATGAAACAGAATATCTTTATTCACAGTATTGGCGTTGTGCCAATCGAATATATGAAATAGCATTGCATCAGCAGGCTGTAACTGGCATTTCTTGCTGATGCTAAATTTATCATCAGGAAACTAAGACAAGTGAGAGAACAATAGTCTGTAGTCCCAATTTGCTAGATAATCGCTATCATTGTACTAGCACTTTTGTGAGTTAAAAGTTATGATTTTGACCCTAACTGTCTATACTGTCAGTTCCAGTACTGCACACGTATCCATATTCTTTTAACTTTCAAAAAGTTTGATTTTATTAATCAGCATACAGTAGGGCAAAGGGCATCACTGTAGCTGTAAGTGAGACATGTATTGTCTAAACTGTTTGGTGACGATCTGGCCTAGCTCCGTTCTAGGGGCAATAGTTGAGCATGAACTCTGGGCTCAGCAGCCTGGGTTCCAATTCTGCACCCCGACCCCCAACAGTGAGTAAGGCCAAGGTACCATGAACACTGTTAATCAATGAGGAAGCTATAAAGAGGCATAAGACCCAACTCTTGCCCTGACAAAGTTTTTAGGTAAGGTCTTTGATCAATAGATATTGAAAATGTGAAAGTGTAACCTCTTCCTACTCTACCCAGAGCAATACTTAGGCAAGTTAGAATGGGTTGTGCTATACATATAATCTGGGTTTTTAATTTAAGAGAACCACTTAACTAGCTAAGCACTTATAAGTACTGGATTCAGTTAAAAGTTTGTGATTATTGCAAAGTGAAATACCTCTGAGTGGGAGCAGACAAAAGTATTCAGAAAAAAATGAAAATGTCAAGGTGTAACCAAGAACAGCTTATTTGGCCTCAAATATCAGTAATGCCAGAATGCCTATACTTTTAAAGGTGGAAGGCACTTTGGATTCATTAAAGTCAATTTCTTTATTTTATAAAGTAGAGGAGGTTGAGGTCTTAGGAAGCATTGTGGTATACTGGGTATTCACTATATGTTTTCTGAATGAAAGAACGAAACCTGGAAACCTGAGTATCTTGCCCAATGTTCACACATCTACAGTCAACATTAACCTTCCTGTGCTAAGTTGTTATTCAATATCTCACCAATGTTGCTTCTTAGTAGAAACATGTGACTGTCAATGATACCCAAGGGGAGTGCTTTAGGAGCAGATCAAGATAATGACTATAACTTATGATAATCAAATTCAGATTTTAAGTTGTTGAGTTAATTTCCAGGGGTACTAAGAACTTAATACTGTGGTTTTGAAATGTCCCCTTTTGTTTTATTCTATACTTCTCCATCTTCCCTCCCCATCCTCATTCCTGTAGGTTACATTTATATAAAACCTATAAAGATGTTATTCTTGCATAAGGAAGGGTAGCAGAAAACTTCAGTATGGAAAAGTGCATTTGGTTCATCACAGATGAGTGAGAACAGCCCAAGGTATAAGAGGCTGTACTTTAAGAGAACACCAAAAAGGTCATCGATCAGACTGTACCCAAAGATTTAGAAATAAGTATAAGGGACCACTTTCTTTGGTTCAGGATTATAAGGATTGAAAGTGAAAGAATGAGGCCTCATGAGTCCCCATCTATTATGTAATGAAGATGATTAGCTTTCTGGCTTGCTGAATAAAATGGTATTCCTAATAGAATCACAAACTTTCCTGAAGGTCAGACTTGCTATATTTATTGCTTCCTCCTTGTCTATAAGCCAGAACATTCTGTCAGTATTGTAATACAGGCCAACAAGAGCCAAATAAATCTTTGATTCTTTTGGCTCACTCTACCATTAAACACAAGCTGTTGTAAAGTCATGGAAATTACCTGAGAAGGATATGGAGAAATTGGTTGGTTCAGAAAAGACTGACCTCACTGATTATAGGGATGAAAAATGCAACTTGTCTAAAAACTCTAAAGAAGCCTGTGATATTTAGCTGAAACCAGAAGAGGCTGAATAGTAACTTAATAGCTATCTTCAAATTTTAAGAGGATTACTACTTGCTTTTATCCATGTCTGCAGAGTTTGAACCATCAAGAAATTATTCTGAAATTTTCCTATAACCAACATATTTGACTCATTTTATATTTTTTTCATTAAAAAATATGACCTTGTAGTTGGCATTTTTATTTTCATTTGAAAGAGTAAATGGTGAGAAGTGACAATCAAGTGAAGAGTATCGTTCTCTTCTGCTGCTTCTTGCATCTGAGGGAATGGCATTTTTTTTCTTCATATAAACAAATTTTGACAAGTTCTTGCCATTTATCAAACTTATTCTACAGATTAAACTCCTCTGTTACTTAACTCCAGCTATGCTGAGAGTTATTATTGTCAAGTCTTAATAATGATGACAAAAAAATGGAAATAAACATGTTAGAAGTTAAATTATATTCCTTGTTACTTTATAAAGTGAAATAACAAGACCTGAAATTATTATCTTGTATATTTCTGGATAAAGATTAATTTATAGGGTCTTCAAGTTGTTTTGAATCAATTAGTGTACATTTACTAAGTGTTAAATCTTGTTTAGTGGTAGATGTTTGGGTGAAAGAGAACAGAGAAAGAGAAATAATGCACGACCTCAGAGTTGGGGATGCTTAAAATCTGGAGGTAAAAATAAGGTAAAGAATTAAAGACTGGTGAGCAGTACTTATTCACATGTGTGTGCAGGGCCTCAAGGGAAACACAAATCCTGAACCAGAATACACAGAACTAAGAATCTAAATAGAAGCTTACTTCGACAATTAACCCTAGTGATCCACATTCTTATCCCTCTTTGCCTTTTAGTGCCCCCACACTGAGTATATTTCCACCAGACTATCCTTTCTCTCTGTTTGCTTGGGTTTTGTTTTGTTTATTCATTACATCTGAGATTCTTCTTGCTCATGTTTTCTTTATGATTTTGTTCCTGTCAAAGCCTTACTCTTTTCCTTCTGATATTTACATTCTTTAATTTCCTGTATCTATGAGCCACCTTCTTCTTTTTCTTAATGCAAATTCTGGAGAAAGAACTTCTGATGATCCCCACTTATTTGCATACCAGGTCATTTCATAGGTCATAAGCCAACCCCTGGGTCAGGAGCCATGGTATATCAAACTCACATTCTCTCTATAACAGGTGCTGTGGGCTGGGTGGTTTCCTTTGGCAAAAGGTAGGAGCATAGCCAGCATAATTTACACTGAAATTTTTAAGAAAACATAAATTTGAAAAGTTAAGAGAAAAAATATAAGTTTAAGGGAACATCTAGAGAAGGCCCAGATATGCAGAAGAACACAGTGATTAGAGGGCTCAGAGAGATGACCTACTTATCTGAGGAGAAGATATGTTCAGAGCAATAATGTAAATAAATACATCCGGTTAGCAGGGTAAGGATTGGAAGCTGCTGCTGCTGCTAAGTCGCTTCAGTCATGTCTGACTCTGTGCTACCCCATAGATGGCAGCCTACTAGGCTCCTCTGTCCCTGGGATTCTCCAGGCAAGAATATTGGAGTGGGTTGCCATTTCCTTCTCCAGTGTATGAAAGTGAAAAGCGAAAGTGAAGTCACTCAGTCGTGTCTGACTCTTAGCGACCCCATAGAGTGTAACCTACCAGGCTCCTCCATCCATGGGATTTTCCAGGCAAGAGTACTGGAGTGGGGTGCCATTGCCTTCTCCGAGGATTGGAAGCAGAATCTATCTAATGCAGGATAAGATTTTAGACTGATTGTTCTTGAGTCAAGCATTTAACATGTAAGCAATAGTTAAAGGGATATGGTTGTCCCATGTTCAAATTAAATCCCTGAAGAGGATTTCTAAAATCAATGAAGAAAAAAAAATAAAAACCTTTTCATTTTGATTAGGAAGGGCATCTGTTAGAGAGGGACTTGGGCATGTCTCACTACAGGAAGAGATTGCATTTTCTTTTCTTAGAGAAATACGTAATAGTAGAGGAACTAGAATGTGGTAAACAGGGAAATAAAATATCATTGTAAATGTTGACAGAGGAAATGTACTTTTCAGCTTGACTCTTTCTCTAACCCAAACACTAACTCTAATGCTAATCCTAAGAGGATCACCTTTGAAGTGGCTTTTAATCCTGGAGGACATGGAAAGCTAAAGTTTTCTAAATTTTAGTCTTAAAAAGATAATACTATTTAGAATTTAATGGAAATTTATATGTATATACACACATACAATATACATATTGTGACTGTTTTGAACTTTTTTCCTTTCAAGTAGATAGGAGACTATATTATTTTCCTCTCTATTTAGAGAGACATATGTCACTGGTGCTTATTTTATCACATGCTAACCCTAGTTTAAATCTTTAGTCTATGTTCAAGTTAAAGGAGAAAAAGGACAAATGACAATAAAGAAAATTAAGAAACATACTGTAGAAGGAAATGACAACTCACTCCAGTATTCTTGCCTGGTGAAGATGGACACAATCTAGCTACTAAACAACAACAACAATATATAAAGATTCTGTGTACATATAACTGAATCATTTTGCTGTGCATAAAACAAATATATTGTAAATCAACTATGCTTGAATTTAAAAATAAAAACTTAAAATATAAGCTTAATGTTCCAATTACAGAGTGTTTGTGGGTTCTAATTTGTCTATTTATAGATGAGTGTTTGTATTCATCAACAAATCAATTTACAATATCAAAAATCTTCCCAGTGCTGTGATACTTATCAAATGGTACATGAAAATATAAGATATGACTGCTGTCCACAAAGAATTCATGAATGAGACATTTGTGTATCATGTGTAGACAGACCTTACTTTCACTGTGTTTGCAAAGATCCAACTTTATATTATTGCAGGGTAAATTTTCATTTGTAGGTATGCTGTATTCTGATATTATCTTTGCCATTTAGTGCATATTTGACTTACCTAGAAGATAGCAGTTAAAAGTTTTGTTAAATTCAAATTTACCAAACATATGTTAATTGTTACATATAAAATGTATCCTTTTTAATAGATACCTTATTTAAAAGGGTTTCTCTGATGGCTCAGATGGTAAAGAATCTACTTGCAATGCAGGAAACCTGGGTTCTATCACTAGATGGGGAAGATGCCCTGGAGAAGGAAATGGCAACCCACTCCAGTATTCTTGCCAGGAGAATCCCATGGATAGATGAACCTGGTGGGCTATAGCTCACGGGGTCGCAAAGAGTTGGACATGACTCAGCGACTAACACTTTAGTCAGCACAAAATTTTGGTCCAGTACATGTTCCTTATTTTCAGATAGGAAATGGCTCAGAGAAGTTAAGTTCTATCGCTAAAGTTATATATATACTAAGTGTCGACATTGAGATTGAAAATTGGTTTTCCTTATTCCAACTTCAGTAGTCTTTCTGCTATCTATCCTCTGGCCTTCATTCCATGATTGTGTGGGTTAGGGATTTAGAATAGACTACAAGTGTTTTCTAGGCATTACCAATGATTAAACCCCTAAAATGAAAAACAGAAAGGTAGATACTACTTGCCTAGACATAATAAATTTTATTGTCCAAATGATTTGTGACAAGTACTATTATATACAAGATATTAATCGAGGGATATTCACATACACCAATTTAAAAAAATTAAAGAAAATATGACCCTTGTGGATTAGCAACACTAGGAAAACTTCATGGGGAATTTGACTAATTTTGGAAAGTTTCATAACAATAATCTGAATAAGTATCTGTTTCACATCTTTCCTCCTCTGTCCTTTCCTTCCTTTCTCTTTTCCTATTTGCTGGGTAATTACAGTATGTGGTTTTGGGGATTTTCTATGTAAACCAACTTCATATATAATATATCATGTTATTCTCATAAGAATCTTTGATGTTAACATAGCAAGTATTACCTCCTCTTTCTGATGGGGAAATATGCACACTTTGTTTCCCTAGTTTTTGCCTTACATATTAGTAGATCTCCTAACACCATACAAGTCCCGTAAAAAATTGCCTGAGTCCCCAGGGAGTGTCCTGTTGATAGGCCAGTCTGCAGCTAGCTAGAGTTTCTGGGCTCTGGTAGGGTTTCTTCCCAATTGTACTTCATCTGCCACACCACGTTCCCTCGGTGCTGCCGCCCAAAATGTCACTGCTGCCACTTTTCCTGGTCTTACCGCTAGTGCAGTGTGCCCGCGGGGAGCCATAGCTGGACAGAGCTCTCTGGCACAGTTGAGAGACTGGTTTTTCTCCTTCTCTGTATTATACTTTTAAAGATTCCAATATCTCACAATTAAAAAACAAATAAGCAAATCATTTTTTAGTCACAGTTCATTTTCAAAATCCAAGATAAAAATTCACAGGGAGCTCAGGCAAGAACTAACACTAGCACTTAGTCTCACCTCTTAGAATCTGGCCATGAAGACTCTGTTATTCATCAAACTTCATTAAAATTGCCTTTTTTTCTTTAGGAATAGTTTCTTCAGTCCCTCTTGTAAACAGATTCATGGCAGACTGAGTTTGTCAGCTGGCCTGGCATGCCTTTATTTTTCTGACTCCTGCTGATGGTAAATCAAGGTGGAACATAAAAATAATAGGCAGATCAGAACTGAATTTTCTTGTTATAAAACTAAAAATATTTAATTAAAAATTAAAAATAAATATTATAATTAAAATTTACATAATTTATCTGTTAAAATAGTTATTTTTACTACTTTATTCAAGGGTAGAATACAGATGTGCAAACAATGGAAACTCAAACATAAACAACTTTGACAAAACTACAGACATGAGTGTGAGCTCATTTGTAAAGGGAAAAGCAGGGGTTCCCATATGCCATAAAAGGTTACTGGTGGGTGTGAAAATGTGTAGACCCTTAAGGGATAGACAAAGAAATTTCCAAAATCTCCTTTAATTTCTTTTAATATACTATTAAGCTTTTTCATGTTATGGTTATTTGTATCCTCTTATGATATACAACTTACAGTTTCCTCTAATTTCCCATGATTTCAATCCCTTCATTGCTATAAATACAAATAGAATTTCTGTATTAAATTGTGTCTTAGTAAGATAAATGCCATTGGTTAATGTTCTTTTAAGAATATAGAAAGTACACCTTAAATTCAATTTTTATAATAGAACAAGTCAGTTTACTCATAACGTATTCATATCTTCTCACAGCCATCTGCTGTATTAGGAGCCTCAATACTGGCTTTTTCTGCAAAGAAAAAAAGTAACATGAAGGAAATATTTTAGAGCTACTTTCAGATCCAAATTCAAAATCTTGGCTTGAACTGAGGACTCAGTGGGACTTCATTAGAATTGCTACAGAGGATTTGATTGAAAACTCAAAAGAGTTTTTGTATTCCTTCTGCAGAGACAAGTCTGCAGAATTTAGAATAACACCCCTGAGAAGCATTAAGCAACAAGTCATGATTTCTCACTTTCCTGTCTCATTTGTTTGAGAAAGTAGCTTTTCTTTCATGAGAGAGGGTAAAAATGAGGCCATTAGTTTCAGTTTTCACTGTCTTCTAGTTTTGTGCCAAGCTTAGGTCTCAAGTTAAGTTTTCAGCTGTGTTTCTGCCTTGGTAGATAAAGAAGTGAGACTCTTGTAAATAAGATTGGTATTGGGAATTGACATATTAGCAGATAGCATTGTAAATTGATAGATTCCCTATGTAAATTGGGAATACATTGTATACATGTAAATTGTATACTTGTATACATGTATACAAGTTAACCTATGATCCACAAATCAAATTTGATTACAGTTTCCTCATATCACATCAGTGATGAGGAGCTTGCACACCAAATGCAAAATAGCCTGGGCCACCACCCACCTTGCTTTTCCCTTTGTTGGATTCACTGCATCACGCAAAGCTCCTTGTTCTCCTTCAATATTGTGTTGGCTATTCTGAGTCTTTTGCCTCTCTACTTGAACAGTAGAATCAGCTTGTTGATATCCATAAATGTGTTTCTCAGACAATCTAAAACATATTTATTTGAATACTTATGTAGCATTAGTTTTTTAATATATTGGTAGAATGAGCTATAATATTACTTTAAAAAATAAAACAGAAAATAGTAGTGGTTAATGGTTACTTTTTTCTCTTTCCAACAATTTTATGATTCTAAAAATTTCTGCTATAAACAGGGATGTTTGTATAGGTAAAACAGAAGGCTACTTGGCGTCTGTGATTTGAGGGGCAGGAATCAAGATCATCTTTGAAATAACAGCCTCTGGCTTATCAATCAGAACTCCTGGAATTCTCTCCTTAGAGGTCCATTTTCTTTGGGAGTTAAGGAGGGAACACTATTAATTTTCATTATTATTAACACTACTATTAATTTAATTAGTCCTTCAAAGAGATGAGAGAGGATGTTCTCCAGATTCTTTGAAATCTTTAAAGTTATTCTTTTAAATTATTTTAAATAATATTGACAGCTTTTAAATTATTATTAAGGCAGTTATAAAGAGCAGTTTTTGATTCCCAGGAAAAATGAGGAGAAGATATATAGATTTCTCATACATACCCTGTTCTCATACATGTATAACTTCCTGGCTTATCAACCTTCAACCTATTGACAGGTTATCAAGCTATCAACAAATGACACATTTGTTACAACTGATGGATCTGCACTGACACATTGTACTCGCCCAAAGTCCATAGTTTGCATTATAACAACTTTTGGTATTGTGCAATCTATGGGTTTTGACAAATGCAGAATGAGATGTATCCATCATTATGGTGTCCTATATTTTTCCTGTCTTGATAGTTTTGGCTTTTCCAGATTGCCATACAGTTGGAACTATACAGAATATACCCTTCTTAGACTGGCTTCTTTCCCTAAGTAATGTGAATTCAAGGTTCCTCCCCTCGATGTTTTCATGGCTTCATAGCTCTTTTATTTATTTATTTTTAAAGCACTGTATAGTACTTCATGGTCTGAATATACCATGGTTTATTTATACATTTACCTACTGAAGGGCATCTTTGTTCCTTCCAAGTTTTGACAGTTATGAATACAGCTACTATAAATATCCTTGTGCAGGTTTTTGTGGGGACATAATTTTTCAACTCCTTTGGGTTAATACCAAAATGGTTGATTGCTGAATCACATGGTGAAAGTATGTTTAGTTTTGTAAGAAGACACCGAACTATCTTTTAAAGTGGCTATATCAATTTGCATTCCAACTAGCAATGTATGAGAGTTTCTGTTGCTTTATACCATTGCCAGGGTTTGTTGTTATCTGTGTTTCAGATTTTGGCCAAAAAGGCAAAATGATAGGATACTGAAAGAGGAACTCCCCAGGTCAGTAGGTGCCCAATATGCTACTGGAGATCAGTGGAGAAATAACTCCAGAAAGAATAAAGGGATGAAGCCAAAGAAAAAACAATACCCAGCTGTGGATGGGACTGGTGATAGAAGCAAGGTCCGATGCTGTAAAGAGCAATATTGCATAGGAACCTGGTATGTCAGGTCCATGAATCAAGGCAAATTGGAAGTGGTCAAACAAGAGATGGCAAGAGTGAACGTCGACATTCTAGGAATCAGCGAACTAAAATGGACTAGAATGGGTGAATTTAGCTCAGATGACCATTATATCTACTACTGTGGGCAGGAATCCCTCAGGAGAAATGGAGTAGCCATCATGGTCAACAAAAGAGTCCAAAATGCAGTACTTGGATGCAATCTCAAAAACGACAGAATGATATCTGTTTGTCTCCAAGACAAACCATTCAATATCACAGTTACCCAAGTCTATGCCCCAACCAGTAATGCTGAAGAAGCTGAAGCTGAACAGTTTTATGAAGACCTACAAGACCTTTTAGAACTAACATCCAAAACAGATGTCCTTTTCATTATAGGGGACTGGAATGCAAAAGTAGGAAGTCAAGAAACACCTGGAGTAACATGCAAATTTGGCCTTGGAATGTGGAATGAAGCAGAGCAAAGACTAATAGAGTTTTGCCAAGAAAATGCACTGGTCATAGCAAACACCCTCTTCCAACAACACAAGAGAAGACTCTACACATGGACATCACCAGATGGTCAACACCGAAATCAGATTGATTATATTCTTTGCAGCCAAAGATGGAGAAGCTCTATCCAATTAACAAAAACAAGACCAGGAGCTGACTGTGGCTCAGATCATGAACTCCTTATTACCAAATTCAGACTCAAATTGAAGAAAGTAGGGAAAACTGCTAGACCACTCAGGTATGACCTAAATATGTGTTGCATGAGGTCCTTTAGTTTCCACATCAAGTTATTAACTGCTTCATCCAGGGAATGAGGATATCATTGGCATAAGGAAATGAAAGGTACAACAAAGGGCGATTAAGAAAAGTAAATGGCCCTTAAATTTCAGGAAAATGATGATATTGCAAAACCAAGTTAGTGTTACATACAGACATTTAGCACAATGGTTAAGAAGGTAGAGTTACTAAGAGACAACAATGGCTAGTGCCGCCATTGACCCAGGCAAATAGGCCCTTGGACTAGTCCCCCCGATCTGAAAAACCCAATGCTTATTCTTCTCTGACTGTACCCCTCATCTCAATATGAAGATTTTCTGGGTGTAAAGGTTTGCGTCCATCCTGAATCCATGTCCCTCATTCTAAACCATGCTAGAGCAACCTCAGAATTCATCAGCTCATATCCGGTGCCTGCACAGACTTCTTTTCTGTATCCATTTTCCAAGCCAGACACATGTACATTTCCCTAGATCCTAGCAGGACATCTCTTTGTGCTCTTGCCTCGGTTCAGAACATGTTAGGGGCAATATGACTATGTTTGCTCATAATGAGATTTAAACCAGAAATGTGTGTGTGTGTGTGTGTGTGTGTGTGTGTGTGTGTGTGTGTGTGTGTGTTGGTTATTAGAGGATTAAAGGGGAGAAAAATCTAACCAACTCCCTAATCAGAGCTCTAGCAGCTTAGGCCTGGATTTGCTCCCACCTGTCAGCAAATTCACATAGAAAAGATCGGTGGTGTGTGCATGAAAATCTGAAAAAAAGAATCAGTTTTATAACTTTGGAATTGGGGTATCCTGTTACAGAGGTATATGGGAGGAAAGTGTAAAGAAGACTGTTGCAGTTAGAAGCCCTAGTAATGGAAAAACAATAGTTAAAATTGATAGCTGGATTGGTCGATGGTTAAATTTAGAAAATGGATGTCAGAACAAAGTTATAGGCAGAGAGAAATAAACCAGTAGAAAGGGGAAGTTAAAATTGTTTTATTATATACTGACATTACTAAAATATATCCTTTGAATTTATTGGGTGGTAAAAGTTCCCTTTTATATTGCAAATATTTTATCTTTACTTAATATATCTAAAATATGTATGTATACATAAAACTATAGTTTATATAAGTGTGTATATATATATATATATATATAAAAACTGTAATTTACTGACTCTTAAATGTGGAACTAGTAACACTAATTCACCTAGTGTTGATGATTCTGGTAGGCATGACTGTAGTTGCTATCGTGTCCCATTGAGGCACCCATAGGTTTGCAAATTGGTATGGATTGAATTGTGTCCCCTCAAAATGTTGAAGTGCTAACCTTGAAATGTGATGGTGTTTAGAAAAGGGGCCTTTGATAAATACTCATCCCTTGGTATCCATGGGGGATTGGTTCCAGGACCCCTTGCAGATACCAAAATCCAAGGATGCTCAAGTCATTTATATAAAATGTAATAGTATTTGCATATAACTCATGCACATCTTTCCATTTACTTCAAGTCTATGCTAGATTACTTATAATACCCAATATAATGTCAGTGCTATGTATATAGTTGCTGGGGCAAATTTAAATTCTTTTTTAAATTTTTGGAATTTTGGAATTTTCTTGGGTTGATTTATATATATAAAGCAATATTTATATGTATTTATATATAATTAAATCTATATATATACACATATAATACATATAATCAGATAGATATTTGGTTTCTGGTTGGTTGACTCTGCAGATGTGGAACCTGTGAGTATATAGGGCTGACAGTAATAAGGTTCAGAGGTCATGAGGGTGGATCTTCATGATGGAATTTTTGTTCTTGTTCAGTCATTCAGTCATGTCCATCTCTTTGAGACCCCACGGACTACAGCAATACTATTCTATGGCAATACTAGTATTCATAGCAATACTATGATCTTAGTTTACTGAGTGTTGAGTTCTAAGCCAGCTTTTTCACCCTCTTCTTTCACCTTCATCAAGGGTCTCTTTATTTAGCTCCTCTTTGCTTTCTGCCATAATGGTGATGTCAACTGCATATCTGAGGTTGTTGATATTTTTTTCCCAAAAGTCATGTTTCCAGCTTGTGCTTCAACCAGCCTGGCACTTCTCATGAAGTACTCTACATAGAATTTAAATAAGCAGGGTGACAATAAACAACCTTGACATACTCCTTTTCCAATTGTGAACCAGTCCATTGTTCCATGTCCATTTCTAGCTGTTGCTTCTTGACCTGCACACACATTTCTCAGGAGGCAGGTCAGGTTGTCTGTTTTTTGCATTTCTTTCAAAGGCTTTAGCATAGTCAATGAAACATAAGTAGATGTTATTCTGAAATTCTCTTACTTTTTCTGTGATCCAGGGGATGTTGGCAATTTGATTTGTGGTGCTTCTGCCTTTTCTAAATCCTATTTGTACATCTGCAAGCTCTTGGTTCACATACTGATAAAGTCTAGCTTGGAGGATTTTGAGCATGACATTTCTAGCATGTGAAATAAGTGCACTTGTGTGCATTGCATTGAAGTGCATTGCCCTTCGTTGGTATTGGAATGAAAACTGACCTTTTTAGTCCTGTGGCCACTGCTGAGTTTTCCAAATTTGCTGGCATATTAATTGAGTGCAACATTTTAACAGTATTATCTTTTAGGATTTGAAATAGCTCAGCTGGAATTCCATCACCTCCACTAGCTTGCTTTGTAGTGATGCTTTCTAAGGCCTGCTTAACGTCACATTCCAGGTTGTCTGGTTCTAGGTGAGTGATCACACCATCATGGTATTCTGGGTCATTAAGATCTTTCTTGCATAGTTCTTCAATGTATTCTTGCCACCTCTTCTTAATATCTTCTGCTTCTGTTAGGCCATGCTGTTTCTGTCCTTTATTGTGACCATCTTTGCATGAAATGTTCCCTATGTATCTCTAATTTTCTTGAAGAGATCTCTAGTCTTTCCCATCTATTGTTTTCCTCTATTTTTTTTTTCTTTTTCATTGTTCACTTAGGAAGGCTTTCTTATCTCTCTTTGCTGTTCTTCGGAACTCTGCATTCAGATGAGTATATCATTCCTTTTCTCCTTTGCCTTTAGCTTCTCTTCTTTCTCACCTATTTGTAAGGCTCCACAGACAGCCATTTTGACTTTTTGCATTTCTTTTTCTTGAGAATGGTTTTGATCACTGCCTCCTGTTCAGTGTTAGGAACCTCTGTCCATAGTTCTTCTAAGGGATTAGTGCCATTATAAGAGACACCATAGATATCATCTTGCTGTCTATCTCTCTCTGCTATGTGAAGACACTGAGAATGTGACTATATTCAAGATAAGAAGCATCTTCACCAGAAACCAGTCACACTGGCACTCTGGTTTTAGACTTGCAGCCTCCAGAATAGTGAGAATATAAATGTATATTGTTTAAGCCACCTTGGATGTGGTATTTTGTTATGGCAGCCAGAGCTGCCTAAGACACAGATAGAGACTTAATGATGCTTTGGAGCATAAGGCTGAATAGATCTGTGCCCTGTGGGGCCTGCTCCTGCAACTTGCTTTAAAAAAAAAAATAAGAAGAAGAAAAGAAAAGAAACCCTAGAAGTCATCTTTCTTTCTTGGATTCCTAAAGGAACATAGAGCTGCATTCCAGGATACAATAACATAATTGCCCTTCTGTACAATTAATTGTAGACTCTGCGGATATTGCATTTTTCTTCCTAGCCCCTGGAAAACCAGTTCTTCGGCTACTGTCATCAGTATTCTCCGACTGGACACCGTTCAGAGCCCTGACTCCGACTTACATGCCAGTGACCCACTGGACCACAGGCTTCCATATTCACTTGACCACATTTAATTATCTTGTACACATAATCGATAGAGGCTAAGGAAGTATCCCTCACTATTTCAAAAATGTGTACATGTACAACTTGGAGTAGCTTATTGCAAAACTTATACAAGGTCTCAATCAAAATAAATGTTAATTATTCATCAAATGTATTATTATATCCACTGCTTTATTTTCTATTTGAGCAGAACTGCAGGCATAAGCAATAGCAAAAATTGTGTCTTTGATGGGTAAGAGTAAAAACTATATTAAATGGCTAGATAAAAGATTCAATCTGGATTAACATTTATTATGACTCACACTTTGATCCATGTATGGAGTCAATGACATTATGTTGTTCAATTGCTCAGCCATGTCCAACCCTTTGTGACCCCATGGACTGCAGCATGCCAGGCTTCCCTGCTGGGGTCCTGCCCCGGTGGATCCAGGGAATTCGAAGGGGAGATGGTGTAGGCAAGGAAAATTTATTTATTTAATTAGAAATATAAAGAGAGATTAAGAAGAAATAGTGTAGTAGGAAAATTTAGTGGAGAAAAGAGGCTGAATAACTTGGTTTACGGGGAAAGCCAATAAACTTCAGGACAAGAAGTTTGCACCATCTACATTAGGCCATCAGCACTCGTTTGGATAGCGGAGGGTGCCCCACCTTGGGCTTCCTCTCTCATGGGACTTAAAAGCTGGGGCAAGTTAGTAGACGTGGCGAGTCTCCCCGCTCCAGATGGGAATTCAGCCAGAAAAGGAGAGAAGGAGAATAGACCACACGGGGGAAACCAGTCCAATGACTGGCCCATCCTCTATTGTCCAGAAAGGCCTTTTAAACCTTTTTTGTACATAGAGATCAGTGGATAATATAAAATTATGCAGCATCAGCAGCCCTGACTCATCAAGACCAGGGCTTTCTCTCTGCATACCTAGTTGTATACACAAGTCTTAGGTGATTTACATCATCTTCTGGCCAGAAGGCCAATTAACATTTTACAGCCCTTTTCTGATAAGGGTTTGTCAACCAGAAGACTTATTTGTCTTAAAAATGTTGTTCTTCCCAAAGTCTGGTGCCACTCTCAGAAAGCACTAAATAAAGTTACATTCTTACATATCAAGGACACAAGAGGAGTGCAGTGATATATAAGAAAGAAAAGTAATTAACTCAAAAGTCTAGTGTTGCTAACATCAAAACTACTATATTCCTATATCCCAATTGATTAATATACATTGATTAATATCTTTCAGGTGCCTAAAAGATAAAGAATATGGAGGCCTGGCAGCAGTCATTGACTCAACAGTGAAATCCATCACCAGTATAATTTTTAGCTTTTTAGAAAAGGCTCTGTATCTTTAAGATGCTTTAAGCTTTGTGCCTCTCGCGGTTGGGGGGCTGTAAACAATTCACAAGTTGTAAAAAGTCTGGGGGAACCTGTCAGGCAAGTTAGAGAGCCATCAGAGGGGTTTGAGCTGAAACATTCCTTTCATATGCAGGAGACTGAAGCCCTGAGTTAACTTTTTTCCAGAGAATGTCTGAAGAGTGGAAAGCACAGTACAGTAAAATCAGGCCAACTCTGGTTTTTGTGGGTAGATGTTCAGGGAAACCGAGGGGGAACCCCTGAAGCTGGATCATGCCTTTGCGTTTTGTCAGGCTTCCTTCCTCATGACCTTTGCCATGGGCGGGATTCCTCATACTGGCTCCCGGCACTTCCCTGTCCTCTACTATCTCCCAGAGCTTTCTCAAACTCATGTCCATTGAGTCAGTGATACCATCCAGCCATCTCATCCTCTGTCATTCCCTCTTCCTCCTGGCTTCAATCTTTCCCAGCATCAGAGTCTTTTCCAGTGAGTCCGCAAAGTATTGGAGCTTCAGCTTCAGGGTCAGTCTTTCCAATGAATATTCAGGATTGATTTCCTTTAGTATTAAAATACATGTGCTAAAACTAACAGGGTAAAAGAACGTGTAAAATTAAAAGTCGGTCAGTCATGTCTGGTTCTTTGTGACCCCATGGACTGTAGCCTGCCAGTCTATGGAATTATCTGGACAAGAATACTGGAGTGGGTTGCCATTTCCTTCCCCAGGGGATCTTCCTGACCCAGGGATTGAACGCTGGTCTTTTGCCTTGTGGGCAGATTCTTTACCATCTGAACCACCAGGGAATACCTGCTAAAATAAAAGATTTAACTAGATGGGGAGTTTCTTAAATAATAGCTGAATGTTCCGGATACAATAAATTTTCATTCATCATACCAAGGACCAAGTAGAATCACAACCTGAGTGAGGAAAGAGAATCAACTGATGCAAACATTAAGATGAATGAGATGTTGGCATTATTTGACAAGTATTATAAGAAATATGGTAAAATGCCTTAATAACCAATTATAAATTCTCTTGAATCAAAAAAAAAATTACCAGAGAAATAAAAATTATAAAGAGGAATTAAATTGAAGCTACAAAGATACAGTAAGAAAAATTAAAAACTCATGAATGAGTTTAATAATGGGATGGAGATAACAGAGGGTAAATTAGTAAATTTGAAGACAGAATAATAGAACTTATCAAATCCAAATAACAGAGAAAATAGACTGAAAAAAAAAGACAGAGGCAGAGTCTTATGGAATAATCACAAATGATCCAATATTCATATTGTCAGAGTCCCAGAAGGAGAGTAGAAAAAGTGGGGCTGAAAGAGTATTTGAAGAAATAGTAGGTAAAATTCCCCAAATTTGGTGAAAAACATAAACCTATAGATGTAAGAATCTGTGAAAGTGAAAGTGAATTTGCTCAGTCGTGTCTGACTCTTTGCGACCCGTGGACTGTAGCCCACCAAGCTCCTCTGTCCATGGGATTCTCCAGGCAAGAGTACTGGAGTGGGTTACCATTTCCTTCTCCAGGGGATCTTCCCGACCCAGGGATTGAATTCAGGTCTCCCACATTGCAGGCAGATGCTGTAACCTCTGCACCACCACGGAAGCCCTTAAATACAAGAATACAGTCTCTCAGAAAACCTCCTATAGAGACACAGAACTTCAGATCTGAGTACTAACATCAAAGATTTAAAGGGAGGAAAGGAAGCCAGGTTGAAAGAAGAAGGGGGAGGAGACGGGAGAGGGGAGGCGAAAGGGGTGGACTTACAGACATCTCCTGCCACTTACAGACACCCAGGCATTATGGGACTTTTCCCTGGGCCTCCAGAGAAGGGAGGACTGGAATTCGACCCTACCAGAAATCAGACCAGACCAGAACCAGAATTTGAGTTCTCTGCCAAGAGGAGGTGATCAGTCTCCAATCCTCAGCTCAGGCTGAGGGCCCTTCAACAAGATTCCTGCATCCAGGACTGGGGGACTAGAAAAACAGGGAAGGATAGGAAGGGTTAAGGAGAGGAAAGAGAGAGGGAAGGGGAAAGAGGTCAATAAAGTCTTTTGTTCCTTACCGGTCTGGGCACTCTGGCCAGTTGTCTTCATCAGGAGGAGACCAGGGACAAAAGGGTCCCAGTTGGGCCACTGTGTCTGGTGTATTGGCAGGCAAGCTGGCCCATGAATACCCCGAGTGGTCAGGATGTCAGTCTCAGCGAAGAAGAGTGCCCCCCAGAGTCACCATTTGTTACAGGAAGGTGGACCCCTTCCAGGGCCGAAACTGGGCTCTTGTCTAACACTTGGAAATGAATTGTCCAAGTAGACACATGTGCTGACAAAGCAAGAGATGTTATAGGGAAAGGGCACCGGTGTGGAGAGCAGTAGGGTAAGAGAACACAGGAAAGCAATCTGAGTGATCCCCAAATGGATAAACCTGAGTAGGTACATGCCAAGAAATATCTTAATTAAAAATTTAAAACTGAAGATTTAAAAAAAAAAAAAAAAAAAGGAACCGTAGAGAAATGGAATTACCTATAGGGAATCCTAACTCCATTGGCAGCGGATTTCTCATCTGAACCCATAGAGACCAGAAGGAAGTGGCATATTTTTAAAGTGCTAAAATGAAGGAATTTTTAAACACCAATTCTATATCCATTAGGTTTGTACTCATGGGGAATACATAGTAAAGAAGAAATAAAAATATCTCAGGTGAAAAAAATTAAAGATCTCTTACTAGAATATTTTCCCTTGAAGATTGGCTAAATAAAGTTATTTATAGAAAGGAAATGAGTTCCCAAACATGAACCCCCCTCCCACCTCCCATCCTATATCATCTCTCTGGATCATCCCCGTGCACCAGCCCCAAGCATCCTGTATCCTGCATCGAACATAGACTGGTGATTCGTTTCTTACATGATAGTATACATGTTTCAATGCCATGTCAATGTATGGCAAAACCAATACCATACTGTAAAGTAAAATAAAGTAAAAATAAAAATTAAAAAAAGAAAGGAAATGATAAAAAGAAGCAATATTGTAGTATCAGTATGGAACAAGAAACAATGGAACAATCAGAAATAGCAATACAAGCTTACCTCAAGAAACAAGAGAAAAATGAAATAAATAAGCTAACTGTACATATAAAGCAACTGGAAAAACAAGAAATGAAGAACCCCAGGGTTAGTAGAAGGAAAGAAATCATAAAAATTAGGGCAAAAATAAATTAAAAAGGAACAAAGGAGATTATAGCAAAAATCAACAAAACTAAAAGGTGGTTCTTTGAGAAGATAAATAAAATAGAACATTAGCCAGACTCAGCAAGGAGAATAGGGAGAAGAATCAAATCAATAAAATTAGAAATCAAAATGGAGAAATCACAAGAGACAATACAAAAATACAAAGGATCATAAGAGACTGCTATCAGCAACTACATGCCAATAAAATGGACAATCTGGAAGAAATGGATGAATTCTTAGAAAAGTATAACATACCAAACTGAAACAGGAAGAAATAGAAAATCTTAACACACATCACAAGCATGGAAATCTAAACTGTAACCAAAAATCATCCAACAAACAAAAGCCCAGGACCAGATGGCTTCACAGGTGAATTCTACCAAAAATTTAGAGGAGAGCTAACACATATGCTACTCAAACTCTTCCAGAAAATTGCAGAGGACTCATTCTATGAGGGCACCATCACCCTAATACCAAAACCAGACAAAGATGCCACACAAAAAGGAAAACTATAGGCCAATATCACTGATGAACATAGATGCAAAAATTCTCAACAAAATAAGCAAACAGAATCCAGTAACATATTAAAAAGATCATCCATCATGACCAAGTAGGTTTCATCCCAGGGATGCAAGGATTCTTCAATCTTTGCAAATCAATCAATGTGATACACCACATTAACAAATTGAAAGATTAAAAACCATATGATTATCTCAATAGATGCAGAGAAAGCCTTTGACAAAATTCAACATCCATTTATGATAAAAAGCCTCCAGAAAGCATACGTAGAGTTAATGTACCTCAACATAATAAAAGCCATATATGATAAACCCACAGCAAACATTATCCTCAATGGTGAAAAATTGAAAGCATTTCCCTAAAGTCAGGAACAAGACAAGGGTGCCCACTCTCACCACTATTATTCAACAGTTTTGGAAGATCTAGCCACAGCAATCAGAAAAGAAAAAGGAATAAAAGGAATCCAGATTGGAAAAGAAAAAGTAAAGCTCTCACTGTTTGCAGATGACATGATCCTCTACATAGAAAACCCTAAAGACACCACCAGAAAATTACTAGAGCTAATCAATGAATATAGTAAAGTTGCAGGATATAAAATTAACACACAGAAATCCCTTTCATTCCCATACTCTAACAATGAGAAAACAGAAAGAGAAAATAAGGAAGCAATTCCATTCATCATTGCAACGAAAAGAATAAAATACTTAGGAATAAATCTACCTAAAGAAACAAAAGACCTATATATAGAAAACTATAAAACACTGATGAAAGAAATCAAAGATGACACAAATAGATGGAGAAATATACCATGTTCATAGACTGGAAAAATCAATATAGTGAAAATAAGTATACTACCCAAAGCAATCTGTAGATTCAGTGCAATCCCTATCAAGCTACCAATGGTATTTTTCAGAGAACTAGAACAAATAATATCACAATTTGTGTGGAAACACAAAAAAACCTCAAATAGCCAAAACAATCTTGAGAAATAAGAATGGAACTGGAGGAATCAACCTGCCTGACCTCAGACTATACTACAAAGCTGCTGTCATCAAGACAGTATGGTACTGGCACAGACAGAAGAAAGAAATATAGATCAATGGAACAAAATAGAAAGCCCAGAGATAAATCTATGCACCTATGGACACCTTATCTTTGACAAAGGAGGCAAGAATATACAATAGAGAAAAGACAATCTCTTTAACAAGTGGTTCTGGGAAATTTGGTCAACCACTTGTTAATAGTGATACTAGAACACTTTCTAACACCATACACAAAAATAAACTCAAAATGGATTAAAGATCTAAATGTAGGACCAGGAACTGTAAAACTCCTAGAGGAAAACTTTCTGACATAAATCACAGCAGGATCCTCTATAATCCACCTCCCAGAGAAATGGAAATAAAAGCAAAAATAAACAAATGGGATCTAATTAAACTTAAAAGCTTTTGTGCAAAGAAGGAAACTATAAACAAAGTGAAAAGACAGACTTCAGAATGGGAAAAAAATAATATCAAATGAAGCAACTGACAAAAAATTAATCTCAAAAATATACAAGCAGCTCATGCAGCTCAATACCAGAAAACTAAAAGACCCAATCAAAAAAATGGGTAAAAAACTAAACAAACATTTCTCCAAAGAAGACATACAGATGGCTAACAAACACATGAAAAGATACTCAGCATCACTCATTATCAGAGAAATGCAAATCAAAACTATAATGAGGTACCATCTCCCGCAGGTCAGAATGGCTGCTATCCAAAAGTCTACAAACAATAAATGCTGGAGAGGGTGTGGAGAAAAGGGAACCCTCTTATACTGTTGGTGGGAATGCAAACTAGTACAGCTACCATGGAGAACAGTGTGGAGATTCCTTAAAATACTGGAAATAGAACTGCCATCCAACCCAGAAATCCCAGTGCAGGGCAAACACATTGAGGAAACCAGAATTGAAAGAGACAGAAGTACCCCAATGTTCATCACAGCACTGTTTACAATAGCTGGGACATGGAAACAACCTAGATGTCCATCAGCAGACGAATGGAAAAGAAAGCTGTGGTACTATACACAATGGAATATTACTCAGCTATTAGATCTAAATCAAATCCCTTATGATTATACAGTGGAAGTGAGAAATAGATTTAAGGGCCTAGATCTGATAGATAGAGTGCCTAATGAACTATGGAATGAGGTTCATGACATTGTACAGGAGACAGGGATCAAGACCATCCCCATGGAAAAGAAATGCAAAAAAGCAAAATGGCTGTCTGGGGAGGCCTTACAAATAGCTGTGAAAAGAAGAGAAGCAAAAAGCAAAGGAGAAAAGGAAAGATATAAGCATCTGTAGCGTTCCAAAGAATAACAAGAAGAGATAAGAAAGCCTTCTTCAGCGATCAGTGCAAAGAAATAGAGGGAAAGAACAGAATGGGAAAGACTAGAGATCTCTTCAAGAAAATTAGAGATACCAAGGGAACATTTCATGCAAGGATGGGCTCGATAAAGGACAGAAATGGTATGGACCTAACAGAAGCAGAAGATATTAAGAAGAGGTGGCAAGAATACACAGAAGAACTGTACAAAAAGATCTTCACAACCCAGATAATCATGATGATGTGATCACTAATCTAGAGCCAGACATCTTGAAATGTGAAGTCAAGTGGGCCTTAGAAAGCATCACTACGAACGAAGCTAGCGGAGGTGGTGGAATTCCAGTTGAGCTGTTTCAAATCCTGAAAGATAATGCTGTGAAAGTGCTGCACTCAATATGCCAGCAAATTTGGAAAACTCAGCAGTGGCCACAGGACAGGAAAAAGGTCCATTTTCATTCCAATGCCAAAGAAAGGCAATGCCAAAGAATGCTCAAACTACCGCACAATTGCACTCATCTCACATGCTAGTAGGGTAATGCTCAAAATTCTCCAAGCCAGACTTCAGCAATATGTGAACCGTGAACTCCCTGATGTTCAAGCTGGTTTTAGAAAAGGCAGAGGAACTGGAGATCAAATTGCCAACATCCGCTGGATCATCAAAAAAGCAAGAAAGTTCCAGAAAAACATCTCTTTCTGCTTTATTGACTATGCCAAAGCCTTTGACTGTGTGGATCACAATAAACTGTGGAAAATTCTGAAAGAGATGGGAATACCAGACCACCTGACCTGCCACTTGAGAAACCTATATGCAGGTCTGGAAGCAACAGTTAGAACTGGACATGGGACAACAGACTGGTTCTAAATAGGAAAAGGATTATGTCAAGGCTGTATATTGTCACCCTGCTTATTTAACTTATATGCAGAGTACATCATGAGAAACGCTGGACTGGAAGAAACACAAGCTGGAATCAAGATTTTCAGGAGAAATATCAATAACTTCAGATATGCAGATGACAACACCCTTATGGCAGAAAGTGAAGAGGAACTAAAAAGTCTCTTGATGAAAGTGAAAGAGGAAAGAGAAAAAGCTGGCTTAAAGCTCAACTTTCAGAAAAAGAAGATCATGGCATCCGGTCCTATCACTTCATGGGAAATAGATGGGGAAACAAGAAACAGTGTCATACTTTATTTTGGGGGGCTCCAAAATCACTGTGGATGGTGACTGCAGCCATGAAATTAAAAGACGCTTACTCCTTGGGAGAAAAGTTATGACCGACCTGGATAGTATATTCAAAAGCAGAGACATTACTTTGCCTACTAAGGTCCGTGTAGTCGAGGCTATGGTTTTTCCTGTGGTCATGTATGGATGTGAGAGTTGGACTGTGAAGAAGGCTGAATGCCGAAGAATGGATGCTTTTGAATTGTGGTATTGGAGAAGACTCTTGAGAGTCCCTTGGACTGCAAGGAGATTCAACCAATCCATTCTAAAGGAGATCAACTCTGGGATTTCTTTGGAAGGAATGAGGCTAAAGCTGAAGCTCCAGTTCTTTGGCCACCTCATGCGAAGAGTTGACTCATTGGAAGAGACTCTGATGCTGGGAGGGATTAGGGGCAGGAGGAGAAGGGGACGACAGAGGATGAGATGGCTGGATGGCATCACGGACCCGCTGGACGTGAGTCTGAGTGAACTCCGGGAGATGGTAATGGACAGGGAGGCCTGGCGTGCTGCGATTCATGGGGTTGCAAAGAGTCAGACACCACTGAGCGACTGAACTTAACTGAACTGAACTGAATCAGTTCTAATGAGGTGATGAAACTGGAGCCTATTATTCAGAGTTAGTAAGTCAGAAAGAAAAACATCAATACAGTATATTAACGCATATATATGGAATTTAGAAAGATGGTAATGACGACCCTACAGGCGAGACAGCCAAAGAGACTCATGTAAAGAACAGACTTTTTCACTCTGGGAGAAGGCGAGAGTGGGATGATTTGAGAGAATAGCATTGAAACATGTATATTACCATATGTGAAATAGATTGCCAGTCCAGGTTTGATGCAGGGTACAGGGTGCTCAGGGCTGGTGCATTGGGATGACCTTGAGGGATGGGATGGGGAGGGCAGAGGGAGGGGGGTTAAGGATGGGGGACACATGTATACCCATGGCTGATTCATGTCAATGTATGGCAAAAACCACTACAACATTGTAAAGTAATTAGCCTCCAATGAAGATAAATAAAGAAAAAATACAAAGGAGGGAGAAAGGTGGATTACCTGATTGATGAGATGTTAGTAACTACTGAAACTGAGAGTTCCCTGGGGCGTACATGGGGGATGACTGCCATATCCTTTCTGCTTTTGTGTGTGTTTGAAAATTTCCACAATAAAAAGTTTAAATATGAAAAAAAGACACATGGTTTACCATGATTTAGGTAGTTTATGAGATATTTGTTATTTAAGAGAAATAGAACTCAAAGAGTGTTATAGGAGTTAGAAATACACAGGAGAAAAAAGAAACTGGGGTACAAACATAAGCTCTTTCCTCCTGAGCTTTGTCAGTTATATTTTAAAATTAAGGCAAACGTTTTGTGATAATCTGATACTCAAGAAAATTATATTTAAAACTGGAGGAAGGAAAAGAGACGTAAGTAGAAATGAGGTTTGCACACTGTATCTGATGTGGTAGATATTGATCTTAGTAGCTGAGTGCCAAAGAATTGATGCTTTTGAACTGTGGTGTTGGAGAAGACTCTTGAGAGTCCCTTGGACTGCAAGGAGATCCAACCAGTCCATTCTGAAGGAGATCAGCCCTGGGATTTCTTTGGAAGGAATGATGCTAGAGCTGAAACTCCAGTACTTTGGCCACCTCATGCGAAGAGTTGACTCATTGGAAAAGACTCTGATGGTGGGAGGGATTGGGGGCAGGAGGAGAAGGGGACGACAGAGGATGAGATGGCTGGATGGCATCACTGACTCGATGGATGTGAGTCTGAGTGAACTCCGGGAGTTGGTGATGGACAGGGAGGCCTGGCGTGCTGCGATTCATGGGGTTGCAAAGAGTCGGACACGACTGAGCAACTGAATTGAACTGAACTGAGACTCTAAATTATACAACTATGTATATTTCTATATCTATATTTCTATTCTTATATCAATCTTTGTTATCTATATCTATATCATCTATTTCATGAATAGCCTCACCAAATCTATGTCAAGATAGGCTTACACACTGAAAATAAATCAAGATGGCATCCCCAAATTGTTTAATTAACAGCAGGCAAGCAAAATCAAATAAACAGAATCAAAAAAAGAGGAACCACATAGAAAATATATAATATCATGGTAGATGTAAGAATTAACATATAATAATTGCCTTATGTAAATGTCTTAAGCCTACTAACAAATAGCCAGAAATTACAGAGGAAATAAAAAGAACATATGACTTATATATTATTGCTTAAAGGGAAGTAATTTTTGACTTAATGACAAAATAGATGAAAATAAAAGGATGCTTAAAGATACACCATCAAGTACTGATAAAAAATTAAGAATACCTACATTAATACCTGCAAAAGTAGATTTCACAGATGATAAAATTACTAGAGACAAAAGGTAGATGTTACCTAATAAGCAAATGATAAATCCACAAGGAAAGACTCAATGATTCTAAATGTTTAGAACTTTCCTTAACACTATTTCAAAAGTAGACTCAAATTACTTCAAACTATCTCAAATTTCAAAACAGTACCTGATTTAAACATTCTCCTGTTTGTCCACATAAAAGTCATTGTCACTTTTTCTTTGACACTAATAATTATTTTTGTGAAAATTTTTATGAAAGGCATACTCAAATGATAATGTATTTTGCACAACTATGAAAAAGAAAAGAATATACATAGGTTGTGGAAAATTTGTATTTCCTTTCTCCCTTTACATGCTCATTACTTGCAGACTTATCCAGAACACTAGTTTTTAGAGCCTAGCACATTAGGTGTCAAAATCTTGGGTTCGTGTACACTTTAACCTGAGGGCAAGCTAGCTGAATCTGCCTTTCTTTTTTGCACCCTCCCAACCTGCTCACCAATACCCAGGGTAACCATAATACTGGTCCAAGGCAATGGTGCTTTTGGATATCACTCACTCCTTTTAACTGAATGTCTGGCAGAGACTTAAATGCAGAATCTGGTATTTTGGCTGCCTGTACTCATGCCTTGAATTAAAAAGGGAGAGAAGAGGTTTGTTTTTTTTTTTTTTTTTTGCTTAGTACAAATTATATCTTACTTTCTATCATCTGATTCCATCAGGTACCAGTTGATGGGTTTACTTGGGGCAACTCATATTGCTACATTTAATTTTACCACTCAGCATTATTAATATTTAATTCTTAATGAACACATTTGACTTATAAAGTCAGCAACTTTGAAATTGTAAATAACTGCTTTTTGTTTTTCTATAGCCTCTTTTGTATCTTTGGCAGTCATATTAGTTAGACTTTTTTCCTTTGTATCACAAGTCTTCTGTGTTTTAGAGTATGTGTCATAAATTACATTAGCCATTCTCCACTTTGCTGGTTTTAATATTACTCTGTGGGTACTTAGTCTTTTAAATGTTCCAGAGAAGTCATCATTTTTCATTTTGATTTGTTGGAAGTGAAATCCATTTACTGAATGAAAAGCCATTCTCAAATCACAACATTTTCTTTGTTCTACTTGTTCAGTTTTGTTACGATAGACAGTAGCAAGAATTTAGAATATTCTGTACACCAAATAATGAAATTAAGGAAAAATGCTGGTAAGAAAAATAATTTGAAGTTTAATAATCTGAAGTTCTTCATTAAGAAAAATAATTTGAAGTTTAGTAATCTGAAGTTTTTCATCAAGATATAAAAGTTAAAGTATGACAATGAGGACTGTTTCAAATATGCTTAAAAACATGATGTCAATGTGGTTTGGTGGGCCAAAATATAAGGTTTAAAAGTAGTATGAAACAGATTCCTTCACTTGGTATTGTTTCTTATTTCAAAAGATAGGTAATGTGCAATTTATCTTCTTCAAAAATATTAGAATTAGAAAGAAAAATATTTCAAAGAAATTAAGCTAAATAGCTTTGTGATTTTTTTTCATGCCAATGCTTTCATGAAAGGTCAAATATCACAGTGTTATATCTAAACAAATATACTTCTAAAGAGATTATTTTGTTTCTATGTACACTCAAGTATTCTTAGTTTGTGAACTCTTTGTTAATGTGCATTATAAAGAATGAAGCACCCCTTTCAGCTTATTCAGTATCCAGTGTGCACCTTCAGCCACTAACAAACATCATTTAGCATTAGACTGACTTTATTTTTTTTTTCTTATTACTTTCTTTTTTTTTTTAAATTTATTTATTATTATTTTTTTTAATTTTAAAATCTTTAATTCTTACATGCGTTCCCAAACATGACTGACTTTAAATTAAATCAAGAAAAAATTAATATTAAGGGTGTTATCAGTTCAGTAAAGAATAAATTGATTTAGTACAGAAATACTATAAAAATATGAACATGATATATCAGTTTGAAATATTTTTATTAAAATTGTTCATTTTAAGGAAAAATTGTGGAATACTTTAATACATGGTATTTTAATCACTTCTGTAATGATATGAGTAATTTCTAAAAATAGATAATGTAAGGTTTTAGATTTACTTCCCTGAAAAGCCATTTATTTAGCTATGTCATAACTGGATGATTAGGTGGCACAGGTTTACCATTAGTTTAAAGAACCACATACCCTCTTTTTCAAGTAAAAAATTAAAAAATATATTGTATATATACATATATATATGTTATATATATATGTGTATAGTTAAAAAATTTTTGGCCCCCACCGCACGGCATGTGGGAATTTGTTCCCCCAACCAGGGTTCAAACTCATGACCCCTGCATTGGAAGTGGAGAGTCTTAACCACTAGACCTCCAGGGAAGTCTCAAATAGAAAATTATATTTTTATAGTTAATCCATATTTCCCATATTTGATGATTTTGGATCTTGGTTGATCTTTATATGTATGTCATTGAAATATAAATTTTACAAAATCCATTTAGTTCCTTGATGAGTAGTTTCAGTTCCCTGATTGTTTCATTCTTTCTTCCCTTTCTATAGATTTATATTGTCTGCTCTTTCCAACTTGACTGTCTCCTACCACGACCCTCTTCTGAGACTATTTTAAAGTAATATCCCTTTCCTATCTCCATTAATGGCCACAATACCACATTGCAATACCTTGTTTATTTGTCTGTGCATGTGTGTGGGAAGATCTCCTGGAAAAGGAAATAGCAATCCACTCCTGTATTCTTGCCTGGAGAACCCCATGGACAGAGGAGCCAAGCAGGCTACAGTTCATGGGGTTGCAATGAGTTGGACTCCACTGAAGCAATGTAGAACAGTGTGTGTGTGTGCTTAGTCACCAGTCGTGTTTAACTCTGCCTTGTCATAGACTGTAGCCTGCCAGGCTTTTCTGTTCATGAAATTTTCCAGGTAAAAATGGAGCACGTTGCCATTTCCTATTCCAGGAGATCTTCCCAACCCAGGGATTGAACACGTGTCTCTTGTACCTCCTGCATTGGCAGGTGGATTCTTTACCACTGTGCCAGGTTGGGAAGCCCCACTTATTTGTCTAGGCTGAACTATATAGACCTCACCAGTGTGATAAGAACTGACACATAATAACAACTCCATAAATATTTGTCTAATGAACGAGACTTTGAAATAAATACTTCAGACTATTGCTGAACCACTTTTATTTTGAACAAAGCCGAGTGAAATCCTTCAACCCTACAAATACACATGAAGGCAGAAATAAAAGGAATGAACAATCATTGATATCATGCTGGAATGTGCTAGGCAACAATCCAGGTTCTTTGCATATAATATTGTATAATAATATTATTATTATTATAATAATTGGTTGGGGGAACAAATTCTCACATGCCGTGTGGTGGGGGCCAAAAATTTTTTAAATATACACATATATATATGTATATATACAATATAATATATTATTATATTATACAATAATTCTAAAACCCACCTGTAATAAATGAATAGATAAATGGGTAATAGTTTCAGTGTAATTAATTATTAATCTCACCCCTCCCTTACCCAGTTCTTGTACACTAATCTCTAAAAAACACACTCAAATCTATAAAGTTGAAGGCAAAAATAAAGTCATCATGTCAAAAACATACAAATAAAGGATTCTTGGGATAATCTATATGTTGAAAATGATTTCTTGTCCTATGGTAATGTATGAAACTATGTCCTTCTCATACGTATTGAATCATGATTGTAATAGGTAATACATGTGTTTATGATGGATAAAATCCTGAGATGTAGTTACCAATGAATGTAGAGAAGACTCAGAGCAGTCTAGAAAATACTGGGGCTTTTTTGGCCCTACTCACATAACCTCTGTACAAGAGAGCCAGTGCTACCTGTATTTTATCTTGCTGTTATTTTTGTTTGTATGTAGTTTTCTGGTTAACCAGCCTCCTTATACTTCTACCCTATGTCAGATTTCAAACTGTTAGAGAAAAGCAAATCATATTTTTTATTTCTCTCATCAATTTCAATATTTTTTCTGTATGCAGAAAAGAAGCTGCTGACCCACAATTATCAGTTAAAACTGACTGTTTTACTCCTAGGGATGGTTTTTGTTGATCCAGTATACATTCTCACCTGTTTTGATGAGCAACACGTTAACAAACACAAACATACACATGCGGTGGCTTTGCATGTAGATCATGAGGCCATAGAATGAAGAGGCATATCCGTGGCTGCAGAGATACATAGAGGTATAATCTGGATCGAGCTTAGTTAGCGGAGGATGGGAACCAGGGAAACTAAGTAGCACACACTCTGGTCATAGCTATGCCTGATAAAAACTGCTGAATCACTTACTAATTTGTATAAGCCTATGATAGGCTTGTACTTTTATCCTTTTATACAGCTCATGAGGTTCTCATGGCAAGTATACTGGGGTGGTGTGCCATTCCCTCCTCCTGTGGATCATGTTTTATCGGAACACTCTACCAGGACCTGTCCATCTTGGGTGGCCCTACAAAGCATGGCTCATAGCTTCATTGAATTACACAAGCCCCTTTGCCACAAGGCAGTGATCCATGAAGGGGATGAATGAGGCAAGGCAAAGGCTAACCGAATTCTGCCAGGAGAATGCACTGGTCATAGCAAAAATCCCTTTTTAATAACACAAAAGATGACTTACACATGGATATCATCAAATCATCAATAACAAAATCAAATTGGTTACATCCTTTGTAGCCCAAGATGGAGAAGATGTATACAGTCAGCAAATATAAGACTTGGATCTGACTGTGGCTCAGATCATCAGCTTCTCATAGCAAAATTCAGACTTAAAGTAAAGAAAGCAGGGAAAGCCACTAGGCCAGCCAAGTACGACTTAAATCATACCCCTTATGGATACGCAGTGGAGATAATGGATGGATTCAAGGGATTAGATCTAGTTAACAGTGTGCCTGAAGAACTATGGATGGTCTGTAATATTGTACAGGAGACAGTGAACAAAACCATCCCAAAGGAAAAGAAAAGCAATAAGGCAAAGTGTTATCTGAGGAGGCTTTATAAATAGCTGAAGAAAGAATAGAAGTGTAAAGCAATAGAGAAATGACAAGGTACATCCAACTAAATGCAGAATTCCAAAGAATAGCAAGGAGAGGCAAGAAGGCCTTCTTCAATGAAAAATTCATAAAACTAGAAGAAAACAACAGAAGAGGAAAGACTAGAGATCTCTTCAGGAAAATTGGAAATATCAAGGGAGCATTTTGCCCAAAGATGGGCATAATAAAGAAGATAAACGGTAGAGACCTAATAGAAGCAGAAGAGATCCAGAAGAGATGGAAAGAATACGTGGAAGAACTGTACAAAAAAGATCTTAATGAATAGGATTACTATGACTGTGTGATCAGTCCCCCAGAACCAGATATTCTGGAGTGTGAAGTCAAGTGGTTAGGAAACACTGCTGTTAATAAAGCTAATGGATGCCATGGAATTCCAGTAGGGCTATTTAAAATCCTAAAAGATGATGCTATCAAGGTGTTGCATTCAATATGTCAACAAATCTGGAAGACCCAGCAGTGGCCACAGGACTAGAAAAGGTCAATCCTTATCCCAGTTCTCAAGAAGAATAGTACTAAAGAGTGTGCTAACCATCAGACAATTGTACTTATCTCCCATGCCAGTAAGATCATGCTTAAAATCTTGTATGCTAGGCTTCAGCATTACGTGAACCAAGAACTTCCAAATGTCCAAGCTGGATTTATAAAAGGCAGAGGAACCAAGGATCAAATTGCCAACATTTGCGGAATCACAGAGGAAGCAAGGAAATTTCCCAAAAACATCTACCGCTATTTCATCGACTATGCTAAAACCTTTGACTATGTGGATCATAACAAACTGTGGAAAGCCCTTAAAGAGGAAGGGAATACCAGACCATCTTACCTGTCTCCTGAGAAAACTCTATGTGGGTCAGGAAGCAACAGTTAGAATGCTGTATGCAACAACTAATTGGTTCAAGATTGAGAAAGGAGTATGACAGGGCTATCTGCTGTTGCTCTGTTTGTTTAACCTGTATGCTGGGCACATCATGAGAAATGCCAGACCAGATGAGTTATAAGCTGAAATCAAGACAGCTGGGAGAAACATCAATAACCTCAGATATGCGGATAACAACACTCTAATGGCAGAAAGTGAAGAGGAACTAAAGAGCTTCTTGATAAGGGTGAGAGGAGAGTGAAAGAACTGGCTTAAAACTAAATATTAAAAAACATAAGATCATGGCATCCAGCCCCATTCAGTTCAGTTCAGTCACTCAGTCGTGTCCGACTGTTTGCAACCCCATGAATCGCAGCACGCCAGGCCTCCCTCTGCATCACCAACTCCCAGAGTTCACTCAGACTCATGTCCATCGAGTCAGTGATGCCATCCAGCCATCTCATCCTCTGTCGTCCCCTTCTCCTCCTGCCCCCAATCCCTCCCAGCATCAGAGTCTTTTCCAATGAGTTAACTCTTTGCATGAGGTGGCCAAAGTGCTGGAGTTTCAGCTTCAGCATCATTCCCTCCAAAGAAATCCCAGGGCTGATCTCCTTCAGAATGGACTGGTTGGATCTCCTTGCAGTCCAAGGGACTTACTGCATGGCAAACAGAAGGGGTGGAAGTAATGGCAGATTTCTTCTTCTTGGGGTCGAAAATTACTGTGGACTGACTGCAGCCATGGTATCAGAAGATTGCTTTGCGGTAAGCAATGACAAACCTAGACACTGTGTTGAAAAGCAGAGACCTTACTCTGTTCAGAAAGGTCCATATAATCAAGGATGTGGTCTTCCCAGTGGTCACATATATTTGTGAGAGCTGGACCGTAAAGAAGGCAGAGAGCCAAAGAATTGATGCCTTTGAAATGTAGTGCTGGAGAAGACTCCTGAGAGTCCCTTGGACAGCAGTGAAATCAAATCAGTCAGTCTTAAGGAAAATCAATCCTGAATAATCGTTGGAAGGACTGATGCTGAAATTGAAGCTCCAGTAGTTTGGTCATCTGATGCAAACAGCTGACTCATTGGAAAAAGTCTCTGATGCTGGGAAAGATTGCGAGCAGAAGGATAAGAGGACATCAGATGATGAGATGGCTAGATGGCATCACTGATGCAATGGACATGAACTTGGGTAAACTTTGGGATATGGTGTAGAACAAGGAGGCCTGGCGTGCTTCAGTCCATGGGATCGCAGAGTTGGACACACGACTAGTGACTGAACAAAAACAATGCTAAGTTTAGGACTATAGAGTATAGGGAAATATTATAGAATTTTGCTGTGACATTAATAAATATTTATAATTATGCAATTGATAAGAAATAGAAGAAAAGCATTCTTATTTTCCTTTAATCTTGCTTAAAGGAAAAGTAACCTCCATGTTGGTTGATACATATGTATTTTTCCTCTAAAAATTTATTACGTCTCAGTTAAAGAACAATTAGAACAGCATGTTAGTCTGACCAGAGTTTAAAGCACACTCCTTGTGTTTAGCGTATTTCTAGTTCAATGCATGCGTGAATGTCCTTTGAAAGGATTACAGAGAAACCCAGGTCTTTAAATGAGGTTCCTGCCAAAAAGAAGCACATCCTCTAACCTGCAACAGGTTCTTTAAATATTTTCTTTAGGTCACTGTACAAAACATAAAGTTATGGAAATCTGAATGTTAGGCAGCAGTTGATGAAAAATGGTAACAGAGGGATGTAAGTATAAATGTACTGTTTATAACAAATGTTACACATGGTTTCCAAATGGATTTTCATAGAGCATGAAATTATATGAAAACTGCTTCCAAATTGTTTGAAATTATTATTTGAGCTTAGATGCCAGCTCAACAGATAATACTCTGAAAAAACAATTATTTGTATGTTAATTCCTTCCTTTTTTGTAACTGACAATTCTGATTCAAGATTTCAACAAATAGACTTTAGAAGAAAATAGTCTCTAAAGTGTAAACTATAAAATAGTATCTATAAAAAAACACACCAATCTTAGATTTTAAAATTAAAAAAATGAAAAACTAAAAAAAATAAATTAAATAAAATAATTCTACTTCTAGCATACTGTTGCTTAATCTAAAAGAGCCCAAATTTCTCTGTTTATCATTTCCCATTTCTGAAGTTAATCACAATGATAATTGTTGTCACTTATAAGAATTAGAAGCAAACAAAAGTATCTATGATTTTTTATGAACTTATTTATGAAATCATCAATGATAGTCATTTATTGATTTGAGACTCCTTAGAACTGAAAGCAAGCTAGGGAAAGTAGACTTCTTAAGCAATGAAAAATATTAATTCTAATTATAGAATTATGAATAATTTTTCATGAGAGTTGGTAAATTTTATTAGTGATACAATTTTTTTCTCCCAGTTATATTGGTGAAAGATTGTTTACCATTGTATTATCTTTTCTTTATCTGTGTGTGTGCATTTATTAGTGCTTGGTGGAGTCCACCTCTTTGCGACCCCATGGTCTGTAGCCCGCTCCTCTGTCCATGGGATTTACTAGGCGAGAATACTGGAGTGAGTAGCCATTCCCTTCTCCAGGGGATTTTCCTGACCTAGGCATTGAACCTGGGTCTCCTGCACTGCAGGTGAATTCTTTTCCATCTGACCCACGTGGGAACCGTATGTGCACGTAGGGTGGAACTGAAGATGACAGAGGTGGATTTAATGGCTCAGGTCAGGTCTTCAGTCATGGCTATCTAAAAGAATCTTCAGACTGTGTTGATACATGCCTCCATTGATTTTTCTTTTGGAAAGTAGACAGGTCAAAAGAAGAGAGGTGAGCAGCAAGTCACAAATTTGGCCTTTTCAATTCAAAATTAAGGTAATTTAGTAAAGGAAGGTTTTGTACCTATTCAAAGGAAATGTGTATCTAGAGGGAAGTTTACTCTTGTAGGATTGTGGATTTTTCTACTTCATTTTTTAATATTCAAAATAACATTTCAGCTAATATCACAAATGGGACATACAATATATATGTTTATCAGAAATCTCTAAGTATATTACTTTACTATTTTATAAATGAATCATAGTTTATAGGTTTCAGAATGTGTTAAAGTCACTTAGATTATTTCATTTTCTTTTTCTTAAAGTTAATATGTTTTCTGCATGCTGTTTACCTGCATTATCCTCTTCCTCACCTACGTTCTAATCCATAGCTTGTCCTTATGTATATTCTTGCTTATGCATTCTGCCCAAGAAATATTCTAGAAGAAAAGTGATATGAGCATGTTGAACAAATCTCTATTCTTTCCTTGTAAAGAACAGGCGGAGAGGAGGGATGAGATAAAGGGAGTCTGTTAGGAGTATATCACTTGCGTTTAAATGTCTTTCTTTCATCTTTCTAGCATTTATATTACCTTACATTATAATTAATTTTACTTAAAAACTCATGGCTTTTGTTTTAGAATGGCATTACGTTTTAAGCACCACTACAAACATTTTTATCTTTGCTTAGCATTTGAAAAAGACTGAGAAAGCATTATTTGTGTTTGCCCGTTTCTAATTCACCGAGTTAAGAACTGTGCCATCAGAAAGAAAAGGGACAATGTTAAAATGATCTTTTCTCCCCTGATTTTCCGGGGGCTCGAGGCTTGAAGCATTTTAAACAATACCAATACCTTGCACTGTACAGCCTCAGAGTCTCCCTCTTCCTGGTCTGCAGGGACCAGGTTCAATCGCCTGCATAGTAAGCGTCCAGTCCCCTGTGACAGAAGCTCACAGAGTCCCTTCTAGAGTCTCCGTAATAGCCAGTGAGAGTTGTGATGAGAGGTGCAAGGCTTGGGGAACTGGGAATAGTCAGGATTCTTCTGACGCTTTTTTCACTTCCGTTTCATGGTTTTCTCAACAAGAGAGCAGGGATACTATTTGGAATTCGAGTTAAGGAAATGATGAGAGCTCGCAGAGTTCCCTGGTCAACTTCCCTTCTCACCCAGGTGGATTTGAGACTGGTTTCATAATGCTGATCAAAGTTTTAATTTTGTTTGAGAAATGAAAGCTCTACCTTGGGCCAATACTAGTGTAGCAATTAAAATAGACTCTGCTTAAACAAACGGTTTTTAAAAATGTTCTGCTTGTATGTAGGATCCTCTGGGGATCTTACTTTAGTCTCTGCTTGATGGTAAGATGGGCTTCACTGATGAGCTCAGCTTTATCTTTTTATTTCATATATTCTCCATAAAAATATTTTCCAAGTTAACTGGTTGCTTTATGATGCCTTTTTTTTGTTTTTATTTTATTTTATTTTATTTTTTTTTAAATTTTAAAATCTTTAATTCTTACATGCGTTCCCAAACATGACCCCCCCCACCTCCCTCCCCACAACATCTCTCTGGGTCATCCCCATGCACCAGCCCCAAGCATGCTGCACCCTACGTCAGACATGGCCTGGCGATTCAATTCTTACATGATAGTATACATGTTAGAAGTCCCATTCTCCCAAATCATCCCACCCTCAAGTGGGTTGTCTACTTTATGAAAGTAGCATGTATAAGGCAAATTAAGTGAATATATATATATATATATATATATATATATATATATATATATATATATGCTGCTACTGCTGCTAAGACGCTTCAGTCGTGTCCGACTCTGTGTGACCCCATAGACGGTAGCCCACTAGGCTCCTCTGTCTCTGGGATTCTCCAGGCAAGAATACTGGAGTGGGTTGCCATTTCCTTCTCCAATGCATGAAAGTGAAAAGTGAAAGTGAAGTCGCTCAGTTGTGCCCAACTGTTAGCAACCCCATGGACTGCAGCCTACCAGGCTCCTCCGTCCATGGGATTTTCCACGCAAGAGTACCGCAGTGGGTTGCCATTGCCTTCTCTGATATATCTATATCTATCTATCTATATATAGATATCTGTCTATCTATCTATCTATCTATCTATCTATCTATCTATCTATACTGACAACATCACATTGACATGAATTTGAATTATATTTTGAATAATGGAAATTGATCATGCTGACCCATCCATAGATTTTCCAGGATTTGATGCATCCACCTGTTTTCTAGAATGATGTGGTCTACACAGAGTGATTTAAAAAGAAATCCTCTAGGGCTAAAGGCCCCACATAATTTTATCCAACCTGGTGCTAGCAATTACACCAACAGAGGAGCATTCTTTTTGTTCTTAGGTGTCTTGAAAATTCCTGTTTAATGTATCTCTGGGTGGCATAACCTTATAAGCTACCATAAATAATATTTAAAAAAGATATTGGATGATAGTCTTCTATGGAAAGGTCCTTATAGTCCCTAAAAGTTAGATTTCAAGAGAGAAGTCAGCTGTTTGTTATGGGAGAAACAATTGAAGAGAAGAAATGAAAACCAACAAAGGCATAATGCCTATGAATGTTTCTATCCTGTATATGCTGTCTCCTAATCTTCTTGTAGCAAAATGAAAACTTTCATTTGAGAATGCTCTGTGTGAACCAGAATGTGTGTGTGTGTGTGTGAGTGTGTGTGTATGTAGTAAATCTGTTTCTATATGTGCCCCCCATCCTCCTTTACCCTTGGCAACTGCTAATCTATTCCATGTTTGTCATTTTGGAATGTTATATTAAAAAGAATCATGCAGTATATAAACTTTGAGGATTGGCTCTTTTTACTAAGCATAATTCTCTGGAGAATGCTATTTTAATAGAATCATATAGTATGCAAACTTTGGAGGATTGGCTTTTTTTACTCAAGCATAATTCTCTGGAGACTTGTCCAAATTATTTGTGTATCAATAGTTTGTTTTTCAGAGAAGACAATGGCACTCACTCCAGTACTCTAGCCTGGAAAATCCCATGGACAGAGCAGCCTGGTAGGCTGCAGTCCATGGGGTCACTAAGAGTCAGACACGACTGAGCGACTTCCCTTTCACTTTTCATTTTCATGCTTTGGAGAAGGAAATGGCAACCCACTCAAGTATTCTTGCCTGGAGAATCCCAGGGACGGGGGAGCCTGGTAGGCTGCCATCTATGGGGTCACCCAGAGTCGGACACGACTGAAGCGACCTAGCAGCGGTTTGTTTTTACTGCTGTTCCATGGTATGGATGTACCATGATTTGTTAACCTATTAAAGGTCATCTGAATTGTTTCCAGTTTTTGGCTAATACAAATAAAACTGCTATAAACATTCATGAACAGGTTTTTGTGTTAAAGTAGGTCTTCATTTAGTTAAGATATGACAGAGGGCAATTACTGGTCATATGGTAATTGCATGTTTAGCTTTTAAGAAACTGCAAAACAGTTTTCTATAGTGGCTGTTTGTATCCCCACAAGCAGCATATGAAGGATCCAGTTTCTCCACATTTTTGCCAGCATTTGATGTTGCCACAGTATTTTATTTTAGCTATTCTGATAGGTTTATATTGATAGTTGATTATAGTTTTAAACACATTTCCTAATTTCTAAATCATGTAACTTTTTTTTTTCCACATTCTTGTTTACCCTCAAATATCAACCTTGCTGTCCTTAGTCACTCAGTCATGTCTGACTGTTGTAGCCTGCCAGGCTCCTCTGTCCATGAAGTTTTCCAGATAAGAATACTGGTGTGGGTAGCCATTACCTTCTCCAGGGGATCTTTCCGACCCAGGGATCTAACCCAGGTCTCCGGAACTGCAGGAAGATTCCTTACTGTTTGAGCCACCAAGGAGGCTTAGGGAAATATTTTGTGTCTGTATGTGTGTGTGTGTGTATCACACTTTCTAACTAGACTGTTCATGTTTTGGTATTTGTGTATAATGCCTTTGATGCTTGTGTGCTAATTTGCTTTCAGTTCAGTTCAGTTCAGTCGCTCAGCCATCTCCAACTCTTTGTGACCCCATGAATGGCAGCACGCCAGGCCTCCCTGCCCATCACGAACTACCAGAGTTCACTCAAACTCATGTCCATCGAGTTGGTGATGCCATCCGGCCATCTCATCCTCTGTCATCCCCTTCTCCTCCTGCCCTCAATCCCTCCCAGAATCAGGGTCTTTTCCAATGAGTCAGCACTTAGCATGAGGTGGCCAAAGTACTGGAGTTTCAGCTTTGGCATCAGTCCTTCCAGTGAACACCCAGGACTGATCTCCTTTAGGATGGACTGATTGGATCTCCTTGCAGTCCAAGGGACTCTCAAGAGTCTTCTCCAACACCACAGCTCAAAAGCATCAATTCTTCAGCACTCAGCTTTCATCACAGTCCAACTCTCACATCTATAAATGACCACTGGAAAAACCATAGCCTTGACTAGACGGACCTTTGCTGGCAAAGTAATGTCTCTGCTTTTGAACAAACTATCTAGGTTGGTCATAACTTTCCTTCCAAGGAGTAAGTATCTTTTAACTGCATGGCTGCAATCACCATCTGCAGTGATTTTGGAGCCCCCCCCACCTCCAAATAAAGTCTGACACCATTTCCACTCTTTCCCCATCTATTTCCCATGAAGTGATGGGACCAGATGCCATGATCTTCGTTTTCTGAATGTTGAGCTTTAAGCCAACTTTTTCACTCTCCACTTTCACTTTCATCAAGAGGCTTTTTAGTTTCTCTTCACTTTCTGCCATAAGGGTGGTGTCATCTGCATATCTGAGGTGATTGATATTTCTCCTGGCAATCTTGATTCCAGCTTGTGCTTCTTCCAGCCCCGTGTTTCTCATGATGTACTCTGCATATAATTTGCTTTATATATTGATACATTTTAGTTGCTAATATTTTGTTAAGATGTTTATATTTATAATCAGAGGGATAGTGTACTCTTATTTTCTTTGATTATAGTATCTTTATTTGCTTCTGTTCTGAAGGTTAATACCAACTTCATAATATCAATTGAGAATTCTTCCTTCTTCTAGTATCTGGAAGTAAGGCATCTTCTGATGTTCTTACAATGAATCAAAACACTTATGTGTGACTTTCTGAATGTTTATCCTTGAGAGAATAGGTATGTGTATGTGTGTGTATGTGTGTGTGTGTATGTGTTTATATGTGTGTATATATAGTGAGCCTGTTTCTGAACATGACCTTATAGGGTTTTTCAATAAGATGCTAGTAGCTTGAGCTATTTTAAAAGTATCTCGAGAATGAATAGGAAAATTACTGTATGTGAATTCTTACTGTATGACTAAGAAGAAAGGAAGGTGAATATTTTATTACTGATTTTCAGTAATAGAGAACTATTCCACAGTGTTTTATGTTATGCCTCTTATTAATCAGGACACTCCACAGAAATATCTAGATTGCTTTGAGATTGTCTCCCCAGAGAGAAATAGCCCAGGATAAGGCAATAATCCATAAGGGATGATGTTGCCTCTTTCTGCCTGTAAATGGCGTTGGAATTTTGACTGCAATTGTCTAGTAGGGTCCAATTAAGCCAGATGATTGTATGCAAAACTTGGATAGGTTTTTATAGTTTAGAACTTCATGGAGAAAACAATGAAATGATAGTTGATGGAAAGTGAAACAACACTTTGAAATGTGAGCAATAAATGCTGTGATTCTAAATATAATTCCTTAAAAGTTATTATAAGAAAAAGTGAATATACATGTATATATGTCCTTATCAGTTCAGTTCAGTTCAGTTCAGTCGCTCAGTTGTGTCCGACTCTTTGCGACCCCAGGAATCACAGCACGCCAGGACTCCCTGTCCATCACCAACTCCTGAAGTCTACCCAAACTCATGTCCATTGAGTCAGTGATGAACTTCCAGAGGTTCAAGCTGGTTTTAGAAAAGGCAGAGGAACCAGAGATCAAATTGCCAACATCTGCTGGATCATCAAAAAAGCAAGAGAGTTCCAAAAAAACATCTGTTTCTGCTTTATTGACTATGCCAAAGCCTTTGACTGTGTGGACCACAATAAACTGTGGAAAATTCTGAAAGAGATGGGAATACCAGACCACCTGACCTGCCTCTTGAGAAACCTATATGCAGGTCAGGAAGCAACAATTAAAACTGGACATGAAACAACAGATTGGTTCCAAATAGGAAAAGGAGTACGTCAAGGCTGTATATGTCGTTATACTAATCTCTAATTTTTTCCTAGCTAAGAAATTGATGAGAACCTTGAGAATGCTGTAGAAATTTCTCTGTTCTAGGCTGGATTTACCTTCCCTGCATTATTCATAGTCTGCTCATACTTATATAATATCCCATCATGTAGTGTTCCTTCTTGTTTTATTCTGAGTTTTGTTCTTTTTTCTTTGGTTTTGCTTGATTGTATTAGAATTTTTTTTATTATTTTTGAACCTATTCATATATTTGGAGATGCTTGTTAATATAATTTGATATGCATTGTCTTTATTTCATATGATATGCTAAAGATGTTTTGTATTCTTCCAACAGAAAGATTCTGAACAAACTCTCCTAGAGAGTATTCCACAGAACACTATCCTCATAAAATATTCCACATCCATTATAAGAAAAAATGTTATTAAAAACCAAATAATAAACTTAGCACTGAGCTGGAAATTGTTGATACAAGGTAAAAAGGGGAATTTCTTGTGTGAATAAAATTTAAATTCCTAGGTTATTCTTAGATTAAAATTCCTGGACATCTATCTGGTAATAATACTCAAGTGTTTTATTTTAAAAATATATTTTTTCCCTTAAATCCATATAGAGTCCCGGGAACCTAATGTGAAATTGTGAGATTAAAATTTGTAATACTGATTACGATAAAATGAGAAAAACCATTGAAGATATAGTCTTGCCAAACTTTGTCAGTTTCTAAGGGTTTTACCTCAGTGGGCTCAAAAAAAAGGGGGGGAGCGTAGTTTAGAGTACTCTAAAAAAGGGCTAGTTTGCAAACAGACATGCACTACTTGTTACTATAAGAATTTTCTTCTAAATTCACTGTTTGGCTCAAGATAGGTGGCTTTTCAACATAATCTATTATAAGCAATGTTGTTGCTCAGTTGCTCAGTCATGTCTGACTCTTTGTGAACCAATGGACTGCAGCAGAGCAGGTATACCTGTCCTTCACCATCTTCCAGAGTTTGCTCAAATTCATGTCCATTGAGTCAGTGATGCCATCCAAGCCTCTTGCCCTCTGTCATCACCTTCTCCTCCTGCCTTCAATCTTTCCCAGCATCAGGGTCTTTTCTAAGGAGTCAGCTCTTCACATCAGGTGGCCAAAGTATTGGAGCTTCAGCTTCAGCATCAGTCCTTCTATTGAATATTCAGCATTAATTTCCTTTAGGATTGACTGGTTTAATCTCCTTGCAGTTCAAGGGACTCTCAAGAGTCTTCTCCAAAACCACAGTTCAAAAGCATTAATTCTTTGGCACTCAGCTTTCTTTATGGTCCAACTGTCATATCCATACATGACTACTGGAAAAACAATAGCCTTGACTAATGGACATTTGTTGGCAAAGTAATATATCTGCTTTTTAATATGCTGTCCAGGTTTGTCATAGCTTTTCTTCCAAGGAGCAAGTGTCTTAATTTTATGGGTGCAGTCACCATCTACAGTGATTTTAGAGACCAAGAAAATAAAGTCTGTCACTGTTTCCATTGTTTCCCCATCTAGTTGCCATGAAGTGATGGGACTGCATGCCGTGATCTTAGTTTTTTGAATGTTGAGTTTTAAGCCAGCTTTTTCACTCTCCTCTCACTTTCTTTAAGAGGAACTGTTCGTCTTCACTTTCTGCCATAAGGATGGTGTCATCTACATATCTGAGGTTATTGATATTTTTCCCTGTAATCTTAATTCCAGCTTGCACTTCATCCAGCCTGGCCTATCACATGATGTACTCTCCATATAAGTTAAATAAGCAGGGTGACAATATATAGCCTTGACGTACTCCTTTCCTAATTTTGTACCAGTCCATTATTCCATGTCCAGTTCTAACTGTTATTTCTTGACCTGCATACAGGTTTTGTAGGAGGGAACAAATAATGTTGAGGCAATTATAAAAGTAATTGTTTAAGAAATTGAGTCTCCAAAGCCTAGCAATTCCAAATAGCTAAATACTTTTCCCCTCTTTCCTTCTTTTTTCAGTTAATTTATTTTAATTTGAGGATAATTACTTTACAATATTGTGATCATTTTTGCCATGCAATGACATGAATCAGCCATGGGTGCTCATGTGTCCCCCTGTCCATCCTGAACCTCCCTCCAACCTCCCTCCCCACTCCATCCCTCTGGGTTGGCCCAGAGCACCATCTTTGAGTGCCCTGCTTCATGCATCAAACTTGCACTGGTCACCTATTTTACATATGGTAATATGTATGTTTTAATGCTATTCTTTCAAATCATCCTAGCCTTCCCTTCTCTCACAGAGTCCAAAAGTCTGTTCTTTACATCTGTGTCTCTTTTGCTGTCTTGCATATAGGATCATTATTACCATCTTTCTAAATTCCATATATATGCATTAATATATAGTGTTTTGGAGAAGGAAATGGCAACCCACTCCAGTGTTCTTGCCTGGAGAATCTCAGGGATGGGAGAGCCTGGTGGGCTGCTGTCTATGGGGTCACACAGAGTCAGACGCGACTAAAGCGACTTAGCAGCAGCAGCAGCAGCAGCAGCAGCAGCAGCAGCAGCATATAGTGTTTGTATTTCTATTTCTGTCTTAACTTCACTCTGTAAAATAGGTTCCTGTCTCATTCACCTCAGTGGAACTGACTCAAATGCATTCCTTTTTCTAGCTGAGTACTACTCCATTATGTATACATACCACAACTTCCTTATCCATTCTTCTGCTGATGGACATCTGGGTTAGTTCCATGTCCTAGCTATTGTAAACAGTGCTTCAGTGAACATTGGAGTCAATGTGTCTCTTTCAATTCTGATTTCCTTGGTGTGTATGCCCAGCAGTGGAATTGCTGGGTCATATGGCAGTTCTATTCCCAGTTTTAAAGGAGTCTCCACACTGTTCTCCATAGTGGCTCTATCAGTTTGCATTCTCACCAACAATGTATGAGGGTTCCCTTTTCTCCACACCCTCTCCACCATTTATTGCTTGTAGATTTTTTGATGATGGCCATTCTGACCAGCGTGAGATAATACCTCATTGTGGTTTTGATGTGCATTTCTCTGATAATAAATGATGTTGAGCAGCTTATCATGTGTTTATTAGCCATCTGTATGTCTTCTTTGGAGAAATGTCTGTCTAGTTCTTTTACCAATTTTTGATTGGGTTTTCATTTTTCTGGTAGCAAGCTGCATGAGCTGCTTGTATATTTTGGAGATTAATTATTTATCAGTTGTTTCATTTGCTATTATTTTCTCCCATTTTGAAGGTTGCCTTTTCATCTTTCTCATAGTTTCCTTTGTTGTGCAAAAGCTTTTACACTTAATTAGGTCCCACTTGTTTATTTTTCTTTTTATTTCCATTGTAAGGTATAGTTCAGGCTGAGGCAGAAAAGGAAAGACGACCTCAACAGAAGTAGGTTACCTTCTGTTGGAGGGGCGACAGTCGGCCTAATGACCAGGTTAAGCGCCGAGAGGGATCAGACTCCATATTTATAGGAAGGTTTGTGGAAGCCATAAGGGAAATGTAAATCAGGCGTGATGTTTCAGGTATTCTTTAGTTGAGATGGCATTTGTAGTTGGGCAGCGGGTGATAAGTCTTCTAGGCAGGTGTAGGGGGTGGAAGATTTCTAGCCAGGGCATGATAAGTCCCAGATAGATGTAATTGGCCTGGAGCATCAGGGCGGGACCAAAAGTCCTGTTTTGTTTTTTTCTGAAGTTAGATGATTCAGCAAGGGCCTTTGAGACTGTGTTTTCTTTTCTAGGCCCAAAGACTCCTTCATCCATTACTCTGGAAGGTGGGTCATAAAGGATCTTGTGATTTATGTTAGAGAGTGTTCTGCCTATTTTTCCTCTAAGAGTTTTATAGTTTCTGGTCTTACATTTAGATCTTTAATCCATTTTGAGTTTATTTTTGTGTATGGTGTTAGAAAGTGTTCTAGTTTCATTCTGTTACTTATGGTTGACCTGTTTTCCCAGCACCACTTGTTAAAGAGACTGTCTTTTCTCCATTGTAGGTTTTTGCCTTCTTTGTCAAATATAAGGTGTCCATAAGTGTGTGGATTTATCTCTGGACTTTCTATTTTGTTCTGTTGACCTATATTTCTATCTTTGTGCCAGTACCATACTTTCTTGATGACTGTAGCTTTATAGTATAGCCTGAAGTTAGGAAGGTTGATTCTTCCAGTTCCATCCTTTCGCAAGGTGCTTTGGCTATTCAAAGTTTTTTTGTGTGTTTCCATACAAACTGTGAAATTATTTGTTCTAGTTCTGTGAAAAAATACTGTTGGTAGCTTGATAGGGATTGATTGGACTTATAGATTGCTTTGGGTAGTATACTCATTTTCAATATATTGATTCCTCCAATCCACACACATAGTTTATTTCTTCATCTATTTGTGTCATTTTTGATTTCTTTCATCAGTCTTCTATAGGTTTCTATATATAGGTCTTTTGTTTGTTTAGATAAATAACTTTTTAAAAAGATCGTAGGCAAGAGGTGGAACAAAGCAGATTTGGTAAATTGACATATTTATTTTCAATCAGTTTCATTTCCTAAAATTACTTTGAATAAGTTTGCAACTTTCCACAAATACAAGATATAGCAGTATCTGAAGAGTAAAGGAAGGAATTTCCTACTAAGTGATTAGTGAGCTGAAATCTAAAGGGCGAGGAAATGTTTCCTTGGCTAAAGAATGGTGTGTGAGGAGGAAGCCCTACAAAGATCTTGTGGGAATTGGAGCAGTCATGTCCAACTCTTTGTGATGCCATGGACTGTAGCCTGAGAGGCTCCTCTGTTCATGGAATTTTCCAGGCAAGAATACTGAAGTGAGTTGCCATTTCCTGCTCCAGGGGATCTTCCTGACCTAGAGGTCTAACTCGTGTCTCTTGGATCTCATACACTGTCAGATGGATTCTTACCATGGTGTAGCCTGGGAAGCCCTGGAGCATTGTGTCTAATGACCTGAAATTAAGTGGTGTTGCTGTCAGCAGAGACTGGGGTGGGATCCTGGTGTGGGATGAGATTGAGAAGTGAGTATGACCAAAACCATACAACCTGTAAGGATGTGTTAAAATTGTTTTCTAATCCTAAGAACAATGGAAAGGTTTTCTTAATTTTTAAAAGGTGGTGGGGGTGGTATTCAATTACATTCTAAAAAGATACTTCTAGCACCAGTAGGGAGACTCCTCAGGAGGAAACAAGAAGGCAAGGAGGACAGTTAAAATTGGAATTGCGCTAGGAAGAGTAAGATATTTGATGTCTTATACTTTGGTGATTACATCTTCAAATGAAAAGGAATGGGCAGCTCTTTTAGGGCTCTAGAGTGGTTAAAATTGACAGGAAAACTGATGGTGCTGTTAATGAAACAGAGACATCAGGAGAGGATCAGGTGTTAATAGAGCTGTAATCATAACTGAGATTGTTCAACATCCACTGGATCATGGAAAAAGCAAGAGAGTTCCAAAAACACATCTGTTTCTGCTTTATTGACTATGCCAAAGCCTTTCACTGTGTGGATCACAATAAACTGTGGAAAATTCTGAAAGAGATGGGAATACCAAACCACCTGACCTGCCGCTTGAGAAACCTATATGCAGGTCAGGAAGCAACAGTTAGAACTGGACATGGGACAACAGACTGGTTCCAAATAGGAAAAGGAGTATGTCAAGGCTGTATATTGTCACCCTGCTTATTTAACTTCTATGTAGAGTACATCATGAGAAACGCTGGACTGGAAGAAGCACAAGCTGGAGTCAAGATTGCAGGGAGAAATATCAATAACCTCAGATATGCAGATGACACCACCCTCATGGCAGAGAGTGAAGAGGAACTCGAAAGCCTCTTGAAGAAAGTGAAAGAGAAGAGTGAAAAAGTTGGCTTAAAGCTCAACATTCAGAAAACGAAGATCATGGCATCTGGTCCCATCACTTCATGGCAAATAGATGGGGAAACAGTGGAAATGGTGTAAGATTTTATTTTTCTGGGCTCCAAAATCACTGCAGATGGTGATTGCAGCCATGAAATTAAAAGACACTTACTCCTTGGAAGGAAAGTTATGACCAACCTAGATAGCATATTCAAAAGCAGAGACATTACTTTGCCGACTAAGGTCTGTCTAGTCAAGGCTGTTTTTCCAGTGGTCATGTATGGATGTGAGAGTTGGACTGTGATGAAAGCTGAGTGCTGAAGAATTGATGCTTTTGAGCTGTGGTGTTGGAGAAGACTCTTGAGAGTCCCTTGGACTGCAAGGAGATCCAACCAGTCCATCCTAAAGGACACCAGTCCTGAGTGTTCATTGGAAGGACTGACACCAAAGCTGAAACTCCAATACTTTGGCCACCTCATGCGAAGAGTTGACTCATTGGCAAAGACCCTGATGCTGGGAGGGATTGGGGGCAGGAGGAGATGGGACAACAGAGGATGAGATGGGTGGATGGCATCGCTGACTTGATGCACATGAGTTTGGGTGAACTCTGGGAGTTGGTGATGGACAGGGAGGCCTGGCATGCTGCGATTCATGGGCTTGCAAAAAGTCAGACACAACTTAGTGACTGAACTGAACTGAAAAAGAGCAGAGAGAGAAGAGAATGCATCCTCTGAACAAGTTTTAGGAAATTCTAGACCTCAGTGTCTATGCAGTGGGGGATAAGCCTGCAAGAGACTCCACCGTAGTAGGCAAAGTTGGAGGAGGCAACTTGGGGGTTTAAGTTTCTCAGAAGCTCAGGAAAAAAGTGTGCTCAGCTGTGTGCTGCCAGAAGGGTCTTTGGTGTCATAAGATGAAATCATCTATATATTTAGCAAGAGGCCTTTTATTAGAGAAGAGAAAATCTAGACTAAAGTGGAATGAATGCTAAGTGAAGAAATTGGATACTGAAACAGAAATTTAGAGAGAGACCCCTTTGAGATGCTGATCATTAAAAATAAGGCAAAAATTAGGGTGGTATTTAGGGACAGGGATTCAAATGTGCCCTTTATTATGAACCTATTTCTTGTTATGTGATGTAGTAAATTTTGTAAACCATTAAGGTACTTATCTTGTAGGCTTTTTTTCTTTTGAATATTACCACTAATGTCCAATCTAATTTCTAAAGAGGAAAAAATTATCTTCTAAGATTTCTGTGTCAGTCTGGGCATTTGCTGATGAGCCCAGTAGTGCATAACTTTAATTAACATTATCATTTTTCTTAAGTGATTCAATTACAAAGTGTATTAATACCATTTATATGATGTATTTTAATTTAATTCTATACCATTAACTGGGAAATGTACCAATTTGCCAATAACTTATTTGTCCTGTAAAAAGACCAAGACTGATAGTGTTTACCTACAAAATAACTTGGTTCATTGTAACTTGGAGTTACAGAGTAATTGAAAATCTACATTAGAAAGGTTTAAATGGTCTGTGAGAATCTTTTCTATATTATGACCTGAGAGTTAGTGAATACCCTTTAATAGAATTATTTGTATTGTTCTATGATTTCTGTGTTGTAGTACGATAATAATTCTTTTGTTTTTCTCTATTTTCAGAGAAAGTACATTTATATTTTTATTAAAATATTATTTCACTTGGAATATAAATAAAATATTTCAAAATTAAAGGAAGTGGAGCATGAAATGTTTTGGCTGAAAATTTATAAGCATTAAAGTTAGCACTTCAATAATTAATATGTTTTAAAATATGATCTCAAAGTTTAGTATAATTGTTATTTGGTTCTTCAAGGATTATAAAAAGAGGCACATAATTAAGACGGAAAAAGTTAATTGCTATTTTTTTCCCACTGTGAAAATTTCCCTAATTGGAAGTTATAAGATGTTTTAATCAGGTTGAATTTATTAGCAGAAATTTAAGTTTAGTAGAAATATAAGAGGAAGTGAAACTCTATTGATGGTATTTTATTTTGGAGAGGAGTGATCAAAATATGAAGGGAATAAATAATACAAAGATATTTTGTGTAAATTTATGTCATCAAACAAATTATTTTGAACTTAAAATTTAATCCACTTTTTGTTTCTTTATAAAAATGTCTTTTTATCCCAAGCACTGGGCTTTATAACTTTTAACATAGGAATCTATTCAGTGACTAGAAATCATAACCCATTCCCAATACTTTTCCTAGTCTGAGTAATTGCCTTTTATGAAAATGTGGCTGTCACCTTTATTGAATTAGTTATAAAGTTTGCTTAGATGCCAAACATTATTCAACATGTATTGGATATTCCAAGTGCTATGCAGTGTTACTAAGTCACATACATATATTTGAAAAGTTTAGTTTCTAAAAAGTAAAATAGACATTGAAGTAGTACCTTGATTCAGGTAAGGTTACATATGCTCTTATAAGTATATTTGCAAGTTACAAGGGGGAGGTGGGTCAGAGAAGACAGGTCACAGGAAGTGTTAGCCAGATGATAGGAAAAGTAATCAATAAGGTTTCAGAGAAAAGATAATCCTTCAAGTGAGTTTTGACAGATGACCATGAGTTCCATAAAAATAAGACTAAGGTAAAGAGGGAACGGGTACCACCACCACCAAGAACTGTGTAAATGAAGATAGAGAGCTGGTAGCATCTTGTGTCAGTCCATAAATTGCCAGTTGTGTGATGTAGCTGGAGAGTGTGACTGAAGCACGCATGTCACAGTGCACAGGGGCCCAAGCATGCAGAGAGGGTGGAAGATCTTTCTCAGATGAGTGTATTCTGTATCCTACAGAATGGCAAGCTGTTGAAGAGTTATAATCACTTCATGGGAAGTAGACAGGGAAACAGTGGAAACAGTGTCAGACTTTATTTTTTGTGGCTCCAAAATCACTGCAGATGGTGATTGCAGCCATGAAATTAAAAGACACTTACTCCTTGGAAGGAAAGTTATGACCAACCTAGATAGCATATTCAAAAGCAGAGACATTAGTTTGCCAACAAAGGTCCATCTAGTCAAGTCTATGGCTTTTCCAGTGGTCATGTATGGATGTGAGAGTTGGACTGTGAAGAAAGCTGAGTGCCGAAGAATTGATGCTTTTGAACTGTGGTGTTGGAGAAGACTCTTGAGAGTCCCCTGGACTGCAAGGAGATCCAACCAGTCCATCCTAAAGGAAATCAATCCTGGGTGTTCATTGGAAGGACTGATGCTAAAGCTGAAACTCCAGTACTTTGGCCACCTCATGCAAAGAGTTGATCATTGGAAAAGACTCTGATGCTGGGAGGGATTGAGGGCAGGAGGAGAAGGGACGACAGAGGATGAGAAGGCTGGATGGCATTACCGACTCGATGGACAAGAGTTTGGGTGAACTCCGGGAGTTGGTGATGGACAGGGAGGCCTGGCGTGCTGCAATTCATGGGGCTGCAAAGAGTCAGACATGACTGAGCAACTGAACTGAGCTGAACTGAACTGAATCTGGGAAATGTCATGATAAAATTTAGACTTTAGAGATACTCTTGGGCAGATAAGTAGTGGAAGTTGTGAAAGTCAAAGATCAATTAGGAGTCCACTATAGTACTGCATTTAGCTTCCCAGGTTGCTCAGCTGTAAAGAATCAGTCTGCAGTGCAGGAGATGCGGGTTTGATCCCTGGGTGGAAAGATCCCCTGAGGAAGAAATGGCAATCCACTCCAGTAATTTTGCCCAGAAAAATCCCATGAACAGAGGATCCTGGCAGCCTATAGTCTATGAGGTCACAAAAGAGTCAGACATAACTGAGTGACTAAACAATAACAAATAGTACTGCATAGGGGAGATAATGTGATTTGAGGAAAAAAAGTGGCTGCGAGTAAGCACAGATAGGACGGATCAGAGACTGATAAGGAAATATAGTCTTCAGAATTTACTAATTGATTAAATACATGGGGAGAAAGAGACCTTTAGGATTTTGAAAGTGTAGATTTCTCCAAAGGGAATATAGGGAAAGAAGCATGTTCATTGTAAAAATATGGAGAGGGGTTGTACCTAATAGATTCATTATTTTGTGTACCCTTGAGTTTAAGCTAGATGTCAAGTAGTCAGCTGCATATTTAAGTCTGGCATTCAATGGTCTATTCCAGATGGAGATATAGTTAAGAGGATATATTGAGTGTTTATGATGCCAAACATTATGAGAAGTGTATTAATTCATTTATTCCTCATGCAAATCATATAACACAGATAGTATTATTATCGTCTTCATTTCACAAGTGAGGGAACATAAGTACACACTGTGGCTCAGCCCTCAGCTAGTAAGGAGGCAGCAGCAGGATTCAGATCCAGGCAGCCTGGTTCCAGAACCCAGACCCTTAACTACCATGCTGCACTGCTCTTCCAGCATCTGAATCCCTCTTTCATGGAAAGAAGCTTCCTGGGAATTTAAAATTTAATGGCAATGTCCAATATTCTATCATTTCAACCCAGGTCATTCAAAAGGATTTTCTTTTTCATGATGATCATTTATCTCAATGTGATATTTAACCTCAAATTTCTCTTTTAAAATTCTATATTCCTATTTTTAAAAATCAGTCTCATAGACACACTGATTAACCTGTAGCATATTTGATTCATTCCATTTTCTTCTCTCCCACATTCAATGAATCCTGAGCCCAATCAATCCTTTCTCATCTGGCTTCTAACTATGCATTCTGTAACAGTTACCTAAATTCATAACCTCATTATTTCTTTCCTGGACTATTCTGATAGCCTCTAAATTGTCTTTTTACCTTCAGTATTTCCTTGCTACAAATTTATCACATATACTATAGCCTATAGTAGAACTCAAAAGCCTTTAGTTCCATGAAGTTATTTATGATGTTATGCATAGATCATAAAGGCCTTAAAGACAAGGACTATTTTTTATTTCCTTATCCCTAATGCCCATCACAATTATTCAGACATAGTAAATTCTTGATAAGATTTTATTGAATAGGTGGGTACATGGATGTGATCTCTTTCTGTTTTCTGCACTGGTAATATTTTCTAGTATTATATATTACATATAAAAAACTCTATGAAAAAAGATTATGTCACTTATCATTAAATTAACTAAAAATTATATAGCATAATGTGCTTCCTGTACCAGAGTTCAATACATAATTGCTGACTGGATGGATTATTAAATCAATTAAACAACTATAGATAATAATAGAATGCTAGTAAGAAGAAAATGCCAATTCTCATCAACTACTAAATAATGTGTATCTAAAACTTAATAAAAATTATATATGGGTACTAAAGAAAAAGATCTATAAAATATATTTGTTTGCGTTTATTATACAATTCGGAAGCATTTGAGTTACTATTTCTTTCGTATCTTATAGTCAAATTCACATTTCTAAGTTAATTATGTCTCACAACATGCCTTAAGCAGGCAGACCATATCTGTTTAAATGTAGAAAAATAAAAGTAATAAAAAAATTCTAATTTTTTTTTTTTTTTTTTTTTGGGCCACATTGCACAGCTTGCAGGAGCTTAGTTTCCTGACCAGGGATCAAAACAAGGCCCATGGCAGTTAAAGTACTTAGTTCTAACACTGGACCACTAGGGAATTCTCTGAAATTTAATTTTTATATGCTTCTAATCCAATGCTTCAGTCGGAACTCATGTTCAATAGTAATTTTTTTTGACAAAGCATGTTGAAATAAACATTTGATTTGTTGGAAAATATTTTAGATATAATTTATCTGAATTATATCAGTATTTAAAGTTGTTGTAGCTAAGATGTGGAAATATCTGTTAAGAAATAATACAATCTAGTATATAGGTAACTGGCTGAATGTTACTTCTTGAATTAACATCAACATAAAGGCCAAAGTGCTATTTTCCTCGGTATTGTTTGAGTTTACATTTTAGTTAGAGGCAACTCTTGATAGTCCTTTGGACTACAAGGAGATCCAACCAGTCCATTCTGAAGGAGATCAGCCCTGGGATTTCTTTGGAAGGAATGATGCTAAAGCTGAAACTCCAGTACTTTGGCCACTTCATGCGAAGGGTTGACTCACTGGAAAAGACTCTGATGCTGGGGAGGGATTGGGGGCAGGAGGAGAAGGGGATGACAGAGCATAAGATGGCTGGATGGCATCACTGACTCGATGGATGTGAATCTGAGTGAACTCCGGGAGTTGGTGATGGACAGGGAGGCCTGGCGTGCTGCGATTCATGGGGTCGCAAAGAGTCGGACACGACTGAGCCACTGAACTGAACTGAACTGAATATGTGGAAAAGTGGAAGATATTAATTAATTGAATATGACATGCAGACAAAGGGCCTATGAGGATGTTGGGGAAGAAAGATTCTCTGCTGCCCTCTTAGAGTCTCAGGCTGACATTAAACTAATTAATAGGAAAAAAGCATGCACAATTAAAAAAAAATTACACGAAACATGGGAACCTTCACAGGAGACTGGAGACAGAAAACAGTGACCATGGCAAAGCGTTGCTGACTTTCAGGTAAAGATGATCCTGTTTTCTTATTTTAGATTAGATCACATGCTGTAAGTTCCTTTAAGGAGAAAGAAAAGAAAGATGAAATGTACAAATGATTCATTCAATGACCACATTCAGCATCTCAAGAAATATTAAAGGATTTGGATGAAAAGGTAAATGTGATGATGAAATCTAATAAGAATTAATACTTGTTGTATTAATTAAAAATATCTGCTTTTGAGGAGCCATAATTCAGAGTAGCACATGTGAAAGGAAATTAAGGTAAACTAAAGAGTTTTTATAGGCTCAATGAGTCAACCTTTTGTTGTTGTTGGAGTATAGTTGATTTACATTGTTGTGTTAGTTTCAGTTGTACAGCAAATTGAATCGGTTATACAATTTGTTGTTGTTCTTTAGTCATAGGGCTTCCCTGGTAGCTCAGCTGATAAAGAATCTGCCTGCAGTGCAGGAGATCCTGATTCAATTCCTGGGTCAGGAAAATCCCCTGGAGAAGGTATAAGCTACCTCTCCAGTATTCTTGGGTTTCCCTGGTGGCTCAGACGGTAAAGAGTCCGCCTGCAATGCTGGAGAACTGGATTCGATCCCTGGGTTGGGCAGATCCCCTGGAGGAGAGCATGGCAACCCACTGCCGTATTCTTGCCTAGAGAATCCCCATAGACAGAGGAGCTGGCAGGCTACAGTCCATGGGGTCTCTAAGAGTCGGACAAGACTGAGTTTAGTCATGGAGTTATGTCTGACTCTTCTGTGACCCCATGGACTATAGCCCAGCAGACTCCTTTGTCCATGGGATGTCCTAGTAAGAATACTGCAGTTGTTTGCCATTCCCTTTTTCAGGGGATCTTCCAGACTCAGGGATCGAAGAGTGTCTCTTACATTGGCAGGTGGATTCTTTACCACTGAGCCACCAGAAAAGCCCATATATATATACGTATCCACTCTTTTTTAGATTATTTTCCCTAGGAGCCTGGTAGGCTGCAGTCCATGTGGTCGCTAAGAGTCGGACATGACTGAACGACTTCCCTTTCACTTTTCACTTTCATGCATTGGAGAAGGAAATGGCAACCCACTCCAGTATTCTTGCCTGGAGAATCCCAGGGACGGGGAGCCTGATGGGCTGCCGTCTATGGGGTCACACAGAGTCAGACACGACTGAAGTGACTTAGCAGCAGCAGCAGCAGCAGCATAGGCCATTACAGAGTACTGAGTAGAGTTCCCTATGCTATACATTAGGTCATTATTAGTTATCTGTTTTATGTATAATAGTGTGTATATATGTTAATCCCAATCTTCCAATTTATCCCCTGTGCCCTTAACTCTTGGTAACCATAGGTTTGTTTTCTACATCTGTAACTTTATTTTTGTTTTGTAGATCATTTGGACCCTTTTTTAGATTATACATATAAGCAATATCATATAATATTGTTAAGTTAACCTTTTTATATGACTTCTAAAAATGTTATTGCCATATTGAACTGCTTCATAGAGGTATGAAGTTCTAGTCCAACTAATGATAATGCTATTGTACTTTGCACAAACAAAACAATCACAATATTGAAAAAAAAATCATTGAGAGAATTATGCCCACTTGTAATCACTAAAATTATAGTAAGTTAAAGTGTCCAAGAAAATGTTAAAAGGATGGTTGTGGTGACTGAAAATCATGTTTTGGTGAGAGACTGATGACATTAGGGATAAGTGGCCTGTAGATTAAAAAACTCAAAGACAGAAAATATTTTGATTTTTAAAATTTGAAATAGGGACTAGCCTTTAACCTCAGATATACAGATGACACCACTCTTATGGCAGAAAGTGAAGAGGAGCTAAAAAGCCTCTTGATGAAAGTGAAAGAGGAGATCGAAAAAGTTGGCTTAAAGCTCAACATTCAGAAAACGAAGATCATGGCATCCGGTCCCATCACTTCATGGGAAGTAGATGGGGAGACAGTGGAGACAGTGTCAGACTTTATTTTTTTGGGCTCCAAAATCACTGCAGATGGTGACTGCAGCCATGAAATTAAAAGACGCTTACTTCTTGGAAGGAAAGTTATGACCAACCTAGATAGCATATTCAAAAGCAGAGACATTACTTTGCTGACTAAGGCCCATCTAGTCAAGGGTATGGTTTTTCCTGTGGTCATGTATGGATGTGAGAGTTGGACTGTGAAGAAGGCTGAACGCCGAAGAATTGATGCTTTTGAACTGTGGTGTTGGAGAAGACTCTTGAGAGTCCCTTGGACTGCAAGGAGAGACAACCAGTCCATTCTGAAGGAGATCAACCTTGGGATTTCTTTGGAAGGAATGATGCTAAAGCTGAAACTCCAGTACTTTGGCCACCACATGCGAAGAGCTGACTCATTGGAAAAGACTCTGATGATGGAAGGGATTGGGGGCAGGAGGAGAAGGGGACGACAGAGGATGAGGTCGCTGGATGGCATCACGGACTCGATGGACGTGAGTATGAGTGAACTCCAGGAGTTGGTGATGGACAAGGAAGCCTGGCGTGCTGCGATTCATGGGGTCACAAAGAGTCGGACATGACTGAGCGACTGAACTGAACTGAACTTGATCTTTCTGACTCCACATGGCAAGGTGAATTAGAGCTGTAACCTGGACTTTTTATCTAGATAAGCAAAAAAGTGTTTTTTGAAAATGTGTTTTCGTGTATCTAACAAACTGCATTGTGCAAAGATTAGCATGAGTTCCTGGTATAAGTGCCAAACTAAGTAAAACATGCATGCTGTCTTCAAGGGGTTCATAGTCAAGAAAAGAGCTAGTCTTGTGTTTGTCAAAATATGGTACGAGCTGATTCTAGAAGTAGTAAAGTGACTATTAATGTTCAAATATATAAATATGTCTAGGTAAAATTCTAAGATGGCCCTCAGAATCTCCAGTTGCTAATTTTAAGATATTAGTTTAACTGTACATCAGTTATTTAATCAAGCACTGATTTAGGAGCTGTTGTGAAGGTGTTTTGCAGATGTAATTGAGTGCCTATCAGTTGACTTTATGAAAGGAAACAAGGAATTCTATCTTGTTACACCTGACCTAATCAGGTGAGCTCTTAAAAAGGACTGGGCTCTCCCAGGAGGGAGAGATTCGAAGCAGCAGAAGGATTTGACATACCATCACTGACATGAAGTTTGACAAGGTGAAATGTCAAGGAATGCAGGTGGCATCTAGGAAATAAAAGCAGCTTCTGCTGACATGAAGCAAGGAAATTAGGGACCCAGTCCTCCAACTGCAAAGAACTGAATTTTACCAGCAAGAAGAATGAATTTAGCAGCAAATTTTCCCCCAAAGCCTCCAACTCGGGATTCAGACTAGCTGAATTCTTGTGATTTCTTGAGATGAGAACCCAATTTTGCCATGTCAGACTTTGCCCTACAGAATAGTGGGTGAGGCTGTGTAGAAAAGGGAACGCTTGTACACTGCTAGTAGGAATGGAAACTGATACACCACTATGGAAAACAATATGAAGAATCCTCAGAAAATTGAATTTAGAACTACCATATGATGCAGGAATGCACTTCTGGGTATATATCTGAAGGAAATGAAATCTCTATCTCAAAGAGATATCTGTACCCTCATGTTTCAGCATTATTTATAATAGCCAAGACATGTCCATTTATGAATATTATGGAATATTATTCAGCCTTAAAAAGAAGGAACTCCTCCAGTTCACCAAGATGAATGGACCTTGTGCTAAGTGAAATAAGTCAGAGAATGTTGTATGATCTCATTTATATAGATTGATGGTTGCCAGGGGCGGGGACTGTGGGTGGGCGGAAAAATGGGTGAAAGTGGTCAAAGGGTATCAGTTATAAGGAAGTTCCAGGGATTTAAAGGGCAGCAGCATATTCAAAAGCAGAGACATTGCTTTGCCAACAAAGGTCCGTATGATCAAAGGCTATGGTTTTTCCAGTGGTCATGTATGGATGTGAGAGTCGGACTGTGAAGAAGGTTGAGTGCCAAAGAATTGATGCTTTTGAACTGTGGTGCTGAAGAAGACTCTTGAGAGTCCCTTGGACTGCAAGGAGATCCAACCAGTTCATCCTAAAGGAGACCAGTCCTGCTTGTGAGAGGGTAACAGGAAGGAAGGCCAGGGGTCTCCATACGAAGGAAATAGCCTGCAAGTGTCAGACATTTTTATCTCTCTTAAGTGCCAGGAGGAAACAAACTAGTGATATTTTTTTCCTTCTCTATGCAAATTTAAAAGGAGGTTTCCCTTAAAATACTGTGTTGCCATAATGACACCTGGTTTCACCTGAAGTTAACTATTCTCAAACCTTGAGTTAACCAATGCATTTGTTAATGGAAATGTTTATCTTAAGCTATGTTAATGCATTATGCATTTACCCCAAACTCTGTCTTCAAGTCGGTCCTGCCTAATGGCTCAGAACCTATTTGACAAACCAAATACTGTTGCCCTAACCTATGTAAACGAAACTATTTGTATGGTAATCTGTCCTTCTACAAGATTCAAGTTAATCATTTTATGGCCCAGGGTGAACCATTTGGTGCCAAGATTATCCCAAAATGCATCTTATGGGTGAGGGGCCTGGTGCCATTCTGAGTTTTAAGACATTCCTTTCTTTTATTAACAGACTGCTAGTGACTATGTAACATCCAGCTGAAGACTAGCAGGGGGGTACTCTTTCTGCCTCCTTCTGATGCCTATGTCAGAAGCTTTCTCTATCTCCTTTATACTTTAATAAAACTATTACATAAAGCTCTGAGCTATCAAGCCTCATCTATGGCCCCGGATTGAATTCTTCTCCTCTGGAGGCCAAGAATCCCGACCATCTTTTTTTGTTCAACAACAACCTTTCAGTTGTTCATTGGAAGGACTGATACTGAGGCTGAAACTCCAATACTTTGGCCACCTCATGCGAAGAGTTGACTCATTGGAAAAGACCCTGATGCTGGGAGGGATTGGGGGCAGGAGAAGAAGGGGATGACAGAGGATGAGATGGCTGGATGGCATCACTGACTTGATGGATATGAGTCTGAGTGAACTCCGGGAGTTGGTGATGGTCAGGGAGGACTGGTGTGCTGTGATTCTTGGGGTTGCAAAGAGTCGGACATGACTGAGCGACTGAACTGAACTGAACTGATGATAAGCATGGTTAACAATACTATGTTTTATATTTGGAAGTTGCTGAAAGAGTAGATCTTAAAAGTTCTCAACATAGGCACAAACACACAAATTGTAACAATGTAAGGTGATGGATATATTAACTAATGTGGTAATCCCTTTACAGTATGTATATATATGAAATCACCATGTTATATACCTTAAACTTACACAGTATTATATGTCAAGTATATCTCAATAAAGCCAGGAAAAATATCCTGCAAAAATTAAGAAAACCTTGGTTTGTTGATTAGCAAATTATCAGGTATCTCCAGACATCAGTTGAGGAGCTGCCAGGTCAGGTTTCAAGGGTAAAGATATGCTTCTTTCCTTTGTCTCCAGTTGTCAAGTAGAAGTCAAAGTCACATAATAGAAGAAATATATTCAATGTATGGCAAAGGAACAGTGGGTCTATCAGAGAGGCACTTAAAAATACTGTAAACAACTCATAATGCCTAGAAGCACTTAAATACCAGATCCACCTAAGGCAGCCACAATAAAGAATAATACATATATTAATGAAATAACTAGCTGGTAACTTTTCAGATTAAACTTCTCTATGACTATGAAGAGAGTAATTCTGAAACAGACACTGTCTTAGGGCACTTTCATAGGACAAAATGAAAAGAAAAAAGTCTATAAAACTATAATTCCATAGAAAATTTGCCCTTGAATGTGATTTCTATCTTTTTTTCATACATTTATAAAACATGGCATGATTGCCTGGAAATGAATATGTTATAAAATTCTTCCTATTTCAAAGATATAATTTACCTTCATATATGACTTTGTCCATTCATTAAAATTTTTTTTTGTTTAAATTTAAAACTGCTAAAAATACTGATGCTGGCTCTTTCAAAAGGGAGATGTCAGAAAGAACCCAGAAAAATTTTTTAAACCCACTGTTCCTGATATTCTTGACTGATGGGTAATTGAACTGCAAACCCTTTAGCCATGCTGCTGTCATTCTAGTGAATTCAGTCTGAACTGGGATCATAGAAGAGCCTATATCAGATATACTTTCAATTACCTCAGTCCAAATATATGTAATTATTTTCTATTCTCTGGAACATTTTTTCTTAGAAGGAAGTAATACCCAAATGCCTGACTAAAAGAAAATCCAAGCAAAGGGGAAGAAAAAAGCACCTTGTTTCCCTGTCCCAATTATCTAAGTTGTAGAAGAAAATATAACTTTTAAATTTCAAATGATGTAAAAATAATTCTGAGAGGAGAAACATCAGCTATGAAGTGAAGTCACTCAGTCATGTCCAACTCTTTAATAAGGGCTTTTAGTAATAAAAACAGAAAAGATTGTTTATTTCTTGTTACTTTAAAAAGTGTGTATGTATCTATATAAATGTGTGAATACGTATATGAATACACGTATACATATATGCACATACATGTATGAGAGAATTTTTTCATTAGTATGTTGGGTTGCAAACCAGTGCTCCTGAAAACTATTTTATCAATTTCTATGTTGATTCAACCTTTCAGGGCGTATTACAGTATATTAATGTGGAATCCATTTTCAGGACTGCATTTTGTGTAGTATTCCACAATGTGAATTCTTTTTCTACATGTTGAACGTAAGAAGTGAGTCACCAACTCTGCTTGTATGGTAGCATTAGGCAAGTGTCTCTTTTACAAACACTCTCTACTCATAAGCAAGCATTCAGCATTCTTTTTCTCAGTTGTGTGCTTATCCAAAGATGAATTTCCATTCAGCTTGAAATATTTTGCTGTTTCTCACTTTGCTCGTTAGCACTTAGAGATTGGCAAGTTAGCCTCCAGACAGGGCACCATCTTCTATGTGTCGATTTAGGAGTAAGCGCCCGATAAAGCATAGCCAAAAGGAAATATATAAATCTGTTTTGAAATGCAATAAATTCATAAGCCGTGCTACTTACCAAGGCCTGTGGGAGGATATACATCATAAAACACCACAGTAAAACTATAAATATTCCAAGCAGTTAGTAATGGCTGAGAGCCCACAGCTGAAAGCCTGGTTAAAGATGGCCAATGCACAATGCCCTAGTCAGAACCAGTGCAAGGTCTTCGGAGGAGCAGTTGGTCTGTTTTTCCAGGTAAATGTCAAAAGCACAGTCCTGGCTGACATCTAGTACTACTTTATTTCAGGTTGCAGAGGCACTGGATATCATCTCAGGTTCACTCCCCATTCTGTCTGTTCTCTCCTTCCCTTCTGTCATCCACCCTGAGAGTCCTGTTTCTCACCAGCTTGGATATAAGGAAGCAATGACCTGTACAGGTGTGGTAAGTAGGTTGTGGTTGGCACATAGCAGGATTGGCCTCAACGCTTTCTTGGGTTATAGTGTCTCCTGCCTCAACTTTTAATCCAGAGCAACCACATTCAACTCCTTACTTTATTCTTGGATGACATTGTGTTTAGGTTCACAAATATTTGCTCTTTGCTTTTCTTCCTGCTGCCATATTTGGATATAGTCTGATTCTTAAGGTGAATACTAAAGTCATTTATTTTTAGTCTGTCTTCTTTCCTAACATAAACATTTTAGGTTTTGGTTCCTTTCTATGAATGGATACATATTTATTACATATGTATGTACATAAATAGATAATACATATCTATTTATATACATATGTATGTACATAATAGATAATACATATCTATCTATACATATATAAATGTATCAAGCCTTTTACCATGATTGAAAAGATCAAAGCTTACTTAGTTCATGGTCAATAGTGTAAATTTTGGCCATTTTCCAGTTACTGATTGGGAAGGTATACACTTTTGTAAGTTGTTCCAGTATTGTTCTATTATCATTTAGTCTATTTATATTCTTTCAGTGGGGATTCTAGAAATTTTGATATACATTTAAATAAAATCTAAAAGACCATTCCCTAATCCAAGATGATGGATTATATTTCCTTCTAAAAGTTTATAGTTTTAACTAGGCCTTTAGTCCATTTTGAGTTAATTTTTATACGCGGTATGCATTAGGACTCCATATTCATTCTTTAGTATATAGCTATCCACTTGTCCCAATACTATTTGTTGAAAAGACTATTCATTCCCCATTGAATGGTCTTGGTATCCTTGTGGGAAATAAATTGAACATAAATGTATGACTTTATTTCTGGACTCTCTGGACTCAATTCTAATGCTTATGCTATTGTTCTATAAGTCAGTTGTAGTGTTAACACCACCTCTTTTGATTACTGTAGCTTTGAGCTAAGTTTTAAAATTGAGAATGTAAATTCTCCAACTTTGGGTCTTCAAGATTGTTTTGGCCATTCTGTGTCAGAGGAGACATGCTTTAAAAATTTTTCTTCTGTTTTTCTGGAACTGAAACCAAGACTGAAAAATATTGCCTTCAGCTTTCTGCAGGTTGTGTTTTGGCGTGGCTAATCCATGCAAAAGTACCCTACTGTGCAATCTCTCTAACCCTGACTGGGCCCCAAATGTTTTGCCTCTTGCCTGGTATGTGCATACATGCTAAGTTGCTTCAGTCGTGTCCGACTCTTCATGACCCTACGGACTGTAACCTGCCAGGCTCCTCTGTCTATGGCATTCTCTAGGCAAGAATACTGGAGTGGGTTGCCATGCCCTCCTCCAGGGGATCTTCCCAAAGTAGGAATCAAACCCGCAGCTCCTGCATTGCATGCCGATTCTTTACCACTGAGCCACTTGGGAAGCTGCTTCTCTGGTACATTGCCTTTTAAAACCTAGTAGCTACGTTTATGAAAAATCGAATAGCACACATCATATTTATGGTGAAAGAAAATATGATTCCATCCTGCATTCATTTCCTAAGGCTGCTGTAACGTATTACTATAAAGTTGGTGGCTTACAACAACAGAAATTTATTCTGTCATAGTTTTGAAAGTCAGCGCCTGCAGTCAGTGTGTCAGCAAGGCATTACTCCTTCTAAAGGTTCTAGGAGGAAACCTTTCTTACCTCTTTCAGCCTCTGGTAGCCCTGGACATTCCATGGATTCTGGCCTTATAACTTCTGCCTCTGCCTCCATCTTCACATACTTGCTTCCTGTGCATGTCTATGATTTTATGTTTCCTATAAGGGTACTGTCACTGGATTTAGGGCCCACCTTAATACACTCTATCTCATCTCAAGTCTTGCTTGTTACATATGCAAAGATCCTGTTTCTAAATGATGTCATAATCTAAGGTCCCAGATAGGTATGGATTTGGGAGGAACATTATTTAACCCACTACACATCGTAAAATCAAGAGCAAGGCAAGATAGATGTTCAGCCTTATACTGGCTAGCCAGTGCAATAAGGCAAAGAATAAGAGGCAAATAAAAATCAAAAATAGAATTATTTTTACTTTGCTTTTATTATGAACTAATTGTGTATGTGAAAAACAAGGAATTTATAAAAATCTCATGGAAGAAATAAGTGTTTAGGAACTTTACTCAATACAAATCAGTGTTTTCAAAACTGTATTTCTGTAGTATAGCAATGAACAACTGAAAATTGAAAGTAGAATTAATGTTTATAATACTATAATAAAAAGACAAAAATTAACATTAAATTTATAAAAAAGCAGATAGGCCCATATGCTGAAAATTGTAATACTTATATTTAAGGCTAAACATTTTCCAAAACAGTCAGCATTCAGAGTTTGGTAAGTGGTGGTAATTCCAATCTCAATACATTTATTAAACGTTTGCTTTTTTGCTTTAATCATTTTTTTTAGGTTACCTTTTTTTCAATCTGTATTGACTTCTAGCAACTATTAACACATTGCTAAAGCATTTAGCATTATTATTTTTCACTGAAAAAATACCTTGTCATTCTAAATGTGAATGGGGTACAAATAAATATATTAAACTATTGTGTTGAAAAATAAACATAAAATTTTCATTAAAATGTGTCACTTTAAATTTTTCCCAACCTTATTGAGGTGTAATTGGCAAAAAACATATTAAAAAGATACAATATGATGATTTCATATATGTATAAAATTGTGAAAGGATTCCCCTCCATTGAGTTAATTTACATATCCATCATCTCATTTATCTCTATGTATTTATTTTGAGAACATTTAAATTCTCCCCTATTAGAAAATTTCAGGTAATCAATACAGTGTTATCAACTATAGTCACCATATTATACATTGGATGCTTTGACCTAACTCATCTTATAACTGAAAGTATATACCCTTTTATCAATCTCTCCCTACTTCCCCCATACCACTCTCACCCCCAGTTTCTGGCACTTTTCTACTCTCTGTTTATGTAAATTTAAAAAATGGTTCACATTTTTATGATAAGAAACAGTGTTATTCAGTTCAGTTCAGTTCAATTCAGTCGCTCAGTCGTGTCCGACCCTTTGCCACCCCATGAATCGCAGCACGCCAGGCCTCCCTGTCCATCACCAACTCCTGGAGTTCACTCAGATTCACGTCCATTGAGCCAGTGATGCCATCCAACCATCTCATTCTCTGTCGTCCTCCAAAGAAAGAATATAATTCTTAGAAATCCATGAATTCAGTATACAGCTATTGCCTCCTCTATTCTAAGAACTGAATTAGAACTTGAACATTCAAACATAAGTTAAAGAAGATTGTAACTGAAAAATTCAGTGTATAAAAATAAATACATTGTGTTATTTTTACAAAAATACACTTGAAACAGAAAGAGAGTGATGGGGGGAGGCTATAAGATGGGTGAAAAATATTAATACTTCCTAAACAATCTTGCAAACAAAAATATTTATTTCTCTGTTTTAGTCTGTAGTTTTGGCAACAAATAAGTTAAATAAGTTACAAATAAGTAGCTAGCATTTTACCTCGAGATAAAAAGTTCTTAGAGAAAGAAAGCAAAACAGATCCAAACCATCCATTAAAATACCAGGACAAACTGGAAAAATAATTCTGAGAAATGCTTCTCTATTAACTGAGAATTTTCATGTTACTGGACTGTTCTTAAGGAACATGGATAAACTGCCCATTTTAGTCATATCCCAGCTCAGCAATGTCTATCTGGTCTCTAAAGCTTAGTGTGAGAACAGAAAAGACATTTCCTGAGCCTGAGCTGTAATTTCTTACAGTTCCTCCAGAATCCAACTGCCTTTTAAATTATTCTTAAGATGACAAGTTGTTTGTTGTGACATTTTTACAAGCTTTAGTGTATCAAGTTACAGGTTAATTGGTCATTTGGATGCCCTGGCCTGTCAGTCATAGGTTTTAATTGCTCCCTGTGCTTAAACTGTGAATTCCTCTTCAAATCGGCTAAGAAAATCTTTGTTTTTCTCTTCTTTTGTTGTTTCACATAATCTAGTGTTCTTGCCTGCAAAATCCCAGGAACAGGGGAGCCTGGTGGGCTGCTGTCTCTGGGGTCGCACAGAGTCGGACAAAACTGAAGCGACTTAGCGGCGGTGGCAGCAGCAGTGATAAATGACTGGTTGGTAAATCTTTGACTAAATTGATTCTAAGTTTCATTTTAGTATCTTGAAGTGTGACACCTAGGAGCAATTGTATTATCTAAAATATCACAGAAATATTTCTCTAAAAGTGTCATTAATTTAGTTGGAACCTAGAAATTAGACATAATTTTGATAAAATAATCAAATATACAATGATTTTAAAATGACAATTTTTGTTGCTCACTTAATAATACCTGCTGCTGCTGCTGCTAAGTCACTTCAGTCGTGTCTGACTCTGTGCGTCCCCATAGATGGCAGCCCACCAGGCTCCCCCATCCCTGGGATTCTCCAGGCAAGAACACTGGAGTGGGTTGCCATTTCCTTCTTCAATGCATGAAAGTGAAAACTGAAAGTGAAGTTGTTCAGTCATGTCTGACTCTTCGTGATCTCATGGACTGCAGCCTACCAGGCTCCTCCGTCCATGGGGTTTTCCAGGCAAGAGTACTACCTAGCTGTTTCTAATCCTCACCTACCCCTCTGCCATTACCAACTTGTAAAAAGAAGCTAGTAATGTGATGTAATTTGGTTAGTTCTTGATTGTTGACTTTTTCATCAGTTTTCAGTTTTGATAAGTTTCTCCCATCTCAGTTCCTTTTCAACCAGATTATTAATAGCGTTTTAGGTTGTTTTTGGGGAACATTTTGCACATCTGTAAATTGTTTCATACTTTTGCATGATCTCAGAGGTACAAATGTATAAAAAGCATAAACCATTCTTGTGAATCATTTTCAAGGGAGAATACAAGCTGAATTGTATTCCCACTAGGGTTGATGGATTAAGGCTGAAATACACATTTAAACATTTGCATCCTTGTTAACTGACACATACGTTTACCATGTGGCAAGTTGAAATTGGACCAGACTTCCATAGCAAAAGGTCAAAGAGAAGTGAGGCCTGGATCAGCCCCTTTTACTGCAAGCAGTGGTACTCCTGCAAGCTAGATGCTGAATATACATAAAAAGTGAGAAATCTGTCAAACTCACCAGACTCTTCAATTTCAAGAAATGAACCATTACTGCCCTGAAACTATTCTACCGCAAGCTCACATGGGTTAACAAGTTACTGTTTCCTGCACGGCAGTGGCAGTCATGTATCCTTATTTCTGATACTCATTTCTGTGTGCTTCATGAAACAGAATATTAAGAAGCACACAAGGAGAAGTAGTGGATGCATAGGAAGACATTCTGTTTAGTCAGTACTGGTTTAGTCTTTTTCTCATCTCCAAATGGTGTCAGCCAGGGTTAATATTTCAGTTTTACAAAGAGAACTGGTTAGATTAACTATCTAGGATATCACTACTTTTTTTCTTTTTTTCTGTAGGCACAATCTACACTAATTAGTTTCTGAATCAACTTCTCTGGACATCCTTTACCAGCAGGAATTATCCCCCAGATGGAGATGAGAATGTTAAATTGTTGGCACAGGAAACATCAATTATAAACAGTTATATAACTTTAGCATGTGCGCATGCCCAGTCGCTTCAGTGTGTCTGACTCTTTGTGATTCCATGGACTGTAGTCCACCAGGTTCCACCGTCCATGGGATTCTTCAGGCAAAAACAGTGGAGTGGGTTGTCATGCCCTCTTCCAGGGGATCTTTTTGACCGAAGGTTTGAACCCACATCTCCTGTGTGTCCTGCATTGCAGGGGATTCTTTACCCAAGTGGCTCGGTGGGTAAATAGCCACACAGATAAAGTACTTGGGAAGCCCATATAACTTTACAAATGTTATAAAACATGATTGAGGACTGAAGGCAATTGCAGACACCTAGCTATCTGCCTCCCAATAATATTATATAAATATATAAGATGAAAAAAATAAAGCTACACAAAGATCATCCTCTCAGAATCATGTGAAGACAGAGAATGCTGAAACTTCAAAACACCCATGAATAAAGAGAAAAAAATCACCAAATACTCTTGTATGACCTTGCAAACTTCTGACACATCCCTGCCCTGCTTCTAGGCTTTTTGGTGAGCAAAGATAATCCATGTAAAACTGCAGGGTAGACAGAAAAAGAAAATGAGAGAAGGGACCTAACATTGGTCTAAAGAAGGTTACGATAACCCTGTATGCAACACGACAAAAGAGACACAGATGTATAGAACAGTCTTTTGGACTTTGTGGGAGAGGGAGAGGGTGGGATGATTTGGGAGAATGGCATTGAAACATGTATAATATCATATGTGAAACGAATCACCAGTCCAGGTTCGATGCATAATACAGAATGCTTGGGGCTGGTGCACTGGGATGACCCAGAGGGATGGTATGGGGAGGGTGGTGGGAGGGGGGTTCAGGATGGGGAACATGTGTATACCCGTGGCAGATTCATGTTGATGTATGGCAAAACCAATACAATATTGTAAAGTAATTAGCCTCTAATTTTAAAAAAAAAAGAAAAAAAATAAAATTATTGTGTGAAAGACTAGCCCATTCTAAGCCTGAAATTACCAAGAAAACTTCTGGGCAGTTAGGAGCATGAACCATAGGAAAGGAAACACAAAATATTTGTGAATTAGAGGTATATTTTTAAAATATATAGCTTCTGGGGAAGAAAGAGGAAGCCAAAAAGGAGAAATATTTTCATACATTGGGTGGTGAAGGTGGAAAAAAGGAGATGGGGGAAATGCAGTGTTCTTTGAATAAAAGGAAACTCATCAGGGGCTTCCCTGGTGGCTCAGCGGTAAAGAATCCACCTGCCAATTTAGGAGACACAGGTTCCATCCCTGGTCCGGGAAGATCCCACATGCTGTGGAGCAGCTAAGCCCATGTGCCGCAATTGAGCCTGTGTTCAAGAACCTGTGAACTGCAACTACCAAGCCCATGCGCTGCATTACCGAAGCCCACATGCTCTCCAGACTGTGCTCCACAACAAAAGAAGCCACTGCAATGAGAAGCCTGTGCATCACAACTAGAGAGTAGCCCCTAACTTGCCATAACTAGGGAAGAGCCCATACAGCAATGAAGAAGTAGCACAGCCAAAAATAAATAAATAATTTTTTTTTTTTAACAAAGGGAATTCATCAGCCCTTTCCCCAATATCAGACAAACAAAATGTGCTAAAATACCTGGATGTTGCTGAAATAGGAAATCTTAGCAAGCAACCCAATGTCATAAAAAATTAGGAAAAGTAAACAGATCTATGTAGAGCTCCCTGGTTCCCATGGGAGAATGTGATTGGCTTGTTTGAATAATCCTCCACTTAGAAGAGAACTGAAACCTCAGCGGTAACTAGGAATTGCAACCTGCTCCTGTGATAAGGAGGTCACTGGCTTAGAGCACAGAGTGAGGAGGGAAACTTGTAGTTAGACTATTTAAACCACCCTGATTTTACCAGATGTCAATGCAGTGCATAAGACTGGGTCATTAATTTTAGGTCATCTACCACATACAACCACCCCAAAGACAGTTGGGAAGAGATAAACTAATCTAGAAAAACTTGAAAAAGAGTGTTTTGAATCTATAAGACTAAACACATAATAAACCATTTTAGTACTGTATTAACATTTTCTTTGCAAAGATATGGGTTATCAGTTCTGAAAATATTTTGTGTATAGTACAGTTGAACCAAATTTATTGTAGATAATGAGAACCAAGTAACTCACTGGTGGAGGAAGATGATTAGATAGATAGATAAGGAAAAGTTGAAGGCTTGCAGGAACTCTGATGGATTGGAATATGAGGTAGGAGTGTCAACTCAGGATACATAGATTGATTGATAGGTACATAGATACACATTTAGAGAATTAAACGTAGATGTGTATGCTTGGGTTAGTGTGTATTTTCTAACTTTTTGTGGGGAAGTGCCTATAAGCAATGCAATGAAACCTTTACAATGAGGAGCATATTTAGTGCTAAGATTATCATGGTTTCTAAAAGCTATTCTCTAATAATGGCCACCGGTGCTCCTTGGAGAAATAATTGCTTCCACAACTAGGACAAAAAAATATGAGAAGCTTGGAATATCTTGTGGTGTCATAATATAAGGAAGTGCTGAAAACAGTTAAAGATGGAGCATATTGAAAAGAACTACCAAAACTGGAAAATTTTGAGCAGCAAAATAATGATAATAGTATTCATACCATTATTATATCCTATAATGTAACTTTATAGTGGAGACATATTAGAAATCACCTTAACTAAATTACAAAGGTTAACCTGTATCAACAGCATCTACATCATCTATCTCCTGGTAGGATGCACTGGTAGAATGCACTCACCAGATCTGTGGTATTTTTGCCAACGTACGTAAACTCAGTCTAATCATTAGAAAACAAACACATACAAGTTAAATAAAATAACAAGCCAGTACCCTTCAAAAGTGTCAAGGTCATGAAAGATAAGAGCTGTCAGACATGGAGACACTAAGGAGTCACAAGTAAGCACAAGTAAGTAAGTACTTACAAGTAAGTAAGAATCCTGGGTTGAATAATGGAATGGAAAAAAAAGAACATTAGTGAAAAATTAGAGAAATTTGAGTAAGATCTGTGATTAGTTAATAGTGTTGCATCAGTGTTAATTTCCTCATGTCATTATTGTACTATGATTTACAAAAGATATTATTAGCATTAGGGGAAGCTGAGTTAAAAGTATAAGCTAAGATAAAAGCCAATATGAACAGGAAAATCAAGGATCACTTTGAGTCCAAAAATGGGCCCTCAAGTTGTGATAAATCAAAATACATATTAGAAATATAGAAGGAGCCCTATTACCTTCAGAGAACAGGTTAGTAATTGTGTCTATTGCATTGCCTCTTAGGTTATATGCCTTCCAAACAGCTTATAATAGAGATGTATCATCTATCTTTGTCATACTCAACTTATCAACTTCATAAAGATAGTGAGTTGGGGCTACATTTAAGAAATAGACGATGTTGTCACATTTTATATGGGGCCAGAGTAAAGGGGAGTATAGGTTTTAAATTACTCATACATTCATTCTTTCTGCCTCTCTGTCTCTTTCATCAATCTAGATGAATAGGATCTAGATAGATACATACATACAGATACACATATGTAATAGATAAGGATGTATAGGATATATGGGATACAGATATAGATTGATATAAATGCAAATGTCTGTAGATATCTATCTATATTTATAATGTTATAGAAATTTTACAGTCCTCTAACACTACCCTTATGGCAGAAAGTGAAGAGGAACTAAAAAGCCTCTTGATGAAAGTGAAAGAGGAGAGTGGAAAAGTTGGCTTAAAACTCACCATTCAGAAAACGAAGATCATGGCATTTGGTCCCATCACTTCATAGGAAATAGATGGGGAAACAGTGGGAACAGTGGCAGACTTTATTTTTGGGGGCTCCAAAATCGCTGCAGATGGTGATTGCAGCCATGAAATTAAAAGACACTTACTCCTTGGAAGGAAAGTTATGACCAACCTAGATAGCATATTGGAAAGCAGAGACATTGCTTTGTCAACAAAGGTCCATCTAGTCAAGGCTTTGGTTTTTCCAGTGGTCATGTATGGATGCGAGAGTTGGACTGTGAAGAAAGCTGAGTGCTGAAGAATTGATGCTTTTGAACTGTGGTGTTGGAGAAGACTTGAGAGTCCCTTGGACTGCAAGGAGATCCAACCAGTCCATCCTAAAGGAGATCATCAGTCCTGGGTGTTCATTGGAAGGAATGATGCTGAAGTTGAAACTCCAATACTTTGGGCACCTCATGCAAAGAGTTGACTCATTGGCAAAGACCCTGATGCTGGGAGGGATTGGGGGCAGGAGGAGAAGGGGATGGCAGAGGATGAGATGGCTGGATGGCATCACAGACTTGATGAGCATGAGTTTGGGTAAACTCCGGGAGTTGGTGATAGACAGGAAGGCCTGGCGTGCTCCGATTCATAGGGTCACAAAGAGTTGGACACGGGTGAGTGGCTGAACTGAACTGAACTCTTCATTAGTAAATACCTTTGTGAATCTCAATTCTTCAATTTTTCCCTAAAGTTTTCCAGGAAAATCATTATCACCTCCCTGTTTTCTCTAATAATGCAGTTAGCTCTTTATTGTAGGTCAGGAAATCCTTGAAACTATTGTCACAGCCCTTCAAAAGGTTTCACCAGCCAGCACTGAATATTTCAGACTTTTCTGTATCCATTGCTTGGGGTATACTTATACTGAGAGAAATTTCAAGAAGATTCAAGAATCGTCTTGCAATTTCAAGAAGATTCAAATGGATTGATTTCTTCCCTATACAGCTCTCTTCTTTTTCATCCTGTATTTCATGAGCAAATTCAATCAGTTCATTCACTCAGTCATGTCCTACTCTTTGTGACCCTATGGACTGCAGTACGCCAGACTTCCCTGTCTGTCAGCAAGTCCTGCAGCTTGCTCAAACTCAAGTCCATTGAGTCCGTGATCCCATCCATCCACTTCATCCTCTGAAATCCCCTTTTCCTCCTGCTTTCCATCTTTCCCAGCATCAGGGTCTTTTCTAATGAGTCAGCTCTTCGCATCAGGTGGCCAAAGTGCTTTAGCTTCAGTATGGGTCCTTAAAATGAATATTCAGAACTGATATGCAGCAGCATTAATGAGACTGAGGCAGACTCCTGAGGATTGATCTTATCTTAATTAAAATGCAGAGTACCCATTACCTCTGCAGGATACCAGTCATTGCAAGTTTATGGAGCACAGTTAGTCAGGGATTGCAGCTTTCTGTCACTAGGCCAATCTAAAGATGTAGATGCTGTCATCTTCCTATGATTCTGAGGTGGTGTTGGAATGCAGAGGTCTGTCAGTTCCACTAGGCCCCTCCTCCCTGTAGAATGCATGGAATAAGAATTATTTTCAGTGGTCTTAGGAGAGAAAAAGGTTGGAAATCTAGTAAATTCATTATGTACTAGGCAGATAAATGCTTAATCAGTGTCAACAATAATGATAAGTATCATTATAGCTAACAGATGATCGCAACCCTTGTCTATTTGTCTGCAAAATTTTACAAGTGATAGTAAATTCTTTTAAATGTATTGGACGGTAATTTTGGCAATGCAGGATTGCCTAGTTTACCTTCTCAATAGATATGTCATTTGATAGTTTTGTTGTCCTTGTGTGATAGTAATATAGAGGATACTATGCTTTTCTGTAGGTCCATATCCTGACCCTTAATTAAGGTATTATTCCATGTGTTTTTGTCTGTCATTTTAAGTATCTGATTCCCTGATAATGACCTTTATAGTGTGTGCGATATAATGATTAAAAACTAAGAATCTTGTGGAAATCTCTCTGAAAAAATCTCTCCTTTTTTTTTAAAAAAATATAATACTCCTTTATAACAAGGTCATCAAAATGTGTCAAGAAAGGAGTAGCCAATATTTTATAATTTAAATTCTGATAAGTTAAAAATGAAGAAAATCTAAAATAAAATAAAGTCTGTGGAGTAAGTTTTGAAAAATTCATGTTTTAAAGCAGGTCTTTGAATTATTTTTTTAAGGTGTCTTCATTAGATTGATAGGATGTAGACTTCTTTGCAAACAGACTTTATCACAGGCACGTGTAATTCATCATTACTCTTGTTCTCATTAATCTTTTTTTCCTTTTTCTTTGAAATAATACACCCTGCTTTTATTCATACATTTTGAAAACAATGAAATGATGTTCCATCAAGTTGATCTAATTGTCCAAAATGTGTTTAAGGTACTTTAAAGTCTTTGTTATGTATCAATCTTTTGAATACATTTTTTGCCTAAGAGATTAGAAGAATATATATTCTTTGCTACTTTTCCTGTCAAGGGATGTTTATGATTTAATGTATAAGATGAAAGAAGTAAAAAGAGAAAAAAAGAAGCTGAAATTTAAATAGGATTTAAAATTATTATTCTATTTATTTAAAATAGACTATAAGGAAGGGAAATAAAGATGTGAGACAAGGAAGGAAAGAAGAATTGGGAAGGAGGGATGAAATTTGAATTGAAATTGAGCACTAAACTAGAATAGTAATCAGAAAGGGAAGAACCCTTTTAAAAATATTCTTCTGATTGAATAGCTGTGGAAGATAGACTATCTGAAAATGAATCATTCATTAATTTTTTTCTTAGGTGTGATGTTTTCAGTATATTACATTTGTTAAGAAGAAAAAATCAAATGTTTGTTCAAACTTACGTTATAAACTTGCACATGCACATAATAGATAATAAGGTCCTCATAATTTATAGGTAGTGAGATGATGAGTAGTAAGACTTATCTGAATGCTTATTTGCATGCAAAGATGATCTTCAATAAAATTAAGGAAAAGTATCATGACAATGAATTGCGAGTAGAGATAAGGAAAGCTTTATTGTTTAACATTTAAAAAAATCAGTTCTTGAAAAGGTGTAATTAGTTTAGGCAAATGGAAGTTTGGTCAATACAGTCATCCTTTGGTATTTACGGGGTTTTGATTCCAAACGCCCCTCAGATTCCAAAATTTACAGATGTCCAAGTCTCTTATTTCTGTCTACTTTATCAGTGGTTCCCAACCATTTTGGCACCAAGGATCCTTTTCATGGAAGACAATTTTTCCATGCACCCAGTAGGGGGGATGGTTTGGAGATGATTCAAGTGCATTTATTTATTGTACACTTTATTTCTATTATCATTACATCAGCTCCACCTCAGATCAGTGGGCACTAGATCCTGGAGGTTAGGAACCCCTGCTTTAAATCAATTCTAAATTACTTATAATAACTAACACAAGGTAAATATTTGTAAATACAGTGTAAATACTTTATAAACAGTTGCCAATGTGTTGCAAGTTCTTTTGCTTTTTGGAACTTTGTGAAATTTTTCTTTTGGAACATTTTGATCCATGGTTGGTTGAATACACAAATGCAGAACTTGGGGATAAAAAGGGCCAGCTGTATATAAAAATTCTCACAAATTAAAAAGCGTCAGCTACTTAATGTAAAAATGAGCACAACAGGTAAACCAGAGAAAGCTGAATGCAAATGATTAACTAAAATGACAAGTAGTCAACAGTGCTATTTCCATGTCACTTTTAAGGTAAACAAAGATTAGGAAGGTCGTTGCATCCATAGTTGGAGAATGTAGGAAAATGGTTCCTCTCATGCACAACCAGGGAGACTGCACGTCAGCTTAAATTTCTTTGGAAAGAATTCTATCAGTGTTTAAATGAAAATTTAAACTATTATACTCTGTAACCCAGCAACACCAGTTTTGGGACTGTAACACAAAATGACTGAAGGCAGGAGGAGAAGGGGACAACAGAGGATGATATGGTTGGATGGCATCACCAACTCAATGGACATGAGTTTGAGCAATCTCTGGGAGTTGGTGATGGACAGGGAAGCCTGGCATGCTATAGTCCATGGGGTCACAAATAGTTGGATATGACTGAGGCATTGAACTGAACCTACTGAACTCAAAATGAAAAGTAAGATATATAAGGACATGGGATATACATAAAAATGTATTTCTTTACGTTATTTTTGTGCGATTTTTATGTCAAAAAAGCTGCAAAAGCCTGGCTATAAAGTAGGGAATGGTTTAGCTAGCTCTATACTGCAGTCTCTTTACTCTAGCTGTATATCACAGTCTTTAATTTACATAAAAAGTCATGTTACTTGTAATCAAAGAGAGGCAATGCAAAGAATGTTCAAACTACTGCACAACTGCACACATCTCACACACAATCATGGTAATGCTCAAAATTTTCCAAGCCATGCTTCAACAGTACGTGAACTGTGAACTTCCAGATGTTCAAGCTGGATTTAGAAAAGGCAGAGGAATCAGAGATCAAACTGCCAAAATATGTTGGATCATTAAAAAAATAAACAAGAGAGTTCTAGAAAAATGTCTACTTCTGCTTTATTGACTATGCCACAGCCTTTGTCTGTGTAGATCACAACAAACTGGAAAACTCTGAAAGAGATGGGAATACCAGACCACCTGACCTGCCTCCTGAGAAATCTGTTTGTAGGTCAGGAAGCAACAGTTAGAACTGGACATGGAACAACAGACTGGTTCCAAATAGGAAAAGGAGTACGTCAAGGCTGTATATTGTCACCCTGCTCATTTAACTTCTATGCAGAGTACATCATGAGAGACACTGGGCTGGAAGAAGCACAAGCTAGAATCAAGATTGCCAGGAGAAATACCAATAACCTCAGATATGCAGATGACACCACCCTTATGGCAGAAAGTGAAAAGGAACTAAAGAGCCTCTTGATGAAAGTGAAAGAGGAGAGTGAAAAAGTTGGCTTAAAGCTCAACATTCAGAAAATGAAGATCATGGCATCCAGTCCCATCACTTCATGGGAAATAGATGGGGAAACAGTGGAAACAGTGGCAGACTTTATTTTTGGGGAGCTCCAAAATCACTGCGGATGGTGATTGTAGCCATGAAATTAAAAGACGATTACTCCTTGGAAGAAAAGTTATTAGCAACCTAGATAGCATATTGAAAAGCAGAGACATTACTTTGCCAACAAAGGTCCGTCTAGTCAAGGCTATGGTTTTCCTGTGGTCATGTATGGATGTGAGAGTTGGACTGTGAAGAAGGCTGAGCGCTGAAGAATTGATGCTTTTGAACTGTGGTGTTGGAGAAGACTCTTGAGAGTCCCTTGGACTGCAAGGAGATCCAACCAGTCCATCCTAAAGGAGACCAGTCCTGGATGTTCTTTGGAAGGAATGATGCTAAAGCTGAAACTCCAGTACTTTGGCCACCTCATGGAAAGAGTTGGCTCATTGGAAAAGATCCTGATGCTGGGAGGGACTGGGGGCAGTAGGAGAAGAGGATGACAGAGGATGAGAAGGCTGGATGGCATCACCGACTCGATAGACATGAGTTTGGGTACACTCCGGGAGTTGGTGATGGACAGGGAGGCCTGGCATGCTGCGATTCATGGGGTCGCAAAGAGTCGGACATAGTCATGTCAGTTCAGCGACTGAACTGAACTGAACTGAACTGATACACCCACATTAAAATATTTCTTGTAGTGGACTAGACTTTAAAGAGCTTTAAAGGAGGGTACCAAGGTTTTCTTTTCACATTTCTCTATTATTTGATTTGTTAAATCAAGCATTAATAATTTGTAATAAATTTTAGCAACTGAGAAAGCTTAAAAATCAAAGACTTTCTCATTCACATTCTCCTTTCTTTGGTTGATCATTATCTTAGTTTCCTGCTATACCGGCTACCACATAATGATTCAGTTCTAATTCTACCAATTAGGATCTGTTAAGTTCTTTCATTTTGACATTTTTCTTAACTTATATGTTTTCATGGGTGAATTCTATCTGTAGTATCCATTCTCAGCATGGTGTGAGAAGGACATATTGGATTTACCTGAGAAGTATTCATCCACATATGTCCCTCTCTGCATTTATTTTCTGACACTCCTAAGCCCCATGTGTTTAATAGGATCGTGAGCGTTGTTTCTTACAGGAATGTGCTTCAAGACTTAGTACATTGGATTGGGAAAAGTTTGGGGGCCACTGATGCTTAAAATCCTTTTGTAGAGCATACGAAGCTAGAGATTCTCAGTTCTCTTTGGCAGAATAAATTAATTCACTCCAAATATAAAACATCAAGTTGAAAGATAAGGCTAATTTAATTTTTACTGCTTTAAAAAGCTATCATTACAGACTTTTGCACTGAAAGAGAACTCTTCATTTTACAAAAGGGCAACTGTAAGTCATGAAGGTGAAGTGACTTGATCATTTTATTGTAAATTAATGGTTAACTAGGATGCGATTTGAGTCTAGAAGTTCCTAGGACTTCTCTGAAGGAGATGTGAGGAAGATTCTTTTTGTCTGAAAAGGAGGCTCAACCCCAGTGTGATGGAGGTTCCTTTGGGTGCACAGAGTGGTCTTCCTTAGCTGTATCTTTAATTGTACCTTTTGCTTTTCTTGAACAGAGGATTTTAGTATACTTTGGGCAGGAAAACTCCTGCTGAAATGAATGTTCTATTACCTTCTTCCTTGATGCTGTGGGAATTTGAGAGCCCAGGCAGTGTGACAAAGACAGTGTCACTGTGATCCAGGCATTCTGTCATTAGGGTGATCCATAGTATTTCTAGTGTGTGAGTTACTTTTCAAGAACCAGCAATCCACCCGGGAGCCCATTCCCTCCACTCCAACCTATACCTTTGTGCACATGCCTTATGGTCTAGGATTTGGGGCCCATGGAAACATATTCCCAATGCTGTGCTCTGTGCAGCTTAGAGTCCTGAGACCTGGGACATTTCAGAGTGTGGCCGGCAAGGGAGATAAACCCGCCGACCAGCTGATGTTGAAAGAGCACAGTGTTTTATCAAACATATATTCAACTCAAACAGCTCTTCACTGTGGACACCACAGCACTGATACTGGCTTCTTAACAGCCAGCATCCCCACATTTAACCCCATGGATGTAGTATGTGCTGTGCTTAGTCGTTCAGTCCTGTCTCACGCTTTGTGACCACACGAACTGTAGCCGGCCACGTTCCTGTGTCCACAGGGATTCTCCAGGCAAGAATACTGGAGTGGGTTTCCATGTCCTCCTCCAGGGATTTGCCCAACCCAGACATTGAACCCAGGTTTCTCGCATTGCAGGTAGATTCTTTATTGTCTGAGCCACCAGGGAAGTCCAAGAATACTGGAGTGGATAGCCTATCCATTCTCTAGAGGATCTTCCCTACCCAGGAATTAAACCTGGATCTCCTGCAATGCAGGTGGATTCTTTACCAGTTGAGCTAGTGGAGCAGAGACAGAGCAATTTTTGGCTTACTTTCCATAGCCCTTTCCCTGGCCAAGGGCATGGGATTGGGCTAGTGGTTGCTAGTCGGCAACCAGATGTATAGTCCCAGAGCTGGAGCCAGCCAAGTGACCTTGTAGGAGAGTCCAAAGTCAGACTGTGAACAGTCTCCTCTGGGAGCGCTGGATCTGAGTCTGGCAAGGGATAATGTGATGTCTGCTGCTGAATGAGACAGAGACATGGGAATGGTAAGGAAGTCAAGGCACAACGTTAAGATCTGGCATAAAAGCGTGTACTGAGAAGGGGTTAAACAAAGGAGGATGGAAGAAACCCTGGGACAAGGCAGCAGTCGATTTATAAATGTCTGTATTAACTGGGTTAATGTATCCATTGCCTGGGAAGGAGTATTGATGTTAGGAATCCATATCATCTCACTATGCTTCTCACAGGAACCTTTCAAGACAGTGAAGGAACTGAAGTACAGAGAGGTGGGTGGCTTGTCCAATATCATCCAGTTGACAAACAGAAAACACAGATTTAAAGGCTATCTAGTCTTCTGATTTCAGATAAACTCCTCGGGCTGGAGTTTTCATTTGGTGATGTTCTTCTTCCGTTCTTCCTCTAAAAGCAAACTCTGGGAGATAGTGAAGGACAGGGAACCCTGGCATGCTGCAGTCCATGAGGTCACAAAGAGTCAGACAACTTAGTGCCTGAACAACAGCAAACAGTTATCTTTAATTTTTGTGTAAGAAAACAACTTTATATGTAATTTTAAAATTTTTGATTTTTTTTTAAAAAAAAATTTTGGATGCAAAGAGTAAGGAATAGACACTGAATATGCTCCCAGGCTGTCATCTTCCTGAGGATGGCTGGTTATACAGTAGGTGGGACAGTGTGATTATGAATATCTGTAGGTGTTTTGGAGAAGATGTCACACTGCTTAAAGTTTCCTTAGGATAACACATTTTAAGAATATATGAAACCAATCAGTTTTCTTCCTCTAAAGATTATACCTGCACATCTCTTTCCTTTAAACTATTTTGACTACTATTATCCCAATCTGTATCCTAATGTCTCAGGCTTTTCAATTTGAGGCCCAAATATCCATGTTCAGAGTTCTTCAGTGGAACTTTGAATAGACTTGAACCTCAACATCCTCTCAATTCTATCAGCACAGCTGCATATAAGGAACTTCAGGGACCTCAGATCCTGTGTGAACTTACATAGGCATCACTACATGTGTTTCTCCCACCTGATAATCATAGCTATGAATCTTCACTAATTGTCACTGAATATTTTATCTGTGCCAGACACCATGCAAAGAAGCGTTCATATTTTACCTCATTTAATCCTCACAACTGTGCTGTATGATATTATTTTCAATTTATATACAAAGAAATGGAGGCTCAGAGAGGTGAGGTAATTCTCCCAAGATAAGATAGTAATTTGACCAGACTGGTTTCAAATCAGATCTGCTTAACACTGTAGTCTGTCCTCCATCATGCTTTGTGAAAAAAAAAAAGAAAAAAAAAAAGGATATTTACTATTGCAAAAACCGTCATAATATGTAGAAAGATAATTTTAAAATGTGAGAGGATTTCTAGAAAAGCAGGTCTCATTCTGTTTTAAACAACAAAATAGAACAAAAATACATATACATTGCTTCCTTGGAATGTTTTCCTGTCATGATCTCTAATATTTTCTCTCTGCTTTATGTAAAGAATTAGTTTGGTCTCCTGGTCTCCAAGACTATGGAGATGTGATTTTATGTTATTGTTTTTGTATTTTTTTTTTTTGCTTAAAAATAATTTTTATTACTCTAGGTGAACTGAAGTTATTTGTAGAATAGCATAGGGCTATTCATTGGAATATTCATTGGAAGGACTGATGCTGAAGCTGAAACTCCAATACTTTGGCCACCTGATGCGAATAACTGACTCACTGGAAAAGACCCTGATCCTGGGAAAGATTGAAGGTGGGAGCAGAAGGTGATAACAGAGGATGATATGGTTGGATAACATCACCAATGCAATGGACTTGAGTTTGAGTAGGCTCCAGGAGTTGTGATGGGCAGTGAAGCCTGACGTGCTGCAGTCCAAGGGGATGCGAAGAGTCGGACACGACTGAGCAACTGAACTGAGCGGGGTTACTCAGCATTCCAGGACATCAAGGGCATTCTCTGCACATGTGGGAAGTTAGTGGCTGTGAATGAAAATAAAATAGTGGCAAAATGAGATGTTGATATGTAAAACTATAAGAAGATCCATGGATCTGAAAGTTCCAACTCATGTTTTCTGTTTTTTTTTTTTTTTTTTCAATATTAAAGAGAGAAGCTAACATTTACGGAAAGTTTTCTGGGCCTAGTATTATACTAGGTAATTTTCACAAAAGTTTCTAATTTACTGCTCTCAAAAATCCTATTGTGAAATGCCTTATTATTACTATTTTACCAAAGAAGAATGGAAGTTTTTGCAGAATATGATGACAAACCTAGGAATCAAATGTATGTCTTTATGATTTTAAAATCTGAAATTAACTGCCATGTGGAAATTTCACAGATGCATAACCTGACTCAAATTTTTTCAATTTCAAACTTCTAATAGAAGTTGCCATTTGGAGAATCTGAGCAATCCCAGTGGAAAAGAAATTGTGAAACATTTCTCCAGGTTTTCTTGAGTTTTTTGGTTGAAATATTACACATGGAAACCTACCCATATGACTATTGATTTTGTTATTACATTGATAAAATCCAAAGCATTGCATTGATAAAACTGAGTTTTGATAGTGGCTCTCTCCATGTCCTTTATACTGCCAGTAAGATATCCAGGCACATAGTAGGTAAGGTATCCGTGTTGGTTAAACTGAACATAAAACTTCTCTTTCTGAGAAATGGTAGTCTATCTGGTGTAGGAACAATTTAAGAATCCATATGTCACCTGGATTACAACTTTGACTTCTTTTCTAAAATTCCAATCCATCTAACAGATATCTGCTGCTCTCAAAGTCCTTTAGCTCTACATTCCTCATGCTACCCCTTTATTTAGAAAACTTCAAAGATTGTCTTTTGCCTAACTACTTATATTTAGATACCTTTTCTTAGGTTTCAGTCTTTAATAATCTATCCTTCCATAACCAGACACCTTGAAAGGTAGGAGGATGAAAAGCAATATTTGAATGAGAAAAGGAGGAGAACCCTAATATTATGAAAGTTTTGTGGTTTTAAAATTGTTGGTGTGAAGTATGTGTGACTATTTTTAATGCTCTGAGTGATATGCTTATGCATTGTCAGTAAGAAAAATATATGGCTTTTCTCATTTACTCGTCCCTACTTTATCCGTCTCCATTCACATACTTGGTCACTGTGTATGTCCTGCCTGATCTGTCCACTAGTAGAAAGACCCCGTCTGTCCCCAAGTTTGTCCTTAGACTCTCTTCCTGACCCGTTTCTCCAGTGTCCTTTAGTCACTTTAGACTGCTGTCCTTTAGTCCCTTGGTCTATCTGGACCCTGATTATCAGATATAAAGAATGGAATGTTTATAAGCTCATGTACAATATAATTAACGAAAATGAGATGTGGAGATATAATTGCAGTGAGAATGACATACTGTCTACTCGAAAAAAATGTAAAGCCAAAGTGGATCCAGAATTAAAACTCCCAAAGTTTCTTCAGCATGGGAAGTAGAGAGTGGGATGAATGGAGAAAGTAGCATCAACATATATATACCATCACGTATGAAATAGATAGCTGGTGAGAGGTTGCTGTATAACACAGGGAGCCCAGTCTGCGGCTCTGTGATGACCTGGGGGCAGGGAGAGGGGAGGCTCCAGAGGGGGGGTGAGAGAGAGAGAGAGAGAGAGAGAGAGAGAGAGAGAGAGAGAGAGAATATATTAAATATATATTATAATATTATATTTATAAATATTATAATATATAAATATATAGACACATATATAATATAATATATAAATATATACAATTATCGTATATTATATATTATTATATATTTATTTTATATATTATATATATATTATATATATTATAGAGGGGAATATATATATATTTATATATATATAAAATTAGTGTTGTAAGGCAGAGTCCAACACAACATTCTAAAAATTAAAAAAAACAAAAGCAATTATAAAAAAGGAGCGTTAGTTATGAGAGAAAATCCATATGTGGATCAGAAAAAAGATGGATAAGGCTGTAGACTAATTCTTTTTTTCTCTGATACTTTTGTTGTTTTAACTGTTACTGTCAGACATTAGTGCAGTATATACACCAACTCTACGCTGGTGGTGCAGTAACTTTCCACCCAGTTGCAATCTGGAATTCACGTAGGAAGATACCGCTGCCGCTGCTGCTGCTAAGTCGCTTCAGTCGTGTCCGACCCTGTGCTGGATGCTGCTGCTAAGTCGCTTCAGTCGTGTCCGACCCTGTGCTGGATGGAGGCGAATGAAAGAATGCTGCTGCATGGACTGACCAGCCCACTGCTTGTCACCTTGCAGTAAACTTGCAAAATGACATCTGACTTATTATCATCTTAACCAGAGACCCAGCCACTCTGCTTCTTTAGGCTGTGGATTCTAGAGTGATCTCATAGCCATGACAAATAAGCTCCTCTTCTTTTCTGATTTCCTTCAAAGACCTTAGTGTATGTGGAAGTCATCCATTAAACTACTCATGTTTGGTGAACTTGAGGCTTTGCCTTCTGTTTCCTACACCATGTAGGCATCAAAATGGTGCCCCAAAGTGTCCAAGAATCAGTAGGAATTTCCTTGTTGAAAATTGGTTTCATGGATCATTTATCTCCCATTATTCCTGTTTTCATATAATTCTTGTCCTCTGCAGAGTACTTCCTTTTATGACAAACTCACCAGTATATTTTACAGTCCAGTTTTTTTTTTTTTAAGATTTTAGTTAGGGGAGTCTTTCAGAATTCCTATACCATCCCCTTTCCCCTGCTGGAAAGGAATCTGAGCTCCCTTGATGCTTCACTTATTGAGAAGTGATTATTTTGGACCAACTGTCTTAGAGATTTCAGTAAAGTGATAAATAGCTGGTTTTGCTACTTAGAATACCTAAATTTTAATCATGGCTTCACAGGTTCTTAGCTCTTGAACTTTCAGAATTATTTACTGCTAAGCCTCAGTTTCCTCATTTATGAAGTGGAAATAATAATATTACTTTCCTTATGGGATTATTGTAAAGACTAGATCTGTGTAATGGGAAATGCGAGTGGTAAAAGAAACAGACGAGGTGGTAGATGTATTGTGTGTGTGTGTTTTCTCAAATGGCAGTACCACCATCTTTCCTCTGGCAAGGAAGCAAGAGACAAATTTTACTACTGCATTTAGCGTATACTGGGAATGGCTCTAACTTTACTTAAAAAGAGATAAAAGTTTTTAAAAAGAGAAGGAAAAAACCCAACAGCTAACATTTACTAAACATTAATCATATGTCAAAATTTGCAGTGCTTAACATTAAGTATTATTGAGTTGCCAAGACAATACTCAGAGATATATCCTATTCTTTCCCAATTACAGAGGTCAGGAAACTGAGACTCAGACAGGTTAAGTAACTTGTCCAAAGTCATACAGTTAGAAATGAATAGAGCTAATCAATTTTGAGTCTATAGTCATAATAAATATATTACTGCAGGGTTTATGTATCAAGTCAAAAGTGACAAAGAAATTGTATGAATATTCATATTTGAACATTCCTACTTCCTGATATTCATCCCTACCCCACTAATAGTGTAGTTGGCAGATTCCTACGGGTATTTCTTATTTCTGTTGAAATTTCCTTGTCTCTCTAAAGACTTACAAAAAGTAGAAGAATGAAATATTCTCTGTTTTGTGTTCTCAGAGCACTGCACACAAGCTGATGAAAGCACGCATCGCCCTCTGTGATGACTTCTGTGATTTCCTGAGTGTGGAAGTGTTGCCTGATTTCCTTGTTGTTGTTGTTATCATTCAGTCCCCTATTTGTTTCCAACTCTTTGCAACCCCATGGTCTGCAGCACGCCAGGCCTCGCTGTCCCTCACCATCTCTTGAAGTTTGCCCAAGTTCATGTCCATTGCATCAGTAATGCCATCCAGCTATCTCATCCTCTGATGCCCTCTTCTCCTGCCCTTCAGTCTTTCCCAGCATCAGGGACTTTTCCAGTGAATCAGCTGTTTGCATCAGATGACCGAAATATTGGAGCTTCATCTTCAGCATCAGTCCTTCTGAGTATTCAGGGTTCATTTCCCTTAAGATTGACTGGTTTGATCTGCTTGCTGTCCAAGGGACTCTTAGGAGTCTTCTCCAGCACTGCGTTTCAAAGGGGAAGGCATCAATTCTTTGGCACTCTGCCTTTTTTATGGTCCAGTTCTCACAACCATATGTGACCAGTGGGAAGACCATAGCCTTGACTCTATGGACTTTTGTTGCCAGTGTAATGTCTCTGTTTTTCAACACACTATCAGTTTGTCATAGCTTTCCTGCCAAGAAGCAATCATCCTCCGAGTTCATGGCTGCAGTCACCATCCGCAATGATTTTAGAACCCAAGAAGAGGAAATCTGTCACTACTTCCACCTTTTCCCCTTCTATTTGCCATGAAGTAATAGGCCAGATGCCATGATCTTAGGTTTTTAAATATTTAGTTTTTTTTAAAATACAAATTTATTTATTTTAATTGGAGGCTAATTACTTTACAATATTGTATTGGTTTTGCCATACATCAACATGAATCTGCCACAAGTATACACAGAGTATTTAGTTTTAATCCAGCTCTTTCATTCTTCTTTCTTGCCTTTATCAAGAGGCTCTTTAGTTCCTCTTCACTTTCTGCTATCAGAGTGGTATCATCTGCATATCGAGGTTATTGATATTTCTCCCACCTATCTTGATTTCTGCTTGTAACTTATCCTGCCTGGAATGTCTCATGATGAGCTCAGCGTATAGGTTAAATAAACAGGATGACAGCAGACAGCCCTGTTGTACTCCTTTCTCACTCTTGAACCAATTAGTTGTTCCATATAGGGTTCTAACTGTTGCTCCTTGACTCTCATACTGGTTTCTCAGGAGACAGGTAAGATGGCCTGTTATTCTCTTCTTTTTAAGAGCTTTCCACAGTTTGTTATGATCCACACAGTCAAAGACTTTAGCATAGTCAATGAAACAGAGGTAGATGTTTTCCTGGAATTCCCTTGCTTTCTGTATGATCCAGCAAATATTGGCAGTTTGATCTTTGGCTGCTCTGCCTTTTCTTAAACCAGCTCGAACATCTGAAAGTTCTTGGTTCACATAGTGCTGAAGTCTAGCATGCAAGATTTTAAGCATGACCTTACTAGCATGGGAGATGAGTGCAATTGTCCAATGATTAGCACATTCTTTGGTGCTACCATTCTTGAAAATTGGGAGGAGGATTGAGCTTTTCCAGTCCTGTGGCTACTGCTGGGTCTTCCAGATTTGCTGACATATTGAATGCAACACCTTGATAGCATCATCCTTTAGGATATTGAATAGCTCTACTTGAATTCCATCGCATCCACTGGTTTTATTAACAGCAGTGATTCCCAAGGCCCACTTGACTTCACATTCCAGAATGTCTGGCCCTGGGTGACTGACCACACCATCATAATAATCTGGTTCATTAAGATCTTCTTTGTACAGTTCTTCTGTGTATTCTTTCCATCTCTTCTTGATCTCTTCTGTATCGACTAGGTCTCTACCGTTTCTGTCTTTATTGTGACTATCTTTGGTTGAAATGTTTGCTGGATATTTCCAATTTTCCTGAATATATCCAATCTCCTAACATGCCTTTATAATCATCATTGTCATTATTGTTGTTGCCATTATGATTACTTTGGTCATCAGAGATGTGCACAATATGTGAAGGTCTCAATATTTGTTATTTTAAATGGACAGCCTATTAAAATTATTTTTCATGCAATTAATAGTTTATTGAAAACCTAAAAACTCCTGAGGACTTCTCAGTTGGCTCAGCAGTAAGAATGCACCTGCTAATGCAGGAGACAGAATTTGATCCCTGAGTCAGGAAGATCCCCTGAAGAAGAGAATGGCTACCCACTCCAGTATTCTTGCCTGAAAAATCCTATGGACAGAGGGGCCCAATGAGCTATAGTCTGTGGGGTCACAAAGAGTCAGGTGTGACTAAGCAACTGAGCACACAGCAGCACTTACATATTAAGTAAACTGTAGAATCAACTTGTATTGGACACACACACATGCAAGAACTTCTGACTTCCACTGATTTGTCATGACTGACTGTGGATTTTTGAAATGTGTTTGCTTCTGGCCCACTCAATTCTGCTGCCTCTTGGCAGACTTTCAAGGTGCAGGCACTATGCCTCATCTATTGTGTTTCACTGGTCCCCAGATCACCATAGGTTCTTAATAAATCTTCCCTCTAATCAGCTTTTGAAAATGGAACTTCGTCTTTTACTGCAGTCAGTTATGTAGATAGCTGTCACCAGGGCCTTCTCTTTAGCTTCAACCACCTTCCCAGAATTGCTTTTCTTTCTTCAGCTCCATTTATGAGACTGCAGCTCTCCAGAACCATATGTTGCAGCCAAATTGTGCTTTCCTCTAGTAGCAGGATATCATTTTTTAACGCCATGTTATTTACTGGTCCCTTGGTTATACAAGAAAACTAGGAATCTCGCACATGTTAGCAATTGTAGCTTCAGTAGCTGAAGATTTACTACAGGCAAGCATACGTTTACAAGCCAGTTTTCAGATCTCTTAACTTCCTGGTGATATAGCAAAAATATAACTAGGCTTGAACCTTGTATATGCTCTGAAACTGGACAAGTGTGTGTGTCTGTCTGTGTGTTGACCTGAATGTGTGTATGTGTGTGTGTGTGTGTGTATCTGTCTGTCTATGTCTGTCTGTGTGTTGACCTGAATAAGCACATAATGGGAAAAAATGATGCTTTTAAATTTAGTTCTGTCCTTAATATTGTTATTTATGTTACATGTCAGTGATCATTTTCTCCCTGGCAAATGTAGTCTTCATTACAAATTCTAGTCATGCAGTTTCCATGCTTTAGAGATAAGGCTGAGGTTCTGTCAGAGCACTTAACCACAGGTGTAAAAATGTTGTGATTAAAAAGAGATTAAAAGAGATATTTAAGTAGGAGTAATTAGAAGTGAATTCTTAATTGCAAAGTTACACAAGCATTTATGCTCTGCTTTGAGATCCTGATCCTTCCAAAGGTGCTGTATAAATGCCAATTGCTTGTTACATCATTCATACCATGTATTCATGACATTGAAAATGTGGATTTATACTGAACTAAACTTAATAATAAAATACTAAATATAAAGTATCTATTCAATAGAGCATTTCCATGAGCTAAGAAAGTACATTTTAACTTTTTAACAAGTACCTGGGATTATGAGATGCAAGTTCTTTCTTTATATCTGATTAAGAGAATGAAGTATAAAAATAAAGCTCTTCAGACTGATTAAACTATAAAACTGCAAACAGTTTTAAAAAATATTATTACTGTAGCTTAACAGCATTTAAATTAGGCAAAGTTTCTGAATGTAAACTCACATGTTAGTTGTAGTACATCCATTGACTGTTGGTAATCTAAAGAAGACTTTTCAAGACTCACAGATATGATAATATGTCAGTTATCAGAATATTCTGTTGCTATAAATATTTCAGCCTTCCTTTTGACCTCTTGATATAATGCCCACATCAGGATTTTGGGTTGTGGATTAAGAAATTTAATTTTTATGAATATCAGGATTTAAGTACTGGGGAGCAGTGAGAGACTCATTCTTATAAAATGGATGCCTGAAAATGATAAATATCGGGTCCCTCTACACCCCAGGCGCTTGTCAACAAAAAGAAATTTTTCCAGGGAGGTGCTTCTCAGTTGTTGAGTGTCATTATGTCCTTTGGGATCTTGTTAAAGTATAGAATCTGATTCAGTAAATTTGATGTGGGCCTGAGATTTTGCATTCCTAACACTCTTTCTTGTGATGCAGATGCTGTTGTTCTATAGACCACATGTGCAATAGTAAGGCTTAAGGCAGAGGTCTGGACACTTTTTCTATAAAGAATCAGGTGGTAAATAGTTTAGCTTTTGCAGGCCCTTAGGATCTCTGTCACAGCTAGTCAATTCTGCCACTGAAGCACAAAATTCATAGTTAATACATAAATGAATAAGCATGATGCTCTTTCAGTAAAACTTCATTTAGAAAACAAGAGGTAAAAAGATTTGGCTCTAGGTCTGTATTTTGCCACAGCCTGTTTCGAAACAGGAACATGGTGTTCTAACAAATTCATTTATATTGAAAATTTGCCCCTATGCAGAGTTGACACAGCAGAGGCTAAATTGAAATCTTCAGTGGTCTTCATAGGCTTCCCTGGTGGCTCAGTTCATAAAGAATCTACTTGTAATGCAGGAGATTCAGGCTTGGTCCTTGGGTGCGGGAGAGGTCTTCAGGAACATTCTGGTTCTGGAAGTTACAAATATAAATCTGTATACATCCCATTTGCATTTAGCTGCCTTCCATTTTCTTGCCCTCATGGTATATTCATCTTCCCTCATTTTCCCCATAGAAGAGCTCTATAGCAACATTCAGTCCCTGGTACCAAAAGCCTTAGATGCTCTAGTCCCTTATAAGTATAAAAAGGATAGTAAAGCCACCCCCTCCTAATTCTCCAGTTCTACATCTACAAATTCAACCAACCTTGGATTGAATTTGATCCAAAATTGGTTGAATCCATTACTCAGTTGGCTGAAGCTGTGGATGTGGAAGCCACATAGTCGGAGGCTGATTGTAGATATCAGAATCTATTTAATACATAGAAAGTAGGGAAAATTAGTAGACCATTCAGAAAGTGAAAGTGAAATTCCCTTAGTTGTGTCCGACTCTTTACGACCCCATGGACTATACAGTCCATGGAATTCTCCAGGTCAGAATACTGGAGTGGGTAACCTTTCCCTTTTCTAGGGGATCTCCCTAACCCAAGGATCCAACCCAGGTCTCCCGCATTTCAGGCGGCATGACCATTCAGGTATGACCTAAATCAAATCCCTTACGATTATACAGTGGAAGTGACAAACAGAGTCAAGGGATTAGATTTGATAGACAGAGTGCCTGAAGAACTATGGATGGAGTCTTGTGACACTTTACAGGAGGCAGTGATCAACATCCTCAAGAAAAAGAAATGCAAAAGGGCGAAATGTTTGTCTAAGGAAGCCTTGCAAATAGCTGAGAAAAGAAGTGAAAGGCAAAGGAGAAAAGGAAAGATATACCCATTTGAATTCAGAGTTCCAAAGAATAACAAGGAGAGATAAGAAAGCCTTCCAAGTGAGCAATGCAAAGAAATAGAGGAAAACAATAGAATGGGAAAGACTAGAGATCTCTTAGACATACCAAGGGAATATTTCATGCAAAGATGGGCACAATAAAGGATAGAAACATTATGGACGTAACAGAAGCATTAGATATTAAGAGGAGGTGGCAAGAATACATAGAAGAACCATACAAAAAGGATCTCAATGACCCAGATAACCACGATGGTGTGATCTGAAATTAAAGATGCTTGCTCTTTGGAAGAAAAGCTATGACAAACCTAGACAGCTTATTAAAGGGCAGAGTTATTACTTTGCTGCGAAAGGTCCATCTAGTCAAAGCTGTGGTTTTTCCAGTAGTCATGTATAGATGTGAGAGTTGGACCATAAAGAAAGCTGAGTGCTGAAGAACTGATGCTTTTGAACTGTGGTGTTAGAGAAGACCCTTGAGAATCCCTTGGACTTCAAGGAGTTTGAACCAGTCAATCCAAAAGGAAATCAGTCCTGAATATTCATTGGAAGGACTGACGCTAAAGCTGAAGCTCCAATACTTTGGCCACCTGATGTGAAGAACCGACTCATTGTAAAAGTCCCTGGTGCTAGGAAAGATTGAAGGCAGGAGGAGAATGGGATGACAGAGGATGAGATGGTTGGATGCCATCACTGACTATATGGACATGAGTTTGAGCAATTTCTAGGAGTTGGTGATGGATAGGGAGGTGTGATGTACTGCAGTCCATGAGGGCTCAAAATGTCAGACATGACTGAGCAACTGAACCAATAACCCAGAACCCTCAAGAGTCTCTTCAAAGGCAGAGTAGTAGAGTAATAGAATTTTATTTTTATTGGATGATCACTCTCTTGTTCATTTTGCTACCTGGATGAATACAAATTCTCAAATAAAGCCACATAATAAAATAACCAGGCAGTGTTGAACTGTCCAAGGTTCAACTGTCCAATCACATTATCCACATCCATCCTTTTTAAAGTCTCAATCAAGATCAAAGTTATTCTTCTGGACAGACATTTTTATCTTTCCAGTTATCTAGCTTCCCTCAGTTCTTCCAATGTCTGTGTCATTTGACAACTCCAGAGCTGACATTTCATTAAACTGATCAGATAGGCAGGTTTACTCTTCCTCAGAATGAGTAACCTCAACCTCAGTACTAATGTCTGAAGGACTGTTTATTTTTATATTCCAGAGGAAATAAATTTAAGGAATGTGCCAAATTGTGTTAGAAATATTTAACATTGTTAACTGTTCAGTTCAGTTCAGTCACTCAGTCATGTCTGACTCTTTGCGACCCCATGAATCGCAGCACGCTAGGCCTCCTTGTCCATCACCAACTCCTGGAGTTCACTCAAACTCACGTTCATAGAGTTGGTGGTGCCATCCAGCCATCTCATCCTCTATTGTTCCCTTTTCCTCCTGCCCCTAATCCCTCCCAGCATCAGGGTCTTTTCCAGTGAGTCAACTCTTCACATGAGGTGGCCAAAGTATTGGAGTTTCAGCTATAGCATCATTCCTTCCAAAGAACACCCAGGGCTGATCTCCTTCAGAATGGACTGGTTGGATCTCCTTGCAGTCCAAGGGACTCTCAAGAGTCTTCTCCAACACCACAGTTCAAAAGCATCAATTCTTCAGTGCTCAGCTTTTTTCACAGTCCAACTCTCGCATCCATACTGGGAAAACCATAGCCTTGACTAGACGGACCTTTATTGGCAAAGTAATATCTCTGCTTTTGAATATGCTATCTAGAGTGGTCATAACTTTTCTTCCAAAGAGTAAGCGTCTTTTAATTTCATGGCTGTAGTCACTATCTGCAGTAATTTTGGAGCCCTGGTGGCTCAGTGGGTAAAGCGTCTGCCTACAATGCAGGAGACCTGGGTTCAATCCCTGGGTCGGGAAGATCCCCTGGTGAAGGAAATGGCAACCCACTCCAGCACTCTTGCCTGAAAAATCCCATGGACTGAGAAGCCTAGTAGGCTACAGTCCATGGCATCGCAAAGAGTCGGACATGACTGAGCGACTTTCCTTCCTTCCTTCAAAATAAAGTGTGACACTGTTTCCACTGTTTCCCCATCTATTTGCCATGAAGTGATGGGACCAGATGCCATGATCTTTGTTTTCTGTATGTTGAGCTTTAAGTCAACTTTTTCACTCTCCTCTTTCACTTTCATCAAGAGGCTTTTGAGTTCCTCTTCACTTTCTGGCATAAGGGTGGTGTCATCTGCATATCTGAGGTTATTGATATTTCTCCCAGCAATCTTGATTGCAGCTTGTGCTTCTTCCAGTCCAGCATTTCTCATGATGTACTCTGCATATAAGTTAAATAAGCAAGATGACAATATACAGCCCTTGACATACTACTTTTCCTATTTGGAACCAGTCTTTTGTTCCATTAGGATTGTTAAATTTTCAGTAAAGTACTGAACTACTGATAGGGCATTTTCATTAATTTGACTAGTAAATAGTCAAGAATTTTGAAAAATTCATATAAATTATATATAAATAATTTATATATTTATATATAATTACATAAATAATAATTTTAAAATAATTTCTCTTTAAATGTAAGTTATATCAATTAAACTTTTGTCATAGAATAATGGATTAGACGGGAGTTAAATAAACCATAGCCTGAGGGCCATGTACCACTAACTTCCAGTTTGTTTTGGGCCTCAAACTCACTGTTTTTGTTTTACTCTTCTAAATGATTGAAAAGAAAATTAAATGATGAAAACTGTTACATTTAAAAATCACATAAAATTCAAAATATAATGAGATTCTAATACAATGTAAATGCTGTATAAATCGTTGTAAACACAATGTGAATATATGTAAATAAATGCCAGTGCAGCAAATTCAGGTTTTGCTTTTTGGAACTTTCTGAATTTTTTAAAAAATATTTTTGATCTGTAGTTGTTTAAATCTGTGGCTGCAGGACCCACTGATATGGAGAGGCAACTGTAACCAGTTTTCTTATACACATGTTGATCAATTCAGTAATATGAATGTGGAAAGTATCCATTTGCTCATTATCTTGTGATCTTCTGGCCTGAATGTGGTCTTGTTCACTTTGAAATGAAATGGAATTTCTGTAGATTATTATTAATGTTCCCAAGGTATACATTTCTTTTGAAATTGATTCTCCTATTTCCCTTAGTGTCTGAGTGACTGTGAAGTAAAATGAAAGCAGGCAGGTTGAAGTTTAATCCAGGTAAGATGGAAGCTTTTAGAGAAGCTGAAGAGTATTATCTTCACACTGAATTAAAGTCTTCACAGCAGAAGTGATTTAGGATGGTGGCTCACAAGAGAGAATCTTTGCATTATGCTTTGTATAGTATATAAGCTGTGACTTTTTTTTTTAACCTGGTGGCCTTGTTATAATTTTTAAAGACTAATAAACTTTACTTAGATACAATGGCATGTTTATGTATATATGCATACATAAAAATCAGGTGAGGGAGGGAGCAAGGTCAGGTCTCTCAAAGCTGAAATTAAATGTCCTCAGAGAAGCCTGGTAGGCTGCAGTCCATGGGGTTGCTAAGAGTCGGACACGATTGAACAACTTCACTTTGACTTTTCACTTTCATGCATTGGAGAAAGAAATGGCACCCCACTCCAGTGTTCTTGCCTGGAGAATCCCAGGGACGGGGGAGCCTGGTGGGCTGCCGTCTATGGGGTCGCACAGGGTTGGACACGACTGAAGTGATTTAGCAGCAACAGCAGCAGCAGCTTTTTCCTCCATGAAGAATTTAGCTAGCACAGGTAACAGGAAGTGAGCATAAAACAAATAGTGATATCAAGACCTGGACAATCACCTAAATCTGTAGCAAGCTACTTTAGAGTGTATTAGTTATTTACCCTTGCTTATTTTACTGTGTTGGTGGGATTTCTTAGAGCTTAAAGAGAGTTAATTCTGTTGGAAGGCAGTCTTTATGCAGTTTCACTGTTGGAGTTAATATCTGTTGGGATTAACATGGGATTAATTGTAGATTAAAAGGTTCTTTTATTTGGAATTGAGGACATGACAAGGAGAATGTTTTGAATTCTCTGTTTGTTTTTTTCCACCTTCCTGCATTACACACTTCCACTGCAAACCTCCAGGTAGGCCTCTTTAGAGGCTTTTGCCCAAATGATTTGTGGGTTTCTTTTGAGTGGGTAATTGGGTATTCAGTTGGAAACTTTATTTTGACAGTGGGCTAATAGGTTAATTCTGTATTTAAAAATGCATACCATAGTATAGATTTTTTTGTTTGTTTTTTAAATAATGAGCTGCCAAGATAATTCCCATTATCCAGGTATTTTGCTTTCTTCTGATGGCAGGCACTTTTGGAAAACAGATCATGTTATTTAACTGCATTAACTTCTTTATCCACAGCAGAAATCTTGTTTCTCCTCTAAAGAGAAACTTAAATATGATATTTATAATTCACATGAAGGCTGTAGGAGCTAGCATCAAGTGCTTATGATTACATTCAGATGATAAAAAAAGTAATGAAAGTCTAGTAGAGATAGCTTATTACTGTTGGCCTTAAGTGCAGCATCATTTAAATTCAAACAGCACTGCCCTTTGCTATGAAAAATTGTCCAAAGGGCAAAGAATTGTCTCTACAGCTATTCACTGATGGACATTAAACCTTGGTAGAGAACAGATTTCCATTGACAGTATGAAAAGGAAAACCAGAGTGTTTTTTGGAAAACTAGCTATTCCAATAAATAATTTCCAAATGATTTCACTGGATAATTGAGGCTTTTCAAATATGAATATATAGAGAATTAGGAAACAAAGACAAATAGTGACATTTAGTAATGTCTCATCATGAAAGCAGCCTTGCAGCCTTGGCTACCACTCTAGAAGTGAACATATAATTATTAAAGCCCTATCATCATCTTTTATTATTTTATTAGGGGTCATGGTTATTAAGTTTCCTATATCCTGATAAAAATGTGAATTTTTCATCAGCAGTACTATGAATAATACAAATCTAATATTGTATTTCATTTTATTAATATTAATCTAAGGATGACAGCAAACACACACACATACTCTAAGGGAAAAAACATCAGCAAACATAGCAAAACAACTGAACAAGGATATGAAGAAAGCAGAAAACATTAGGAGGGGGAAAATTAGTTTATTGGACAATCACCTAAATCTGTATCAAACTACTTTATAGTGCAGGGGTCCCCAACCTCTGGGCCCCAGATGGCTACCTGCTGTCAGATCAGTGGTGGCATTTGACTAGAAATAAAGTGCACAATAAATGTGATGTGCTTGAATCACCACAAAACCACCCCCCCCCCCCGGTCTGTGAAAAAATTGTCTTCTATGAAATCAGTCCCTGGTGCCAAAAAAGTTGGGGACTGCTATTAGTGGATTTTTTATTTACCTTTGCCTATTTCACTGTGCTAGTGGGATATCTAGAGAAAAGAAACCAGAAGCCTAAAAATATTTAAGAGTAAATATCTTAAATATTGATGAATATCTGTATCAAATGATGCCTGACTTCTTAGGCAAAAAGTATACACACATTTCTTAGAGAATGTTAGGAAATAATTTTGAAAATATAGGCAGAATGGGAAGAAACAACTCTCAACTTTTCCCCTTTTTAAAAGCATTAAAGTGACATTTTTGTCAAAATATTTTAAATAAGCCAAGTATTGTATTTTTCATTTAGAAAACATGTATAGCTATTTTTAATTGGAAAGAGAAAGTACTGTTGATCAAATTCAGATCAATTCAGTTAAGTGATTATTTTTAATCCTCTCTCAAAGAAAGTAATGCAGTGGCAAGAAAACAGGTATTCACACTTATATGGGATTTAAGAAAAATTTGTAAATTTTCCCAAGTGGTTAAGACACTGCTCTTCAGCTCCTGCTCTGCTGTCCCCATATCCCTGTGCACCGCTGAGTTCTAGTATTGGTCATCAAAACCCTATTCATGTCTTCTTTTAGTTTTTTTTCTCTAATGCATTGTGTCCCATTAGACCATTCTACTTAGGTAATTCCTTATTAATCACTACCCAGGTTTTGGTTGTTCTTCTTAGTTGGCTCCTTGATTTTTTTCTAATTAGATCATCAAGCATCTGTCTCTCCCTCCTCTTTATTTACTGAAGAACTAACCCATCCCTACCCAATCAGACATTCTTCTCCATCAGTAGCTCAAAAATGGAGCATATAAGGATGCAGCCAAATAGGCATCATGGATAAGCTCAGTTACTTTTTCCACTTGACAAAGTGAATCTTCCATTTTGAAATACATATTAACTGTTAATAATTGAGGATCTAGTAGTGACTTTGACATTTCTCCAGTTATACCTTTGGGGATTCCCTGGTGGCTCAGATAATAAAGAGTCTGCCCAAAATACCGGAGGCCCAAGTTTGATCCCTGGGTCAGGAAGATCCCCTGGAGAAGAAAATGGCAACCCACTCCAGTATTCTTGCCTGGAAAATCCCATGGATGGAGGAGCCTAGTGGGCTACAGTCCATAAGATCACCAAGAGTCGGATACGGCTGAGCAACTACACTTTTCACTTTCAGCATGATGAAAGGTCAAATGAGGTGCCACAAGCACAATGTTTTAATCTATACACAAACTCTTACCTTTGGTCTGTCGAAAGTTTTCCAGTTTTAAGAAAAGTTTCATATGGAACAACATCTAAAAATGCGATTTGTCACTTTGGTTTAATAATTTATTCTCATTTTCCTTAAGAGTAGATTCAATATTTATCATCTCTAAACAGCATCATACTTCTACAGCAGTTTCCTTCCTTCCTCCCTTTCTTCCTTTCTCTTTTACAAGTTTCTCCATTTCCCCCAACCCCCACCACACTTTCTCTGAAATAAAACTTCTCTTGAACAACAACAATACAATAACCATGAAAATAATGTACATTACAAACAGGGAATGTAGAAGAGATTTAGAATCAAATTTAGGTATTTATAGCTTTGGTTATATTCACAAGTGAATTTACTTAGTGAGTTCATTTAAAGACAGAAATTGTTTTTTACCCACATTTTGAGTGACTGTTTTCTAGTTACCTTTAGTTTTTAGTCCTAGTTTTATTTTTTTGATAATGTTTAGTAGCTCATTTAATTTACTACAACCACATAACATTAGTATTTTTAACTAGCTGAAAAGGTAAAGTAATTTTAATTCGTGAGATGAATTCATTGAGCAGAGGAAATTAACAGTCATAGTTCTTAAAACCAAAATATCTAGTCCATTGCATTTGGACAGTATCACTAGGACCATTTTATATGGTCCACTTAACTCCCAAGTGGGGGAAAAATAATACATTTGTTCAATCTCCATACAAATAATACATTTGTTCATTCTCTACATATGCCAATTTTCTTCATGATACATGAATCATTCTAAACTATTCTCTAAATTCATTCTCTGCTTGAACAGTTTTCTTTGTGAGAAAAACATTACTCCATTTTTAATAACATAATCATTAGGAATGTCTTTGCATCAACCTAAAATTGACTTCTATTCCTGGAAATGCCAATCATATAGCCCAAACTAGACATATCCAGTAGATTCTTTTTTTCATGGTAGTCAGGAAGCAGTTTTTCATGTAGAGTACTTTCTGATACATTTTAATGTTTTTTTTTTTACAGGTATCTATATGTATCACAAGTGATATTTGTTCAGTTCAGTTCAGTTCAGTTCAGTCGCTCAGTTGTGTCCGACTCTTTGCGACCCCATGAATCACAGCATGCCAGGCCTCCTTGTCCATCACCAACTCCTGGAGTTCACTCAGACTCGCGTCCATCAAGTCAGTGATGCCATCCAGCCATCTCATCCTCGGTTATCCCCTTCTCCTCCTGCCCCCAATTCCTCCCAGCATCAGAGTCTTTTCCAATGAGTCAACTCTTTCCATGAGGTGGCCAAAGTACTGGAGTTTCAGCTTCAGCTTCATTCGCTCCAAAGAAATCCCAGGGCTGATCTCCTTCAGAATGGACTCGTTGGATCTCCTTGCAGTCCAAGGGATTCTCAAGAGTCTTCTCCAACACCACAGTTCAAAAGCATCAATTCTTCGGCGCTCAGCTTTCTTCACAGTCCAACTCTCACCTCCATACATGACCACTGGAAAAACCATAGCTTTGACTAGATGGACTCTATCTTTAGGGAGCAGCAATCCCATTTATTTTGTCTTCATAATGGAGAGGTAGATTTTGAATGTCAATATAGGAATATGTATATTTTAAGGGTTTTTCTATTGCTTTTGTCTCTTTGTTTTCATGGAAGAAATCTTAATGCAATTGCCATAATCTACTTCTTAGTCCAGAAAGGCAGCCAAGAATGATCACATTGTGAGAATTTAATCTTGTGAGTCCTTGTGAATATTGATGAACATTAATGACATTAGTGACAGTAGTGGGGACATGTCTTAGCCTGTTCAGGTTGCTACAAAAAAACAAAAACAAAACAAAACCACAGACTGAGTAGCTTATAAACAACAGATATTTACTTCTCACAGTTCTGGAGACTGGGCATGCAAGATCCAGTTGCAAGCATGGTCAGGTGAAAATCAGATCACAGACTTATTATAACCTCACATGGCAGAAGGCTATGGCACCCCACTCCAGTACTCTTGCCTGAAAATCCCATCATCGGAGGAGCCTGGTGGGCTGCAGTCCATGGGGTCGCTGAGAGTCAGACACGACTGTGCAACTTCATTTTCATGCATTGGAGAAGGAAATGGCAACCCATTCCAGTGTTCTTGTCTGGAGAATCCCATGGATGGGGGAGCCTGGTGGGCTGCCGTCTATGGGGTCGCACAGTCGGATATGACTGAAGTGACTTAGCAGCAGCATGGTAGAAGGGCCTAAGGAGCTATGCTGTGCTTCTTTCTTAAGGGTACTAGTCTCATTCATGAGGGCTCTACCCTCATAACCTAATCACATCTCAAAGGCCCTACTGCTGAATTCCAAAATTTGGAGGTTATATATCAGCACATTAATTTCAGGGAGACATTAAATTCAGACCATAGCAGGATCTTTGAAAGTGAAAGTCACTCAGTCTTGTTCACTCTTTACAGCCCCATGGACTGGTCCACAGGATTCTCCTGGTCAGAATACTGGAGTGGGTAGCTGTTCCCTTCTCTAGTGTATCTTACCAATACAGGGATTGGACCCTAGTCTCCCACATTGCAGGCAGATTCTTTGCCAGCTGAGCCACCAGGAAAGCCCAAGAATACTGGAGTGGGTAGCCTATCCCTTCTCCAGAACATTTTCCAAACCCAGGAATTGAACTGGGGTCTCCTGCATTGCAGGATCATTAATAAATCATATTTCTAACTGAATTGTAATGGAAGGTCTCAGCAATCAGAATGTGAAGATTCAATTGCATCATGATAACTTCTTAACTAAGTGAGGCTGAGGAAAAAGCTTTGTATCAAATATGTGAATATAAGATTATAGCAAAGAGACTATAGGAAAAGAATTGTTACAGAAATTTTTTTTTATTAAATGTTCATTCTTTAACTTTCTTTTATTCTAGACATTTTTACTAAATTCCCCAAAGCTAGATCCAATTTAAAGCCTGTCACTCCATCTTTGGTTCATACTGCTAAGATCACACCGTAGTACACAATATTTTGTACACTAGCCACAGACCCCAAAAGAATAGAATTTATTATTTTCTTGTCGTTGATGAAATTCAGCCAAGCATTAATATCTATTCACTGTATAGAACCATTTCCTCTTGGGAATATAACACCAAAACACAGAGAAATAAATGATGAGATTCTTTCAACATGGTATTTGTCGATTTAACTGAAGTGAAAAGAACATCTTATTAAGGCACAGATTAGGGAGGACAAAAATTAAAGCATGACAGTTTGAGGAAAAAATTCTCACTGGCCTTTTTCCCAGTGTTCTTTTATCTCAGCAATTTGCTAATCTTAGAGAATAGTTAAAATAAGAGTAAATCAATAGGATGTGAGCTCCAAAGTTATTTAGCCCAAATTCCTTTTGGGTAGAGAGGACATGGGACCACCAGAGCTCTTCCTAAGTCTCAGCAGCTAAAATTAAAAATCCTTAAACTATGCTAGAGAAAAGCGACTTTTGAAATGCATTCTTGTACCAGCAAATATTTACTGACAACGTATAAATATCAAGCTATTGAGAGGTTTTGTTCAAAGATGAGACAGGCATATTTTCAAAGAACACACAGTTTAAATAATTGTGTTGATTTTCCCTGTCTCAGACATACTCTTTAGCATCTACTCTAATCAAAGATAATAGGATTGTGTATGACTTAAAAGAATGTCTTCTTCATTCTTTTTAATTGACATTTTATAAAGTAACGCTTATCAATGTTTAATAGTAAAGCATGGTATTTAAGTAGTAATTGCTCTAAACACAGAAAAAAATATGCCCTGAAAGAATTATATTCATTAATGTTTCCCTGGTGAAGGATTGGCCAACTAAACAAGTTATTGATTCTTCCCTGAAGCTCTGAAACACAAGATGGCTATTTAGAGACTAATTTCAGTTGGAGAATGTAAAGATGTTTTCATGCATCCACCCTTTCATTCAGCAAGTATTAATTCAATGTTTACTGTTTAGGAACTGAACTAGATGCTTAAGATTCAAGAGTGTTTATTTTGTTAAACAATTCATTTTCTCCAGGAGCTCACCTTTCAGGTGAAGCAATTATAACATTTTAAAAGTATATACATATATATGTGTGTGTGTGTGTGTGTGTGTGTGTGTGCGTGCACATGTGTATGTGTATATTATATATACGTTTCCTAGTGTGCTGGAGGAGAAGGCAATGGCACCCCACTCCAGTACTCTAGCCTGGAAAATCCCATGGATGGAGGAGCCTGGTAGGCTGCAGTCCATGGGGTTGCGAAGAGTCGAACATGACTGAGTGACTTCACTTTCACTTTTCACTTTCATGCATTGGAGAAGGAAGTGGCAACCCACTCTAGTGTTCTTGCCTGGAGAATCCCAGGCACAGGGGAGCCTGGTGGGCTGCCGTCTATGGGGTCGCACAGAGTGGGACACCACTGACGCGACTTAGCAGCAGACGCAGCAGCAGCAGTGTGTTAGAAGATGATAACTGCCAAAAAGTATGTCAGTGGAGCAAGTTGAGGAGTATCAGTGGAGGGAACATATTTAAGTAGGATGTTCAGCATTGGCATTATTAATGTCTTCTAGCAACTGTTTGCAGAAGAAGAATCAACCATATTGAAATTTTGTTTTTATTTTATTTTTTCAATAAATTTATTTATTTGAAGAAGATTCTGGACGGAAGGACTAGCCAGTAGTAGTGCCCTAACACAGGCTGGTACCGACCAAGGAGTTTGAGAAGTAGCCAGGAGGCCAAAGGGAGTAGAGCAGAGGAATTGAGAAGGAGAGCCAGAATAGTGTGATCAGATAGGTAATAGGTGCCAGTTCATAGAAGATCATTATGAGGACTTTGATCAGAGGGTATTGCAAAGCCATTTCAGGGCCTTATGCAAGAGGAGGCACAATCATCACTCGTATTTATACTTACCTTTTGTTGGACAAAATTGTCTTTATCTGATCATCCAAAGTGAATCTTAGGTTGATTGTACTGTAAAACAGCTATAGAAAAGAGTTGGACCTGCATTCAAGTTACAGTCACATTGTTTATTCAATGATAAATCTTTATCAAGCACACTTTATACACTTTATAGTGACTTCCTCGGAGAAAACTTTTATGCCAGATGTGTTGTTGTTTAGTCACTGAGTCATGTCCACCTCTGCTACCCCATGGACTCCAGCACACCGGGCTCCCCTGTCCCTCACTGTCTCCTGGAGTTTGCTCAGATTCATTTCCATTGAGTCGATGATGCCGTCTAACCGTCTCATCCTTTCCATTCCCCTCCTCCTTTTGCCTTCATTGCTTTTTAAACATTTAATTCAAGTTTATATATTCGTATTTCCAGCTAGGTTTTATTTATGCAAAGCTATTTAATAAACATGTCTCTAAAGATAGGTAAGATCTAACAAAAATCAGGCAATGAGTCTGATATTCTTATTTTTCATAAGAGTCTTTTAGATGAAACTTTGAAATAATTTACTGTGAGCAGATTTTCAATACTTACTTTATATCTACTCCAAAAGAAACTGAAGAAAAATAATCAGATAGAAAGATGCCTTTTGGAAAGATAGGTTAAGACAAAGCTAATTTTTTCCTATCAGTCCTATCTGCAAAGCTGGTTTGTATCATTTCTATTGAATACATATTGGGGGAAAATTATTCACATAAAACCAAACTATCACCAACAGCAATCTGACAAAATGAGTCTATTCTGAGACATCTGCAAATTGTTTTCATGTTAAATTTCTGTCAAACCAATCTAGGGTAACTAACTATCATTAGCATGACTACATAATTCAAGAAAAGGCAGAAGCAAGTTTCTGCAAAGAAAATGTGGATAATACTAATACATTCATACTGAAAAATTTTGTTCCTTAAATGTGTTGTGTTTTCACAGCACTATTTGATTTCATCTGACTTCCTTCATATCATCATTAACACTCTTTCATTCCTACTTGCACTCTAGGTGTACAGTAGAGCAACTTATCACAAGAGATCAGTTTTAATTAGTTGCCTGCAGAACTATGGCTTAAAAACTTACTGCCCACATTTAAGTTCTGGCTCATTCAATGGTCAACTTGAGGATCTTGGGGAAATTCTTGAATCTGCCTTAACTTTATCTTCTCCCTTGGAAATAGGAATTATTATAATATCAGTCTTAAGTACATGTATTAATAAGACAACCTGTGTTGGTCACCTAGCAAAATGCCTATGACACAGTAAGTGAAGTGAAGTCGCTCAGTCGTGTCCGACTCTTTGCGACCCCGTGGACTGTAGCCTTACCAGGCTCTTCCCTCCATGGGATTCTCCAGGCAAGAGCACTGGAGTGGGTTTGCCATTTCCTTCTCCAGGGGATCTTCCTGACTCAGGAATTGAACCCGGATCTCCTGCATTCCAGGCAGACACTTTAACCTCTGAAGCACCAGGGAAGCCCCATGACACAGTGAGTTCTGGGTAAATTTTAGACACTAGTATTATCATCCATCCATTTTGTTAATATTTCTCATATCTAGATTAGTTTTTATAAAGATTTTTCATTTTCCTCTGCAAGTCTGAATTCTATCCATCATCAAGTGATGGTTCGAGTTAAATCTCTTCTGTGAAATAATGACTACATGTTTTTTCCTTAAAAATCTACAGTACCCTGTTGCCTTCCTGTTCATTCCTCATGTATCATATGTTGTTATTCGAGTTTTTTGCTGTTTGTAGATAGTTTGAAAGCTTCTAGAAATGTAGGACTGTATTTCTCTTATAAACTAGAAAACCTGGCACAGTATCAGATTCAGAAAGTAAAAGTGTTAGTCCTTCAGTTGTGTCTAGCTCTTTGCAATCCCAAGGACTGTAGCCCACCAGGCTCCTCTGTCCTTGGAATTCTTTGGGCAAGAATACTGGAGTGGGTTTCTATTCCCTTCTCCAGGGGATCTTCATGACCCAGGGATGGAACCTGGGTCTCCTGCACTGCAGGTGGATTCTTTATCGTCTGAGCCACCAGGGAAGCCTGGTTTGATTGGACTCAGAATCAAACCCAAATTTTTGATCAATGTATTTTTCCTAATACAGTGATCTACATAGTGTGTACATTAAACTTAATCTCAATGAAATGATGAGTGAATTTTTCAGAGGCCAGTGCAGTATGTGTCATAATAAAAACAAGGGCGTTAAATCATTCTGGCATTAGTGATTGAAGTCCTGGAAAAGATATTTTACTAAAAAATAGTAATTGTTTGTTTGTTTTTTATGGATACTGTTTTCTGTATCATTGCTCCAACTGTATTAAAACCAGGCAGATACTGATAATCTAAGTTGACTGTGATCTCTAGAATAGATTCAGTGATTATGAAGTTTGATAAATGTGTGTGTAGAGGGAGAGATCTATACATTTCTTTCTTCCTTATGTGTCTGTGATAATAAATACATGTAAGACAATATACACTAAATTTAATACATGTATGTTGAAAGAGCATTTTGAAACTAAACCCACATTCGCAAAGAAGTTATATAAGAATGACTCAAAGAATATATTTCAGAACATGTATTTTAAGGATCAAATTGCAGGAAAAATACCCCTAGATTATTATGTATGTTCTCATCTTCAGAAAACTTGAACATAGCAGCACTCCCTGTATATGCCTGAGGTCCAAACTTCTCCATTTCTACTGTTGCCTGCTAGAAATCAGAGATCTAATAAATCTGTTGACCCTGGTTATAAAAACTTTAACTACTACACAATAATCAGACTAGTACTGTTTACTCTAGAGCTTAAATTATTCCAATTAAAAAGAAATTTAAAATTTCTCTATTTAAACAGAAAAATGAAGTGAGGATAAATTTTCAAATATCTAAGTCTTCTTCCCTCCCAGTGAAAGGTCAAATGAAAAAATAGAGTATGTCATAGAACCATATGTTTGTTCTAAATAACATAAGTGGTTAGGAATTAGGAGGTATACTTCTACTATGTTTCAAAATAACATCATTTTGATGATTTTATTGGCTTTAAACATGAAATCACTCAAATATTGGGCTAATTACTTTTTGCATTGATGACAAATATGTTATTTTACTTGGCATTAATAATTTTGTTTGCTTTTATGATGCTGCAAGTTCAAGAAATAGTGACCTTCATTATTAATTTTGTCTTAACAATTTATTAACCTAATGTAACTAAAAGTTATAGTTTTATTTTTTATTTTAAATCTTCCAAACTTGCTGCAATTTATGTAGATCTATAAAATGGTGATAATTAAGTACCATGAAATTTCTGAGTGTTCTGCCTATGTTTTCCATTAGGAGTTTTATAGTGTCTAGTCTTACATTTAGGTCTTTAATTCATTTTGAGTTTATTTTTGTATGTGGTAAAAGAGAATGTTCTAATTTCATTCTTTTACATGTAGCTGCCCATTTTTTCTCAGCACCATTTATTGAAAAGACTGTCTTTTCTTCATTTCATAGTCTTGACTCCTTTGTCTTATATTAATTGATCACAGGTATGTGATTTTATTTCTGGGCTTTTTATCCTGTGCCGTTGATCTGTATTATTGTTTTTGTGTCAGTACTATATTGCTTTGATGACTGTAGCTTCATAGTACAGTCTGAAGTCAGGGAGCCTGATTCTTCCAGGTCTGTTTTTCTTTCTCATGAGTGCTTTGGCTATTTTAGGTCTTTTGTATTTCCATACAAATTAAAAGACCTTTTGTTCTACTTCTGTGAAAATATTTGCTTGTTTTGATTTGTTTTTACAAATTTATCATTTATTTTGTGGACCACTATATTGATTAACTTTAAACTCTTAAAATGGATTATATCTGCCCTGTATGTAAAATATGTCATGGCTGATATAATTCAATCTTAACTAATTTAAATTATAAATATATACATGCTTAGACATAGAAATTACCCTACTGAGAGTATATCCTACAGCAGCACTCATAGATATGTGTAATATATATAAATATGTATTTATTTATATAAAAGATAATTATATATAAATATACCCATAAATATCTATATATCAATTCATAGAATATGTATAAGATGATCAGCCCAAATTCATCAATAATTAATTTCCTCATTTTAATATGACTACCCAAATGACTTTTGTGGATAGGAATTGGGCAGCCAAGGCTTGGGAATGAAGTTGATTTTAATCTTTAATTTCTCCTATATTGTTAAATATTTTATTATGAGTGTAAATTTTTTATGCTGCTAAGTCACTTCAGTCGTGTCCAACTCTGTGCGACCCCACAGACGGCAGCCCACCAGGCTCCGCCATCCCTGGGATTCTCCAGGCAAGATCACTGGAGTGGGTTGCCATTTCCTTCTCCAATGCATGAAAGTGAAAAGTGAAAGTGAAGTCGCTTAGTCATGTCTGACTCTTAGCGACCCCATGGACTGCAGCCTACCAGGCTCCTCTGTCCATGGGATTTTCTAGGCAAGAGTACTGGAGTGGGTTACCACTGCCTTCTCCCATAACTAAACAATATTGACATAATTTATATTTTGCTCTTCATTTCTTTCTAGGTATAAAAAATATTTGATTCATATGAAATAATCCTACCTTCAGGAAATGAAAAGATAGGAATTAGACTGCAAAATCTTTATTATATTTGTAAGAATAAAAGGTGAATGTATTAAATGTATTAAGGATGTGTATATTTTGTATCCACCAGTTACAGGAAAGATTACGGTTGGCACTTTTTGTCATTTTCATAAGAGGTCTGTAAATCTACACAATTTCATAAATTTAGAATGACATTTGAAAGTCTGTCTTTCTGTGTAATTGTACAGCTTTGCTGTCCTGCTGTCAGTTTTGGACAATAATTAGATATGGGGTTATAAAGGATGCTGAGTATTTTTTTTTTTAAGTGACCTGGATACAGGTGGAAATTGTCAACTCTTTTCTCAGAATGCCTGAGTAGAATGTCAAGATCAAAAAACTATATATTTTTCTCTGAGTTAAAGAAGAAATCTCTATGTTATAAAGGCAATTTGTTAAAAAGTAAGAACACAAATCTCTTTGAATATAAATTAAAGGGCATGCCGACCAAAATATTAGTTTGCTCTCCTAATAGCATTTAGAAGCAAAATTTCTCCATCTTAATGAGACTATCCATAGTGAATCTATTCAACTTTCATAAACACTTTACTAATGCCAAATACATTATTTAATAATGTTAAACATCCATAGTATCTAGAAAATATACATTTCTATTACTTCATGAATCTAACAGGAAAGAAATCAGAATATAACTTTGAATATAAGTGTAGAAAACAACTAATTTCTTTTTAAGACATATACTCACACACTTAATTTTTCACATTAAGTTAATGATCCCTAAAATCCTGGAACATAAGCCAAATATATATTTTAATGTATTTTTTAACATTTCTGTGATGTGATTATGTGGATAACTACATTGATGGATTCTACTTTTTTAATCCAAAGAACGATTCTTCTTTTTACCATGTAGAGTGCTGAAAAGATCTTTTTTTGAAGAGACCATCTCTATAAGTTCCCTTACCTTATTATTTTTAGATTTTTGCTAACTTAATTTTTCTATAGTTCTTTGGTAAAAGAAATGAATAAAATTACCATTTTTTACTCATTCTTAATATCTTGCCTTTTTTGTTGGCTTTCAAAAGCTACAGGAAATACCTTTGATTACAATGCTTGTGCTGTTGCGGCAACATCACATTTACACATTTCAAGTTTTCTGGTTTCTTACTTTCCTTTCTTTATTACTGCCTCAAGCAGATATGCCTTCATCTTACTATTTTCATCTGTCCTCAATATCTTCTCTAATGTTTCCTAGCATTCTGTCTCAATAATCACTAGGAAAAGAATTTTTAGAAATTACTTAATTGTATAAGAATCAAATCTAACTAGTATCATTTTGAAATCTTTTATGCACTACACGTAAAACTGTGATGATTCCTTTCTGTTATGTTTAGATCAGACTTTAGACAGGTGTTTTTGCTAATCATTCTGTCAGGGGAGTGTGTAATTTCCTCGGTTCTGTCTCATCACAACAAAAATTTGAAGCAAACGGACCAGTATGACAGCCCTGGGAAGGACCAGTGTTACAGCTTCAGTTACAGCTCAGTTTTATTTAGAAAGTAAAGAAAAAATACATCCTTGAGGCATGAGGGCATGCCGACCCAAAAGATGCGAAGAGAAGAGAGAGATCCCCTGCCCTTTGGCTCCTCTTTTTATGTTCTTCCTCCTCCCCCCTGGGCCTGCCTTATGTAAATTGGGCCAGCCAGGAATGCTGTTTGTTTTACCTGAGGTCCTCACTCCAGTCCTGGGACCTTCCTTTGTTCTTTTTTTGCAGGCTTTTCCCTTCCTTGTCTTTTAGCCACCGTGATTCTGGACTCCTTTTGCCTATTCTAAGTACCTAAAAATTCTATTTGGAAATTGAAAAAGATAAATTATATTTCATAATATAAATTTATGTATTTCTTATAATATAAAGTACACTGAACATGAGAAAGCTAAGGTTGGATGAACTAGGAGAGAAGAGAGAAAAATGAATTAGTAGATTATGGGTCTTTTGTTGGTACTGGGTGGAAAACAGAATGGTCTCTACAGGTAGAAATAACATGAAGTTCAATTAAGTGCTGACAAAAAATGTTGATCGCTTTATTTTTAAACTTAATTTTTTATTAACTCCTTTATATTAAAATGATTGTTGAGATTCTTCTTTGACCATATTTTAGATTTGAAAATTATATTAGGAAATTTAAATTTTAGTCTAAATTGAAAAAAAATTTCTTTAAGGTATTTTCTTGTGTTAGAAAACATTTTACTTTTTTTTCCATTAGATTTTACATTTTTGGGAGCCAGAATAATAGAATGAGTGAGTGAGTGAAGTTGCTCAGTCATGTCCGACTCTTTGCGACCCCATGCTATCATGCTCCTCTGTCCACGGGATTTTCCAGGCAAGAGTACTGGAGTGGGTTGCCATTTCCTTCTCCAGGGGATCTTCCTGACCCAGGGACTGAACCTGGGTCTCCTGTGTTGTAGGCAGACACTTTACCGTCTGAGTCACCAGGGAAGTAATGATATATAAAGTGGTATAAAAGAAAAAATGCTGACCTGGTTGTTGAGAGTTTTGAATTCTGATGCATGTATACATCTACTTAGACTTAATTTCAAACATAGCACTATTATATGTATTTTGGTTAACTGATTTGTCAAAGAGGTAGCTAAATCAGATGAGTGTTGAGGCCTCTTCATACTTAATGATATTATGGCTCTATAATACCAAGTCTCATTGAGAATCAACTGTTAAATTAGTATATTTTCACGTACGTCTTATATAGATAGTGTGACTTAGTATCTGTGGTTTGATTACTAATACTCTTTGTGGAGTTTCATTATTCATCAGCAATCATTTAATGAGTACTGCTAAGTTGTAGTCTCAGCCATGGGGAGCTGTTGAATGAAGCATGTGTGTTCATCTAACTCTATTGTCATCTCACAATTATAATGAAGGGTAAAACTTACATGCCACTTCACAGAAGGACATGTGAATAAATTAGGTATACTGCAGAGGATGAGATGGTTAGACAGCATCACTGACTCAATGGACATGAATGTGAGTGAACTCCAGGAGATAGTGGAAGACAGCAGATCCTGGTGTGCTACAGGCTATGGGGTATCAAAGAACAGGACATAACTTAGCAACTGAACAGCAACAACTAATGTTATGTTCCTATACTAATTTGTAGCTTACAAAAACACTGGTACATATTAAAACATTTCAGTCTTCACAATAACCTTTATACATGCAAGCTAGCTTGCTTTAGTAATGTCTGATTCTTTGTGACCCTATGCACTGCAGCCTGCCAGGCTCCTCTGTCCATGGGATTCTCCAGGCAAGAATACTGGAGTGGGTTGCCATACCCTCTTTCAGGGGACCTTCCCAACCCAAGGATCAAACCTGCATCTTTTATGTCTCCTGCATTGCAAGCGGGTTCTTTACCACTAGCACCACCTGGGAATTTGTAGCTTAACAAAAATGCTGGTATGTATTGAAACATGTCAGTCTACACAACAACCCTTGAGGCATTCCTAAAACACATGCACACATACAAACACCTACATACACAAGAAACAAACATTCAGAGCTTGCCCTATGTTGTATGCTTAGAAAGCATTCTAATTGCATGTCTTGGGTCATATAAAAGACAATAGAAATAGAATGTGAACCCTGGTCTTCTGCTTTCTGTCTCTTTCCAAGATGGAATATTGTAGCTGCCTCTCTGAATACTTGGAAGGAGAAAACTGTCCCTAGTACTGATTTATTTGACAATCCCATTGGATTTTTTTAAGAATAAGATATTTGCTTTTTAAAAAAGTAAAATAGTACTGTACAATTTGGTGATGTTATTTTGTTTGTTTTTATTTTAATTGGATGCTAATTACTTTACAATATTGTGGTGGTTTTTGCCATACATTGACATGAATCAGCCACGGGTGTCCATGTGTCCCCCATCCTGAACCCACCTCCACCTCCCTCCCCATCCCATCCCTTAAGGTTGTCCCAATGCAACAGCTTTGAGTGCCCTGTTTTGTGCATCAAACTTGGACTGGTGATCTATTTTACATATGGTAATATATGTAAAATCAATGCTAGAATCAATGCTATTCTCTCAAATCATTTCACCCTCACCTCCCACAGAGTCCAAAGTCTGTTCTTTATATCTGTGTCTCTTTTGCTGTCTCACTTATAGGGTCATCATTACCATCTTTCTACATTCCATATATATGCTTTAATACACTGTATTGATGTTTTTCTTTCTGACTTACTTCATTCTGTATAATAGCTCCAGTTTCACCCACCTCATTAGAAATGATTCAAATGCATTCTTATTGATAGCTGAGTAATATTCCATTGTGTATAGGTACCATAGCTTTCTTATCCATTTGTCTGCCGATGGACATCTAGGTTGCATCGCAGCACTGTTTACAATAGCTAAGACGTGGAAGCAACCTAGATGTTATTTTGTTTTCTAAGTGAATATGAAAATAACATACATCCATCCTTTGTTGATGTAATATGTATTTTAAGTATGGTTAGTGTATAGTATACAGTAGAACACTGGAAAATATGATGTTAATTGAATTGAGCTCCTATGGAGAGGCTTAAAAATTATACTGAATTTCTTTTCAGTTTACCAATATCCTTCTTATGATATGATGTACCAAGTGGGAGGTGTAGTACACATTGTGACCCTTTCTTAGGTTTAAAGGGCTTCTTTTCTAGCTGCTAAAAGACATGTAAACTGAAAGCCCTCAGGAATTAGTTCCACTCAAATTTCCTCAGCTAAAAGTGTCACGTCACCCAAGATCATATCCCCTTCCCAGGGCGACCTATATCCACCAGCTGATCAGTATAGAAATATAAGATCCTGGCTATTTTGCCCTGACTTTAGAGTAACTCTGAAGGATTATTAAAGCTTCAGAGCTTCCTGTGAAGCCAGTTGAGATCTTTTGTGAGACAGCATCACAGTTCAAGTTTTCCTTCCACCCAAACCCTGTACCCTTTACTTTTCTATACATGTTGGTTTTGAGAGCCCTCCCAAGTAAACTTCCTGCTTGGAAATCTCTATATAAAATCTGCTTCTGGAATAACCTTTTACTCAGGAAAGGGAATACCCAACCATTTGGACTGTTAGGCGCAGGGTCAAAATTGACATTGATACCAAGGCACCTTCATACCCTCCATCTCTAAAGAAAGTTGAATCATCTGGACATCATACTAAATGTCTCACTAGTGTGTTATATTGATGAGATCATGCTACTTAGATTGAAAAAGCAAGAAGTAACAAGTATGTTAGGAATATTTTCAAGATAGATGCATTATAAAGGATGAGAATATTCAGGGGCTTGTCATATCAGTGCTCATTACTGTTCAGTGTCAGGGACCTGTCAGTATATATCCCCTAAATTGAAGGACAAATGATTACCTCTGATACCTGTCACCACGAAGAAGGAAACACAACACTGGGTGGGCCTCTCAAGTTTCTGGAATCATCATATTCTGCACCTGAAAAAAAAAAATCTGCTCTGTCCATATAAAGTGTGGTGTGGGAAGCTGCCAGCTTTGAATGGCTTTCAGAGAAGCAGAGGCTTCTGTAGCAGGCCTAGGCTGCAGGCAAGCAGCTCTACTTCTTGGGCCTTATACTGTCTTGGAGAGGTCTGTAATGGAAAGAAGTGTCAGGTGGCATATTTGGTAAGTCCCTGTGGGACAGATACAGTATAGTTTATTCCGGAGCAAGGCTCTGTAGAGAACTATATGCTTTTTGGAAAATATCTTTGCTTTTGCCACTGGGCACTGGTAGAGATGGAATGTCTCACCGTGGGGCTCATCAAATGACCACGTGGTCAGAGCTTTCTCCTTGAGGAGGTCTGTGATTAAGATGAGTAGCGGATCTGGTATAAACAATGCCCAAAGACGTAAGCTAAGCTTGTATCTTAAGCAGATGGCTGAGACCACTCCCCTTGTCCTCTCTACCAGCATAGCATTCATTTCATGTCACCACCCACCCAGCCTCACCACCTCCCCGCACCTCACCGCCCCCCATATCATTCACTTTTGCACTAGAACTTTTCACTGTGCTTACATTTATATGCAAATGGAGATTTGGAAGTGGAAAAGAATAGAGCTCAGTTCTTTAAGTATGTTAGCTTAATATGTTGGTTAAGCGAAAACCATGCTATCCTAGCGGAGTAGGCACAAAATGTGAAGCGTTTTTCATTGTATTCTAAATCCATGAGAGAGCATTCACCACGGGAGAGGCACCAAACAACCAAGTAGATAAACCGAGTAATTCAACTGATGTCAGCCAGACTCCGCCATTGCCCACTCCAGTGTTTCCAGACCGGACACACGAGGGTTTCAGCCATGATGGCAGAGACTGGAGGCTATTCATGGACGCGAGGGCACGGAGTCTCACTCACCAAGGCTGTTTTAGCTACCACATGACTGAACCGTCAGCCTCTCAGCACTAGAGACAAACACTGAGTCTAATATAGCACCATTCCTCAAGAAAACCAAGAAGACACTTGGTGGCAAGTTGACTATACTGAACCCGTTTACCCTTCAATGGCAATGATTTAAGAGTAGACATATTTTCTGAGTATGAATTTGCCTTTCCAGAATGCAGGACATCAAACAGCACCACTAGCTGAGAGCCTGAAGAATGGTGTACAGATCAGGATCTCATATAATTCATGTCAGACGGAGACACTCAGTTTACAGCAAAAGAGGAGTGAGAGTGAACGCGTGACCATGAGACCAAAGGCCACATTGTACCACCCAGAAACTCTCAGCCTGGCAGAGCAAAGCAGTGGAATTGGGAGGACAAACTGAGGTGCCAGTTTGGAGATGATCCCCCCTAGGATAGAGCACTGACCTCCTGGATGCAGTGTACCTTTGAAACATTTTTCTGTAAAGAGATATGTAATACACATTTAGGGATTTTGCAAGCCATGTGGTCTCTGTTACAACCACTTTGTCGCTCTAGTGCAGAAGCAGCCTCAAATGAGTTCTGTTAAAACTTTGTTTACATAAATAGGCAACGGTGGGGGGGGGAGGGGCTTCCCTGGTGGCTCAGTGGTAAAGAATCTGCCTGCCAATGCAGAGGACACGTGCTCTGTCCCTGGTCTGGAAGACCTCACATGCTGCAGGTCAACTAAGCTGGTGGTCTACAACTACTGAGCCGGTGCTCTAGAGTCCACAAAACGCTACTACTGAAGTACCAGCGCCCTAGAGCCCATGCTCTGCAATGACAGAAGCCACAGCAATGAGAAGCTCGCACACTGCAACTAGAGAAAGTCTGCGTGCAGCAAGGAAAGCCCAGGGCTGCCAAAAATAAAAATAATAAAGTAAATCTTTAAAAGAAGGGCGGGGGCGGGGGCAACAGGATGGATTTGGCCTGAGGGCCAATGCCTGCACTGAATCTACAGGCCTTTATTTGTATATGGGTTCAAGAATCAAGAGGTTAAAGGATTTATGGCCCCATTTACTATAATTCCTCGTAATCTTCTTGAGAAATTTGTACTTTCTTTCTGCACAACTCAGTGCTTCTCCTGGGATAGATCTTCCATATTAAATGGCTCAGACCCCTCATGTTTCTTGACTCTGCGGCCTTTTCCACAGCTTTGATTGTCTCCCAGTTTTCACTTGAGGAGAGTTAGGGGCCCTCTTATGCAAGAAACCTAACTCTAAATCATGATTCTGGAACCTCTGTATATGTCCATAAGGTGTTAAATATTACGCAATTAAGTAAGATGTTCACATTCACCATTTAAAGTTTTCTTTCCTCACATCAGTATTCTCTTTAATAGTTTGTATGGATGAGACTTACTTGGAAACATATGCTGCTTTTGAGGGTTATGCTTGTTTAAAACATTCCATAGAATCTTCTTAGATTGACTCTCTTGAGGCTGTGTTTTAGAAAATGAGAATAGTAATAATGAAACTGATAATGGATGAAAAACAAGCTTATGAAAAATATACTCACATCTAATAAGTTAGGCTGTAAATTATAAAGTAGTGGATACAAATCAGGTTTGAGCCACTAGACCACTGGTCTCTTTTCTGGCAGTGCAGAGGGGAGCGAGACATTCTAAGCATAATGTAACTCAGCCTTCATGTAGAGCAGGCACCTGAGAGCGGGGAAGGCTTTGAAACATAGTATCTCTCCCTCCTCAGAAGAACATTTCTTTTGAAGAATTGGTGCACTGTTTGCCCCAAGATACTTAACACCCCTCTCAGGCTCAATGCTTGAGGTTTATTGTTTGCATGTAAAATCTGGTTAAAGACACTGGAGCTATGGTTGCTAGGAAACCGGCATTATTTGGAGGCTGTTTTACCATCTCTCTTCTAGTCACACCCTTAATTAGGAAGAGCCATCAGGCTGCAAACATTTGACTCAGGTATTTTCCTCTTTAACAGGTCATTGAGAATAAACACCACGTTCTCACCTTTTTCCACTTTATATTCAAATGCCATTTGTGTAGTACATTCTGTTGTTGTCTTGATTAAATTCTCTTTATTAAATAGATTTCCATGTCTCCCATTGTACATAGCATTTAAAAATTTCTCCTGATGTGTATTTCCATTGTGAAAGAAAAAGCAGTGTTCTTTATAAGTACAACTAAAGGGTTAACATTTACAGTTGGCAATATAAATAGCAGAGACCTTTAAAGGAGAGCTAATCAAGTAAACAAATCACAGTAATATGCTTTCACTGCTGTTTTTTTCACATTGGCAACATTTGGGGTCCTGGATAGACATTTACTATTTCCAGTCTGAGTTTTAGAATAGTTTCTTTGTTGCCATTTCCTCTTTTTACCTCCCCTCTAAAATAATTTTATTTTCTCAGGTTGCCGGGCTGTAGCACTACCGATTTCCTAAAATAATAGGGACATGATCTTCCAATTCAGTATTCTTAAAAGGTTGGGCAGAGCTTAACAGCTTGAGAAAATAATATCAGCAAATTATGCATGCTGTCATCTATACCAGTCATGCAGATTATGGAATCTTGGATTAGCATTTACACAAAGCATAGAAGAATGAGATTATAAAGGCATTTAATACATTTCACATCTCCTTATTATAAACATGCTGAGTTTTCAAGAAAAGATATGGCAGAATGTATTCTGAGGCCATATCTGTACATGGCAAGTTACAACAGAGCTAAACAGTCTGCTAATGTTTCAGGAGATCAGAGAATGTTCATTTATTCAACAAGTATTTGTCGGAATCTAACAGGAGCTTTGCTAATGGCCAAGGGTAAAATGAAAAAGCAATTATGCTTCCTTTACTGAGGGAACTTTTATTCCAGTTAAAAGAAAAACAAAAGGGCGGGGGGGGGGCAGGTACACAGGAAGCATAAATAAAATATATTTATTGAGGGCAAAGACTGATTATTTGTACCTGCAAGCTAAAGAGGATGCCTTGTGAATGCCTTGTTTATTCTGGACTGCTATGTATACATTCACAACCTAATATAATCCCTTTGACACAGAATAGAATGACAACTATCTTATCATTTATTTTCCTCAATTATTCAATTTAAGAGCTTATATGACTCTTCTCACATGCGATATCAACATTGCTCGAAGTGTAGCATTTCTGAACACATCTTGTACATCACCTTGAAGTCTGTCACTTAGTCTTTGAAGATCCTTTATCATGGCATATATATATATATATATTTATGTATGTATATCTATGTGTGTATATATATATATACAAAAAATTTTAAGTTGGATTTAGGTGTAAACCATTGAATATCATTTAAAGATGAGTCTGGTGTATATTATGGGTCATTCTTGAGTGTGGTTTTATTACAAAACTAATACATGATTTAAAGTAATGAGATGCTAAGGGATTTTATTCATTTCCATGAAAAGCAAACCCTTCTACCAAAAAGAATAAAACCGAATTGCCAATTGCCAACATGGTTTAAATAAGTATGTGACTTGTAAAGTGTCAATCTTTTATGCATGTATCAACTGTACTTCCCCTGACAAACTATATTACATTTAATCCCCTTATAGACTTTGAATTAAAAATGATAGTATTTTTCCTTTTGTTTTGTCTGTTAGGAGGCTCATAGCAAAATTGATGACTTATATTTAGAGAAATTTTTGTATGCATTTTTGGGTAGTTTACCTTGAATCTCATTTTCTATTTATCTTATTTTTCCTTTTTTGTTCTTGTTATCTTGTTATCTGTTTCTATACCATTGCTGAAGGAAAGATACATGGTTCAAAATAACCTGGAGTTAAATCTCCCCTCCAGGTCCTCCCCAGCATTCTATGCAAAACAAAGAACTCTCTCACCCAAAGGGAAAAAAAAAGATATTAAGTTTGATTACCCCCAGCTCCCAGCTGGTCCAGCCTCTGGTCGATCTCCAGAATTCCTTTCCCCAGCCGTTTAAGAGATAACTACTCCAGACAAACTTGGGAACAGGCCCCCTAAAGACAGTAGCTTTCCGGTATATGCCTATATATACTTACTCTTTTCTTGGGTTAGGGCAGCAGCTCACTAATCTGAGTGCTGCCCCTTCTCGCCTCAGTAAAGGTGATCTGTTCCTGTAAAGTTCTTTTTCTGAACCTTGCCTTCTCTAATTGCCTTACCCTACAATTGCACTGTGGTGTTGGAGAAGACTCTTGAGAGTCCCTTGGACTTCAAGGAGATCCAACCAGTCCATTCTGAAGGAGATCAGCCCTGAGATTTCTTTGGAGGGAATGATGCTGAAGCTGAAACTCCAGTACTTTGGCCACCTCATGCGAAGAGTTGGCTCATTGGAAAAGACTCTGATGCTGGGAGGAATTGTGGGCAGGAGGAGAAGGGGACGACAGAGGATGAGATGGCTGGATGACGTCACTGACTCGATGGACGCGAGTCTGAGTGAACTCCGGGAGTTGGTGATGGACAGGGAGGCCTGGCGTGCTGCGATTCATGGGGTCACAAAGAGTCGGACACAACTGAGCGACTGAACTGAACTGAACAATTGCATTACATATGTTTTTAAAATTATTTTAAATTTCTTTGAAGGAAATGTTTTTTTCTTTACAGATATATTTTATAATTTGTGGATTGTAATTCATCATTCGCTTAAGGAAATAACAGGAAATGACAATAATTAGGATATTATTCAGTGAAAAATCAGTGGAAGGGTCAAGGAGGTTATGTATTTCATCAAATCTAGCTTAATAGTAAATAACTATAATTCCTTTGGAATTTATAATAGGTATTAAAAATTTAGCATAGTATTAAGCAACAACAACAAATTGATTTGCTATATTGTAAAGATTAACAGTGCACAAGCTAGATACATTTCCTAATTTCCAGAACATGAATGTGTAATGGAAGTCATAAACACTATTTCATTTACTTTATGAGTACAGACATAATTTAAAAGGATTCATTTTCAAAATAAGAGGAAATATGTCTCTGTGTACACTTTGTTGCACACATACATATATGTTTAATTATGCATGCAAGCTATTATCAACCAATTTGGGCATAAAGAGATAGGGCTTAGTCTCCTTGAACTTTTATGAAATAGTGGAGTTTATACTTTCGTTAGTGAAGTGAGGTGATGTTCATACCATTCTTATGATGATGCAGTATTTACAGACATGTCTTTCCACAAGTTGTTTGAGTTTCATAAAATAGATCCAAATTCAAATCAATATTCAAGATCCATTTTCACCTCACTTAAGACAGTGTTATATGGTAATAGCATTAAGCATCTGAATCATTACAGTTATGTATTGTGCAAAATTTTTCATCAATTCACAGACCTACCATAAAATTTTAGGTTTAGAAGACAGCTGATTACACAGACAGCATGAGGATACATACTCTCTTATTTTCAAAAAATAGAATTAACTAATAGTAATGAGTGGTTTAGTACTAGAAGTAGTAATAAAATTAGTAGTGATAACAGCTGAGGATTATATGCAAATAACTATTAGTCTTGCGGTTCTATGAAGCATATTTAATAATTTGCCTTATTGGGTCAGAATATGAAGTGCATGTGCACAGAAAAGTGGAATAAAAAGGCTGTGGTAATAAGTTCTTAAAGCTCTTCATCTCTAAATGATTTTAATATGTATGTGGCAGAGGAGGCTGTGTAATTAGCAAAATGAGGTGGAAAACATATGAATGATAAAGTGCAATTTGCAATGATTGAGGAACAGATCTTTGTGTGTGTATGCGTATATATATATATATATGTGTGTGTGTGTGTGTGTGTGTGTGTGTGCACATATGTATCTCTGTGTTCTTTGTAATCCTGAATTGATGATTTATCCCTGAACTTGCTCATGTTCCCAAGACTACAGTGCAGGAATAAAGGATACCTAAATTGAGACATACAAAAACAAAACCCAACTAAAGTAATTAAATTTGAGATTGAAAATTGTTTAATAGCCATGTCATATTTCACACAGCTGGAGCAGTTGATATCTGGAGGGGGGAAATGATGCCAAAGATATGCAAGAGGAGCAAATAAGCAAAATAATACTGGTACAGTGTGGGGGGGAATGCAGGAGTAGGAATCATCAAGATTGCGACTGTTTGCTACTCCCTTTTATCATTTCTATGTACTGCTTTCAGAAGTCCTTGGTCCTCTGCTGCTGCAGTGAGTTTTAAAAGATCTAGACAGGATAGCAACAGCAGCAGCAGACAGGATTCTTAAGAGAGAAGTTTTCATAGAGATTAGCTTCTGGGTTTGAACCCAACAATCCGGCTACACATTCCATCTTTCTGTTAAGAATAACTTCTTACATTGATATTGTTAATGAGCTTGGCTGGCAAGTCTGGAATTAGGTCTTTCTGAGCAAATTTTAAGAAAGGGCTGTGACAATGCCTCCACTTGCATTAGGAGAGAAACTGAACAGAATCACCTTTCCTTTTTCACCTCCCTTCACCAGTGAAAAGCATTGATTGTATGGAATCTGTTTCATTCCTCTCTGTGGCTATGACTATCCTTACCCTCCCAGCCTTACTCCTTCAGCTACTGTTGATACATCCTTGTTTATCAAGCGGCTCTCCTGGTGCCTCAGATGGTAAAAAAAAAAAAACTGCCTGCAATGCAGGAGACCTGGGTTCATCCCTAGGTTGGGAAGATCCCTTGAAGAAGGGAATGGCTACCCACTCCAGTATTCTTGCCTGGAGAACTCCAGGGACAGAGGAGCCTGGTGGGCTACAGACCATGGGGTTGCAGAGTCAGACATGACTGAATGACTAACACACATCCACACTTGATTTTATAGGAAAGCTCTGTGTTATGTATTTCTTTGTATGGGGTGGTGGCAGCTTGCTTTCATTACTTGTTGGGATCATTTGCTGACACCTTTCTGACTGAACAACAACTCCAATTATAGTGCTAGGAATCATGCTAAGAAGTCAATGTCCTCCCCATTTCATGAAGTATTCAATATAATCTGTTTTTAAACTGTTGGATTCAACTTTATGGTCATTGACCCCTAGAGTCCTGATGCTGAGAAAAGTGTACTGTTCTAAGAGAAGGCCAGAGACTCCATCCAGTTTACTTTTATTTCTGCTGATCAAACCTGCTTATCTCAACCCAGGATGTACAAACCTCCCAGTGCTTGCCTTTCACTCTACATGGCCATAGATCTGACATATAGATAGCTACAGTCTATTGAAAGTTCGTATGTCTGTATTTACTTAAAATATGCTAGAATATTGCTGCTAGTTTCTTATCTATAGAATAAGTTCAGAATCCCTAGTAGGTGCTCAACACATATTTATGAATAAATTATTGATGGACTTTTAAGTTGGTGCCACTGTTGCATGCTTTAGTGATATCCTGGTAAATGATGGCTACCTGTGAACAACAGTTTAGGGGTGGAGCCCAAGGCTGAGGAACTGACATACAAAAAACTGAATCCATGGCCTTGCCACTGTGACTATAGAATCTCAGTTAACAAGATAAGATCTTGGAAAAACATTGCTTTTTTTTGTTGTTGGTACCAGTGTCAGATGCACCCTAAGTGGTCTCATCCCTGAGCCCCCCTTGAGACTTCTTTAGCATGACCTTCTTAGGTTGCAAACTCTAGTCTGAGTAAACCTCACGCAACCGAAGTCATATGTTCACAGAAACTGGTATAATCACGGGAGGTCAAAGTGTTCTATTTTGCAGCTGAATTTCAAAGTGAGCTGGATAATTTTATGACCAGCAGTAAAACTAGTAGTTATGAGAGCTAGAATAAAAAAGCTAATCAGATCTCATGCTTCAGGATATAAACTTGTCACTATAAGCATTAACAAGATTTTCTCCCCCCTTAGACGGCCATGCAGTATGTTATAGAGGATTTTCACTTGTTAGTCATCTGAGCCATATGTTTGTTCCTGGGAGAATTTAATTCATCATGCATTTATTAGATGCCTGCTGTGCACAAAGCACCATCCTAGGCAAAATTTTCATAGGACTGAGAGGCTTGAAAAATAGAAATAGGCATAATCTAGTTGCAGACGGAAATGTACACAACCAGAATCTACATCAATGACTCCAAGGCATCAAGAGTCACATAATTTCTAGGAATTCTCATTGAAAAAGGGACCTAATATTCTTTGGGGCAATTGTAAATGGGATATTATGATCAGGAGTTACTTCTTCTCAATTAAAATATTTATCAAAGGCTGAGGTGAAGTGTATCCATCCAACTCTGGATGACAACCCTAAATGTCAGGGGATATTTAGGAGACCATATCTGAGAGTAGAAGATTAGGAAAATCCTATTTTGCTTTAACCTGGTCTGAATTTCTTATATAAGTAAGCTTTAACTCTAAAAAATAAATAAAGCAAATATCTCTTTAGGAGATTTTTTGAAATGTGCAATTTCTTAGAGGGTGAACCTATCTCTGTGATAACTTTGTCATATTTGAAGGAAAATTTTCTTCTATCAATGGCAGAAAGAACCATGATTCTAAGTGGGAGTTCATCAGGAATACCAGAGAGTGGAGAAGAAAAGTGATGCCAGGAAGCTCAAGTCATTAGGGAGGAGAAGAGAAATAAAGCATAGGCAAGGTCGAATTCTTGGTTCTAAAGAAGACCCTGATAGTGAGAAATATCATTGCAAACATCAAGTGTCAAGTTACCCCTGCTACATGGAGGGAGACAGGAAATTATGACCACTTCTATTTTCACTGTGGCAATACAGCAGCTAAAGAGGAGGAAGAAGGCTCTCTAGACAAGAGTTTGGACTACGAATTCTAAAAGAGTGGGGTAAGGGCTTCCATGTTGCTAGTGTAGCCTACAGTTCAGCTACAAAAAAGGGTCTACTATAGAAAATGGATTAATATTAGGTGCTATATGATAGAGGAACAATGAATGGGCCATGGAATTTCAAGAAAAATAGCAACTAATTTTGAGTGGAAGAGTGAGGGAAAGCTTCCAGAGAAGATAATATTTTAACAAACATAAGAGGGTAAGTAGAATTTCGAGTGATGGAGAAGGCATGTCAGTGTAGGACATTCCAGTGTAAGCAGATAACACAAACAATGAAAGAAAAGTGTTTACTCGCTCCTGGTTTTCAGGAACGGACTAACACTACAGTGGCAGTGAAACTGAACTGGAGTGCTCAAAGATGAGACTGGAAACGTACTCTCACGTTTGTAATTTCTTTAGCAGACAGTAGAGAGTCTGTAAATAGAGGATGGCCATGATCTGAAGTATTTCTAAGGACATAAATCTGTAAGCATTGTGAAGCCTGCCACTGAGAATCAAGAGACAAGAAACAGATCATTCTCATTGCCTGGAAAAAGAGTCTCTCATATTTTGCTTAACTAGAGTAGGGGCTTACCACTTGGCTTTGGCTTAGACATTCACTTATCCTGGGAACCCTCATGATCCTAAGCTCTGGATTAGGACTAAATTGTAAATATTGATCTATTTGTCATTATCTACTTTGCACTCTCTACATCATTACAACAAGTGTCTTGTCTGCCTTATTCTCTACCCATAATTTTTATGTGCCTGGCCTTAGAGGATACTTAGTCCAATTTTTTGAATAAGTAAAAATGCATGAATGCATTGGACATGTCAGTTAGGAGACATCAGAAGACTAGTGATGATGGAAATGAAACACATGGGAAATATATACTGAAAATATTATCCAAAGGATTGGAGACATGTAAGATGTAGAAAGGCAGAGTTAAAGGTGTCTCCTATGTGTCTATCTTGATTGATAGTACTACAGTGACACAGAGTTTTATTTCCTTTCAGACAGAATCTCTTCCCTGTATAAAAATTTTGTTCCAAGTGTTTGGAGATTTCTTATTAATTTTAGAAATGGGGTCTTGGTCTCCCCACGTATGTACCCTCCATTCTGATTCCTCAATTGAAAAGACTTGAATAAGATTATGGTGCCAACTAAATAGGGTCTGATACTCGTCTTGGGTGTAATTCCTCATTATCCTGCAATTCTGATGGAAAGAGAATTCAGGATTTGGGATGTTTAGTTTTAAAGCTGTTGACATCTGAATCTCCCAAAATTGTTTCTGTACCCCTTCTCTATATTCAAATAATATATCTGATTTTGTTGTTGCTGTTTAGTCATTAGTCATTCTTTTGCAACCCTGTGGACTTCAGCCTGCCAGGCTCGTCTATCCATAAGATTTCTCAGGGAAGAATACTGGAGTGGGATGACATTGCCTTCTCCAGGTGATCTTCCCAACCCAGAGATCAAACTGGCATCTCCTGCATTGCAGGCAGATTCTTTACCACTGAGCCACCTGGGAAGCCCCAATATAGCTGAGAAAGGTAAAATGCTTACTGAATTTCCTAGAATAAAGGGTTCAAGTCTATGAAAATCTGTAACATTGGCATTATAGTAATAAAATCATCAAATAGTCCACAGGTATTGTCCTAAAAAACATGAAAGTGTCTAACCTGTACCCAGTTTCAGGGAGTTCGTTATGGTGCCTGGGCTGGAAGTTGTCTTCCATTTAAGGTACCTGTTTTGAAGTAGAAGAATTGAATAGGATTACTATATATTGTAATGTGTTTCAGCACATTTGTTGTAATCAAAATTTATTGTTTCAAGGAAACATAGAAAAAAGTCTTAAGTATTCTTTTAAAAAGAAAGTTAACTTTTATTGAAATAACACCTGCCTAATTTGATAGCAAATATCAGAATGAAAAACTGACATTCTCAAAGTGATTCAAAATCTGAAATAATTAAAATCTTAATTTAGATCGGAATTATTGTCACTGGTCATATTTTTCTGCACATTAATCTAAAAGAGTTTTGTATTTGGATTATTTCCGTCTTGTGTACCCAGCCACTTGGCAATTTAGCCATTGAAAATGCACCTGCTTCTCAGATTGGCAAAGCAACAATTTACTGTGAAGAATCAGTTGTTTTGAATGGCTAATTGGTTACAGGTGCAATGAATTAACCATCTGCCTTAGAGATTGACTCATCTAAGAGAAGGAAAATCCCTTTCCTTTCTGTCACTTTGGGAGCACGTTAGGGAGATATGATTATAACTTGGAAATTGCAGATGCTGTGGTAGTGGGTGGGGTGAGGTGAGTGGGAGGAAAAGAAAGCACATTCAAAGCTTAATCAGAACATTGCAGAGTCTTATGTGAGACTAGTTTATTAACTTTTATCAATAATCTAATAACCTTTTGAGTGAAACTTCCAACCAGCTCAAAGTATAAAATATTTGGTCTATTATCTGGAAGAGAACACATAATCACATAGATAGATTTACACTAGCACATTTGATTATGCCTTGGTTTATGTTTTTATTTTCTAGCTGTTCTTTCTTGGTTAAAATTTAATTTTCAAAATATTCTGAACATTTATGACAATCGTCTATCGATGTGTTATAATATTTAAAAATGGGCTTCCCAAGTGGCTCAGAGGTAAAGAATCTGCCTGCCAGTGCAGAAGACACAAGAGACACGGGTTCGATCCTTGGGTGGGGAAGATCCCCTGGGTAAGGAAATGGCAAGCCACTGCAGTATTCTTTCCTGAGAAACCCCATGAACAGAGAAGCCTGGTGGGCTACAGGCGATGGGGTTGCAAAGAGTTTGGACATGACTCAGTGACTAAGCAACAACAATATATAAAAGCAAATCTTTAGTCAGATGACTTTTCGACTGCCCAGTTGAGGTGAATCATAACAGTTTTAAATAGGCAGCAATCACTTTTTTTTTTTTCCCCTGGATGATCACAATCTCTTGAATCCAAGATGGTAAAAGGAAGTTCTTATTAACTAGCAAGTTTATCAATCTGCATTGGGTGACTAGATGGGGAATGATTAGGTAATTTGGTCTAACTTTACCTCTTTGCCTTCAGATAAACACTTCATTTTTCTTACCCATAACAGAATTCATGTTTTATATGTTATTTACTGTGCTTAACTTTTAATAGACATTAAATATCTAAGAGTTCCACTTGGCTTAACATGCTTCCATGTTAACATGTTTCCTCAATTAGTTGTCAGAGATTCACAGAGTTCTGTAATGAGTCCTATAATGAATTCCAGGCTTTTCTGGTGGCTCAGATGGTAAACAATCCACCTGCAACGCGGGAGACCTGGATTCGAACCCTGGGGGAGGGGAGACCCCCTGGAGAATGGAATGGCAACCCACTCCAGTGTTTTTGCCTGGAGAATCCCATGGACGGAGGGATCTGGTGAGTTCTAGTCCATGGGGTTGCAAAGAGTAGGACACAGCTAAGTGACTGACACCCACATAATGAGTTCTGAGTAGGGATTTTTCTGCAAGCCTCTCTACCTAGCTACATTTATCATGGGGAATTGGTAAAATGAAAATTAGCAGTTCCTCCCAAAGGGATGAGGAACCTTTCAAGGTACAGGCATCCAGAATACTATTTCCCTTTGAACTAGTCTTGTAATATATCCTGATGTTTGATTGACTTGGTTAAGTAAACTAATACTTTTTCCTTAATTTCAGCAAAAGCATAATTGTTTGTGCCTCTGTTGCCTTTATAAAACCACATGACCTCTTGACAATGCTGAGAAGAGCAATGTAGCCAAGGAAGGACACTTCTAAATCATTTTAGTTATTGAGACTAAATGGGAATTTTAGGCATGATTTATTGTTTTCTAAAAGTGTTTAATTTCTCTTATAAAATATCTTCTAATGCAAAGAGAATATTTTGGGAGAATCCTGTTTTCAAGATTCTTGTTAAGTAATTAACTCTAGCTGGGTTATTTAAAAAAAATATTTCCCATCAAAGAATAATAGGAAATAGAGTATATGAGACTCATTATAATTCCAGTTTTCTGTACCTATTCAAAATGTCATAAAATATTCTTTCAAGAGATTGACATTTTAATTTCCTTCATTCATTTAGCAAAATACATTTCTGAACTTTACATTCTCTTTGAACACAAATAAAATTTTATTGTGGTGAAATCTTTGTACAATAATGGCATATTTCTGACAAAAGCTCACTCTTTTCAAATACCATTCAATACAATATTTTATCTGATCAAAAAATTTAGTTCAAGAGTTTAAGATCATTATAAATATCCATGGTTAATATATGCCTTAAAATTGCTTAGAAATAATTTGTTATTAATTAACACTACAGGAGTAATACTCTTTCACTTTCATTCGTTGTTTCATTTCATTTATTCATTTCATAATCTCATTTTCTTTTGTAGCCTAGTCAGTGGAAAGTCACCAAATAGTAGTGAGTTTTTTTTTTTTCATATTTCTGAATGAATACAAACGCTCTTATTGACTTTCTCTTCTTAGTGAAGGCCCTTCATTGTCTCCCTTTATTAGTCTTTTAGTGATGGTAATTCTCGGATGTAAATTTTATGTTGAAAATCCTGTGCCACAGAAGCTGTATGCACAGCGCTTACTTAGAGTTGAGAATTATATATCTTGTTTAAAATACCTTTGCCATTATCAGAACTGGAAGTCACTTTAGAAGTCTTCTTTCAGACTAATAATCTTTCAAACATTTTATAGAAACAGGACTCCTTTAAATGAAAATATAAGATGCAATAGAAAAGTGCAATACTGCTGTTCTAGTTTGGTGCAAGGAAAAAGTGCTCAGATTCATTTTTTGTTACTTTCCCTGTTGTGTTCTATAGTCCTTAATGTTCTGGGTAAATAGTTCTTTTCTAACTATATTTTTTTCCTGCTAGGCAACAGAAGCATAAAAAAATCATTTGGCTTGTCTAAAGGTAACGAATGAGTTATTAACAAATTAAGGAAAACTAAGTATTCTTGAATTCTAATCTGGAGCTTCTCTACTGTTAAAATATTAATTTTGGTATATAAATTATCCATACAGTTTCTTTTTATTGGTTAAAATACCTTGGGTCACTTACCACTTTATTTGACCTAACCTATGTATATGAAGTTAGTATTCCAACCTTTTCATAGATTCTCCTTTCTCTGAGCTCATGATAACTTTAAATCCCAGTACCTAGGACTTTCAATCTCCTAGACAGTTGATTATGCCAAATGCTTAGCACAGGGCCATAGCTAGCTCCAGGCTACTGATGATTTCATTAAATCTCTCCCAATCTATTTGTTTACACAATTTCAGCTGGGGGAAAAAATGCATTGAAATCAAACATCTCATTCCCTGTATTGTCCTGAGGCAAAAAGAGAGAATGATACATATCCCCAATTTAGACTAGATGAAACTAGCCACATTTCAAATGGAGAAGTCACATTGTGAGTTAAAACCAAGTTAACCAGAAGGGAGCCATTTTCTCCCTGTATATCTGTGCACAGCTTTACTTGATAGCACTATGAACTGTAAAACTGAACCAGAGGCCAATATTTTATCCAAAGAAACTTTAAAACTAGGAAGTTTGCTCAACCATTGCCTTAGAATTTCCTCCTCTGTCGTCTTTCCTGCGGTAATAGTCTCTGTGGCATTCACCAGTGGCAAATAGAAGAAAAAGTTTCTTACTGAATTATCTTTGCAATGTTGATCAGTCTTTTTTTTTTTTTTTTCTCTGTGTGTGTGCTTTTGGCCTTAAACACAATAGTAAAAGAAAGTAGTCAAATTAAGTTTCATCTTGAACAAGGAAAAAAAAAAGGATTTCTGGAAAAGCAATTGGTTCCAGTTAAGAATCAATTAAATTTTTTTTTATTTGAAAGGATAGCTTTTGTTTTGTAATGAAGAGTTGCCAATTAGTCACATATGAGTGTGAACACATTTTCTTGATACTCATGCAGCTGATGACAGAATGGATGAATCACATATACTTTATAGACAGTCTCACTGCACTGTCTTTTCTCCATCTACTGTGTTCCAAGTAGTTACAAATATTAAGCTGGTAATAACTGATCAACATTTTAAAAAAAGGTTTCACAAGAAATGCAATTAGATTTCATAACTGAGCTTAAGCTGATGTGTGTGTCTACAAAAGTTCAGGTGCTTAGATTATATTTCAATTTACACTGCTGCTGCTGCTGCTGCTAAGTCGCTTCAGTTGTGTCCAACTCTGTGCGACCCCAGAGACAGCAGCTCACCTGGCTCCCCAGTCCCTGGGATTCTCCAGGCAAGAACACTGGAGTGGGTTGCCATTTCCTTCTCCAATGCATGAAAGTGAAAAGTGAAAGTGAAGTCGCTCAGTTGTTTCCGACTCCTAGCGACCCCTTGGACTGCAGCTTACCAGGCTCCTCCATCCATGGGATTTTCCAGGCAAGAGTACTGGAGTGGGTGCCATTGCCTTCTCCTCAATTTACACTAGCCATCTGCTAAAGCTTTTCTCTTTCCCCTTCTCTCTATATGTATATTCGACATCCTGATCTGATCTCCGTATTTCCAAATCAGCTTTCTTTATTTAAGACTTACTGTAAATTTCAAATACCCCTGTGATTTCTTAGTCTCCATGTTCTCCATGTCTGCTTACAGTTTTATATAATAAAACCCATTTATTTATTATGCACAGTCGATTAATATTTCTTTACCATGCAGTATTCTTGTAGTTAATAGCATGCTCTTTTAAAACATCTCATTGAAAATATTTATGCTCCGAAGCATTACTTTTTGAATTGTTAAATATAAATCATTTGTACTATAGAACTTTATGTGAGAAACATACATTGAATTTTAATGGCATTTTAGTTTGCAATCCAAAATTGTGAATGCATGCATACAAAACTATGAAATGTCAATGAAATGTAAGCTGGCTTTATAAGATTCTACTATCTATCTATCATCTATATAGATATAAAACTTTAAAGAAAATATTCTTTATCAAGTAAATAATGTTATCAACCCCCCCTCCCCCCAAATGGTATTCATGTAGATGGTACAGAGATTGAGGTTTTGAGAACAACTATAGTAGTTATTAGATAGCTAACTTCAGTAAGCATCAGAATTAGAATCACTTAGGGAGCAGTGTTGGAGAAGGCAATGGCAAACCACTCCAGTACTCTTGCCTGGAAAATCCCATGGGCGGAGGAGCCTGGTAGGCTGCAGTCCTTGGGGTGACTGAGAGTCAGGCATGACTGAGTGACTTCACTTACACTTTTCACTTTCATGCATTGGAGGAGGAAATGGCAACCCACTCTATTGTTCTTGCCAGGAGAATCCCAGGAACTGGGGAGCCTGGTGGGCTGCCGTCTATGGGGTCGCACAGAATCGGACAGGACTGAAGCGACTTGGCAGCAGCATTAGCAGCAGGGAGCAGTGTGACCCACCGGAAACTCCAGACTCAATCTCCAGGAATGCGTAATGACTTTTGCGTTGGGAATAAGCTGTCCAGGTGATTTTGACACTAAAGTTGATCTGGAGAGACTTTTTCTATAAGCAAAGGTAAACAGCCATGTTATACTTATTGTTTGCTTCTGGATACATTCTTGTTTTTGTGCTTTAAACATCATCTGATTATGATTTGGGGGACCTTTTAAGGGTTTGGAGGAAGATAGCTTAATAGGATTTAATTTTGCTTGCTTATTTTTTAAATCATGTTGGCAGCATTCCCTACAGAAGAGCGCTAGAGAGAGCAGTGAAGGGTAAATAGTGAAAACCAAGATGTGTCTATGCTGAAGTGTGTAAGATATCAGTATAATACTAATCTCTGAGATGCCTTGGGTGATATTTTGAAACTTTGTTTACAGGTAAAGGTAATACATTTCCTTACACTTTTTATTAACTCTCTAATGTGTTATTGTTGTTCAGTCATAAATTGTGTCCCGCTCTTTTACGACTCCCTAGACTGTAGCCCAAAAGTCTCCTCTGTCCATGCGATTTTTCAGGCAAGAACACTAGAGTGGATTGCCATTTCCTTCTCCAGAGGCTCTTCCTGATGCAGAGATCGAACCCGTATTCCCTGCACTGGCAGATGGATTCTTTACCACTGGGCCACTAGTGAGGCCCACTTTAATGTGTACTTTTTAAATTCTGTAAAATATTATTTAATAGAATTACAAAATAGGAATGAGTTTAAAGAATAAACATCTTCCTTATACTTGCATTTTCAATATTAGGTGGGAATTTACCTAAAATATTAAAAAGTCTAGGAAATCAACCAGACAAATGAGAATTTCCCCTGACTTAAATTCATATTTTTAAGTATTTTGTTCCCTCAAGCATTCCCTTTATTTCAAGTGGAAGATGAAGAAACATGTGTCCTTTGTATGCTGTCTCTGTCACAATTCATTTTTTTCCCTGTACTTTGTAGCTTGCAATTTGGTTCCTTCCAGAGCATCGGCTTCAGAGCTGATTGTTCCAACAGGAGATTCTGAATCTTCAAATTGTATATATAAAGGAAGATAATTAGTGGGTTTCCATCAGATGGATCACCTTGGAACATTTTAAAGATAACTTATACCTCCTGTTTGCTTTCCATGTGGTGTTGCTACATACCAACAAAATGCAGCAAGAAAGATATTTATTTGTTTCATGACAGTCATGTTATTACTGGAGACCAAAAGCATTCTTACAAACTAAAATAATCATGTAATATAACAAATACAGAATCTAAATTCAGATATTTAGTTTTCTTGTTCTTAATGTAAGTTAATAGTTGTGTAGAGTTGAGTCTCAGTCTCCTTTCAGAGGAGAATCTTGGCTCAGAGCACAGACTCTAAGCTTGCCACTTAGAAGTTACATGACTTTTCGAATGTTAAGTAACATTCTACACTTCTGTTTTATTGAATGTAAAATTGATTCTTACCTCAGTTGATGCTGTGAACAATACGATTTTTTAACATGAGTAAAGATTCCAAGAGTAGCCCTTTACATAGTACACTTTAAAATTATCATATTCAGTTCAGCCTCCACAGTAGATCTTTAAAATTTGCCCCTTGGGGCATCAAATGTAATAGCAAAGAAAATGGCCAGATTAACAGAAGGTAACCTTGGCAGCATTCTCAAGCCTGGAAGAGTTTAAAAGCTTAAGAGTGTCTGGCTGCCTGAATGCTCTGATGATGAATCAAAGAGACATACTTTCATTGTGAAAGATCTGTTTTCCTCAAGATATTTTTAGGGCAAACACTGCGTGGATCATGCCCATCCTGTGGTTTCATGGGGACTCAGACCAGAGTCATTTGGTGGGGAGTTGGCTCAATATAGTCTCTCTGGAGTGAACTGCTTGAAACTAAGGTGATGAGAGAATATTTATAAAAATTATATGGAGGAGACATTATCTGAATTTAGGAAACTGGAACTTATCCCAAGTTGGAGGCAGGAATGGGAGATAGTAAGGGGACACTAAGTTTGAATCATTTTCTAAGCATAGGGGCTCAGATATAAATACTTGACCTCGCTCAAAGAAGAATAAGTCAGAGTTCATTAATGCTGGTCAAGTACCACATCTCCTTCCCCTTACCTCTCCTTCATTTTCCCTCATCTTTTTTTTTTAAACCCCCAAGAACCCAGCAGCAGCCCCATTAATGGAGTGGAGTCGTAAATGAGAGAGGCAGGAAAATGAAGTCAGCCACACTCCCTGTGCTACTGAAGCATTTCCAAAACTAACATGGGTCAGAATTGGGAGTTTTCATCATATACACAATGACATTTTAATGACGGAATTGTTGCCTTTTTTTTTTGTTTGTTTAACAACGTGATTGGAGAACTTTTTATCTGCTTCATTTTACATCAAAACTTAAAAGGGCTATCAGTATGTGCCATCTCATTCTCTTTTGAACCTCCTATCAGTCAGGCTTTTGCCCATACCGTTCTTCAAAATCTACTCTTATCAAGGCACAAATGACTTCCAAACAGTCACAAATCCAGGGGTCTCCTCTCAGTCCTCATCTTGTTTGATCCAAAGCCAATGTATGACATATCACCTTTCTTTTTGTTCATCGTTTTGTTCATCTTAATTGACTTCAAGAACATAATTCTTTTAAAAAATTCATTTATTTTAGTTGGAGGCTAAATACTGTAAAATATTGTGTTTTTTTTTTTTTTGTATACATGGACATGAATCAGCCATAGGGGCACGTGTCCCCCACCATCACAAACTGCCCTCCCACCTCCCTCCCCATCCCATCCCTCTGGATTGTCCATGTGCCCTGTTTCATGCATAAAACATGGACTAGCCATCTATTCACATATGGAAATATACATGTTTCAATGCATTCTCTCAAAGCATCCCACCCTCACCTTCTTCTGCAGAGTCCAAAACTCTGTTCTTTATATCTGTGTCTCTTTTGCCGTCTCACATATAGTCATCGTTACCATCTTTCTAAATTCCATGTATGTGCATTAATATCCTGTATTGGTGTTTTTCTTTCTGACTTACTTCACTCTGTATAAAAGGCTCCAGTTTCATCCACCTCATTAGAACTGATTCAAATGCATTCTTTTTAATGGCTGAGTGATAGTCCTTTGTGTATATGTACCACAGCTTTCTTATCTATTCATCTGCTGATGGACATCTAGGTTGCTTCAATGTCCTAACTATTGTAAACAGTGCTGCAATGAACATTAGGGTACATGTGTCTCTTTAAAGTCTTACTTCCTTGATGTGCATGCCCAGCAGTGGGATTGCTGGGTTGTATGGCAGTTCTTTTTCCATAGTGGCTGCCCTAGTTTGCATTCCCACCTACTGTGTAAGAGGGTTCCCTTTTCTCCACACCCTCTCCAGCATTTATTGTTTGCAGACTTTTTGATGGCAGCCATTCTGACCTGCCTGAGATGGTACATCACTGTGATTTTAATTTGCATTTCTCCGATAATGAGTGATGTTCATCATCTTTTCCTGTGTTTGTTAGCCATCTGTATGTCTTCTCTGAAGAAATGTCTGTTTAATTCTTCGGCCCATTTTTTGATTGGGTTGTTTATTTTTCTGGTATTGAACTGCATGAGCTGCTTGTATATTTTGGAGATTAATTCTTTGTCAGTTGTTTCATTTGCTATTATTTTCTCCCATTCTGAAGTCTGTCTTTTCACCTTGCTTATAGTTCCCTTCATTGTACAAAAGTTTTTAAGTTTAATTAGGTCTTATTTGTTTATTTTTGCTTTTATTTCCATTACTCTGGGAGGTGGGTCATAGACCATCTTGCTGTGATTTATGTCAGTGACTGTTCTGCCTATGTTTTCCTCTAGGAGTTTTATAGTTTCTGGCCTCACATTTAGACCTTTAATCCATTTTGAGTTTATTTTTGTATATGGTGCAGAGCATAATTCTTTTAGTTTTTTTTTTCCCCCTTCTTACAACACTTCCTTAGTCACTGTAGCTTTCCCAAATTACTTACCTCTAAATTCTGTAGTGCATGAGGGCTTGATCCTTGCAGCTATCTTCCCACGTATAATCACTCCTTAGGAGAGTTTATTCAGTCTCAGCTTTTAAAACATTTTCTTTTAACTGAAGTATAGCTGATTAACAATATTGTATTTGTTTCAGTTGTTCAACATAGTGATTCAAAATTGTTATAGTTTATACTTCATTTGGGGCTTCCCTGGTGACTCGGCTGGTAAAGAATCTGCCTGCAGTGTGGGAGACCTGGGTTCAGTCCCCGGTTTGGGAAGATCCCCTGGAGAAGGGAAGGGCTACCCACTCCAGTACTCTGGTCTGGAGAACTTCATGGACTGTATTGTACTATACCATACAGACTGTGTTCCCTGTTGTGCACTATATAGCCTTGTGACTCATTTTTTTGTACATAGTAGTTTATTCCTTTTAGTCTCCTGACCCTATCCTGCCCCTAGCCTCATTCCTCTCCCCACTGGCAGTCACTAGTTTGTTCTCTATACCTAAGTTTCTTTTTTGTAGTATTCACTGTTGTTTTATTTTTTTTTTTAAAGATTTCACGTATCAGTGATGATATATAGTCTTTCTCTGTTTGCCTTATTTTACTAAGCATAATTCCCTTATGGTCCTTCCATGTTGCTGCATTTTTCATGGCTGAGTAATATTCCATGCATATCACATCTTTAATCCATTTATCTATTGATGGACACTTAGTTTGCTTCCATATCTTGGCAATTGTAAATAATGATGCTATGAACTTTAGGGAGTGTGCATCTTTTCTAATTAGCATTTTCATTTTCTTCAGAGTTTCCACCCAAGAGTGGATTTGGTGGATCATATGATAGTTTATTATTTGTTATTTGTGGTCTTTTTGATGATAGCCATTCTAACAGGTGTAAGGTGATATCATGTTGTGATTTTGATTTGCACTTCCCTGATAATTAGCAGTGTTGAACATCTTTTCATGTGTTTTTTGGCCATCTGTATATTTTCTTCGGAAAAAGAAAGACCTGTTTAGGTCTTCTGTCCATTTTAAAATCAGGTAGTGAAAATAAGACCTGTTTGGGTCTTCTGCCCATTTTAAAATCAGATTGTTTATTTTCTTGATATTGAATTATATGAGTTGTTTAGATATTAATTTCTTATTGCTCATATCATTTGCAAATACTTTTTCTCATTCAGGAAGTTTTCTCTTCATTTTGTTGATGGTGTCCTTTGCTATGAAAAAGCATTTAAGCTTAATTAGGCCTCTTTTGTTTATTTTTGCTTTTATTTCCTTTGCCTTCGACAACAGATAAAAAAATATTGCTACAATGAGCAATTACAAATAGCATTTTTTTCTCTATTTTCTTCTAGGAATTTTATGGTTTCCAGACTTATATTTAGGGTCTTTAATCCATTTTAAATTTAATTTTATATATGATATGAGAAAATGTTCTAATTTAGTTCTTACATGTAGCTACACAGTGTTAAAATAAGTTGTTATTTCTTATTTACTCGTATATGATCTTAGACCATTCATATGAATTCCACATGTATTTTATTGTATATTCAGCTTATTCACATGGCTCTTAATGGAATTCTCAAACTTGACATGTTTAGAACTTAATTATTGATTTCAACCTGCCTATGAAACCTGTTTCTTCATCCATCTCAGTATATAGCAATTGTAATCCTCCATGTTTTATGTCAGAAAACTGTGAAGTCATTCTTGATATTCTCTGATATTTCACATTCGATACATTAAGAAATCACGTTGCCTGTGCTTGTAGTGATATTGAAAGTCTGATTACTTCCCAGTATATTCATCATTGACATACTCATCAAAGTTGCCATTGTTTCTCACCTTTACTCATTTAAAAGCCTTTTAATGGTAGTCTCCTTATTTTGATCTTGCCTCTTCGATGTCATTTTTCTCTGCTCCTTCATTTGCTAACTAGTTTCTGCCCTGTTCCTACAACAAACACTAGGAGCCTGCTTTTCCCATAGAAGTTGGTATTTGCGTATTCTCTGTGCAGAATGCTTTTCACCCGCCCACATATTCTCCTGCTTTGCTCATTTTGTTGGATTTTAGATAACACTTTTCAGAGACACCTCCCCAGAAAAGCCTATGTAAAATTACACTCATGTCCAAGTCTTTCTTTATCCCCTAGATCACTTATTTTCATTATATTATAAAGTTTTTGAAAAACTTTTATGCTTTGTGCTTCATTTCCTCCCATTTGGCCTACCCCTTGCAAATAAGAGATGTTCAAGAGATATTTAAATACATGAATGAATGAGAATGATTGGGAAAAAATCATAGGACCTGTCAGAGAGTTCACAGAGAGGAAAGGAAGAACATGATCCCCAAAGCTGGTTGGAAAGGACACGGAATGGGAGTTGGGGGAAAAAAAGTTGTTTCCAACTACATTTTTTGGACTAACTTTATTTTTTTAACTTAGTGGATTCATTTACATTAAGTAGCCACTTACAATGAGAACTTTGCAAGTTTCTATTAACTGATGATTAAAGTTCATTTGCTTTCATTCCTAAATAGTATAGATATCAACTTTATTTGTACTAGTATTTGTATATCTTTATTTTATTCTTCATCTTTATTTATCTTTATTTTTATTCTCTATCTTTATTGTTTATTTTGTTTTAATTTCACTCCCACAACCTGTCATGTTTTGGTTGTTAGCTTTTGTTGGATCTTACCGTAATTATTTATTGGCATACTGTCTCGTTGCTCAGACTGCATGGTCTGCAAAGGTATGCAAAGGTATGCAAAGGTAGCTTTTTAAAAATAACCTTGGCACTTAATTCAGTACTTGGAACAAAATACGAACCAAAAAAAGACTTGTAAAATATATTTTTAATAAGTATTTGCCTCAGTTATTTCTTTTGAGATAAATACATACTAAAAGATTCTCAGAATATGTGAGCTAGGGATTTTACATACAAGCAAGTTGTTCTTCAAACATAAAGGCTACAAATACAGAATTTTTATGCAAGAACTGTGTGATTATTGTTTCCTTGAGTCCCCCTTGAGAAAAGTCCTTGAGTCCTCCAACAAATCAAGGATATTTTAGCAGAAGAGCTGGAAATAAACATTGAAGAGATTTAATTGCAAATCTAAGGCAAAGAAGTGAAGATAAGAATAAAAATGAAATGTAAATTTTGAATGCTCTCAAATATGGAAATTATATAAGAATAATAATAATTGGGAGAATGAGAAACAAACACTGGGAGTAGAATATACTCATCTGTTACCTGTGGGGCTGCGGATCAAGAAATAGCATTTAAACTGGCTTTTTCTAGTAGTGAGCGTGTTAGCACATTTAAGAGAACAAAAGTAATGTTTCAGCAAAAGGAATTATTCTATGATAAAAGATCAAGGAAATATGGAAGGGAAGAGTATTAGAGTTGATGTTACTGGTTTTCATAAAAAGTGACATCTGTTATCTAAAGGGGGAAGATCTAAGTGTGTTGAATCACAGGGTAAGTACAAAGTTAACCACTAGAACAAAAATAAAAGACTTCCAAAATTTCAAAAGTACTGCAAAAAGAGACAAAGAAAGCAATCATGCAGACACATGCTTATATAAATTTATAAATGTATATAATTTATACCTGTTTATATACACATCAGGGCTTCCCTGGTGGCTCAGTGGTAAAGAATCCACCTGCCAATGCAGAAGACATGGGTTCGATCCCTGGATTGAGAAGATACCCTGAAGAAGAAAACGGCAACCCACTCCAGTATTCTTGCCTGGGAAATCCCATGGACAGAAGAGCCTGGCAGGCTACAGTTCATGGGATCACAAAAGAATTGGATATAACTTAGATACTAAACAACAACCATATACACATTCACATGTATATAAATTGCATAATGTTCATATATATTATGCAATACATGTTGTTTTATAGGCTGTTATGTATTATAAGATAAAATTCAAAAGACTGTCATATGTCTTTTGCAGTAAGTATAAATTGGCTTAACTATTAATGGATAGATTTTTAGCATATATGGCAACTCTTTGTAATGTAACTAAATGTAATATACCTAAAAACAAATTGATTTGGCAGGTTAAGTATTAAAAAATGGCCTAGGTATGTCAGAGAAATACAAATTAAATAAAGTAACAGCCACGATCTTAATCTCAGACAGGTAGACTCTAGGCCAAAAACATTATAATGCTAAAGCTACAAGATCCATTAAGATCTAATATTTAAAATATATATGTACAAATACTGTAGCAACAAATTTTGTAGATCAAAAGCTATAGATGATATGGAAAGGGTGCTAAAAGATTAACTGCATAGTCATTGCCACAGCCATGTGGGAAAACTTACCGTCATCAGTGATAAGTCATGGCCTTGATACAGTGTGGTGAGAATGGCCACTTTCTCTGTGATTTTCCTCCCCAAGACCTGTAACTGCAGTATGAAGTTATACGCGGAGTATATCTTACCAATGTACAAATTGCTATGTACAATTTAAGTTCAGCTCAGTCGTGTCCAACCCTTCTCAACCCTATGAATCGCAGCACACCAGGCTTCCCTGTCCATCACCAACTCCCAGAGTTCACCCAAACTCATGTCCATCAAGTCGGTGATGCCATCCAGCCTTCTCATCCTCTGTCGTCCCCTTCTACTCCTGTCCCCAATCCCTCCCAGCATCAGGGTCTTTTCCAATGAGTCAACACTTCGCATGAGGAGGCCAAAGCATTGGAGTTTCAGCTTCAGCATCAATCCTTCCAGTGAACACCCAGGATTGATCTCCTTCAGAATGGACTGGTTGGATCTCCTTGCAGTCCAAGGGACTCTCAAGAGTCTTCTCCAACACCACAGTTCAAAAGCATCAATTCTTTGGCGCTCAGCTTTCTTCACAGTCCAACTTTCACATCCATACATGACCACTGGAAAAACCGTAGCCTTGACTAGATGGACCTTTGTTGGCAAAGTAATGTTTCTGCTTTTGAATATGCTATCTAGGTTGGTCATAACTTTCCTTCCAAGGAGTAAGCATCTTTTAATTTCATGGCTGCAATCACAATCTGCAGTGATTTTGGAGCCCCCAAAATTAAAGTCAGCCACTGTTTCCACTGTTTCCCCATCTATTTCCCATGAAGTGATGGAACCAGATGCCATGATCTTCGTTTTCTGAATGTTGAGGTTTAAGCCAACTTTTTCCCTCTGCTCTTTCACTTTCATCAAGAGGCTTTTTAGTTCCTCTTCACTTTCTGCCATAAGGGTGGTGTCATCTGCATATCTGAGGTTATTGAGATTTCTCCTGGCAATCTTGATTCCAGCTTGTGCTTCTTCCAGCCCAGCGTTTCACATGATGTACCCTGCATATAAGTTAAATAAGCAGGGTGACAATATACAGCCTTGATGTACTCCTTTCCCTATTTAGAATCAGTCTGTTGTTCCATGTCCAGTTCTAACTGTTGCTTCCTGACCTGCATACAGATTTCTCAAGAGGCAGGTCAGGTGGTCTGGTATTCCCATCTCTTTCCGAATTTTCCACAGTTTATTGTAATCCACACAGTCAAAGGCTTTGGCATAATCAATAAAGCAGAAATAGATGTTTCTAAACTCTCTTGCTGCTTTCATGATCCAGCAGATGTTGGCAATTTGATCTCTGGTTCCTCTGGCTTTTCTAAAACCAGCTTGAACATCTGGAAGTTCACAGTTCATGTATTGCTGAAGCCTGGCTTGGAGAATTTTGAGCATTACTGTACTAGCATGTGAGATGAGCGCAATTGTGTGGTAGTTTGAGCATTCTTTGGCATTACCTTTCTTTGGGATTGGAATGAAAACTGACCTTTAGCAGTCCTGTGGCCACTGCTGAGTTTACCAAATTCGCTGGCATATTGAATGCAGCACATTTAAAGTTTATATTCCACTTATAGTTATTATAAAATATTAGGTATACCCCCAGTATTATACAATATACCCTTGTAATTTATTTATTTTATGCATAATATTTTGTACCTTTTAATGTCCTATCCCTATTTGCCCCTCCCTTCTTCCTTCTCCCCTTTGATAACCACAGGGGAGCCTGGTGGGCTGCCGTCTCTGGGGTCACACAGAGTAGACACGACTGAAGCAACTTAGCAGTCTTCATTTATTTGATCAGCAAATATATTGAATCCTTACTCTGTCAAGAACAGTATTAGGGATTCACTCATCAACAGGCACTTAAAGACTTTCAGTCTTTAGAGGGAGGCAGCAATGACAAGTGGAGAAGGCAATGGCACCCCACTCCAGTACTGTCGCCTGGCAAATCCCATGGATGGAGGAGCCTGGTGGGCTGCAGTCCATGGGGTCGCTAAGAGTCAGACACGACTGAGTGACTTCCCTTTCACTTTTCACTTTCGTGCATTGGAGAAGGAAATGGCAACCCACTCCAGTGTTCTTGCCTAGAGAATCCCAGGGACAGGGGAGCCTGGTGGGCTGCCATCTATGGGGTCGCACAGAGTTGGACACGACTGAAGTGACTTAGCAGCAACAGCAGCAGCAGCTTGTTCTCTATGAGTCTGCGTCTTTTATGTTTTGTTCACTAGTTTGTTGTATTTTTTAGATTCCAAATATACATAATATCATACAGTATTTGTCTTTTTCTGACTGACATTTCACTTTGCATAATATGCTCTAAGTCCATGTTGCGGCAAATGGCAAAATTCCATTTTTATGACTGAATAGTGATCTGTTTGTGTGTGTGTGTGTGTGTGTGTGTGTGTAGTACATTGGTGAGCACTTAGTTTGCTTCCATATATTGGAAATTATAAATAATGATTCTATGAACATCAGATTGTATGTATATTTTTAAATTAGTATTTGGGTTTTTTGTTTGTTTGCTTTTTGATATATACTCAGAAGTGGAATTGCTGGGTCGTATGGTAGTTCTGGGCTTCCAAGGTAGTGCTAGTGGTAAGAATCCACCTGCCAGTGCAGGAAATGTAAGAGACTCAGGTTTGATCCCTGGGTCAGGAAGATCCCCTGGAGAAGGGCATGGCAACCCATTCAAGTATTCTTGCCTGGAGAGTCCCAAGGACAGAGGAGTCTGATGGGATACAGTCCATAGAGTTGCAAAGAGTTGGACAGGACTGAATCTGCTTAGCATGCACGCACATGGTAGTTCTATTTTTAGTATTTTTGACAAGCTCCACAATGTTTTCCATGATGGCTGCACTTATTACTATTCACAGCAACAATGTATGAGAGTACACTTTTTTCTACCTCCTCTCCAACATTTGTTATTTGTGGTGTTTTGGATAATAGCTATTTAGACAGATGTGATATGGTAACTCATCTCAGTGTGGTTTTGATTTGCATTTCCCTGAAGATTAGCAATGTTGAGCATCTTTTCATGTGCCTGTTGGCCATCTGCATTTCCTCTTTGGAAAAATATCTGTTCAATTCTGCTTGTTTTTAAATAAGGTTATTTGCTTTCTTGATGTCGAATTATATGAACTATTGATGTAAGTTGGATATTAATTCTTTGTTGTTCATATCATTTGCAAATATTTTCTCCCATTCCGTAGGTTATCTTTTCCCTCTGTCAATGGTTCCATTTGCTGTGCAAAACTGTTCAAGTTTAATTATTTTCCATTTAATTTGTAGCTATCTATATCTTTTATGTAGGTTTCGATATTTTAATGCATTAAATGTCTCTCCTTTTATCCCCCATTAGCTACATTGTCAGCTAGTCTATTCCTTGGTCTAACTAACCACTAGAGCAATAAAAAGTCATTGAAGATCAACTTTCATATATTATTTAAATTAATACCAAAGAAAAGTCATGCCACTATGAAGCTTCTAATCTTTTAGAAGAAAAGTAAAGCAGGCATATGAATAAACATGCACATGTAATTTCAAAATTGAGAAGTGATGTGAAAGAAACCAATCTTTTTGGACAAAATTGATACCTGAGTTGGAATTATAGATGAATTCTGATAGGTAGTTAAGCATAAACCAGATCATAAGGGACAAGAAACAAAGATCTAGGCAGAGCTTCAGCTTTCACTGGAGACCTAACATGTGAAGTTCAGTTCAGTTCAGTTGCTCAGTTGTGTCCAACTCTGCGACCCCATGAACTACAGCATGCCAGGCCTCCCTGTCCATCACCAACTCCCGGAGTTCACCCAAACTCATGTCCATTGAGTTGGTGATGCCATCCAGACATCTCATCCTGTCATCCCCTTCTCCTCCTGCCCTGAATCTTTCCCAGCATCAGGGTCTTTTCAAATGAGTCAGATCTTCACATCAGGTGGCCAAAGTATTGGAGCTTCTGCTTCAACATCAGTCCTTCCAATGAACACCCAGGACTGATCTTCTTTAGGAAGGACTGGTTGGATCTCCTTGCAGTCCAAGGGACTCTCAAGAGTCTTCTCCAACACCACAATTCAAAAGCATCAATTCTTCAGTGCTCAGCTTTCTTTATGGTCTAACTCTCGCATCTATACATGACTACTGAAAAAACCATAGCCTTGACTAAACAGACCATTGTTGGCAAAATAATGTCTCTGCTTTTTAATATGTTGTCTAGGCTGGTCATAACTTTCCTTCCAAGGAGTAAGTGTGTCTTTTAATTTCATGGCTGCAATCACCACCTGCAGTGATTTTGGAGCCCAGAAAAATAAAGTCGGCCACTGTTTCCACTGTTTCCCCATCTATTTCCCATGAAGTGATGGGACTGGATGCCATGATCTTTGTTTTATGAATGTTGAGATTTAAGCCAACTTTTTCACTCTTATCTTTCTTTCACTTCCATCAAGAGGCTCTTTAGTTCCTCTTCACTTTCTCCCAGAAGGGTGGTGTCATCTGCATATCTGAGGTTATTAATATTTCTCCTGGCAATCTTGATTCCAGCTTGTGCTTCTTCCAGCCCAGTGTTTCTCATGATGTACTCTGCATATAAGTTAAATAAGCAGGGTGACAATATACAGCCTTGATGTACTCCTTTTCCTACTTAGAACCAGTCTTTTGTTCCATGTCCATTTCTAAAGTTCTGCATAAATAAGGAAAAAATACAAACATTTCCTATGATTGAAATTGAGTGAGTGAAAGAAATGTTTCTTTTCTAAAATGATCTAGGACTTCCACATGTAGTCTGAAATTATCCCAGGACCTTATAGATTTGGATTATATTCTAGTACAACAGGAAACTACTAGATAGTTCCTAGTGGGTTGTGACATGATTGAATTTGTATTTCTAAAATATCCACTCTGATGCTGTATGCTGATTACTGCAGAGGACTGCTGGAAATTGGCTATTGCAACATGAGACCAAATGAGAGTCAAGCACTGGACTAGGGTGGTCTGTATGTGTGCTAAGTTGCTTCAGTCATGTCCAACTTTTTGTAGTCCTGTGAACTGTCACCCGTAAGGCTTCTGCCGGCGACGGAATGACACACCAACACTGCAGAGTGGTTTAAATCTTTATATTTTAACACTTGCTTCTTACAGCTGCTTTATTTTATATCCCTTGCACAACAACCTACAGGGCAAGCTGCCAAGCACTATGATTCAGAGACTATACAGTGCGCAGGCGCAGGGCGAGATAACCTTTATCTTGGCTTATTTACTGCAGCTAAGACTTTGTTTTGGGGAACTTCTTTATCAACTTAGAATCTGTTTTGTCCCAAGGTCTGTTCTTTTTGAGGAATCAGAGAAACATCCTTGTGTGCAAGCAATGTTCTTTTCCCATGGGAACAAATAGGATTTTTAGCTGAACATCTCATTTGCAAGAATGTTCAGCCCTGGTTGAGAGTCTTGTTTGCAAGCACTTCTCAACCTTCTTTAAACCTAGTTCCCTACAGCTTCTCTGTCCATGGGACTCTGGAGTGGGCTGCCATGCCCTTCTCCACGGTATCTTCCCATCGCAAGGATCAAACTTTAGTCTCTTATTTCTCCTGCACTGGCAGGCAGGTTCTTTGCCACTAGCCCACCTTTGAAACCCAGGATGATGTATTAGATTATTAGTTTGCTGCAGTAATGCTATGTAACAATAATCTCAGGAAATACAAGCATTTATTTTTATCACTCATGATTCTGCAGGTAGACTGAGGACTCATGGGCTCACCTCAATCATCTGGTACAAGTCTGTTCCATGTGACCAGTAGCTACCCCAGATATGTTCTTTTCAAAGCAGATGGGCAGAAGTACAGATGTCCATGCCAAATTAAATAAGTACACCAAAGCTCCTGTCAAGCAGGGCATATATTTTATCTGCCTCCATTTTATTAGCTAAAGTGAATCATATGACAAAGCAAAACATTATGTGGGGAATTAAAGTCTGACTACTATAGTGGGAGGTGCTACAGAGTTACATTGCGAAGAACGTATAGGAGACCAGAGTAAAAGGAAGTCAAGTCACAGAAGAGGACCAATATTGCAGTTTGGAATATGTCAGCAAAACAGACAAGTGATAGAGGTGAGTAACTGCATATTCACATTACTAGTGAAAAATGTAGTTAGGGCTACAGTTGGCATATCAGTGGTATCTCTCTCTCTTTCCTTTATTTGCTGTTCTTTTACAAGAATAAGAAGTAAATTGTAAAAGCAGCAAAAGGGAAAAACATGGGCTCCACCTCTGTAACCTGAGGTATGAAAAAGTGTGAAAATAAATGTCTATAATAAAGAGAGACTCCAGGGGAGGAAGAATGGTCAGGACCAGGCATTCAAGCCAAAGAAGAGGAGTCAGGGGAAGAATTTAGCAGGACTGAGGTTTGGGTCTGATGGAATATATGGAGCACTATGGAAATGAGATATTGATAAACAAATGACCAAAGAAATGTAAGAATCCAGGTTTGATAAACTTAAAGAAAATTGTAAGACATCATTTTAGGTTCCCAACTTTTAAAATACATATCACAAAAATATGTATTTCAAGATACTTGAAAAAGAATTGTCAACCTTTTTAATTTTAATAGTTTATTTTATTCTTGCATCTATCCCCTCCATTAGGTTATTATAGTAAGTCAAATGATATGGAAATTTATGAGGAATATTGAAAATATTTTTCTATTCTTGCCAAATTGTACTCTTTATGATAACTAATGACAATAGTTTGTGAATTATTTTGTGTATTTCTATATGCATGTATGTATATGTACTTATTCATATGACTTTTTATATTGTTCCTGTTTTTCTCATATAAACTTGCCTTATTCACTTGACAATATATCTTGAAACATCCTTCCAAGTCAATAATGTAGACATATCTTCTATGTATGATAGCTGTAATGCTATCACATGTGATCATATGAGGCTTTATTATTTGTACACTATTAGTTCATCCTTTTTCTTAATGATGAACATGTTTCAAGAGTTAGTATTTTTGTTATTGTTTTTATTTTCTATTTTATTGACCACTATAAATAATGCTTTCATAAATGCTTTGTGCGTAGGGCCTTATATACTGAAGGTTTGATGTCTACATGATAGATTTCCAAAACTGCCAAGATTACAGCTCCAAGGAAAGTGGAGATGTTTCTTTAAAAAAGTAGTACATGTTGCTAGGTTACTTAATCTGAAAGTTTGTGGCAGTTCACATTTCAACCAAAAATACACACATATCCATTTATCAATATCATTTTCAGCACTGGTTGTGATTGCTTTTGTTGTTGATCTAATCTTTTTTTTTTTTTTGGTGACTGCATTATTCATTTATTCTAAAAATATTTTCTATGCTCTTAGTGTACTAGGCATTAAGAAATACATTGGCAGGCAGGTTAGGAATAATGCCTGCCTTCTGCAGAGGTTAAGGCATCTGGCTGCAATGTGGGAGACCTGGGTTTGATCCCTGGGTCAGGAAGATCCCCTGGAGAAGGAAATGGCAATCCACTCCAGTATTCTTGCTAGAGAATCCCGTGGATGGAGGAGCTTGGTGGGCTACAGTCCACGGGTCGCAGAGTCGGACACGACTGAGCGACTTCACTTTCACTTTCCTGGAGTCTAGTAAGCCAGGAAGTTAGCTCATTATTAATTACCATGTTTATTTATTGTCACAAATGCTATAAGAGGAAGAATACATGGTGCTAGGGAATATTGTCTGCCAGGGTTTCTCAGAGAAAGTAATATTTAAGCCAAAATATAGTCAGTAGGAACTAGTCAGGAGAAGGAGAGATGGGGTGGGAAGAACACTTCCAATCAGAGGAAATAGATCAAATGTAAGAGCCCAGAAGAACTAGAGAACCTGATTAGCACATAACATAAGAAGTAAAGGAGAGCCTGAACAACAGTTTGCCTTTAAGCCAACTTAAGGAGGAATATGCAATAACAATAAGAAAACATTGAAAATACTTATGCAGGAAAGTGACACAACAAGATTTATATGTTAGAAGGATGTTTTGGTTTGTACTAGGCAAAACTGATTGGCCAAGAATGGAAACAGTTGAAGCAATTCAAGTGAGGGACCCATGGAGGAGATGGTAGAAGAGGAACTGGTAAAGCGGAGAAGCCTCTGTGTTTAACTGGATGAGCCTATTAGGGAGAGAAAGTGAAAGTCACTCAGTCGTGTCCAACTCTTTGCGACCCCATGGACCCTACAGTCCATGGAATTCTCCAGGCCAGAATACTGGAGTGGGTAGCCTTTCCCTTCATCCACGGGATTGTCCCAAACCCAGGGATTGAACCCAGGTCTCCCTCATTGCAGGTGGATTCTTTACCAGCTGAGCCACAAGGGAAGCCCATTAAGTAGAGAGGACAGATTCAAAGTTCCCAGGTTTCTTATTGTAAATACCTGAGTGGCTGGTGATTCTGTTAACTATGAAGGAATATACTTTGGCTTATACCCAAGAACCAAGGGGTTTTTTTCTTTCTTTTTTCAATGGGTTTAATTTTAAACATGTTGAGTTTGAGTGCTTCCACCTGCCCTAGTTGAGCTGTCTAATTGGCATCTGGGTAGATGTGTCTGGAACTCAGGGTTGAGGCTTGGATTGGAGATGAAAGATTTTCTTCTTTTGGCTCCTTTGTTGAGGATAAACAAAGTGCATCAAACAGTTATGAACATTTTATGTTTCTTGGTGCTAATTACTATAATTCTTACAAAAGCGATTTCTTATTTACATTCCTACTAGTAATATGTGTTTATACCATTTTCATCTTATAGTTCTTCTCATTGAGTAATGCCATTAATATAATTTTTATTTGAATAAACAGCTGAAGATAGATTTGTCTTAATTTCTACTGCTTTGATTTGTATAGTAAACAAAGCATGTTTAATTAATTTCATTTCCTCCTGGATGAGTTGTTAGTTGCTCTCCTTTACCTGGTCACCACATGTGCTGTCATCTAGGCATGTGAGCTCATTCATTAATCATTTGTTATATACCTATCACCAAGTATTAGGCAGTTACATAACAATTTGAAGATCAGAATAAACATGTATGAGATACTCTCTTGCCTTCTGGTCAGGAGAAACAGAAACAGTAACTAGAAGATTAAAATAGCATGTACTTGATGCCATGAGCGAAAGGCTGGCATGGAATATCTTGAGGGGTATCTGACTCAGGCTAGCAGTGAGTGAAACATAGAAGGAAATGACATCTGAGCTTAAGAGTAGGGGTAACTGGACCAGGAAAAAGTGGGTTATGTTGAAGATTTGGGAGTGTGTTGAGAGTGCACTGGGTCAGGTAGCAATAACTGCTTGCAAGAAGGTAGAGATAAGAACATTGTTCAGGTACAAAAATTAGTTCAATAAGATTAAGGCATTGAGTGGAAAAGCAGAGAAATTCAAAAATAATACTAGAAAAATGAGGAGAGGTCAGATTACAAGGTTAGCTCAGTGGTAAATCTGTTTCCTTGATATGCCCTCTTCAGAAGCAATTCTATTTATGCAAAAAAATCATTCGTTATTGTTGTTTAATTGCTCAGTGGTGTCTGACTCCTTTGCGACCCCATGGACCATAGCCCGCTAGGCTTCTCTAACCATGAGATTTCTCAGGCAGGATTACTGGAGTGGGTTGCCATTTCCTCTTCCAGGGGATCTTCCTGAACCAGGGATCAAATCTGCTTCTCCTACTTGGCAAGCATATCCTTTACCACTGAGCCACCTGGAAAGCCCATAGAAACCATATTTATGCCTTATTTTCATAGAATGGAATTTGGTACAGGGTAGCACACACTATATTTTCTGCTCGTTTTGACTCATGTAGATGGAGAAATCATTGAAATAAAAAAAGACTGTATTGATCATGGTATAAATTTAAAAAATTAAAGCTGGTTTATATTCCATTCTATTATATCCCAAATCTCTTTCAAATCTTGGGCCATCTCCCTAATGTCAGTGTTCAGTGAATTTTTTTTAATGTTTCGAAGTTGATGGTCTACATAATTGTTAACTTCATAGATTTCGATAAGTTGATACAAATGTAGAAATTATGTAGAATATTAAAGACCCTCTTCATAAAGTCAGAACTTACAAAATGAAAAATATAGAATGTGAAATGAAGAATAAATGAACTGATAGTTTCTGAATCTCATACTTTCAGATATTCCTTTATTTTCTTCTGGGAAGCAATAAACACATATTTTTAGACTGTTATTATTCACCAGCTAGTTTATGTGTGAGATGCCAAACAGACTGCCAGTGAATGAAAACAAAATGCAAAACCAAAAAAGTCCAGTTCTACTCTCGTCAGCACAGGAGGATTCGTTTTTATTTCCTATTTAATTAGCATATTTGCTTAGGTCATGTTTCACTTTATTCAAATTCATTACTAATAGCAAAGTAATCAATTGTAACCAGAACATGCAATTTATAAAGTTGAGAGAAATAAAATATGGAACATTTATTTTTATTTATTTTTTTTAATAGGGCAGGACTTTTATTTTACTTTATTTTTTTAAATTTTTTTCTTTTAATTGAGGGATAATTGCTTTACAGAATTTTGTTGTTTTCTGCCAAATATCAACATGAATCAGCCATAGGTGTACATGTGTCCCCTCCCTCATTTAAATAGAAAACTGGTTTTAGGATCTTTGATGACATTGTATCATCTTTTAAATTTGTAATATAAGGCCAGATACTTAATTTTTAAATTAATTTATTTATTTTAATTAGAAGCTAATTACTTTAAAGTATCGTGGTGGTTTTTGCCGTATATTGACATTTATCAGCCATGGGTGTACATGTGTCCCATCTTCCTGAACACCCCTCCTACCTCCCTCCCCACCCCGTCCCTCTGGGTTGTCCTAGAACACCAGCTTTGAATGCCTTGCTTCATGCATTAAACTTGCACTGGTCATCTTTTTTACATATGGTAATATACATGTTTCAATGCTATTCTCTCATATCGTCCCACCCTTGCCTTCTCCCACATAGTCCAAAAGTCTGTTCTTTACCTTTGTGTATCATTTGCTGTCTTGCGTATAGAGTTGTCATTACTATCTGTCTAAATTCCGTATATGTGCATTAGTATACTGTATTGGTGTTTCTCTTTCTGTCTTACTTCACTCTGTATAATAGGTTTTAATTTTATCTACCTTATTAGAACTGACTCAAATGCATTCTGATTTATAGCTGAGGAATATTCCATTGTGTATACGTACCACAACTTCCTTATCCATTTGTCTAAGGCCAGTTGCTTTAAATAGAAAAGTATGTCTCTGCATAATGAAAACCATGTTTCTTTGTGTGAATATGTTTGGCAGCATTTGTTGTCTCTGTCATCATATGTGTTCAAATAGAAAGTAATTTGAGAAAATTTCTCTTATTTGTTGTATAGTCTTCATGTTTGGTCTTACGTAATCGTTATAAATAAGACAATAATAAACAACTGGGACTTAATTAATCTCAAAAGCTTTTGCACAGCAAAGGAAACTATAGACAAAAGCAAAAAGACAACCCACAGAAAGGAGGAATATTTGCAAGCAATGTGACCAACAAGGCAATAGTCTCCAAAATTTACAAACAGATCATGCAATTCAGTATTTAAAAAATAAAATAAAATAATAGGCAGAAGGCCTAAATAGACATTTCTCAAAATAAGACATACAGATGGCCAAGAGGCACATGAAAAGATGCTCAACATTAATAATTATTAGAGAAATGTAAATAAAACTTCAGTGAGATATCACCTCACAACCGTCAGAATGGCCACCACCAAAAAATACACACAGTAAATGCTAGTGTCGGTGTAGAGGAAAGGGAACTCTCCTACACTGTTGGTGAGAATGTAAATTGGTACAGTAACTATGAAGGACAGTATGGAGATTCCTTAAGAAACTAAAAATAGAGATCCCATTTGATCCAGTAATTCCACTCCTGGGCATATATCCAGAGAAAAACATGACTCAAAAGGATACATGCACCCCAGTGTTCATTGCAGCACTACTTACAATAGCCAGGAGGTAGAAGTAAGCTAGTTGTTTATTGACAGATGAAAGGACAGAGAAAATATGGTTCATATACAGTGGAGTATCATTCAGCCATTAAAAGAATGAAATGATTCCATTTGCAGCAACATGGATGGACCTGGAGATTTGCATATTAAGTGAAGTAAGTCAGAGAAAGACAAATATTATGATATCACTTATATATGGAATCAATAAATGATACAAATGAACTTATAGACTCACAGATTTATAGGATAATCTTATGGTTGGTTATCAGAGGGGTAAGGGTGGGGAGAGTGGATAGATTGGGAGTTTTGGATTAACATGTATACCCTGCTATATTTAAAATGGATAACTAACAAGGACCTATTGTATAGAACAGGGGACTCTGCTCAATATTCTGCAATAACCTAAATGAGAAAATAATTTGAAAAAGAGGAGATACATGTGTTTGTATAACTGAATCTCTTTGCTGTACACCTGAATATAACACATTATCAATCAACTATACTCCAATTTAAAATAAAATTTAAAAAGTATATGCAGAAGTTAATTTTCACCTCAATTACCTTGACTGATATTAAAACCAATTCCAAACCCTTAGATTGAAGCATATAAATGAAAAAGAATTACTTTCACTGTAAAAGCAGAGCCTAATAACTTACAAAATATGATTACCTAAGCAAATAAACCAAAGCAATGTAGCCTAAATAAGTATCAATAAGCAATTTACAAACCATCTGTACTTTGCTTAAAAATAACCCTTCCTACCACATCGCACGTGGGAAGATAGGGAGTTAGTAACCAATGGCATTTACTACTGATGAATGCTGCAATGTGATGCATATAGGTGAGTTCTAACCTTACTACATGTACTGTAAATGCGCCAGTTTAATGAGTCAATAGAACTCTGACTAGAATAGTTGAATTGATGAATACTAGAATTCAGTTCATGAATGTTATCTAAGTGTCATTGAACAAGTATTCCTGAATTTCTTCTGTACGTTAAATATACTCCTAGGTGCTAAGTATATGGAAGCAAATACGATGGACAAAATCCTTGCCATCAAGGAGACTGTATTCTATAAAGGGAATAGAACAGTAAGCAAATAAATAAAAGAATAAATAAGCTTATTTCAAACTGTGATAAACAATTCTCAGTAAAGGAAGTAGGGTGATTTTAGATAGAAATTAGAATTTTAGGTAGGCTGACTTATCTAACAAGTTAACATTTTCAATAAGTCTTGAAGATAAGCAAAAGCCAACAATGCCTATTGTAAATCACAGTGAAAAGGTCAAGTAGACAAATGAATGCATTAGTGTGGTGCTGATGGGAAGGAAACAGAGGTATAAATTTTGGAGTCGTAGTATTTAGAGCTATTCAAATCGATGGAAATACAATCACCCAGGAGGAAAATATTGTTAGAGAAGAGAGCAGAGCTCAAAACCAGTCCCTAGAGTGCTCCAATATTTTGTGTAAGAATCTTTTACACAGTAAAAAACTAAAGGGCCACAAAAAAAAAGTTAGAAGAATATGAAGTCTTAAACCTGAAGAGGGGGAGCTTCATCAGCTGTGTTGCCTGTGACACGAACTAACAATAACAGAGTTTCCATTCAGTTCAGTTCAGTCGCTGAGTCGTGTCTGACTCCTTGTGAACCCATGAACTGCAGCACGCCAGGCCTCCCTGTCCATCACCAGCTCCCGGAGTTTACCCAAACTCACGTCCATCAAGTCAGTGATGCCTTCCAGCCATCTCATCCTCTGTCGTCCCCTTCTCCTCCTGCCCCGAAACCCTCCCAGCATCAGAGTCTTTTCCAAAGAGTCAACTCTTCGCATGAGGTGCCCAAAGTACTGGAGTTTCAGCTTTAGCATCATTCCTTCCAAAGAACACGCAGGGCTGATTTCCTTTAGAATGGACGGGTTGGATCTCGTTGCAGTCCAAGGGATGCTCAAGAGTCTTGTCCAACACCATAGTTCAGAAGCATCAATTCTTAGGTGCTCAGCCTTCTTCACAGTCCAACTCTCACATACATACATGACTCCTGAATAAACCATAGCCTTGGCTAGACGGACCTTTGTTGGCAAAATAATGTTTCTGCTTTTGAATATGTTGTCTAGGTTGGTCATAACTTTCCTTCCAAGGAGTAAGTGTCTTTTAATTTCATGGCTGCAATCACCATCTGCAATGATTTTGGAGCCCAAAAAAATAAAGTCTGACACTGTTTACACTGTTTCCCCATCTATTTCCCATGAAGTGATGGGACCAGATGCCATGATCTTAGTTCTCTGATGTTGAGCTTTAAGCCAACATTTTCACTCTCCTCTTTCACTTTCATCAAGAGGCTTTTTAGTTCCTCTTCACCTTCTGCCATAAGGGTGGTGTCATCTGCATATCTGAGTTTATTGAGATTTCTCCCAGCAGTCTTGATTCCAGCTTGTGCTTCTTCCAGCCCAGTGTTTCTCATGATGTACTCTGCATATAAGTTAAATAAGCAGTGTGACAATACGGCCTTGATGCACTCCTTTTCCTATATGGAACCAGTCTGTTGTTCCATGTCCAGTTCTAACTGTTGCTTCCTGACTTGCATATAGGTTTCTCAGGAGGCAGGTCAGGTGGTCTGGTATTCCCATCCCTTTCAGAACTTTCCACAGTTTATTGTGATCTACACAGTCAAAGGCAACTGTGCAGTAGTTTGAGCATTCTTTGGCATTGCCTTTCTTTGGGATTGGAATGGAAACTGACCTTTCCCAGTCTTGTGGCCACTGCTGAGTTTTCCAAATTCGCTGGCATATTGAGTGCAACACTTTCACAGCATCATCTTTCAGGATTTGAAATAGCTCCACTGTAATTCCATCACCTCCACTAGCTTTGTTCATAGTGATGCTTTCTAAGGCCCACTTGACTTCACATTCCAGAATGTCTGGCTCTAGATGAGTGATCACACCATCGTGATTATCTGGGTTGTGAAGATCTGTTTCGTACAGTTCTTCTGTGTATTGTTGCCACCTCTTCTTAATATCTTCTGCTTCTGTTAGGTCTATACCATTTCTGTCCTTTATTATGCCCATCTTTGGATGAAATGTTCCTTTGGTATCTCTAATTTTCTTGAAGAGATCTCTCGTCTTTCCCATTCTGTTGTTTTCCTCTATTTCTTTGCATTGATTGCTGAGGAAGGCTTTCTTATCTCTCCTTGTTATTCTTTTGGAACTCTGCATTCAGATGCTTATATCTTTCCTTTCTCCTTTGTTTTTCGCTTCTCTTCTTTTCACAGCTATTTGTAAGGCCTCCCCAGACAGCCATTTTGCTTTTTTGCATTTGCTTTCCATGGGGATGGTCTTGCTCCCTGTCTCCTGTATAGTGTCACAAACCTCCATCTATAGTTCATCAGGCACTCTATCTATCAGATCTAGTCCCTTAAATCTATTTCTCACTTCCATTGTATAATCATAAGGGATTTGATTTAGGTCATACCTGAATGGTCTAATGGTTTTCCCTACTTTCTTCAATTTAATCTGAATTTGGCAACAAGGAGTTCATGATCTTAGCCACAGTCAGGTCCCGGTCTTGTTTTTGCTGACTATATAGAGCTTCTCCATCTTTGGCTGTAAAGAATATGATCAATCTTATTTTGATGTTGACCACCTGGTGATGTCCATGTTTAGAGTCTTCTCTTGTGTTGTTGGAAGACAATGTTTGCTATGACCAGTGAGTTCTCTTGGCAAAACTCTATTAGGTTTTGCCCTGCTCCATTCTGTATTCCAAGGCCAAATTTGCCTGTTACTCCAGGTGTTTCCTGACTTCCTACTTTTGCATTCCTGTAGACTGGACAATAAGGAGGTATTTAGCAATCATTAAGGTAATTTCAATGGAGAAGTAAGGAAGAAAGCCAAATTAGAGTAGTTTTAAGACTAAATGGTAGATATAGATGGATTTACTAGAAAATGTTTAAAAAAAAACCATTTTTTTTGGAAAAGTGTTTGAAACAAAGAGAAACATGTTGGAGTGATAACTGAAGGAAAATGTAAGCTTAAAGTGTACATTGATAATGCAGAAAAAAAGAAAAGAAAGTGTTGAGCAAATGAGAGGTGATGGGAGCTAAGTGGAGGAGTTAATATTATATAGGAGCAGGGACAACTCTTGTATGAAATAGAAGGAAAAACTATATGAAAAAGATGGAAAAAGAGGTAGTATTTATCTTTTTTATACTCAGTGAATAAGGTTTGGAATCATAGGCTGAAAAAGAAAGAAAATCTTTTGGAGGTTTGTTATCTTGAAGACTGAGAAAACAAATTTACTGTTGAAACGTAGAGTAATGGCTCCATAGTGCTAAATGCACACTATTCACTCTGCATTTTTTAATATTCTTTTCTTTTGTAGGCCATTAAAAAGCACTGAGTAGACTTCCCTGTTCTATACAGCAGGATCTTATTAGTTATCTATTTCATGGAAGAAGAACAAGCTGGAATCAAGATTGCCGGGAGAAATATCAATAACCTCAGATATGCAGATGACATCACCCTTATGGCAGAAAGTGAAGAGGAACTAAAAAGCCTCTTGATGAAAGTGAAAGAGGAGAGTGAAAAAGTTGGCTTAAAGCTCAACATTCAGAAAACGAAGATCATGACATCTGGTCCCATCACTTCATGAGCAATAGATGGGGAAACAGTTGAAACAGTTGCTGCTGCTGCTGCTAAGTTGCTTCTGTCGTGTCCGACTCTGTGCGACCCCATAGATGGCAGCCCACCAGGCTCCCCCATCCTGGGATTCTCCAGGCAAGAACACTGGAGTGGGTTGCCATTTCCTTCTCCAATGCATGAAAGTGAAAAGTGAAAGTGAAGTCGCTCAGTCGTGTCCGACTCCTAGCGACCCCATGGACTGCAGCCTACCAGGCTCCTCCGTCCATGGGATTTTCCAGGCAAGAGTACTGGAGTGGGGTGCCATTGCCTTCTCCAAGTAGAAACAGTGTCAGACTTTATTTTTTTGGGCTCCAAATCACTGCAGATGGTGACTGCAGCCATGAAATTAAAAGACGCTTACTCCTTGGAAGAAAAGTTATGACCAACCTAAACAATATATTCAAAAGCAGAGACATTACTTTGCCAACTAAGGTCCATCTAGTCAAGACTATGGTTTTTCTAGTAGTCATGTATGGATGTGAGAGTTGGACTGTGAAGAAGGCTGAGCGCTGAAGAATTGATGCTTTTGAACTGTGGTGTTGGAGAAGACTCTTGAGAGTCCCTTGGACTGCAAGGAGATCCAACCAGTCCATTCTGAAGGAGATCAACCCTGGGATTTCTTTGGAAGGAATGATGCTAAGGCTGAAACTCCAGTACTTTGGCCACCTCATGTGAAGAGTTGACTCATTGGAAAAGACCCTGATGCTGGGAGGGATTGGGGGCAGGAGGAGAAGGGGATAACAGAGGATGAGATGGCTGGATGGCATCACGGACTTGATGGTTGTAGGTTTGGGTGAACTCTGGGAGATGGTGAGGGACAGGGAGGCCTGGCGTGCTGTGATACATGGGGTCACAAAGAGTCGGACACGACTGAGCAAATGAACTGAACTGAACTGATATATGTCTATTCCAGTCTCCCAGTATATCTCTCCCCCCACATTTATCCTCTGGTAACCATGTTTGTTTTCCACAGCTGTGACTTCTGTTTTGTAAATATGCTTATTGTACCCCTTTTTAAAAGACTCCGCATATAAGCGGTATCACATGATATTTTTTTTCCATTTCTGGCTTGCTCAGAATGGCAATCCATGTTGCCAGAAATGGCACTGTTTGTTCTTTTAATGCCTGAATAATAGTCCATTTGTACATGTGCCACAGCTCCTTTATCTATCCTTCTGTTGTTGGACATTTAGGGTGCTTTGATGTCCTGGTTATTGTAAATAGTGCTGCAATAAACATTGTGGTGCATGTATTTTTTGAATTATGGTTTTCTCTGGATATATGCCTAGGAGTGGGATGGCTGGATCAAATGGTAGTTCTATTTTTAATTTGTTTGTATTTTATTTTAATTGCATTTCATTCAAAATATTTTCTAATTTATCTTCAGTTCAGTTCAGTCACTCAATCATGTCCGACTCTTTGCGACCCCATGAATTGCAGCACGCCAGGCCTCCCTGTCCATCACCATCTCCCAGAGCTCACCCAAACTCATGTCCATAGAGTTGGTGATATGGACGGTGACATCCAGCCATCTCATCCTCTGTTATCCCCTTCTCCTCCTGCCCCCAATCCCTCCCAGCATCAGAGTCTTTTCCAAAGAGTCAACTCTTCACATGAGGTGGGCAAAGTACTGGAGTTTCAGCCTTAGCATCATTCCTTCCAAAGAACATGCAGGGCTGATCTCCTTCAGAATGGACTGGTTGGATCTCCTTGCAGTACAAGGGACTCTCAAGAGTCTTCTCCAACACCAACACTTCAAAAGCATCAATTCTTCAGTGCTCAGCTTTCTTCACAGTCCAACTTTCACATCCATACATGACCACTGGAAAAACCATAGCCTTGACTAGATGGACCTTTGTTGGCAAAGTAATGTCTCTGCTTTTCAATATGCTATCTAGGTTGGCCATTTATCTTGGTATTTCTTATTTAACCTATAACTATTTGGAGTATGTTGCTTAATTTCTAAATATTTGGAACTTTTCCAGGTAACTTATGATTATTGACTTTTGATTTAATTCCCTTGCCATCACATTACACACGCTCAAGTCTCCCGCATTGTAGACAGACGCTTTACCGTCTGAGCCACCAGGGAAGTCCCTATAGAGTTTATTCTTCTGAGCTGTATTAAGGCGTATAGTTCAGCATATGGTCTATTTTGGTAACTGTTCCACCCACATGTGAGAAGAATACATGACACAGATGAGCATAAAGTTCTCTAAATATAAATTAAATCAAGAGAGTTGATGGTATTGTTCAAGTATTCTGTATTATAGATATTTTAAAATAGTTATTTTATCAATTACTAGAAAGGACTGTTAAAATATCTCATTAGATTTTAGGTCATTTTTTCCTCCTTTTAGTTCTGCCTGTTGTATAATAGGTATCTTGAGGCTCTGTGATGGATTTCTGATGAGATTAAAACTTTTGTCATTAGAAAGTACCGCTCTTTATTTCTGATAATATTCCTTGTCTTTAAATAGAAATTTACCCATAAGTGAAATCCATGGCAGTTTGTTTTCATTTGTGGGTCTATTTTGATTGATTCAGTTATCCATGGACTATGTTATCACATTTTCCTGTTTCTTTGTATGTCTAGTAATTTTATTATGCTTTGGGTATCATGGATAATATACTATAGATACTGAATGTTATATTATCTTGTTGATTTTGCTCTAGCAATTAAAGATAGACCCTGAGTATATGAAGTATTGGTTTCATTTGGATAGTTTCATATGGAAGGATGGCTTGTTTTGATTTTGCTCTTAGTCTTAAGGTTATGTTTAGTCTAGGGCTGATATCTTTTCTCTTAAGGCTTAACTGTCCTGGGGCTTTAATGGAATGCCCAAGCTGCTCATCAATGTCTTCTAACACAACAGAATTAAAACTTCGTATCTTTTGTCTTTGTTGTGGACATCAGCTGAAATATCTTTACAAATCTTCCCTGGTGCTAGATTTTGGGAGTCTGTCCTATATCTGTGTAACTTAAATGTTAAGCCAATGCTAGAGATTTCGGGGCTTTTCTCTCTGTGCCTGTCTCCTTTCTGGCACTTTTCCCCTTCAATTTCCAGCTATACTAACAGCCCTGAGTGCCATCCTCTAAGAATTCAAACCAATGACACTTTGGATTTTTGCTTGAGTTCAGCTGACCAGCCATGCAGACAAGGAAATGCCCCGGGGTGGAGGTGGGGGGAATAAACATATAAAAATAGATCTTCACTCAATGTAATGCCCTTGCTTTTTGGTGGCATCACTTCCAATTTCAGCCTTTGGGTATTCCCTACTGCTTTCAAATAGTTGTTATCTTTTAAAAGTTTGATTCAGAGTTTATAGTTTTTCTTAGTGGGAAGATTAGTGTGATATAAAGTATTTCTTCATTATTGGAGCCAAAACTAGAATGAAAATGGACTTTGAAATTGTACAATTTCATTAATTTACTTTCATTGATTAAATGTTTACTTACTACCCAATGTGTTAGGAAATGATCCAAGTATCAGAAATGGTAAATAGAACTTTTGCTTTAATTTGGCAGAAAGGACAGACTCTGTAATATTGGGAGGGACAGACTCCCCTTAATATCTATGATACAACATGAGGAGCATAAGAGATGAATACTTCTAAGGGCTATTGTAGCACAATTCAGGAAGTCTGAAACTCTACCTTGTCAAGTTTTGCTAGAGGAAGTAATAGCTGGTTTGAATCCTTAAAAAATATGTCAGGAGTTTACATAAAGAATGGTGTGAAAGTTGTGAAGAAAGAAATTATAGACAAAGGCAACATACTAACCAAAAATTGTGAAACTGTTTTGAAAATGGCAGATGAACATGAGTTGTAAGTTTAGTTGCCAGGATGTTATGAGACAAGATTGTAAAGGATGTGTAACAGTAATAACAGTAATTAAAAGCTACCACCACTTACTAAAAACTGATTATGCAAGTGCTTACTTAGGCTAAGCAGTTAATCTGTTTTCTCTCTTGATTACAACTACAGCCCTATGGAACAGGTACTGTTAGGATTTTCAGATGGGCTTCCCAGACAGCTCAGTGGTAAAGAATCCTCCTGCCAATGCAGGAGATACAGGTTAGATCCCTGGGTCTGGAATATCCCCTGGAGGAGGAAATGGCAACCCATTCCTGTATTCTGGAGGGTTGTTCTGATAACTGCTTCTATTATTAACTTAATTAAAGTTGATTTATAATGGTATATTAAAGTGTTCAGCAAAGTGATTTTAGTTATATATATATATATATATATATATATATATATATATATTCTTTTCAAATTCTTTCCCATTATAGGTTATTAGAAGATATTGAATATAGTTCTCTGAGTTGTACAGTAGGTCCTTGTTGTTTATCTATTTTTTATATGGTAGTTCATGTCTATTAATCCCTAATTCCAAAATTATCTCTCCCCTTGTCTTTCCCCTTTGGTAGCCATAAGTTTGTTTTCTATGTCTGTGAGTCTTTTTCTGTTTTACAAATAGATTCATTTGTATCATATTTTTAGCTATCACATGATGCTTACCTTTCTCTGTCTGACTTCACTTAGATAATTTCTAGGTTCATCCATGTTGCTATAAATACCATTATATCATTTTATTTTTTTTATGGTTGAGAGTTTTTACTAATTTTAAATACCAACTTGAAAAGAGAGAGGTCACTTTAGATCCACCTTTGAAATAAATTAGATGGATAGCTCAATTAAATATATTTTTCTGTCATAAAGGGAAATGTTAGTCTTTCTATATTCATTTCCCAGGGCTACTGTAACATATTATCACAGACTTGGTGGATTAGAAAAACTAAAATTTATTTTCTCACAGTTCCAGGAGTCAGAGGTCTAAAATCAAGGTGTCACCAGAGTTGGATCTTTCTGGAGTCTAAAGTATGTTCCATGTCTCTCTCCTTGCTTCTGGTAGTTCCTGGCAGTCCTTGGAATTCCTTGGCCTATAGATGAATAACACATCTAAACCTTCTAAGAATTGATGCTTTTAAACTGTGGTGTTGAGAAGAGTCTTGAGAGTCCCTTGGACTGCAAGGAGATCCAACCAGTCCATCCTAAAGGAAATCAACCCTGAATATTCATTGGAAGAACTGATGCTGAAACTCCAATACTTTGGCCACCCGATGCGAAGAACTGACTCACTGGAAAAGACCCTGATGCTGGGAAAAATTGAAGGTTGGAGGAGAAGGGGAAGGCAGAGGATGAGATGGTAGACATGAACTTGAGTAAGCTCCAGGAGTTGGTGAACGACAGGGAAGCCTGGCTTGCTGCAGTCCATGGGGTGGCAAAGAGTCAGACAGGACAGAGCAACTGAACTGAACTGAACTGAACTGAAACCTTCTAAACCTAGTCTAAACCTTCATATCATTGTCACTCTATAATCAGCTTTCCTTTTCTTTCTTTTAATAAAGACAGCAGTCATTGGATTGAGGGTCAACCCTAAATCGAGGATGATCTTTTCTCAAGATCTTTAACTTAATTGCATTTGCCAAAACACTATTTCCATACAAAGTCACATTTACGGGTACCCAGATTAGAGCTACACATCTTTTTGGGAACTACTGTTCAACCCACTACACCACCATGCTAGACTCAGGAATTGTTATAAAATTATTAATATTCTAATGGCATCATAATAATTGACTAGGCACTAAAGATACATGAATTAGATATAAATTGTCACAAGCGCAACTGAATTGTAGAGAAAATAAATTTTATGTATGAAATGATTGGGTGTTCAATAGAGCATTTAATAGAATTCTAAATTGTCTAGACCAAGGAATTATATACAATGTGATAGGTGATGTGTTCCACTCAGGAATCAAAACAGAACATTCAAATGAAATTTAGAAATAACATTTCAACCTAATTCTTAATCTTATCATTGGAGTTGATATAAGAGAAACAAAACTCGATATTATATACTATGTTTTGAATTTGTTTAATTTAGTTGACATACTTGTTTAATGAACAGAATGTGGACTGTGCATTTCAGCAGAATTGGGTTTTAATGTCATATCACTGATGTTAGTTGTGTGGCTCTGGGGAAGTTAATTAACTATTGGTGCTCCAGTTTCCTCATCTGCAAAACAACTGTGTTGAAGCCAACTTCCCAGGTGCTTAACTTGCTATATGAACAAAACTGAGGAATTGTTATGAGAGTCCGTAATACAGCAGTGCTCAGTAATGTGGAGTTGTTTCCTGTACGGTTGTTCAAGTGATGCCCAATCTAATCAGGCACTAAATTACTGAAAACAAAAGGCATTTTTAGTTGATATTCTTCATATCTATCTCTCTTCATGCAACTTGGAATAGTTGATGCATGACTTCTCATTAATCTTGCCAATATCTATTTATCTGTTTGTTAGATAAGAGATGAAGCAAAATCTCTTTCTCTCTCCTTCACACACAACACATCTAATTTTTCCATGAGTTGAGTCATATTATAGATTCAATCACTATTCTCTTATTGTAAAAAATGAAGCCCAGTTCAGTTACTGTGCTTATGACAATTGACTCCGACTGTCATTTATTTTTGTTTGTTTATAAGTGTGAAACTGAGGCATAATCAAATTAGTCATACCCTGACAATCTTAAGGTCATAACAGCTCTTGCCAAGTTGGTAGAAGTGTTTATGTGTGTTCTTTTTAAATCCAGGCTGTTGGTGCCTTGTGACAGTTAATGTTCCCAGGAGCGTGTGGAAAGTGGCTAGCTATATCAGGGAGACTTACAAGGAAGCTTTTATGTTGGTGCTTTGCAGAAACTCAGGGTGTAATCTTTCAGGTACGAAAACATGGTTGTGTTGGTGATCCATAAATCAGATTTCAGGATCTTGAGTAATACTTGCTAACTCAAAAGAGACTGAAGTACATGACCATAGAGATTGAGTAAATGAGCCATATTACTTTTTGATGAGAATTTTGGTAATATTTATTCAGAAATGTAACCATATTGATATATGTTTATTTATTTATTTATGAAGTGAAGTGAAGTCGTTCAGTCGTGTCTGACTCTTTGCGACCCCGTGGATTGTAGCCCACCAGGCTCCTCCATCCATGGGATTCTCCAGGCAAGAATACTGGAGTGGGTTGCCATTTCTGGCAATGTATAATAAAGAAATCAGAGACCCATACTTTCCTTATAATCATGTTCCTTTATAACTGTATGTATATTTAATTAAGAATATTCACATTTATCAACTATTTTTATAACAAAAAAATAAAACTGCTAAACAGTCAAACATAAGACTAGGACAGTGCTCTTCAAATTGTGAGACCTATCTATAATGAGTCATGGAAACAATTTACTGTGTTGCAAAAAGCATAGTTTTATAATTTACCCCAGTTTATCAGTGAAGAGAATTGAGGCAGAGAGACAGTAAATGAAGTGTCTAAAGCCATATAGTTAGCCAGGGGAAGCTGAACTTCCTTGCTCAAAAATCTCATGTACTTTTATTAGAGTTGGATGCTTCCAGAAGCTGATATGCTATCGATCTGGTGATGTGACATGGATGTTAAATAGGGAAATGGGGACCATGTGAAAATGAAGGTGGCTTGGAGTGGGTGAGGGGAATTGACTCTCAAGGGAAGAAATGGGCATGGTCATCATAATTTTTATTCTTAATATTTCTTAAGAACATTATTTTTATCTTTGGAGCATCATGACTAATTACAGGCAAATCCAAACTTTTCAAGTATTGGCCTTAAGAAACTGACAAGTTTCTAACATATGACTCAAGTCTTTCATCCTGTGGAAAGCTAGGATGTAAGAGTTATGTATATTTTATTAATTGCCCTAAAAGTTCTCATGTTATTTCTGTTTCTAATAAAGTACTTCAAACATATAGGAAAATAAATGTACAGGGTAATATGAAAAGTTCAATGGACCCAACATCAAGCTTTGCCAGCCCTTCTTTCCTTTCTCCTTCCCTCGGTCTCTCCTTTTCTTTCTCTCTTTCTTTCTTATTTACTTCCAACCTTCATTTTCTAAAAGTCTTAATTTATATGAAGGCCTGTGTTGCAGGTCAACTATTGTTTTCAGTACAGAGAAAGCTTGTTTTCAGTGTTCTTAATGATGAGTATGTGTATGAATGTGAATATGTGTGAGCTTTTGCATAGGGAGTATGGTTTGACTTATAGATACACTCCTTTAGAGCTAAGCCTCACCTTCAAATTTTTTTAATATACATAAGTGAGTGAAGTGAAGTTGCCCAGTTGTGTCCGACTCTTTGCGACCCCATGGACTGTAGCCTACCAGGCTTCTCCCTCCATGGGATTCTCTAGGCAAGAGTACTGGAGTGGGTTGCCATTTCCTTCTCCAGGGGATCTTCCCGACCCAGGGATCGAACCTGGGTCTCCAGCATTCCAGGCAGATGCTTTAACCTCTGAGCCACCAGGGAAGCCTAAATATCTATTTTTTTTGCCAGTGAATAGGCATAACATAAATTGCCCATGCTCTTTTATGTAATCACAATCTTAAAGGAAAAATAGAAATAAAAATATTACAGATACTTCCAAGGTTTGAAAGAATGACAGGAGAAAAATATTTCATTAGGATGAAGTGATAGATTTTTTTCCCGATTAAACTTATGTAGGTAAGGGGTATTGATTCATCCCCACACTCTGATAGCTTTGCGTGTTTCAGCATCTTTTAGTTCAGTGAATTTGTTGATTATCTTACTATAATTACTACAGCATTCTTAAAATATTCTAGGTAACAGTTGACATAGCCATGAAAAAAAAAATGTATGTCTCCCCATCATGGAACTTGCATTAACAGTACATTAAGGCCCAATTTAATATATCTTAATATGTTGTTTGTTCACGTGTTCTTTCAAACCAAACACTGTATCATTTCAGGAGTTAATTGCTGTGTCACGTTAAGAATTTGGGAAATAAAGGGTGAATTTTAGATAGAATGGTCAGAAAGGCCTCCATGAAGAAGTGACATTTAAACAGAAAATTAAATTATTCTAAGGAACAAATCATGGTAGATCGGAAATGAAAAATCTAGAAAGAAGGTTCTAGAATAGCTGATTTAAAGGTCTAACCTTACTTTGTTTGGACAGGGAAAGATCATATCTCCCAGTCTCCAAATTCTCCACTTTCTCCTCACTCTTTGCAGATGACCTCTGCTTTTATTAAAAAAAAAAAAAAAAAGACATTACTAAGCAGAAGTTTTTCACTTTCCTGCTTTTCCATTACAAATTTTCTTCATCACCACCATCTTTTCAGCCTGTACATTTTTTTATGGACTAAATTATGCCCCCTCATTCCCTCTCCAAAAAAAAACCAAAAAAAACCCATAAATTTCAAGGTTGAAATCCCAATTCCTGTTACCTCAGAGTGTGACCCTATTTGGAGACAGGCTCGTTAAAAATGTAATTAAATGAAGGTCAAAATGAGGGTATAAGGATGGGCTCTAATTCAATATGACCGGTGTCTTTATAAAAACAGATTAAGACACAGACACGTACGAAGGAAAAATTGTATGGAGGCAGAAGTAAAAAGACTAATGTTTGCAAGCCAGACAGAGAGACCTCAGAAGAAATTAACTCTGCTGAGACCTAGATCTTGGACTTCTAGCCTTAAGAATTAAGGGGAAAAAATTTCTCTTCTCTAAGCCACATATCCAGTCTGTGGTGTTTGTACTGGCAGCCCTAGTAGGCAAACTAATGCATACGTACACTAGAGGAATTTCTTCTCCCTAAACTAATCCCTACACTAGTGCTGTCTGTCCCATTTGTTCTTTTATCCAGGTATCACCTTTCTCTTTTGTATTTCTAGTCTCTCTTCTCTGAGTTTTCCATTCTAACTATACAAACACACACACACATACAGCATACATAAAATCTCAATATATATGTATATTCTGAGGTTATACATGCAGTCACAGTCCCTACAATCTGAGAGAAAAGAAACAACCACCATCACCACAAAGCATATTTGGTTCCATGTTTCCCTCTATCTTATCCATTTTGCTATTTCAGTTAAATTACTGAATTAGTAGCCTGCCCATTTTCCATTGTCTTCCGAGTATTTCATTTGCTTTTCAAACTAATTCAGTCTGGATTATGCTTCCCCCACTTCAAAATTGGCATTACCCCTTTCAAGATGACTAGCCATCCATTTGCAAATGAGGAAATGGTGACTTCAAAACAACTTGAACAGGGTCATAGGTCTAGAACTAACCATGCCAGGTTTTGAGCCTAATAAAACTCCAAAGCTTTGCTTTTAAAATATCATTTAATGCTTGGTAAACTTCATACTTCAAGGAAGCTTCTGCTCAAAGCCATTTGCAAGAGGAAATATTAATCATCATGATACCAGGTCAGGGTTACTGCAGCTTGAGAGACAGGAGGCAGCTTGAGCCCTTGCCTTTCCTCCTTCTGAACACTTGGGAGTCCTTGAATCTGTGAATGCAAGGGATATTTGATGTCATTTGTAGCATTCTACAATTTAGCTAACTTGCCATCAACATCAGCCTTAAGAAAGGAATATGAAGGTGTTGGAATATAAAACAGAAAAGATTTAAAAATGAGAAATATTTTATAAAAAATCTGGATTTTAAAGTTATGAAGAATTACTATAAAAAGAATAGTGTTTTACAAGGTTTTTACGAAGATGGTCATATTTCAAAGTAAATAAATGAGAAGATATCATGAGAAATTCTAAACTTCCTGTAAGAAAATAACTAATTTTAATGATAATAAATGTTTAGTGAGTGATTACACCAGGCACTGTTCTAGAGCATTGCCCTAAAACTCTCAAAAACCTGTGAAGTAGATGTCATGTCTAGATGACTTTCTTCTGTATGCTTTATAGTTTACAAGTTTGTATAAGTTAAACATTAAGAAATCATTTTATCCTTCTCAAAAACAACAACAACAAAAAATAGATGGATTGATGAGTGGATGGATGGATGGATGAATGGCAAACAAGTATAACATCAAGGTGTCATAGTAAATCTTAAAATCAGCCTAACATAAAACTTTAACCCTGAAACACTTTCAAGACAGAAATATTTCATTTAGCAAAAAGAGAAGCAGTGAAAAATATGCATATAGGGCATCACCCTTTCCATTATCATTCAAACTGGGTATACGCAGATAAGAAGTTCAAGGTGAGAAAGCTGATTAAGTCATAGTAAAAACCGGTCTGTTGTTTAGTCTCTCTGTCATGTACAACTCTTTGTGACTCCATGAACTGCAGCCCGCCAGCCTTGCCTGTCCTTCACCATCTCCTGGAGCTTGCTCAGACTCATATCCATTGAGTCAGTGATTTCATCCAACCATCTCGTCCTCTATCATACATTTCTCCTCCTGCCTTCAAGCTTTCCCAGCATCAGGGTCTTTTCTAATGAGTCAGTTCTTCACATCAGGTGGCCAAGTATTGGAGTCTTAGCTTCAGCATTGGTCTTTCCAATGAATATTCAGGACTCATTTCCTTTAGGATGGACTGGTTGGATCTCCTTGCAGTCCAAGGGACTCTAAAGACTCTTCTTCAACACCACAGTTCAAAAGCATCAGTTCTTCGGCACCCGGCTTTCTTTATGGTTTAACTCACATCCATATATGACCACTGGAAAAACCATAGCTTTGACTATATAGACCTTTGTTAGCAAAGTGGTATCTCTGCTTTTTACTGCACTGTTTAGGTTTGTTATAGCTTTTCTTCCAAGGAGCAAGTGTCTTTTAATCTCATGGCTGCAGTCACCATTTGCAGTGATTTTGGAGCCCAAGAAAATAAAGTATGTCAGTGTTTCCATTGTTTCCCCATCTATTTTCCATGAAGTGATGGGACCAGATGCCATGATCTTCATTTTTTGAATGTTGAGTTATTTTTTTTTTTTTGCTTTACAATATTGTATTGGTTTTGCCATATATCAACATGAATCTGCCATGGGTGTACACGTGTTCCCAATCCTGAACCCCCTCCCACCTCCCCTCCCCATACCATCCCTCTGGGTCATCCCAGTGCACCAGCCCCAAGCATCCTGTATCCTGCATCAAACCTAGACTGGCGAATGTTGAGTTTTAAGCCAGCTTTTTCACTCTCCTCTTTCAGCTTCATCATGAGGCTCTTTAATTCTTCACTTTCTGCCATAAGGATGGTGTCATGTGCATATCTCAGTTATTGGTATTTCTCCTGGCAATCTTGATTGCAGTTTGTACATACATCAGATATGATGATGTAATGTATTTTACTATTTTTGAGACTTAAAGGAAAAAGTGGTTCTATTAAATTTTTCATCTTTAATAAAAGATATTAATGATGAATAAGTGGGTGGCAGGCAATTTGGCAAGGGGGTATAATAATCATTCTAGAGTATTATCCATATGTGTTATGTACAAAAGGTAAGAAGATAAGTACTTGAATTTAAATAGCCACAATATTGAAGTTCTCCATAAGAAACAGACAATTTGGCTCATTTGGGGAACAAAATAGGAAATATGTTTTAAGTCACTAAAAGGAAAATTGGGTCTCGTCAGATAATTTATAGCATGATGTGGCAGTGACCAGGTAATTATATTAAGGTGCAGAAGTAGATATAATTTAACAGGACTTGAGATGGGACTTCTGACAGTCTATCATAGAAAAGTTAATGAGTAAAATGCTAGACTTCAGTCTAAGTGCCAAGGTAGCTAAAAAACTGATTGTCGCCTAAATATATATAGGAGAGCAGTAAATCAGAGCAGATCCTCATGGAGAGGTGACAAATGGAGTCCTTCAGGACTGATTGCCAGACCCATTACTTTTCAACATGCTATATAAGCTATGGTGTCTGAATTAGTTGATAATATTAGGAATCCAATTTTATCTTTTGGAAGAAAAGTTATTGGTTGGGCCGCTTTAGTTGCTTCGAATTTTTTCTTTTTAAGCTTTGGCTACATAGACTAATTTCATGAGTTCTCACGTTGTTTAGGTTTGTCCGAGAGAGAGAATTTCAACTTCATATCTAGGAAATATATACCCCTTCATTATTGCTGGTAATTATGTATGAATTTATAATCATTGGAAATATTGGTGAATAAACATGTATTGTACCTTTATTTTATGTAGGACTTCCAGTAAGTTTTGGTAGTCAAGCATAGGACAAGGATTGTGATAGCACAGCTAAGGGAAGCCTACCTAGTCTAGAATTCAGGGCATGCACCCTAATTGAAGGAATAGTCACTTAATCTTGATTCATAAGTGAAAGCCGTAAGAGAATAGTGAAGATGCAAAAAAGGGCACTGCGTTCGAAAAGCCTTCGAGATAAGAGAAACAATCTGACTTTCTCACAGGGCTACACAAATATAATCTAGAATCTTGCTTGGATCAATTCAGTTCAGTCCCTCAGTCATGTGTGACTCTTTGTGATCCCATGGACTGCAGCACGCCAGGCCTCCCTGTCCATCACAACTCCCGGAGTTTACTAAAGCACATGTCCATTGAGTCTGTGATGCCATCCAACCATCTCATCCTCTATCATCCACTTCTCCTCCCACCCTCAATCTTTCCCAGCATCAGGGTCTTTTGAAATGAGTCAGCTGTTCACATCAGGTGGCCAAAGTATTGGAGTTTCAGCTTCAGGATCAGTCCTTCCAATGAATATTTAGGATTGATCTCTTTTAGGATGGACTGGTTGGATCTCCTTGCAGTCCAAGGGACTCTCAAGAGTCTTCTTCAACATCACAGTTCAAAAGCATCTATTCTTTAGCGCTCAGCTTTCTTTATAGTCCAACCCTTACATCCATACATGACTACTGGAAAAACAATACCTTTGAGGAGATGGACCTTTTTTTGGCAAAGTAACATCTCTACTTTTTAATATGATATTTAGTTTGCTTATAGCTTCTCTTCCAGGGAACAAACGTCTTTTAATTTCATGGCTGCAGTCACCATCTGCAGTGATTTTGGAGCCCCCCAAAATAAAGCCTGTCACAGTTTCCACTGTTTCCCCGTCTATTTGCCATGAAGTGATGGGACCAGATGCCATGATCTTAGTTCTCTGAATGTTGACTTTTAAGCCAACTTTTTCACTCTTCTCTTTCATTTTCATTAAGAGGCTATTTGGTTCTTCTTTGCTTTCTGCCATAATCAGGTTGTCATCTGCGTATCTGAGGTTATCAATATTTCTCCTGGCAATCTTGATTCCAGCTTGTGTGTCAACCAGTCCATCATTCTCATGATGTACTCTGCATATAAGTTAGCTAAGCAGGGTGACAATATACAGCCTTGATGTACTCCATTCCCAGTTTGGAACCAGTCTGTTGTTCCATGTCCAAATCTAACTGTTGCTTCTTTACCTGCATACAGAATTCTCAGGAGGCAGGTCAGGTGGTCTGGTATTCCCATCTCTTGAAGAATTTTCCATTGTTTGTTGTGATCCACACATTCAAAGGCTTTGGCATACTCAATAAAGCAGAAGTCTATGTTTTTCTGGAACTCTTTTGCTTTTCTGATGATCCAACGGATATTGGCAATTTGATCTCTGGTCCTCTGCCTTTTCAAAATCCACTTTGAACATCTGGAAGTTCACAGTTCATGTACTGTTAAATCTTGACTTAGAGAATTTTCAGCATTACTTTGGCATTGCCTTTCCTTGGGATTGGAATGAAAACTGACCTATTCCAGTCCTGTGGCCACTGCTGAGTTTTCCAAGTTTGTTGGCATATTGAGCGCAGCACCTTCACAGCATCATCTTTTAGGATTTGAAGTAACTCAACTGGAATTCCATCACCTCCACTAGCTTTGTTCATAGTGATGCTTCCCAAGGCCTACTTGACTTCGCATTTTAGGATGTTGGCTCTAGATGAGTGATCACACCACCATGGTTGTCTGGGTCGTGACAATCTTTTTTGTATAGTTCTTCTGTGTATTGCTGCCACCTCTTCTTAATATCTTCTGCCTCTGTTAGGTCCATACCATTTCTGTCCTTTATTTTGCCCATCTTTGCATGAAAAGGTCCCTTGGTATCGCTAATTTTCTTGCTTGGATAGTAGATTGCAAACATGCCTACAATTATTCCCTCTTCCCAGGATCCTTAACATTAACAATATGGCTTTTCAGCTCTTCCCATGAAGAAATCAAGTCTATTTACTAACTCTTGAATCAGGGGTGACTTTGTGACTTACTTTGTCCAGTAGGATACAGCAGAAGAAATGGGCCAACTCTGAGCATACACCAAGAAGCCTTGGCACTTCTCACTCTCCCAGAAGCTCATCCAACCACTGTGTGAACAAACATGAGCTGAGCTGCTGAAAAATGAGAGACCCTGAGGAGTGAAGTCAACCCTTCCAGCCAAGGCCATCCTCAAACAGCCTGCTGAAGCCAACCTGGCTGTTCATCACAGATGTGCAGTTGAACCCAGCTGAGATAGGAGAACTGGCCAGCTAAACCTGGCCCAAGTCATCCAACTGAGCAATATAAATGATTGGTGCTTAAGTGACAAAGTTTGGGGTCGTATGTTACACAGCAAAAGTGAATTAATACAGTAATATATGTGGCTGAAGAGAAGAGCAAGGGCAAGATAATGCTATCTTTGCTGCTCTGCACTGAAAGCAGTACAGCTAACAGCTGTACTAAGGACTAACAGCTGGTTTTGATTCTTTCTTAAATATCTTGTTTTGATTCTTTCTTTCTAAATTCATATTTGCTGAGAAGTAAATGTGTCCTATAAAGACACTGAAGTGGTACTATCTTTAATCACTTATTTATGGGTCAGTCAGTCAGTCAGTTCAGTCGTTCAGTCGTGTCCAACTCTTTGCGACCCCATGAATCGCAGCATGCCAGGCCTCCCTGTCCATCATCAACTCCCGGAGTTCACTCAAACTCACGTCTATTGAGTCAGTAATGCCATCCAGCCATCTCATCCTCGGTCGTCCCCTTCTCCTCCTGCCCCCAATCCCTCCCAGCATCAGAGTCTTTTCTAATGAGTCAACTCTTCACATGAGGTGGCCAAAGTACTGGAGTTTCAGCTTTAGCATCATTCCTTCCAAAGAATACCCAGGACTATTCTGCTTTAGAATGGACTGGTTGGATCTCCTTGCAGTCCAAGGGACTCTCAAGAGTCTTCTCCAACACCACAGTTCAAAAGCATCAATTCTTCGGTGCTCAGCTTTCTTCACAGTCCAACTCTCACATCCATACATGACTACTGGAAAAACCATAGCCTTGACTAGACAGAACTTTGTTGGCAAAGTAATGTCTCTGCTTTTGAATATGCTACCTAGGTTGGTCATAACTTTCCTTCCAAGGTACCTAGAATAAATAATGGCAATCCACTCCAGTATTCTTGCCTAGAGAATCCCGTGGACAGAGGAGCCTGATGGGTTGTTGTCCATAGGGTTGCACAGTCAGACATGACTGAAATGACTTAGCGGTAGCAGCAGCAGCAGCAGAATAAATAACCACATTTCCATTAAATCTAATGACTGAATTAAATATCTTTAAACACATCTATTGCTATGTATCTAATTCTCAAGGTGGTTCAACTGTGCTGGAAAAACTGAATTCTATCCCATGTAAATACATTCAGGAAAGTGTATTCTAGGGAAAACAGAATAACCCACTTGAAATAGTGTTCTGAAATCTCTCTTACAGTTTATGAATGGTAGTGTTGCCCAGAATTCCTTCCTCTACCTAATTTTTGCCAACATATCTTAATCGTGATTCTTCATGTTGATTTGCATGTTCCTATTCATCATATGACTTCCCTGATGGCTTAGGGGTAAAGCATCTGCCTACAATGCAGGAGACACAGGAGACATATGTTTGATCCCTGGATCAGAAAGAGACCTTGGATTAGGATATGGCAATTTCCCAGTCCAGTATTCTTGCTGGGAAAATTCCACAGACAGAGGAGCCTGGCAGGCTACAGTCCATGGGGTCACAAAGAGTTAGGCATGACTGAGCACACAGGCTCCAATCTTATATTTAGTCTGGAATTATAAATTGTCATATAGAAGCTAAGTGTTCTGGCTGATATGTGATGATCCATGACTTTTAAAGAGTATGCGGTAGCTCCTTTTGACTGAAGCACGAAACACAGTCACCAAGAAATTTTTTTCTATAAGGTTGAACAAGCAATCCATGATTTATTAATCAAATATTATGTCAGGCTGGAACATTCACTCCTGCCAAAATGACCTTCTGCTAAGTCAAAACTAGAATGATTGAATATGGTATTGTTTGAAGGGAGGATCAAGGTGATACTTGGAGAGAAGAAATGATGCTTTTAATCTTTTTTTTTCCTCCATGAATAGGGAGGATCACAAGATATTTATCATATTTTACCATGGGCTAGTTCTATATTTGAGGGCTATATGTGTGTCTTTATGTGTATATATGTGTATCTAAGGATATTGTTGGGTCACATGTACCCGCAATAGTCATCAGTCTTGACCCCTGGCCTCAATGGCAATGATTAAATAATCACCAGCTATTCACTAAAAATTTATTCTCTTCTCAGCATGATACTAGTTTGGAGATGGACTCTAAAGAAAAATAGAGTCCCTGAGTTCAAAGCACACATTCCCTAGATAGTAAGGCTAACCTATGTGAAAAGAATTAAAGAACATCACATTTCAAACGGTATATTTTATCAAAAGTATTGTGAGCTAAGTTTGAACACAACATTGCCCAGTTCCATGTTTTGGAATTTTCAAAAGCTATTTCAGTGAACAATTTGGTCATATTTCATACTTGATCTATTGTGTCTTATGTAATTCTTACATGGCAATAAATTATTGTTGAGAAATTGTTTCCCTTCAGAGGTACTTTTTACAAAGGGAATAGGAGGCAGGAATTACTGGTAATGAAATTCCAGTTGAGCTATTTCAAATCCTTAAAAAAAAGATGCTGTGAAAGTGCTGCACTCGATATGACAGCAAATTCGGAAAGCTCAGTGGTGGCCGCAGGACTGGAAAACATGTTTTCATTCCAATCACAAAGAAAGGCGATGCCAAAAATTGCTCAAACTACTGCACAATTGTACTCATCTCACACACTAGAAAAGTAATGCTCAAAATTCTCCATGCCAGGCTTCAACAGAATGTGAGCTGTGAACTTCCAAATGTTCAAGCTGGATTTAGAAAAGGCAGAGGAACCAGAGATCTAATTTCCAGCATCTGTTGGATCATCAAAAAAGCAAGAAGTTCCAGAAAAACATCGACTTCCGCTTTATTGACTATGCCAAAGTTTTTGAATGTGTGGATCACAACAAACTGTGGAAAATTCTTCAAGAGATGGGAATACCAGACCACCTGACCTGCCTCTTGATAAATTGATATGCAGGTAAAGAAGCAACAGTTAGAACTGGACATGGAACAACAAACTGGTTCCAAATAGGGAAAGGATTATGTCAAGGCTATATATTGTCATTGTGATAATTGAAATTATATGCAGAGTATATCAAGAGAAATGCTGGGCTGGTTGACACACAATCTGGAATCAAGATTGCCAGGAGAAATATCGATAATCTCAGATATGCAGATGACATCACACTTACAGCAGAAAGCGAAGAAGAAATAAAGAGCCTCTTGATGAAAATGAAAGAGAAGAGTGAAAAGTTGGCTTAAAAGTCAACATTCAGAGAACTAAGATCATGGCATCTGGTCCCATCACTTCATGGCAAATAGATGGGGAAACAGTGCAAACAGTGACAGGCTTTATTTATGGGCACTCCAAAATCACTGCAGATGGTGACTGCAGCCATAACATTAAAAGACACTTACTCCTTGGAAGGAAAGTTATGACTAATCTAGACAGCATATTAAAATGCAGAGACATTGCTTTGCCAACAAATGTCTGTCTAGTCAAAGCTATAGTTTTTCCAGTGGTCATGAATGGATATGAGAGTTGGAGCATAAAGAAAGCTGAGTGTCAAAGAATTAATTATTTTGAACTGTGATGTTGGAGAAGACTCTTGAGAGTCCCTTGGACTACAAGGAGATCCAACCAGTCCATCCTAAAGGAGATCAGTCCTGAATATTCATTGGAAGGATGCATGCTGACGCTAAAACTCCAATACTTTGTCCGTTTGATGCGAAGAAGTGACTCATTTGAAAAGACCCTGAGAGGGAAAGATTGAAGGCAGGAGGAGAAGGGGACGACAGAGGATGAGATGGTTGGATGGCACCACAGACTCAATGGACATGAGTTTGAGTAAACTCCTGGAGTTTGTGATAGACAGGGAGGCCTGGCGTGCTGCAGTCCATGAGTTGCATAGAATTGCACACGACCGAGTGACTGAACAAAACTACTGAAGAGGCAGGAAACCACAGAAGCTTGCTCACTCAGAAATTTTATTGAATGTCTCAGTTCAGAGGGAGATCATTGGTTGGATCTCGTTGAAGTCCAAGGGGCTGTCAAGAGACTTCTCCAACACCACAGTTCAAAAGCATCTATTCTTCAGCGCTCAGCTTTCTTTATAGTCCAACTCTTACATCCATACATGACTACTGGAAAAACAATACCTTTGAGGAGATGGACCTTTTTTTGGCAAAGTAACATCTCTGCTTTTTAATATGATATTTAGTTTGCTTATAGCTTCTCTTCCAAGGAACAAACATCTTTTAATTTCATGGCTGCAGTCACCATCTGCAGTGATTTTGGAGCCCCCAAATATAAAGCCTGTTTATATGTTTATATGTTTCCACTGTTTCCCCATCTATTTGCCATGAAGTGATGGGACCAGATGTCATGATCTTAGTTCTCTGAATGCTGAGTTTTAAGCCACCTTTTTCACTCTCCTCTTTCACTTTCATCAAGGGGCTCTTTGGTTCTTCTTCGCTTTCTGCCATAATCAGGTTGTCATCTGCGTATCTGAAGTTATCAATATTTCTCCTGGCAATCTTGATTCCAGCTTGTGTGTCAACCAGTCCATCATTCTCATGATGTACTCTGCATATAAGTTCACTAAGCAGGGTGACAATATACAGCCTTGATGTACTCTATTCCCAATTTGGAACCAATCTGTTGTTCCATGTCCAAATCTAACTGTTGCTTCTTTACCTGCATACTGATTTCTCAGGAAGCAGGTCAGGTGGTCTGGTATTCCCATCTCTTGAAGAATATTCCACAGTTTGTTTTGATCCACACATTCAAAGGCTTTGGCATACTCAATAAAGCAGAAGTCTATGTTTTTCTGGAACTTCTTGCTTTTTTGATGATCCAACAGGTGTTGGCAATTAGATCTCTGGTTCCTCTGCCTTTTCAAAATCCAGTTTGAACATCTGGAAGTTCACAGTTCATATACTGTTGAAGCCTGGCTTGGAGAATTTTGAGCATTACTTTAGTGTGTGAGATGAACGCAATTGTGTGGAAGATGAGCACTTTTTGGTATGGCCTTTCTTTGTGATTGAAATGAAAACTGACCTTTTACAGTCCTGTGGCCACTGTCTAGTTTTCCAAATTTGCTGGCACTTTCACAGCACCATCTTTTAGGATTTGAAATAGCTCAACTGGAATTCTATCACCTCCGCTAGCTGTGTTCATAGTGATGCTTCCTAAGCCCACTTGACTTCACATTCCAGGATGTCTGGCTCTAGGTGAGTGATCACACTACCATGGTTAACGGGGTCACAACGATCTTTTTTGTATGGTTCTTCTGTGTATTGTTGCCACCTTTTCTTAATATCTTCTGCTTCTTTTAGGTCCATACCACATCTGTCTTTTATTGTGCCTGTTTTTGCATGAAATGTTTCTTGAAGAGATCTCTGTCTCTTTCCCATTCTATTGTTTTCCTCTATTTCTTTGCACTGATCATTGAAGAAGGCTTTCTTATTTCTCTTTGCTATTGTTTGGAACTCTGCTTTCAAATGGGTATATCTTTTCTTTTTTCCTTTGCCTTTAGCTTCTCTTCTTTTCTCAGCTATTTGTAAGACCACCTTTCACAACCATTTTGCCTTTTTACATTTCTTTTTCTTGAGGATGGTCTTGATCCCTGCCTCCTGTACAATGTCACAAACCTCCATCCACAGTTCTTCTGGGACTCTGTTTATCAGATCTAATCCCTGAGTCTATTTCTCACTTTCACTGTATAATCATAGGCATTTGATTTAGGTCATACCTGAATGGTCTGGTGGTTTTGCTTACTTTCTTCAATTTAAGCCTGAATTTGACAATAAGGATTCATGATCTGAGCCACAGTCAACAGTCGGTCTTGTTTTTGCTGACTGTATAGAGCTTCTCCAGCTCCATTCATGTCTAAATCTGAATTCCAGCCTTCTGTGCCTCCTCTGATAAATAACTGTGACAAAGTTCATCGGTGGCAAAGTTAGTTGTGTTCTCTTGCTCTCTTCAAACCTCCTTTGTTCAGGGATTCCTCAAGTTCCTGTCAAGAGCCAGTTAGGGAAGCAGTCTTTTTCAGAAATTTCCTTCATCAGAGGAGATAAAATGTGTTTGACTAAAAGGTGGCTTTACCCATCGGGGGACAGTGCACCAAATTATAAAGCAGGTAAGTCTTGTCTTCGTCTTCACCTGCCCGTTCTGAAGCCGAGTCCCTCCAGCTAGGTCTCCTGCTTGTGTTCCAGTGATCGCCACTCAGTGTGACCTTCCTCCTGAGGCACCCATCCAGACCTGCCTGCTGTGGCAGTAGCTCTTGACCTTCATTTTTCTTCTCCTCCGTAACCTCCCTATCTATTTGCTTCGAGCCTCTTTTCTATTAGAAAGTGATAATTCAGCTTGTGTTAAGGTAGCAGTAGGTTTCCATGAGAACTCTTCCCTCTCTACCCACTCACCATGTAACACATTACATTTTAATAGGGGCTTTGGGGGACAACGTTTTAACCTAAGAGAACAATTTCAGCCACAGCATGTGATAATTTGGTACATTTCAGCAGTCATCAAACACTTTTGGTGACTTCTCATTGTTACAGTGAAAATTTATTACCTTTCTCAAAGTTGTAGGAAGTCAAGTACAGTTGATCCTATCTGAAAAAAGCAGGTAATAGTGCTGGAGTCCTGGTTAATTGCCTCAACTCTTCCTAGTCCCCTGTCAAAGCCCACAGCAAAATTTTGAACATGTTTTCTTTGAACCTTTTATCCCAGTAAAATAAAGTCATGCTGCATTTTACAGTTATTGTGCTTTAAAGGAGAAAAAAAGTGAGTGTGTATGAGTGCAGGCAAGTGTGTGTGTGTGGTTGTGTTACTAGGGGCTAGTTAGCTTTCTGTTACTGCACAAGTGTATTATGTACTTAGCTGAAAGCAATACCATTTCTTATCTCACTTTTCTGTATGTCAGAAAACTATGCATATCTCAGCTGAGTTCTCTGCTTAGAGCCCTCCAAGGTTAATATTAAGGGTCTGGCAATGTATGGGATCTCATTTGAGTGTCAGGGTTTGCTTCCATGGGCATTCAGGTTGTTAGAAGAACTCAGTTCCTTTTACATGTACGACTGAGGTCTGAGTTTTCTTTCTGGCTATTGACTGGGGCTGCTCTCAGTTCTTAGAATGTACCTGTTTATTACTTTCCACAAGGATATCTCTACAAAATTGCAATTTGCTACAGCAAGGCCAGCAGGAAAATGTCTGTCTCTGTTGCTTTGAACCTCTAACTTCTCTCTCTTATTTCTAAACCTTCTTTTAGAGGGGTTCACCTGATTAGATAAGGCCCACCCTGGTAGCTCAGCTGGTAAAGATTCTGCCTGCAAGGCAGGAGACCTCAGTTTGATTTCTTGGTTCGGAAGATCACCTGGAGAAGGAATAGGCTACCACTCCAGTATTCTTGGGTTTCTTCGTGATTCAGTTGGTAAAGAATCTGCCTGCAATGTGGGAGACCTGGGTTTGATCCCTGGGTTGGGATGATCCCCTGGAGGAGGTCATGGCAACCTACTCCAGTATTCTTGCCTGGAGAATCCCCATGGACACAGGAGCCTGGTGGGCTACAGTCCACAGGGTTGCAAAGAATCAGACATGACTGAGAGACTAAGCACAGCACAGCACCCACACTCAAGGGTAGGGTGATTGTATTGGATGCACATGCCAGCAGTGGACATTTTGGAGACTTTCCTAAAATACTGCTTACCACAAAACTTTTCTTGATTTTCTGCCAAATATATTCAGTGAAAAGTTGGGAATATGGAAGGGGAAAATAAATGAATAAATGCAATAATGTGAGAAAGTAGAAGTTTTCCCTGAGATTGCAATCACACACCCAAATATATGTAGCCCCCTGCCTTTCTCTGGAGATAGCACTATCTCATATAATTTTCTGCAGCAATGCAAATGTTTTCTACTCTGCTCAATGCACCAACCACTAGGTATATGTAGATATTAAGAATTTGACATGTGACTGGTAAGCACTTGATTTTAAAATTTTCTTTATTTTTAAATAATTTACATTTAAAATTACATAGTCATATGCCTCTAATGGCTATCATAGTGAGCAGTACAACTTGAGAACAATATGTACCTTCCAGTTCCTCTTCACCTTTCTGAGTTATAGAATCATCTCCCACGTGCTAAAATATTGTTTAATGTGTATAGTCTGTCTTTATTCTCCACCCGTTCTTGGGGGTTTTAGTTTAAATTCCAGTTACTATCCTTCTATCTACATTTTACATCTGCCTCTGGTTTCCTGTCAAACTTGTAGTTTTAGATATTGTCATTTCCTATATAAATTTCTAGACTGATCTCCTAATCAAAGTCAAAATCCTTTTTCCTCATTACTTTTGTCACTCCATGCACACCAAAACAGCATTGGTTACCTTCACTGAGCGTTTATTTTCTGTGTAGGTTTCTGAGCTAGATGCTTCAGACAGTCTCATTCAATCTTCATAATAACCCGCGTAGTATTATTATGATTCCTGTTTTACAGATGAAGGAACCTATACTTGGAGAAGTTAAGTGACTCCTGAAATCTTAAAATTACTTAGTGCTGAAATATAAGTCAATCTCAAGCTCCTTATGTATAATCACTCCTGATTTTAGTTTCTAAAATACATCACCATTTCTAACAAACATTCTTGCACAGTGCAATCATGTATCTGTTTAATATTGTTAGTGACAATGAGCCCATAAACTTGAAAGATAATGCATTCCATTTATAGCTTTAAGAGAGTTTTGGTCCTTCCATGGTCTTTTAGTGGTTCCTCAGGCAAAAAAAAAAAAAGTCTGTGTTATCTACTTGTCTGGATTTTCTCCCTTTAAACATGAATTATTCTCTGGTCCTGAGTACAAATCTTTCTCCTAACCATTTCTAATCATTGTTCTTACTTTAGCTTATTGAACTCTTCTAAACAAATGAGTGCTCTTAGACTGTGGAGTAGAGATTGGAAGCTAGGGCTTGGTATGCAGAAAGCTCTAAGATTAATAATTGGCTCTAAATTTTATGAGTTGTGTGTCCTTCTGCTTCTCCATGACTCTCTCCTATCTGTAAAATGGAATTAATATACCTATTTCAAAACAATTATTTCAAGGAAGACATAAAATGAGATTGATGAAGACCTGGAAGAAAGTCTAGCATACAGCAAGCACTCAGTGGCAGATAGCTACTCTTATTTGGGTCTTGGCTCAGACGGTAAAGCGTCTGTCTACAATGTGGGAGACCTGGGTTCGATCCCTGGGTCGGGAAGTTCCCTGGAGAAGAAAAAGGCAACCCACTCCAGTACTCTTGCCAAGAAAATCCCATGGACAGAGGAGCCTAGTGTCCATGGGGTCGCAAAGAGTCGGACATGACTGAGCGACTTCACTTTCACTTTCTTTCATAATAGAAGGTAGCTTTCATGTCCCTCACTCCCTGTTTTCCCAAAACAAGAGATAACTATAAGAAATGGTAATCTCTCTTACTTCCCTAGTTTTTGTCACCTAGATTTGATTCAAGTTTTAAGTGTTGCTTCACAAATAGTGAACTCTATAAATGAACATATTCCATGAGCTCTCATGATTCTCTGCTTATAACAAAGACACACAACTTTGTGCCACATTTCAAGCTATACCAGACAAGTAAGATGACCCCTGCAGTCACAGTAGTGAAAGCTGCAAAGACTTTTATTGGAAGAATATAAAGAAGCTGTAGTCTGTGGTTGAGAAGCAAAATTGAGGTTCTGACATAATGCAACAGATATTGCTTCTATTGGGGAAGGTTTGAGTAGGCAAACTTCCAGGTCTGGTGCAAAATGAAAACATGAGGCCACTTTTTCAAAAAGCAAAAAATTTTAAAAAAGATGTTAACAGTATTAAATTTAAAAACAAAAAAATCCTTTCTCTACTGAACTTTTTCTTTCAGTTTGTCAGAGTTTGTTATATTTTGTATTTAACATTGTTTTAGGAAAAATTAACATTTTAAATTCTAGTTTAACTTTTCATGTTTATATTTATCTTGTGTGATGCTAGTCTTAAATGCAAAAGTAAGAACAATTAACTCATATCCAGAGTCACCAAATTACACAATTTGCATTTAGTGGCTCACATGAGCATATGTATTTTATTCTGAGAAAAGAAGTAGAAGGCAAAGAGAAAGGGAAAGATATACCCAACTGAATGCACAGTTCCAGAGACTAGCAAGGAGAGATAAGAAAGCCTTCTTAAGTGATCAATGCAAAGAAATAGAGGAAAACAATACAGTGGGAAACACTAGAGATCCTTCAAGAAAATTAGAAATACCAAGGGAATATTTCATGCAAAGGCAGGCACAATAAAGGACAGAAAAGGTATGGATATAGCAGAAGCAGAAGATATTAAGAAGAGGTGGCAACAATACATAGAAGAACTATGACAAAAGGGTCTTAATGACCCAGATAACCACAATGGTGTGGTCACTTACCTAGAGCCAGATATCCTAGAGTGTGTGGTCAAGTGGACATTAGGAGGCATTACTCCAAACAAAGCTAGTGGAGGTGATGGAATTCCAGCTGAGCTATTTAAAATCCTAAAAAGTGATGCTGTTAAAGTGCTGCAATCAATATACTACCAAATTTGGAAAACTCAGGAGTGGCCACAGGGCTGGAAAAGGTCACTTTTCACTTCACTCCCCATAAAAGTTATGCTAAAGACTGTTCAAACTAATGTACAATTGTGCTCATTTAATATTCTATCAAGTAATGCTCAAAATCTTTCAAGCTAGGCTTCAGCAGTACATGAATAGAGAACTTCCAGAGTTCAAGCCGGATTTAGAAGACAGAGAAATCATAAATCAAATTGGCAACATCTGGTGGATCATAGAAAAAGCAAGGGGAGTCCTGAAAAACATCTGCATCTGCTTCATGGACTACACTAAACCCTTTGACTGTGGGATCACAGCAAACTGTGAAAATTCTTACTGAGATGGGAATACCAGACCACCTTACCTGCCTCCTGTGAAACCTCCATGCAGGTCAAAAAGCAACAGTTAGAACCGGACATGGAGCAATGGACTGGTTCAAAATAGGAAAAGGAGAACGGAAAATCTATATATTGTCACCCTGCTTATTTAACTTACATTCAGGGTGCATTAAATGAAATGCCAGGCTGGGTGAATCACAAGCTGGAATCAAGATTGCTGGGAGAAATATCAATAACCTCAGATATGAAGATGATACCACCTTAATAGCAGAAATGAAGAGGGACTAAAGAGCCTCTTGATGAGAGGGAAAGAGAAGGGTACAAAAACCTGCTTGAAACTCAGTATTCAAAAGACTAAGATCACGGCAGCCAGTCACATCACTTCATGGCAAACAGATGGAGAAACAATAGATACACTGACAGATTTTCTTTCCCCAGGCTGCAAAATCACTGCAGACAGTGACTGCAGCCACAAAATTATCAAATACTTGCCCCTTAGAAGAAAAGCTATGATCATCCTAGACAGTGTGTTAAAAAGCAGAGACATCACTTTGCCAACAAAGGTCCGTCTAGTCAAAGCTATGGTTTTTCTATTAGTCATTTATAGATGTGAGAGTTGGACCATGGGCCAAAAAACTAAACAGACATTTCTTCAAAGAAGACATACAGATGGCTAACACAAACATGAAAAGATGTTCAACATCACTCATTATCAGAGAAATGCAAATCAAAACCACAATGAGGTACCATTTCACGCCAGTCAGAATGGCTGTGATCCAAAAGTCTACAAGCAATAAATGCTGGAGAGGGTGTGGAGAAAAGGGAACCCTCTTACACTGTTGGTGGAAATGCAAACTAGTACAGCCACTATGGAAAACAGTGTGGAGATTCCTTGAAAAACTGGAAATAGAACTGCCTTATGACCCAGCAATCCCACTACTGGGCATACACACTGAGGAAACCAGAATTGAAAGAGACATGTGTACCCCAATGTTCATTGTAGCACTGTTTGGAATAGCCAGGACATGGAAGTAATTTAGATGTCCATCAGCAGATGAATGTATTTTATTGGATGGATAAGAAAGCTGTGGTACATATACACAATGGAGTATTACTCAGCCATTAAAAAAATAAATTTGAATCAGTTCTAATGAGGTGGATGAAACTGGAGCCTATTATACAGAGTGAAGTAAGCCAGAAAGAAAAACACCAATATAGTATACTAATGCATATATATGGAATTTAAAAAGATGGAAACGATAACCCTGTATGTGAGACAGCAAAGAGACACAGATGTACAGAACATCTGTAGACTCTGTGGGAGAGGGAGAGGGTGGGATGATTTTGGAGAATGGCATTGAAACATGTATAATATTGTATATGAAATGAATCGCCAGTCCAGGTTCGATGCAGGATACAGGATGCTTGGGACTGGTGCACTGGGATGACCCAGAGGGATGGTACGGGAGGGAGGAGGGAGGGGGCTTCAGGATGGGAAACATGTGTACACCCGTGGTGGATTCATGTTGATGTATGGCAAAACCAATACAATATTGTAAAGCAATTAACTTCCAATTAAAATAAGTAAATTTATATATATATTATATATATATAATATATATATATATATATATTTGTTTTTTAAAGAAGGCTGAGTGCCAAAGAATTGATGCTTTTGCATTGTGATGTTGAAAAAGACTCTTGAAAGTGACTTTCACAGCAAGGAGATGAAACTGGTCAGTCCTAAAGGAAATCAACCCTGAAGATTCATTGGAAGGAGTGATGCTGAAGCTGAAGCTCTGGTACTTTGGCCACTTGATGCAAAGAGCTGACTCATTGGAAAAGACCCTGATGCTGGGGAAAACTGAGGTCAGGGGAAGGGGACAACAGTGGATGAGACGGTTGGATGGCATCACTGACTCAGTGGACATGAGTTTGAGCAAACTCCAGGAGACAGTGAAGGACAGGGAAGCCTGGCAAACTGCAGTCCGTGGGATCTCAAAGAATCAGAAATGACTTACCGATTGAACAACAGCAACAACATTTTATTCTGAATAGGACAATAGAAATGTTGCACAAACCAAACTCAACTATTTTTGTTTCACTTCTTGAATGGTGCACTTTCTAATAATGCTTTTCTACTTTCAGCTCCCTGAGTAAGGAAGGACATTAAGGGAAAGGATCCATGGGTTGCCTTATTTTTCCTTTTCTTCTGAGTCATCACTTTCATCATTAGCTAGTGGTTGGTTAATACCGAGAAATAACATGGAAAATAAAGTATATAATAGAATTATTTGATACTTTGTGTTTCTTGGAATGTCATCACTGTGGTCAGTGATTAAATTGCTTACTCTGCTCCTTCTGATTAGCTGCATGAATATCTTGCTCTCTTCCTCTCTCTGTTCTTTTCAGCATGTAAAATATATATGTATATATATTTATTTATGTGTATACATATACATACTTGTACATGTATGTATACACATACACATTATATATATTTATGCTGAGCTGTGCTTAGTTGCTCTGTCATCTCCGACTCTCTTTGCGACCCCATGGACTGTAGCCCAGCTGGCTCTTCTGTCCATGGGGATTCTCTAGACAAGAGTAATGGAATGAGTTGCCATGCCCTCCTCTGGGGGATCGTCCCAACCCAGGGGTTGAACCCAGGTCTCCTGCATTTCAGGCAGATTCTTTACCATCTAAGCCAAGAGGGAAGTTCAAGAATACTGGAGTGGATAGCCTATCCCTTCTCCAGGGTATCTTCCCAACCCAAGAATCAAACAGGGGTCTCCTGCATTGCAGGCAGATTCTATATCAGCTGAGCTACCAGGGAAGCCCATATATATTTATATCTACATATAATATATAGCCATCTCAATCACTGTCTAGAATATATATTTAAATTTTCTTAGCAATTCATTTAGAACACTGTACTTATGAAACTCACACTATTGTATATCCTATAACCTCTTTTTCCTATTTATCTTTATTTTTGACTTCTTTAAAAAAAAATTCTCCAAATATAAAAAAGCTCCTTCGCTTTTATCCATGATTTTCACTGGAAGTTTCCTAGTTTATACTGGCACATTCATCTTTCAGTACTTTTTTTTCACCCCACAATTTGTTTTAAGATGAATTCAAGAATTTTCAGTCTTTTTTTAAAAATATTTAGGAGCATCACCTTTTAATTCATCTTTTCTTCTTTCAGCCACAACTAATAGCTTTCTAAAAGTGTGTGACATAAGCCCACCATCATATTGAGTTGAAATAACTGTTTCTGAGGTAGCAACTATGTGCCATGGGTTTCCCAGATGGCTCTAGTGGTAAAGAACCCACTTGTCTAAGGAGACTTAAGAGATGCGGGTTCGATCCCTGGGTTGGGAAGATCCCCTGGAAAAGAAAATTGCAGCCCACTCCAGTATTCTTGCCTGAAGAGTCCCATGGACAGAGGAGCCCAGAGGGCTACAGTCCATAGGGTTGCAAAGAGCTGGACGCAACTGAAGCAACTTATCGTGCATGCATGTACAATGTGCCATGCACTGTGCTAAATATTTGTTTCTAATCCTTTATACAGTCTTATCGAATGTATATGATATTTAGGAATTGATAAGAAATTACATGAAATTCAAAACTATTCTCATGCTCAGAAATGTAGCCGTACTATCAGAATTGAGTTGATCACATATCTTTTACTTAAAGACAATAAAATTAAACAAAAACAAACAAACAATACTGGTGACAAGAATTCTGCAGATTATAGAGGATTTGTTAACATCCCCTTAAATGAAGGCCTTGAAAAGAAGAGACAATACCTATTTTTTTTCCTTATCTCTAGCTGCTAATGTTATTATGCCTGGTACATAGCTGACGCTCAAAATGTACTTGGAGATAAAATTGAGAAAATTTAATGAGAATAAAGTAATATTGAGGTTTTCGGTGTTAAAGAAATATATTTTAAAGTACAGTTTTCCATTGTGTTCTCACCAAATGACATATATCATTGTACTATTAGAACAATCAAGTTTCAGTTTGAATACTTTTGAAAATCATTAACTTGTCTCCTTTGTGCAAAAAAAGAGGCAAAGGTCTTAGGGTACTGCATAGTTGTAGCGCCATAAACTTCTTTATTTTCGTAAACATATTTTACTCTGTTCTCCGTCTTCATCATCTAACAGTCTTGATTGAAAACTGAAGTACTGCAGCAAGAACAATTGTATAATTAGAAGACAATCATTTATCCTGGCAACATCTTGAAAGTATGAGTTTTAGAGAACAATTAAAATTTCTATCTCTTTGATTGGAATGTGTTTATCCTGATTAACAATTTGCAAACATTTCTTTCTATAAACCTTCACTGAGAAAATCTCAAAAACATTTTAGCTTCCAGAGGCTCTTAATTCTGAAATAATCAAAGGCTTATACTGAACTTAATAACTCATTCCATTTATTTCCCTGATGACAGGAGAATTGCTTTAAATAAAGCATTCAATCTATCTGTAGTTCTACAGAGAGATGCTAAAAGTGAAAATAATCAAATTAGAAAACCAAAGTTTCAAATGTGGCATAAATTAAATAATCCTTACTTGCCAAACTTGAGAAGAAGTTTCAAATCATGTCATTAATATAAAAGAAAAACATCCATATTTGCTCTTTGGAAAGACAAATGTAGAGGTTAATAACACCCGGTTGCCTGCTCCTGAGAGCGTCTGCATCACTTGGACAGTTTGATAATGAGATTTTTGTACAAAAGAAATGGACATTTTTTGAGAGAAGTCATGATGTAAAGTGTATTCTTAGTAAGATATAAGAGAAGCTGAAATAAAATCTTTGTAAATTTCAGTGATGAGACTATTTCCAGAGTTAGAGCTCTCTAATTAATGATTTTTTGGAACTTGTTTTAATTGAAGTCCTCATATGTCAACTCATAATTTTACTGGGACCTGTCATTTGCAAAGTGCTTTTAAAATTTACCCTCTTCCCCCAAAATCTTATATGATAAACAACTAATTTCTTCTGAGATAATTTCTTCTTAGCTCAGGCTAAGAATGCTGCTTAAAGTCTTATGAAACATTTATAAACATAACAGAATACATGCCCATTTTCTTAGCTTTTATTCTTACTTTATTTCCTTGGCCTCAAATCCATAATTTCATGAGGGCATTTCAGTGCCCTTTACCTTAGAGAAAAACTAGTTAACTCCTTCCTAATCTCATGTCATGAGAAATTCACAAACCCCTTCCAGTGAATGCAGACTAAATGCTGTATCTGGGGATCTTGAATCCAGGGATCTATCTGTTCATGCATGAGGCAGATTGAAAGCAAAAAGTTGGAGGTAGTTTAGAAGTTATGCTTTTCATAAGTATGGTTTTTTTTAAAAAAGGGTTTTAATTAATGCAAGATTAGTGTTGAAATAAATTTTCCTTCTTTTCAGTTATTTCCATGGTGATACATCTGGTGACAATATGTTTGATTTTCTGCACATATGCATTTATGACTATTTATATTATCTGTATTTATGAATGCAAATTTGAGTTAGGCTTTTTCTTTATGCTCACAGACCTTCTAAATCAGATCAGATGCCTATTAATCAAATCATAATTCTTTTGTGACTTTATGGACTAGTCCACCAGGCTCCTCTGTGTATGGGATTTCCCAGGCAAGAATACTGGAGTGGGTTTTCATTTCTTTCTCCTAGGGGATCTTCCTGACCCAGGGGCAAAACCCATATCTGCATTGACAGGCCGATTCTTTACCACTGAGCAAACAGGGTAAGCCCACTCTATTATATTCTACCTCCTATTGCTCTATTGAGAAGTAACTTTTAAATTTCTTACTGTTGTTCAAGTAGAACTGGGGTTGCCTATTTAGCAGATAAAAATATAGGAAACCTAGTTAAATTTGAATTTCAGATAAATGATGAATAATTTTTATATTAGTATATCCTTAACAGTGCATATTATACTAATTATACTAAAATGATTAGTCATTGTTTATCTGAAATTCAGATTTAACTGGTGTCCTTTATTTTATCTGGCAACTGTAAATGGAACCAAAGGGAAATGAAAATGGTTTTGTCATTGGTTCCATGTGTGATGAACAATAGCTAGAAACAAGGGCTGAGTCAATGAGACAAAAATAAATTGTCCCTGAATCTGGCTATTCAGATGAATGAGGGATTTTTTTTTTTCCATATAACTGAAAAGTCAGAACGAAGAAATCAGACCCCAGGTACAGCATGATCAGCAGTTCAGTGATGACTGCAAAGACATTCCCAGGTTGTTTTCTTCTCCCAGCTGGGCAGCCCTTGGCTGGCATTCCTTCCTGCGTGCAGGTAGCTACAGTAGTTGCTGGGTCACCTCAGGAAGTAGCACTGTCCAGAATCAGAAAAAAAATAAACCAACTATTTCTGTGTTGTTTTCTTAAATGCAAGGAAACTTCCCAGAAGGCCTCTGAAGACCTGGCATGGCCACATGCCCCGTCTCTCCAAAATCAGTCATTGATAGGCATAATGGGATCATGAGTTTTATTCTAATCCCAAAACACTTGAAGGTAAGCAAGAGGTCATTTTCCCATGAGGCTATGTGGAGTAAGAGCAGAACTGAAAAAATTTGGTTCTATTACAAGACAGTAAAAAGATAATTAGACAGCCACTGTGTTCTGTTAGTTTCATCTGTTATGCCAAATTCAAACTTTCATTTATATAGGAGAAACTTCACAGTTCCTACAAAATTAGATTTGACAACAAATAAAATGACCAGTCTCATAGGGAAATTACAAATGTTTCCAACTTCACTGGAGTATCTCCTGGAGATTCTGAAGAGGAAAGGAGCCTGGACTAAAGAGCTGAGTCATCACTGAACAACCATTGTATGGAATGGATATGTTTTAGAGGAGGAAGAGAAAGGAGACCTCCTTTAGATGTCTTACAGAATGTTTCACGTTCCTCTAGAGCAGACTGAGGCTTATTAAGATCGTACCTCAAAGACACCCACACAGAGCTACCAGGAACTCAATTTATCTCAAATGCAGCAGAACTGAATCACTTCTAGTGACATTTAGTTGATTTGCTGACAATCTGTGTTTTGAGATAAAAAAAAAAAAAAATAGCCAAACACCAGAAGGTTTCTTTCCTCTTCTTCTTCCCCTTCTCCTCTCCTCCTTCTTCTTATTTTATTAACACCTATTCTTAATCATGGGCTTCCCAGGTGGCTAAAGTGGTAAAGAATCTGCCTGCCAATGCAGGAGATACAGGAGACATGGGTTTCATCCTTAGTTTGGGAAAATCTTCTAGAAAAAGAAATGCAACCCAGTCCAATATTCTTGCCTGGGAAATCCCATGGAAAGAGGAGCCTGGAAGGCTACAGTCCACGGGGCCACAAAAACAGTCAGATACAACTGAGCACACACACACAGCCTACATTCTTAATCATAAATAAGACTATAAATTGAACTTTGACAGTATAGATTGATGAAATTGTATTCTTGTAGAGTGGAAATTTCTACTTTTTTTTGAGCTGAATGAATATTTTTGCTATTTGGAATAAGCTAAGTAACTATAATTAGTTTGACATATGAAGGAACTATTGTTTTTTCTTTCTGGCTTTGGCCTAATATTAAAATTCCTTGTGCTACAAGTATGCAAAATTCCCATACTGTGTAAGTAACCTAATGGTGCATAAGTGATTAAAATCATAGAATGTACAAAGCAAGTAGAAACACACACCTTTAGAATCTCTTTAAAATTAGCTACCAAAGCATTAACCCTTGCTACTGGGAATGAATCCCACAAGATTTCTGGTTCTGACTCCTCACAATAAATTCCCCTAGTTGTTACTCTAGATGTGGGATGAGACAGAGGTATTTGCCTGTGAACCATCAGGAAGCAAGTAGCCTCACTAAATAGGATATAAGTAGAAGCTGCATTCTTGGGAAATGTATCAAGTTATAAAAATGGGGAATTTAGTGACAGCAATGTTACAATGACATACATCAAGAGAATCACATTCCAGAAGAGTCTTCAGTTCAGTTCAGTTCATTTCAATCGCTCTGTCGTGTCCAAATCTTTGAGACCCCGTGGACTGCAGCATGCCAGGGTTTCCTGTCCATCACCAACTCCCAGAGCTTACTCAAATTCATGTCTATTGAGTCTGAACAAAGCTCTTAGATTCTACCCTACACCATCCGGAAACCCCACAGATTAATACCTATTTCCAGTGAACTCAGCAAAGAGAATATTAAACAACTGCCATGGATTGATGCTAAAACATTCTTCATGTCTCTTTTCTCTGAGTCTGCACCTAGTAATTTTTAATTTTGAATGTTTTAAAATAGTGTATTCTTCTAGTATGGGCTAAATATCAGCAATACCTGTCCAGTTATATTTCTTGGTACAGATTAATAGTTTAATTCAGATCTTACTGAGTCCTGACGATATTCTAGCCACTAGGGACACAAAGACAAAATAGGTGGGGCAGAAGCACAGAAATAAGAATGACAGATCATTGTCATGGCTCTGATGGAAGAATGATTGTTACCTTCAGGGAGCTTGTATTCTTGTAAACACAGAATGATTGCACATTAATAACTGCAGTAAAGGAGAGAGACACACGTCATGTAATACAAACACAACTGGAGGAAAGCACCACGGGGATACTAAATATAACATGCACTAGAGAATATGTGGGGCTTTCTGAAACCTCTCCAAGGGATATAAGATTTAAGACGGCTGTGGAGGGATGAGGGAATGGTTTTTAGGGAGAGAATGTCACAGGGAGAAATATGAGATGAAGCATGAAGGAGTGAATTAAAATGTGCTGGTCTATAAGTAATTCAGTGTGACTGGAATATCCATATAAGTTGTTGGGCCAAGCATAAAGGCCTTTCTACAGTCCAGGTAAAGTATGATGAGACTACAGAGTCAACAAGTGAACGGAAAGTAGAAACTGCGATGCGTTTCAGTGAGCAGGTCTTGGTCATCAAGTAAAGGTGAACGATGAGAAAAATGGTAGTATTCATGGTTGTTGCGGAGAAGGCGATGGTACCCCACTCCAGTACTCTTGCCTGGAAAATCCCATGGACAGAGGAGCCTGGTAGGCTGCAGTCCATGGGGTCTCGAAGAGTCAGACGCAACTGAGCGACCTGACTTTCACTTTTCACTTTCATGCATTGGAGAATGAAATGGCAACCCACTCCAGTGTTCTTGCCAGGAGAATCCCAGGGACGGGGGAGCCTGGTGGGCTGCCATCTATGGGGTTGCACAGAGTCGGACACGACTGAAACGACTTAGCAGCAGCAAGGGCAGCATGGTCGTTGACTAAATATTTCCCATTTTCCTTCTAAACAGTGCTAGTTTTGCACTTTCTCATCCCACCAAAGTGAGGTGTGGCACTGTGACTTTCTTTGGCTGATAGACATGAACAGAAGTGGTGTAGGTTGCTTCTAGGTATAAGCTCCTTAAACATTTTGGCATGTTTTCTTCCCTTGGCTGTGGTAATCATGATGTGTGTGTTGAGAAAGATCATGTTAGCTCAGATCCACAAAACACTATGGTGAACAAAGACCCCTGTCAAGTCACGTGGGATGTGTTTTATGAGCAAGAAATAAACCTGTGTTGTATGAAGCGCAGAGATCTGGCAACTGTTTTGACATAACCTACCCCCACCAACATACAAACCATCCAGCATTCCAGAATGCTCTCTTAATTCACCACACCTGCGTGATCCAAGTAAACTCATAAATTCATTTTTTAGAGTTGATTTCACACCTAGATTTAGATTTTGAAGAAGTTCTCTGCATCAAGTCAGGCAAGTTAGCTCCTTGTTGCTGTCATTGTTAGATTACCGTGTTGGATAATGAAGGCCCCTTTGTTTGAAGTTTTAAATCAGAATATAGCAGCAACATTCACAGTAAGAGTATTTGAAGAACACAGTAGTAATTAGTACATCAAACAAAGCTTTAAGGACATGAATTCATACCTTAAAATCACATGTTGTGGAGTCTGCAATACCAGACAAAGGAGATAGGTAACACTTTCCAGGAAAGGGTAGAAAAATGCTCCATTCTGATTGGAAAATTATACTTGTTGAGGTATATATAGGTGGGAGAGAGTAGCATCTATGGAATTAAACTATCTTTTGTGTTAGTAGTGCAAGGGTCAATGAAAACACAGAGAGCTGTGGAAAAGCATATTTTGTAGTTAACTCCTGTTCACCTATGAGTACTCACTTCCTCACCTTGTTCCCTTCTGGTCTGGAGCTTTGTGGACCTCAGGCAGAGTTTGTGATAGAAGAACACTTTTATAGGGCTGCAGACTATACCTCAGCCTTTTCAGAGGACCATGTCTCTAGGAGCAAACCCTTCTCTAAACTCCAGGAAACCTAACCTGAGCGCCACGGGTTTCTGCATTCACCATGACTAATTGTTATCTGTTATTATTGTTAGAGCACACCTTCCTATGCACACCTCCACTGCTTCACAATATTGTTTCTTAATATTTTTGTTTTATAATTTTTGAAAGTGCAAGAGAAATCAATGGAAAATAAAAAGGCAATTTAGTTACTAATGGAAGTTAACTGTTAAGTGGCTCTCTTGGGATCCACTCAGAATTGTCAGATCATTTTGAAACAGTTTTTTTTTTTTTTTCAAAATTATTTGATGAAGTTCCACATAAGGAATAATTCTATATCACCAAATATAAACATACGCTTAAAGCAGAAATGAAAGTTTTTTAGCCAATATTTATCCTTACTGTATGTTATACACATATGCATAGTCATGGAGATCTTATGTTTGGTTAGTGATTGTACTTATTTAGAGGAGGAGGGGAAAGAAGTCACTACCTAACTGCTTCAGCATCCACTGCACCCCTCTAAGTCATCTACCTCTGTTTAGTACTGCTGAAGTCTTGGAGTTGCAAGCTTGCTTCTCCTTCTAACATAATCTTTTACAGGATACTAGACAATTCTGTCATTTGATTATCTTAGAACATGGAAACTCTGGCAAGGTGACTGCTTTATTGTTGATTGCTATTGTAGTAGTGGTTGTTGTTAGTCTTTAGTTTAAAAAAAAATTCCGTGTTCACAAGAAGAAGCAGTGCTACAGAGTGGACTTGCAAAGTTAAAAAGAGATCCCAGAGCTGTGAGAATTGTCAGAAATGCCAAGTATAATGTTTGGGTACCCTATGTCCCTTTTATATCCTGGAACATTTATAGCCTGAGAGTTTATATCCTAAGATTCATTTTTCAAGCTGTGTCAGGAAGCAACAATGAGACAGCAGAATTATTTAGCAGGTTATGATCAGTTTTTTTCAGGAAATATATAAAATATGGAATAACAAAATATAACACATTGCACATCATAAGATAATTATTATATTATGAAAATTTATTTAATTTTATACATACATGGTTAAAATGTAAAGTGTGTTCTTACTGTAGTAAAAATAGCTCCAAAATTGTTTACATTTTATGAATGATTCTTACATGCCAGACTGTATTCTAAGTGGCTGTGGGTTAAATTTTAATCCTCACATCTGATCTCATGATTTTTCCCATTTTACACACTGAAGCACAGAGAAGTTGAGTGATTTGCCTGACTTTGTAGAACTATTCAACTATAAGCAGTTTTGCTCTGAAGGCATCTTAGCTCACACTGCCATAACACATTACCATAGAATTGGGTGGTTTAAACAACAAACATTTATTTCTCATAGTTCTGGAGGCTGGCAGTTTGAGATTGGGGTGCCAGCATGATTGTGACCTTGACCATGTAAGTGCCTTCTTTCTGGTTTACAGAAGACCATCTTGCTGTGTCCTCACAGGTCAGGGAGAGAACTCTCTGACCGCTTCTTATAAGGGCACTAACCCTATTCACAAGGGCTCCACCTTCGTGACCTAATTATCTCCCCAAGGCCCCACTCACATCACCCAGTATGATGAAATACTATCACACTGGGATTAAATTTTCAACATATAATTTTGAGGGTGAGCGTAAGCATTCAGTCCATTGCAAAAAGCTACAGTCATAACCCAGAAGCTATTTATATTGTTATCTGTGGACATTGAAAATATTGTCCTAGGGGACCATTGTCATAGGGCAGGGAGGAAAATTTGTCTGGAAAAAATGAGTACAGAAAATGAATCATGTGGACCAAAACACAGAATTATAGACACAGGTAAAACATGTATGGAGAATGAGGTGGTAGACAGGGGAAAAGACTGTAGGGAGAAAACCCAGCGCAAAGGCAAAAACTTATGTAAAATTATAAATGAGTATCACTTTTTAAATTTAGCTGTGAGGATAGGTCAGCCCATTCTAGGCAATCACGTTGCTTACAGCATAATTTTCAGAACACTTTTGACTCTGACCATCCTTTGCATCTATCAGACTTGGGATTTAGATCCTGAAGTTTAAATTTCCCTTTTTCCTTGGAATACTTTCATAATTGCCCAAATTTTAGGTTGGGGAATATTTCCAGAAAGTCACCCTACCCTTATCAGTTCAATTTCCACTCTGTGCTTTATTTATACCACTTAAAACAGCTTCTCTGCAAGTCACATATTTGCTGATCATCATCATCCTCTCTCTGGCCAAACTGAACAAATTTCAGTGATTTCATGTGAGTTCATGAGTCATCCTCCTCCTGACATTTAATCATTCTTATTGCTGTCCGTGGTACACAGCACCCTAAGGACCACTGTTGTTACCACAGTGGTCCAGGTGTGGTTCAGACTCTGCTTAGCTCCTCAGCCCCTCCAGCCTCAGAGCCTGGCAGCTGAGTGAGAGAGGGGCCAGTGGCTGCAAGATAGGAAGGACGGACATTAATGTTCCCAGTCTCTATGGACCTCTGGAAAGATATATCACCTCTTAAAAGGTTCCATACTTCAGTTGCCTCCCTTGAGACCAAGAATTACCAGCTTCTATAATCAGAGTGATTCCAAACAGATGGTTTTGCCTGTGGACTTTCTTGAAAATGTCTTATTTATTTGCCCTCCAGGACAAGAAGGATAACTTGTTTCCTTTTCTGTAGCTTTTTAAAAAAATAATTGAATGAACTATCCTATTAGTAGAAACAGGTCATATTCACATCTATTTAGAGACCAATTAAACACACACACACATTAAGTTCCAGGCATAGATAGTGGGTCTGTATCAATTTCTTTCTAGTGTCTTTTCTTAAATGTAAGAAAAACTTGCTAAAATTGTTTCTCTTATTAAAAGAAGAATTTCTATTCTCAGCCCCTTCAAGAATGATATAATTGCATTTCATTGTGCTTTAGAGATAACTGTGAAATAAATATTGCCTGACCTGAAAAATGCAGCATTATTGCTTCCAGAGGATTTATGGGAAAAGCTGAAGCTCTTTGGTTACTAGATATAATGGAAACAAACCACATTTCTTCCTAGCAAAAAAAGACTTCAGCAGCTGCTTTAGCAAAGCCACCGCAGCTGAGGCTGTTTCCAAGGTGTTGCTTAATCTGAACGCTAGAGGGCACTGGTGATTTGTTCAACTTCTCTTGGTTTCAGGGCTTTTAAAAATTCAGTGTGTTGCCAGAAACTTTTCAACTTTCAATGGGCAGGAACGGAGTGGAAAATAACTGCTCAAAAGTCTATATTTTGAAAGAAAGAGAGAGAGGTTAAAAATGGTCTCTGCAGAACCTACCAGAAGAAAGAGGAAAAGTGGCCAATCTCTGTTTTATGTTGGTTAAGGGTCCTCATTCAATTGTCCTGAGTTCAAACTTCATCACTTGTTAAGACAAATGCCAAAAATGAAGTGTAAAATAAGAGATGGCTGGTTCCAATCTTATGTTTAAACACACTTTTTTTTTCCTTTTGACTCTTATTTTTTGCCGTCACAAAATGAAATGGTTTTGTATCTATCGGAAAGATATTCTGAGCCACAAGCACTGATGAAAAGGAATATGTTCATTTGGACATAATGAGGCGAGACAAAAAAGGATTAAATAAACAAGATCACTGAGAGTATAAGACATCTTCACAGAGTTTTAAATAAAACAGCAGAAACCCTAGTTATCTGTATGATCCACATTTCTGATGCTTTGAGGCACAGGGAAGAAGTAGACAGTGGCAAAAACAACTGAAAAAAATGAAAGAGACAACAATATTTGATGTGAGACATTGAGGGAAGCTACCAACTAAAAGCACTGACAATAAATCAATTAGGTGTGACCAGGATAATCAAAGCAACAGCAGGCACAGGCCAGTGTACAATCTGCTTGGTCTGTAATTTTTTTGCCATCCCAGGTTGTTTAAAAGAATCCATTTCATATTTCCCTGAAGCTTATAGTTACAGAATTTAGGAAGTGAAGCCTGTTTTCCTTTCACAATTTCCTCCTGCCCAAATATGTCAGTTCTTCCCATGTACATGGATGGAAGTGAGAGGGAAGGCACTGCATATTCTCAGCAGGAAGCATATCCTAATAGTGGCCAGAGTTAGCTGGTTCCTACATCAGTGTTACCCCCTGAAGAACTGGGTCACTGCAGCCCTGAAAGGCTGCTTGATTCCCACTCCGTTCATTCATGTACCATGCTGAGATTAAGTCAACTGCAACGCAACTGCCTTCTTCCGCACTGTCTGCTGTGGCAGTACATAATGGTGAAGTTTATTGGACAAAGTCATGTAGAATCCCATTAGGAAGAGTGTTTGTCCAGGATACTAACTATCAAATCAGTGCCACCACTGGAACTCAGGTGTCATCTTCTCTAATACATTAGCTTCTCCTAATCCTGATAAACTTCCTTTGACCTAAAGACTTATTTATTTTGCTAACCGGTTTCTACTTCCCATCCAGATGACTGGATTGTTTGGCGATTTCAAAAGTCCTTTGTTGCCAGCTTGAGGAGAAAATAGTTGTTTACTGACAGTGGTCTTTAACACTGTTTGGCACTGAGAAATTCTCCTAGTTTATAGAGAGGGATGGAGCAAGTTACTCTACAAGATATTGTTAGCAAGAAAATGTATCTTTCTTCTCATTGCAGTGTCCTCTGAAGAGTAGGTTGATAAAGAATTCAATATTATTAAAATGCACCGAGAAGTAAATCTATAATATTCATATACATTTTCTTAGTTTATAGAAAAGTTTTTTCTTGGTAGGTTTAGGTTTTCAAGAGGGATGCACACACATGTAATTAAAACCTTGGAAATAATGCTATTGAGGATGCAAAGATCAATGGTATAGAGGTAGTGAGATAGTTTTGTTTTGACTTGTGTTTACATTTCTTTATGAAGTGGCTATACATTTCTATTGTAAAATGAAAATCCTCATAACCTTTTTATAAGCCTGTACATATTCTTGTACATTTTTATGTTCAATCACACACACACACTCGTTTATGAACAGAGTCAATTTCCAATTTATTTTTCTGGAAAAGAGGTAATACATTTAGAGCCATTTTTGTTTATTTCTAAAATGACTGACTTTAGTTTGTTATAATAAAAAGTGGAATGGGATATATAAATAGCAGACTTCTTTCTTAGAATTCTCCTCTCTTCAAATAACACCAACTCTGTTATAGCTGTGTATGTATATTATTGCACACTATTACGTACACATATATGCACATATTTTTAACTTTTATAGTTTATAATTTAAAGCATTTTAGCTCTATTTAAAGACTACTTCAGTTTTGTTTAAAGTAAAATTTTCTATTGATACTTTTTTTTCTAGAGTTAACTAGTTTAGAAGTTCCAGACATTTTGATTTTATTCTGTTTACTATCAAAGACTTTATAGGACACATTCAGGACATTATTCTTTTTTGGTGAAAGCTGTTTAAGCTTCCACATTTTACATACATCAGTAGGTATGTATACTGACAAGGAGGTTCCCACTCATTGCTCTCAAAGGCTGTTTAAGATCATTATTCTTTTGTAAAAAAATAAAACAAACAAAGGAACTCTGTTCTCTCCAAACATATGCTGTTGGCGCCATCAGTCTCTACCCTGCCTTTTTCAAGGTCACCCATTAATGTTCTGGTACTTGGCTCACAGTGTACCTCTCCATTCCAAGTCCTGCCATGAGGCCAGGTAACTGAAGTTTTCACGTAGGCGCAATTTCTTGAATTCTGTGTATCCAGTGACTCCTTATACCCTTCTATTTTGGCCATTAGGCTTTGCAGTTTGCATTACCTTGAAATACTTGATTTATCATCCTGTTTCTTGACCATGACCTTCTATAGTTCTCAAAGATTTCTACTCTATCTTCCCTTTTTGGAATTTTCAACTCTTTATCTAGCCATCAATCGCCTCCTACTTTGACTTCCATCTCAAGTCAGTTTTGGTTCCCTAATCCACCAGTGAAGGTGTTTTGTTGTTGATTTTCTAAATTCCTTTGGAAGCTCATCTATGGCCCACTCTCTCTGCCTTTCCTTCTTGCTAAAAGACTTCTAACCCTCCTGCTATTCCTCTCTGACATATTCTCAGTCTGGAGAACATGTATTTTACCTTCAATCTATGTCTTAGATGCTGCTTCTTTGGGGAAGCCTTCTCTGAACCTCTTGTACTGTAAGAGCCTATTAGCTTTATCTCATACAGTCCTCCAAATGAGCTTCATTTCCCCTTGACCACTACTTACTTAGTAACCATATGTTCACCATTTCATTTTCTGGAGGGTTGCCTGAGAGCAATGCCAACTGAAGGAACTGCAGAATCCCAGCACCTGCCACTATGTATAGCTAGCTATAGTAGTTCCTAAATACTTGTTGAATGAATGAGATAGGACATTGGGAATCTAATGAAATGATTTTAATGTTTCTCAGGAAAAGCTTAATTCCTCTAACTCCCTCATGTCTGTATCACTGCCTATAATCTTCATCAATGCTATTGTCCTTCTGGTTTTAATAAAACCACATTTAATATTTGCTGAGTGCTTAGTAAGTGCCAATCACTGTGACAAGTATTCTTTATGCAATATTACATCACCTTTGCAATTATCTCTTGAGGTAGGCCCATGTGTTTTCCAATCTTAGGGATGAAGATCTGGATTATTAAGTTGCCTGCTGAGATCAAGGACTCACATGCAATACTGAGGACAGGAACCAAAGTCATTCTGTCTGCAACCCCAAGACTATATTAATAGGGTCTCCAAGAGTGTGTTTAAGTTTGTTGAAAAGAACTTTTAAAGTGGTATCTTTTCCATTTCTAGCAAAGGTTGATTAGCTAAAAATCGACATAACATTTACATTCCATTCTTGTGTTGCCTTTAAGATCTTGAACTCTGATATTTTGTAATGACTTCCTCTTTCCATTCCACACACTCGTATCAGCCTTGTAGTTAAGTTGTGACGACTAATAAGATCCTACTACATGTGAATGACAATTTGTTCACAGGGTACATCTGAGGATGACTCTATGCTCATCGATCTCTTCTTCCAGGGCACAAAAATGTCTCGATTTTTCACCTTCATTTGTGGTTGACTGAATCCATGTGACTGGACATTGGTTAATGATATGTGGATTGAATGGAAAGCCACTCTCAGGATCAGTCTCTAAAATCTCTCTATTTTGTTTGTCTATTGCAACATAAAAATTATCTTAAAACTTAATGGTTTTTGAAAAAATATCATCTCAAATTCTTTGTTAGTGAGGAGTCTCTTAGCTGGGTGGTACTTGTTCAAGGCCTCTCATGAAGCTGTAATCAAGATGTTAGCAGGACTGTAGTTATTAGAAGGTTTGTCTAGGGCGGAAGGATTCAGTTCCAGGACTGTCTACTTACATGGCTGTTCTTAGGATCTTCAGTTCTTCATTGTTCACTGGTAGGTCCATTATCACAAGACCCTATCCATAAATCTGCTTGAATATTCACACACAAAGCTGGCTACATAATTTGTGAAACTCAGTGCAACATGAAAATGTGAGACCTCTCGATGAAAAATTATTAAAGATTCTAATATGGCAACCACTGTGCATTCAAACAAGCATGAATGAATCTGAAAGTGAATGTGAAGTCGCTCAGTCATGTCTGACTCTTTGCAACCCCATGGACTACAGCCTACCAGTCTCCTCTGTCGATGAGATTTTCCAGGCAAGGGTACTGAAGTGGGTTGCCATTTCCTTCTCCAGAGGATCTTCAATCCGACACAGGGACCGAACCCACATCTCCCACATTGTAGGCAGATGCTTTACCATCTGAGCCACCAGGAAAGTCCCTGGTCTCTTCTAAGTGTGTGGCCTGTGAGAATACTCAGGACATACACTTGCGAAGCTAGCCTTGTCCTCAGAACCTGGCATCTGGATTTTCCCAAAGAATGTTGTCCAAGAAGGAAGGAGAAAAATCAAGGAGGAAACTGAATGTGTTTTATGACATGGTTTCAAAATTTACTCACCATCCTGTCCCATTCAGTTAGTTAAAAACAAGTCACCAATTCTGGTCTACACTCAAGGGAAAGAGAATTAACCTCTATACTTTGAGATTAGGATTGTGAAATAATTTGTGGACACATTCTAAAAACACTACATAGTCTCTACATTTGATTTGCTTTTTCTTCTTCCTGGTTAAATATAGGCAGGTAGAGGGAAACCAGTGGAGAACCTCAAGAAGGCCCTGCTGCTGCTGCTGCTAAGTTGCTTCAGTCATGTCCGACTCTGTGTGACCCGATAGACAGCAGCCCACCAGGCTTCCCCATCCCTTGGATTTTCCAGGCAAGAACACTGGAGTGGGTTGCCATTTTCTTCTCCAATGCGTGAAAGTGAAAAGTGAAAGTGAAGTCGCTCAGTCTTGCCCGACTCGTAGCGACCCCATGAACAGCAGCCTACCAGGCTCCTCCATCTATGGGATTTTCCAGGCAAGAGTACTGGAGTGGGTTGCCATTGACTTCTCCCCAAGAAAACCCAAGAGAGCGTCAAACCAGAGGATAGAAAATTCTACATCCTTGAGTCACTATTTAGAAAATGGTTATTCTAGGAGAGCAACCCAATCCTACTTTAGACCGTGATGTAAAGTAGAAATCAACCTTTGTGTTAAGTCACTGAAATTTTAGGGTGGTTATGACATTAATCACCCCTTCTAATTCATAGGCCTAATCATAACTTACTAACACAGTTTCAAAAAAGAGCAGTCTCTAGATGCACTCTGTACAAAAAAAAGTTCTATGCCCAAGTGTGTCAAAAAAGAAAAAATCCTAGATACTATATTTCTCTTTCAAAGACCCACAGTCTGTATTACAAATTACAGCTCTATGAATTCCCACAGTGGAAAATCTGTTTAACTCAGTTGAACTCAATATTTGCCAAATGTATATGACTATACTAACAGGTGGGCATGGTAAAGAATCCATCTGCATTGCGGGAGACCTGGGTTGGGAAGATCCCCTGGAGGAGGGTATGGCAACCCATTCCAGTATTCTTGCCTGGAGACTCCCCATGGACAGAGGAGCCTGGCAGGCTACAGTCCATGGGGTCACAAAGAGTCAGACACAAGTGAGTGACTAAGCACAACACAGCATACTAACGGGTAAACAGGACTGATATTCAGATGAAAACAATTAAATTGGTTGTTTAGAGTGTTGAAATGCTTCTTCCATTTTGGTTGGTAAATACTCTTGCCCAAGCCTTCCAAATGTACCTGTCCCCACTGTCCTGCCCCAGGGTCCTAAGAGAATACTTTTGGTGAGTTGCTCTGGTTCCCAGCAGTGAAAGTGCTAACCCATGAACCCACCATGATTTCTGTCAGATGGCCTTAATCACCAGATGTAACCCTTTGTTCTAAACAGCCTCCAACTCTGTCGAGGGTAAGAGACAAATGTTCAGTACCTTTTATGTCCCCTGTAAAATATCACTACAGGTCAATATTTTCTCACAAAATCTTTTTTGTATGTGGCAATTTTAGGAAATTGCATTTCTAACATATTGCCTACTAGTAGTTAAACATTTTTACTTTCACTTCTTCATGGACTACCAGTCTCTTAATCAATTACTGTTGCAAGGGAAACATTTTTACAAATTTTGACTTTCTGCCTTACCAATGTAGAGTCAAGGTAAAATAAACCTATTATTTACTTTTATTGTTCAGACTGATTTGAATTGTCTTATAGTAAGATAATCTTTACTATATATAGGAATTTTTAGCCTATAACACAGGATGCATGCAAATTGACACTTACAGTTTTGAATTGAAGAGTGCTCACTCTTCTATGTCTTCTATGACATAATTCTCCTTTTCCTTATTGATTCATCTACATCTTCATGAAAGATTCAGTGAATACTTACACATGCAAAGAACTCCAGTAGGTGCCATGAATGGTAAGCTATGTCAGCCATAGATCAAGTTCTTTAGGTCAAGTGGGGTTGTCCATCATTTCCAAGGTCACCTGCATGGATTGCTAGGTCCTCTGAGACATAGAACTTGTGTAGCCCAGACCTACTTTTTCCAAAAAATCAACTCTTCTAAAAGTATGTTCTTCTTTCTTGTATATTTATTCATTTTCTCAATCCCTTCAACTTTCATATTTATGGGAACTGAATGAAAAAAGACTAAATTATCTTCTTATATATATCATCATGTTTTTGTCTATCATCATACTTTCTCAAGCAACAATAAAAACATATCTTTTGAAAATGTTAGTAAATTGAACAAATATTTGCTTATTATGACATGGTAGATTGTAATTTATTATTATATGGCAGGTACCATTATTACTACCACTTATAAATGTATGACTGAACCTCAGCCTAGAGGATAATTCATCATTTTAAAACAACTATTGTAGTATATAAAACTTTGCCAATAAATATATCATTAAGGCTTTAGAGTGAAAATGTCTATAATTTATAGAAGTACTATTAGCCCTAAGGAGGGTCTTAAAGAAGACATATTCTTTCTCCTACCAGATTATTAATTTTGAAAAATAGAAATAAAGATGTGAGAGGATATGAGAAGACAGAGAATGAGCAAGAGTGAATGTATCCCTCATTTTAATATCAGACAAAGTAGACTTAAGTTTAGAAATATAACTAAGGATAAAAAAGAATATTACATACTCATAAAGGGGTCAGTTTATATAGAAGACAAAACAATCATCTATATGAAAATATATTCAATACCAGAGCTTTACAATATATAAAACAAAATATGCCTATTTGAAAATTCTAAAATATTTTTAAACTAAATAACACAATGCTAAATAATGAATGAGTCAAAGAAATAATCACAATGGAAATTTTTAAGTATTTTGAATTGGATAAAATTAAAACATAGCATTTAAAAATTTGTAGAATATATTTTAAGTAATATGGTGTTCAATCTTTATGTTAGAAAAGGAAGTATAAAATCAATAATCTAAGTTTCCACCTTTTGAAACCAGAAAAAGAAGAGCAAATTAAACACTAAGGAAGCAGTAAGAAAGAAATAATAAAAAGCAAAAATCAATAAAATAGAAATTAGAAAAACAATTTTAAAAAAATCAATGAAACTTAAACCTGGATTCTGGAGAGATCAATAGCCAGAAAGATTAGGAAAAAAAATAGAGAATAAAAAGGTTAGCAATATCATTATGGAAAAAAGTACCTCACAGTAAATTCTACAGACAATAAAGAAAAAAGGAGTATTTTGAACAAATTATGACAAAAATTTCACTAAATTGGCAACTGGAAGAATTCTTAAAAACACAAAAATTACCAAAGTCCACCAAAAAAGAAATAACCTTGTAGAGCTATAGTTATTTGAGATACTGAATTTGTAGTTATAAGTTTTGTCTCTGCCCCTACTCCCACACACAGATTCCTGCTTGGGTGACTCCAAAAATGAATACTATCAAACATTTAAATAAGAAACAAAACTGTGTGCATGTGTGCTAAGTCGCTTCAGTCTTGTCTGACTTTTCGCAACCCCGTGGATTGTAGCCGGCCAGGCTCCTCTGTCTGTGGGAATTCCCAGGCAGGAAGACTGGAGTGGGCTGCTATGCCCTCCTCCAAGAGATCTTCCAGACCCAGTGGTTGAACCCCTATCATTTCCCGAATTGACAGGCGAGTTTGCCACAATACCAATTCCATACAAACTATCCCAGAATATTAAGAATAGAATGACATCTTCTCACACAATAAAGGCCAGTTTTGAGAAGTCTATAACTACCAGCATCGTTAATTGAACAAGGACTGAATTTCCTGCACCACCACTCCTCCAAGATTTGGAACAAGGAAAGCATATATGTCCTTTCTCACCATTCTCTTTAAAATAAAAAAGTTAAAAAAGAATAGAGATTCAAAGGAAAATCTAGATTTATCTGCAAATTATTTGATCGTCAAACAGCTACTGGAACAAATAAATGAGTTCAATGAGTTTGCAAAGTACAAAGTGAATATGCAAAAATCAATTTTATGTCTATATCCTGGCAATAAGCATTTGGAAAAGACATTTTAAAATACTGTTTATAATATTATCAATGGATATGAAGTATTTGGAAATAGATGCCATAAAATACTTATGGGGCTAAAATCTATAAAATGTTGCTGATAGAAATTGTGGAAGGCTAAATGAATTGTCATGCTATCACGAATTGAAAGAGTATAGTGTTAAGATGGCAAATTTCCCCAAATTGAGCCATATCTTTTGCACAATCCAAATCAAATTTTCACCAGAGTGTGTATGTGTGTGTTTGTGTATATTTATATGTGTGTGTTTTATAGAAATTGATAAGCTGAGTCTAAAATTCATATGAAATTGCAAAGAATTTAGAATAGGCAAAATAATACAAAACAAAATTTTCATATTCACACTATCTGACTTGATACAATGAGATAATACTAAAAAAGTTGTGGTAATGGCACAAGGAGAAACATAGATTACTCGAACAGGATAGAATGCCCTTAAATAAACCATACAATGTGCTCAATTGATGTATTACAATCATACCAAGGTAATTAAACTGAGATAGAGACTCTTTTAAAAAATGGTGTGGGACATTCATGTACATAAGTAAAAAGACAAATAAACTCAAGTAAATCTATGGCTTTCACACAACAGTGTTATTCTTAAAAAATGTCATCCTAACTGAAAGAAATCATACTGTATGATTCCATGTATAAGATATTCCAGAAATGGCAAAAGTCATAAGAATGAAAGTCAGATCAGTGCTTGTCCAGAGCTAGGGGGTGAGGGCAGAGGATTTACAACAAAGAAGCACAGGGCATTTTTAACTTTATATAACTTTACATCTCACTCCAGCTATGTAGAGAAATACAAAAATAGACAAAGATTTAATCTTTATTGTCTCTTCCTCTAGCTTGACTTGGCAATGGGTGAGATAATTAAGATAAAATCAGTAACATTTTGAACTAAGTCCAGTCCTTACAATATTGACCTGCCTTACTCATATCTAAACCATTCCTCTAGAACAATAATATCTGTCAACAGTTGTTAACAGTTGAGATAAGCCAAAAATCTTTAGTCATTTAACCCTGACATTTAGTCTTTAGTCATTTGACTTTTCATTTGATGAACCTTGAACTTCTATCATGAGCCAGGTATCTTTTAAATATAAGAGATGAGCTGTCAAAACAAAGAGATGACTTCCCATTGGAGCTCATGTTCTATTGTAAATATATATAAATAAGATAAATATAATGTACAATTTCTAGATGTTAATAAGCATTATGGATAAATGAAGAGGGGAGTAGTGGCTAGGGTATATGAGGTGTTGCATTTTTTCATAGAGTGACAGAGAAGGCTCCTACAGAGAAGGTGACATTTGACTAAAGCCTGAAATAATGTGATAGGGACTTGGTCATGTCAATATCCAGAAAAAGCTCTTTCTAGAGAGAGAAAGTTAAAAAAAAAAACACACACAAAAAAAACTCTGAAGAAAGAGACCTAGGCTGTTAGAAGAAAAGAAACAGAACTGTTGGAACTGGAGCCAATAACATACTTACGCAGAGTGGTAACAAGGACTCAGAATATATAGCCTTGTAGCCACTGGAAAGCCTTGATTTTTGCCCTGAACACCATGGAGCGATTTGGAGATCTTTGAACAAAGGGATGTCATAACTCGCTTTCATTTAAAAAGAATCACCCTGCCTGCTGGGTTGACATTAGACTGAAAGGAAGCAAGGATGAAAGTAGGGGAAATGATCAGGAGGCCATTGCAATAAGCCTGGAAAGAAATGATAATAACTTGGATAAGTGTAGTAGCACTGGATGGAATGCTAAAGTGGTATATTTAAATGGTATAGGTGACAGGATTTACAATCAAATCTAGGATGTAAAAGAGAATAGTTTCTAGGAAAGAATTCCTGCAATTTAGATCTGAGCGACTGGGAGGCTGGGGTTTCCCAGGTGGCGTAGGGGTAAAGAATCCACCTGCCAGTGCAGGAGATGTAAGAGACCTGAGTTTGATCCCTGGGTCAGGAAGATTCCCTAGAGAAGGAAATGACAATGTGCTCCAGTATTCTTGCCTGGAAAATTCCATGAACAGAGGGTACTGGGTCTATGGGTCACAGAGATTTGGACATGATTGAGGAAATACACACACACACACACACACACACACACACACACACACACACGGCAATGGGACACATTGAGGTTCCATTAAAAGCAATAAGTATGATATTAAAGAGTAATGTTATCAGATTTACACTTTTGGGAGATTATTATGGAGATGGACTGGAGGCAGGGTTGGATACAACTGAGTGACTGAGTGGGTGCGCACACACACACACACACACACACACACACACAACTGGGAAGCCAGAGAAGCTTGTTTGACATGTTGAATGTATAAGGTGGTCCATGGTAGATAAGAAGCTCAGTTTTAAGCAAGTAAAATTTGAGATGACTATTAGACATCCAGATGGAGACAGTAGTTAGAGAATTGAATATTCAAATCTGCAGCTCAGGAAAGAAGCGTGGCTGGAGATTGAGATTTGAGAGTCACTAGCAAATAGACAGTATTTAAAGCCATGGAAGTTGAAATGAGTGAAAAAGAATGAGGGGTTAAGTGTGCATAGATAAGAGAAGCTGTTTGAGGACTGTATCCTGAGACCCCCTCCCCCCCAAAAAAAAGATGGGGGTTGGGGAGATGAGGAAAATTCACAAAGGAAACCAAGAAAGGAAAAGGCAAAGGGAAAGCAGGGTGAATGTGGTGTCTTAGGTAAAGAACTGCAAGTCTGAAAAATGCACAGTTGTACACGGATCCATGAGAGTGGATCCAAAGTAATTCCTGTAGTAATGCCACCCCCACTACTCGCATCCAGGTATGCTCTTTTTTTCTTTTTTTTTTTTTTTTCTGAGTAGGAAAGAAAATGATAGAACCTCAAAGCTAGCAGGCCAGAATTGTGCAGAAGCAGCCTGTCTTGTCCATACCATTGTCTAGACCAGATGATCATTACTGGCAGATGATTGCCAATAACTGAAAAGAAAGAAAGAAGGTGAAGTCGCTCAGTCGTGTCCGACTCTTTGCAACCCCATGGACTGTAGCCCACCAGGGTCCTCCCTCCATGGGATTCTCCAGGCAAGAGTACTAGAGTGGGTTGCCATTTCCTTCTCCAGGGGATCTTCCCGACGCAGGGATCGAACCCAGGTCTCCTGCATTCCAGGCAGACGCTTTAACTTCTGAGCCACCAGGGAAGCCCTAACTGAAGCAGCAAGTAAAACAAAAGAAGGAAGCAACCAAGTCACACTGACAGTCTCAGTTACTTTCCCCCTTATTCCACTCTACGTGTGTGTGTTAGCCTCTCAGTTGTGTCTCAGACTCTGTGACAACTTAGACTGTAGCCCACCAGGCTCCTCTGTCCATGGAGCTCTCCAGGCAAGAGTACCGCAGTGGGTAGCCATTTCCTTCTCCAGGGGATCTTCCTGACTCAGAGATGGAACCCAGGTCTCCTGCCTTGCAGGTAGATTCTTTCCCATCTGAGCCACCAGGGGAACCGATTTCACTCTATACTCCATCTTTTTCAAATATTGGTGGCAATATAAAAATTGCCATATATATCCATGCAATCAATCATATTCACGAGGAAGCTGTTCTACATGCTGAATTAGGGAAAACGCTGAGCATCTCAGGTAAAAATTGTTAGAGATACCTCACTGGCCACATCTGTTTTTGTTTTCCAGTCAGAGCCACATGTATAACTTCTCAAGATATGTTCGTAGAATACTTCTTAGTGTAACAGTGATATCAGTAATAAGCTCTGTACTTTAATAGGTTTTTCAAACAGCAAAGGGCAAAGAGACTATAGATTCGATTTTGTGGTTCTGTAATGAAATTTGGGCTCTGTGCATTTCATAGCAAGTGCTTTTCTATGGTGATTGGCTCATAACTAAAGCCAATGTTAACCCACATGTTAATCCACAGCTGATGGGTAACTAGTAATATGCAGTCTCAGCAATATTAGTCAACTTGTTGGTTGGTGTAAGCCACAGGAGCCAAAGGAACCACTTTCCCCAGGTACATTTTAACTTAGCTTCTATGTAGTTTTTCATAATATATTACTGAACACATTACTTAATATAATTAGCTTATACTTATTCAAAACACAGATTAATCTAATATATATTTGCTCTAACTGCATAAACCATATTAGCCAAGGATATTACAGTAATTTAATATTAGGATAGAAATTCCTATTGTATGGCATTCTTATTATATGACATTTGTTATTTCTGTCATTGTTCTAAAACATAATAAAACCCTAGTTTTTAAAAGCGTACAGTGTGTTAATGAAATTACCTTCAAAGGGGAAATAAATGGTTTTGTTGAATGTTGCTTGGTTTCCTCACTTACAATAATCAAATATATATGTGATAATTTTCTTATTTAACTATAATTTTCAAAAACTGTGTTAAAGATTTTAACAGTATTTGCTGCCGCTTGGGTTTTGTTGTTGCTGCTGTTTTGCTGGAATGCCTCCATCTGGGTTGCTCTGCAGTGTTGTTATGCCTGATGGAATGAAGGCATAACTCATGACTTTGGAGGTGGTCAGCCTTCAGCTTATATGCCTGCTCTGTCACTTCATTGGTAAAGTTAACTTAGTCTCATATGTTTAAAGGAGGTGAAAATATATATCACCCCACTAAAATATACAAACACATATACAGATACATATATATGATCTTTAAGAGGGTGGCACATAAGCTGATTTAAGCCTTTCTTGTCTTCATAGCTTCCTGCCTGCTTTCTATGTCAGACTTTATTTCTCTGCCTTCAGTATATTGGTTTCCACTCATCGGTCTATCTGAATTGGTTGTCTGTCCACCTCTTCCTGCTACTATCCTTCCTTTTGTCTAGCCAGCCATTAGTGTGCCTATTGATTCATTTTCCCTCACATCTTCTCAACACATTTGTCTATCTGTCCATGGAATCATTTATCCATTGACTTTTCTGTTTGTGGGCTTCCCTGGTGGCTCAGAGGTTAAAGCGTCTGCCTCCAATGCAGGAGACCTGGGTTCAATCCCTGGGTCGGGAAGATCCCCTGAAGAAGGAAATGGCAACCCACTCCAGCATTCTGGCCTGGAGAATCCCATGGATGGAGGAGCCTGGTAGGCTACAGACCACGGGGTCACAAAGAGTCGGATATGATCGAGTGACTTCACCTTCACCTTTCTGTTTGTAGCTATACCTATTTATTTCGACTGTATCCATGATATTACAAAAACAGGCTTTTTGTGTCACCTATTAAAACATCTTGAACATGTAAAATCCAACATACGTGGATGTAGAAAAGGCATTAATTTTTTTCTAGTTCTAATTTGTCTATTTCTCAAGTTTTTTGCAGATTGTGAAAGTAAAGCAAACTGACATCATTAGTCTAGTAAGCAGCATAGGTAAACTAGTATCAAGGATTCTCAACTCTCTTTAAATTGCTTTCCTTAGGTAAAGTTTTCACAGAATAGTTTGTGTAACTTGAACTTTCATCAATTTTTCCTAATTATTTTGAAATAGATTAGTTTTGGCTGCAAATTCTATAATTTAATGTAAAATATATAACATAAATAAAATATTAATAATGTGTGTGGAAAATGTTTTTAGATTTAGCTGTGCATGCTCAAATTTCTATAATAAGCTTTTTTATTGAGCTATAGTTGAAGTACAATATTCTATAGTTACAGATGTATAATATAGTGATTCACAATTTTTAAAGGTGAATTTTATATTTCCTTTATAGTTCTTATAAAATATTGGCTATATTCCCTGTATTGTACTATGTATTCTTGTGCTTTGTTTATTCTCCACATAGTAGTTTGTACCTCTTAGTCTCCTACCCTTGTCCCTCCCTCCTTTTGTCTTCCCACTAGTAACCAATCACCAGATTGTTCTCTGTATCAATGAATCTATTTCTTTCTTGCTATATCCACTAGTATGTTTTATTTTTTAGATTCCACATATACTGTATTTGTCATTTTCTGTCTGGCTTATTTCATGTAATACCCTCCAGATCTATCCATGTTGTGGCAAACGGCAAAACTTCATTCTTTCTGATAACTGAGTTGTGTTCCATTATATATATATATATATATATAGACACACACACACCACTCACATCTTCTTTATCCATTTGTCTGTTGATGGACATTTATGTGACTTCTATATCTTGGCAATTGTATATAATGCCTCTATGAACATTGGGGTGCATGTATCTTTTGAAATTAGTTTTTTTTTTTTTTGATAAATAATCAGGAGTGGAATTGCTGGATCATTAATAGTGTTATTTTCAAATTTCTATAATGAACTTATGTTTCAGGATGCAGTGAGAAATAAATAAGTCAATTAGCTTATTAAGGAATACAAACCTTCACACATAACAAAATGTCCTGAGATAAAGCAGTTCTAGGGTTACTTAATTTGGCAGTTCAGTGACATCTGTAGAAACTTGAGTTCTTCCTTCTTTCCACCTTGCCACCTTTACTACATCAGTTTAACTCTGCCAGTGGTTGCAAAAGAATGCCACAGTTCCAGGATCACAGAAGACAAGTTCTAGAAGGACAGTAACTTTTCTTCCTGTATGTCTCTTTCAAAGAACACAGAAAGTCAAGCTAGAGGGTCTCCCAACAGGTCTTCTCACATATCTCACTGAACATACCTGAGCTATGGGCCCAATTATAAATAGATTACTGGACCACATGGAAATATACATTCAGCTGAGTCCATTGAGTTAGTTGTGGGAAATAGAGTTCTGAATGGAATCAGTAAGAGTTCTGCTCTAAAAGGGGAAGAAAGCAGACAGCTTGGGGACCAACTAACATTGCAATAGCAGGGAAGCAACATCAATTGCTGAGATGCTTTACTCCTTTCTGGGTTCTAGTCCATTGGCAGAGTAAATCACATAGTGGTAGTTTTCGGCTGATTTTGTAATAATATCTTTCATTGCTTCTGAATATTACTTAAAACAACTTTGGATCTGTAATGGACCATTTTTAAATTTCAAAATAATGTGCTAGATTTTTCACCTAAGGTAAATCCATTTCCTTTCTTAGTATTCATACCGACATAAATTTTTAATATTTTCTCTACTTTGTGTGGTGTTTAAATCAGCTATTTAATTTTTTTGTGCTTTATCTCTCAAAAGTAGAAAGGCTAGATATAATTATTAATGATCATGCTATACAGGATTTAAAAATATATAAATTTCTTAAGAATATCACACATGAATGATACCATAAAGATGAAGGCTACAGATGATCAGCTATAAAATAAAATGGAATATATGGATTTTAAAGATTATATGTTTGCTATAATTGGTTTAGGTAGGGTGGCAGAAGGAATAACAGTAAAATAGAATGGTTTTCCATTCATTTTCAGTTATTCCATATAGATTGCTCTCTACTCAATATGTTCTTGGCATTGGTCCTGTCTGAATCTTCCAGGTGAAATATTTTTATTTTCTAAGGTTCACACAGCTATCTAACTTCATTAACTTTATTAAATTACAAAATTTGTCTTTCCTTGTGTATAAATGATTTTCAAGTAAATTCCCTGAAGTGTATATAGTTTAACAACACAAAACCTGCTGAACTAGATTATAAAAAATTATTTGATGAAGAAGGTGACCTAAAATTTATTGAGAACCTACCCCATTTCAGCGGAGAAGACAATGGCAACCCAGTACTCTTGCCTGGAAAATCCCATGGGCGGAAGAGCCTGGTGGGCTGCAGTCCATGGGATCGCCAAGAGTCAGACACGACTGAGCAACTTCACTTTCACTTTTCACTTTCATGCATTGGAGAAGGAAATGGCAACTCACTCAGGTATTCTTGCCAGGAGAATCTCAGGGACAGGGGAGCCTGGTGGGCTGCCGTCTATGGGGTCACACAGAGTCGGAAACGACTGAAGCAACTTAGCAGCAGCAGCAGCAGCACCATGGACCTAACATTCTAGATTCCTAAGGAATATTGTTTTTTACAGCATCAGGCTTTACTTTCACCACCAGACACATCCACAACTGAGTATCGTTTCCACTTTGGCTCAGCCTCTTCATTCTTTCTGGAGCTATTTCTTTGCTCTCCCCCAGTAGTGTATTGGACATCTTCTGATCTGAGGGGCTCAACCTCTGGTGTCATATCTTTTTGCCTTTTCATACTGCTTATGGGGTTCTTGTGGCAAGAATTGTGGAGCAGCTTGCCATTCCCTCCTCCAATGGACCACGTTCTGTCAGAACTATCCACTACGACCTGTCTATTTCAGGTTGTCCTGCACAGCCTGGCTCATAGTTTCATTGAGTTATGCAAGCCCCTTCACTAGACAAGGCTGTGATCCATGAAGGGGGTATACATAATAGCTGTTAAAAGAAGATAGGCGAAAAGCAAAGGAGAAAAAAAAAGATATAAGCATTGAATGCAGAGTTCCAAAGAACAGCAAGAAGAGATAAGAAAGCCTTCTTCAGCGATCAATGCCAAGAAATAGAGGAAAACAACAGAATGGGAAAGACTAGAGATCTCTTCAAGAAAATTAGAGATACCAAGGGAACATTTTATGCAAAGATGGGCTCAATAAAGGACAGAAATGGTATGGACTTAACAGAAGCAGAAGATATTAAGAAGCGGTGGCAAGAATACACAGAAGAACTGTACAAAAAAGATCTTCACGACCCAGATAATCACGATGATGTGATCAGTAATCTAGAGCCAGACATCTTGGAATGTGAAGTCAAGTGGGCCTTAGAAAGCATCACTATGAACAAAGCAAGTGGAGGTGATGGAATCCCAGTTGAGCTGTTTCAAATCCTGAAAGATAATGCTGTGAAAGTGCTCACTCCATATGCCAGCAAATTTGGAAAACTCAGCAGTGGCCACAGGACTGGAAAAGGTCAGTTTTCATTCCAATCCCAAAGAAAGGCAATGCCAAAGAATGCTCAAACTACCTCACAATTGCATTCATCTCACATGCTAGTAAAGTAATGCTCAAAATTCTTCAAGCCAGGCATTAGCATTATGTGAACCATGAACTTCCAGATGTTTAATCTGGTTTTAGAAAAGGCAGAGTAACCAGAGATCAAATTGCCCACATCCGCTGGATCATGGAAAAAGCAAGAGAGTTCCAGAAAAACATCTCCTTCTGCTTTATTGATTATGCCAAAGCCTAGGACTGTGTGGATCACAATCAACTGTGGAAAATTCTGAAAGAGATGGGAATACCAGACCACCTGACCTGCCTCTTGAGAAATCTGTATGCAGGTCAGGAAGAAACAGTTAGAACTGGACATGGAACAACAGACTGTTTCCAAATAGGAAAAGGAGTACGTCAAGGCTGTATATTGTCACCCTGCTTATTTAACTTTTATGCAGAGTACATTATGAGAAACGCTGGGCTGGAAGAAGCACAAGCTGGAATCAAGATTGCCGGGAGAAATATCAATAACCTCAGATATGCAGATAACACCACCCTTATGGCAGAAAGTGAAGAGAAACTAAAAAGCCTCTTGACAAAAGTGAAAGAGGAGAGTGAAAAAGTTGGCTTAAAGCTCAACATTCAGAAAATGAAGATCATGGCATCCGGTCCCATCATTCATGGGAAATAGATGGGGAAACAGTAGAAACAGTGTCAGACTTTATTTTGGGGGGCTCCAAAATCACTGCAGATGGTGACAGCAGCCATGAAATTAAAAGACGCTTACTCCTTGGAAGAAAAGTGATGACCAACCTAGATAGTGTATTCAAAAGCAGAGACATTACTTTGCCGACTAAGGTCTGTCTAGTCAAGGCTATGTTTTTTCCTGTGGTCATGTATGGACGTGAGAGTTGGACTGTGAAGAAGGCTGAGCGCTGAAGAATTGATGCTTTTGAACTGTGGTGTTGGAGAAGACTCTTGAGAGTCCCTTGGACTGCAAGGAGATCCAACCAGTCCATTCTGAAGGAGATCAACCCTGGGATTTCTTTGGAAGGAATGATGCTAAAGCTGAAGCTCCAGTACTTTGGCCACCTCATGCAAAGAGTTGACTCATTGGAAAAGACTCTGATGTTGGGAGGGATTGGGGGCAGGAGGAGAAGGGGACGACAGTGGATGAGATGGTTGGATGGCATCACCGACTCTATGGACATGAGTTTGAGTATACTCCAGGAGTTGGTGATGGACAAGGAAGCCTGGCGTGCTGCGACTCATGGGGTCACAAAGAGTTGGACACGACTGAGTGATTGAATTGAATTGACCTGAAGAGAACATTGCGTCTTGTTCTACTAGAGAAATTTCTCATTTTGATTCAGCACATTTTGATTCAGTCCAGCAGGGCTTGCAGACCATGTCACACTAACACTAAAGAGCTGTTATGCAGATATTTTACTTTGACTTCAGTTTGCAGTCATTGTGAGTCTACTTGGTGAGTGGAATGCCAAAGGGAGAGGAAATACTTGCTAATGAAGTGCAGTTTCAGAAAAAAATGTATTATGGAATATGGAAATTAAAAAAAGTCTCACAACCCATGAGCTCTAGTTTTGAAATAAGGCTTCATCTCATACCAGCAGTGTGACTTGGGGGAAAGATATATTGACAATAATGGAATTTATAGAGCATTTTTAGATAGGTCTTGTGCTAAAGGATTTACATGTCTTATTTGAATGACTTCACTTGCTAAAATCAGCATCCTTGTTGTTAAAATCATTTCTATAAGAATTTAAATTAGAAAGTGCTAGATACAGCGTCTGAAATGGGGTGCTGCTGCTGCTGCTAAGACGCTTCAGTCATGTCCAATGCTGTACGACCCAATAGATGGCAGCCCAGCAGACTCCCCAGTCCCTGGGATTCTCCAGGCAAGCATAGTTGAGTGAGTTGCCATTTCCTTTTGCAATGCATGAAAGCGAAAAATGAAAGTGAAGTCTCTCAGTCATGCCCGACTCTTAGCGACCCCATGGACTGCAGCCTACCAGGCTCCTCCGTCCATGGGATTTCCCAGGCAAGAGTACTGGAGTGAGGTGCCATTGCCTTCTTCAAAAGGAAGGAGAGATAATATCTATTTGAGATACAGGAGGGTTATGAAAGTCTTTAAGAGGAAAAGACTCTTCTCATGAGAGTTTCCAATGTAGTTAGTCCAACAAAGCCTTTGGTGGAAGAGAAACAAAACAAACAGTACCTAGAACATTTCAATCTATCAGTTCAGTCACTCAGGCGTGTCTGACTCTTTGCGACCCCATGAATCACAAATTCTTATAGAAATGATTTTAACAATAAGGATGCTGATTTTAGCAAGTGAAGTCATTCAAATAAGACATGTAAATCCTTTAGCACAAGACCTATCTAAAAATGCTCTATAAATTCCATTATTGTCAATATATCTTTCCCCCAAGTCACACTGCTGGTATGAGATGAAGCCTTATTTCAAAACTAGAGCTCATGGGTTGTGAGACTTTTTTTTAAATTTCCATATTCCATAATACATTTTTTTCTGAAACTGCACTTCATTAGCAAGTATTTCCTCTCCCTTTGGCATTCCACTCACCAAGTAGACTCACAATGACTGCAAACTGAAGTCAAAGTAAAATATCTGCATAACAGCTCTTTAGTGTTAGTGTGACATGGTCTGCAAGCCCTGCTGGACTGAATCAAAATGTGCTGAATCAAAATGAGCAATTTCTCTAGTAGAACAAGACGCAATGTTCTCTTCAGGTCAATTCAATTCAATCACTCAGTCGTGTCCAACTCTTTGTGACCCCATGAATCGCAGCACGCCAGGCTTCCTTGTCCATCACCAACTCCTGGAGTATACTCAAACTCATGTCCATAGAGTCGGTGATGCCATCCAACCATCTCATCCACTGTCGTCCCCTTCTCCTCCTGCCCCCAATCCCTCCCAACATCAGAGTCTTTTCCAATGAGTCAACTCTTTGCATGAGGTGGCCAAAGTACTGGAGTTTTAGCTTTAGCATCATTCCTTCCAAAGAACATCCAGGACTGGTCTCCTTCAGAATGGACTGGTTGGATCTCCTTGCAGTCCAAGGGACTCTCAAGAGTCTTCTCCAATACCACAGTTCAAAAGCATCAATTCTTCGGCACTCAGCTTTCTTCACAGTCCAACTCTCACATCCATACATGACCACAGGAAAAACCATAGTCTTGACTAGATGGACCTTTGTTGGTAAAGTAATGTCTCTGCTTGTTAATATAATATCTAGTTTGGTCGTAACTTCCCTTCCAGGGGTATACTATTTCTTCCTGCACTTTTGAGTATTGGAGATTTCCCTGTAAATACCAACTGAATATGAGACACCTCAAAGTAATATTTCAGAGAAGGCAATGGCAACCCACTCCAGTACCCTTACCTGGAAAATTCCATGGATGGAGGAGCCTGGGAGGCTGCAGTCCATGGGGTTGCTAAGAGTCAGACATGACTGAGCGACTTCACTTTCACTTTTCACTTTCATGTATTGGAAAAGGAAATGGCAACCCACTCCAGTGTTCTTGCCTGGAAAATCCCAGAGACAGCAGAGCCTGGTGGGCTGCCATCTGTGGGATCTCACAGAGTTAGACACGACTGAAGCAACAGCAGAAGCAGCAGCAGCAAAGTAATATTTAAGCCACTAAACTGTTTTTACTATTTAGCCAAAATCTTACAAAATGGTTGGTGATTTACCTGAGCAGGTTTTGGATCATTATCCCACTGAAGTGACTTTAATGGAAATACCAAAAGACTATGTCTCATTAATTTTCTATGACTCATCATTGATGTAATATCTCTTCAGAAACAAAACTTAATATTAACAAAAAATAGCAACAACAGCATCATAATGAAAACCCTATCCTAGCTTTTCTGTTTGTTAAATCTCTAGGACACTAATTCACACCATCAGTTAATGTCTATGCATATAGAAGCTTATGGCATAAGTTTATTAAAGGAAAGTAGTAGAATCCATGCTCTCAAAGCAATTGCAATTTATAGGAAAGCAATTCAACCCAACTGATATTCAAATACCATAGACACAGTGATTGCTAACATCATGATCCAGACTTGGGAAATTTTGGACTCTTGAGGGTGACAGTGTCCTGTGTATCATATTGAGGAAAAGAGTATGGTTTCCCCAACAAGAGGTGCATCTATAATTTTGGAAAGGGCAGTCATTAATAAAAAGAGGAACAGAGCCTAGTTATATCTGAAATGTAATTTCTGTGAAGAGTTTATTGGCTTTATGGGCTTTTCTCATGAATTTTGGGAATAGTCAAATGAAATGGAGGTCTTTTATGTTTTCTTTACTGCTATTTATCACTGGTTCAGTTCAGTTCAGTTCATTCGCTCAGTCACGTCCGACTCTGCGACCCCATGAACCGCAGCATGCCAGGCCTCCCTGTCCATCACCAACTCCTGGAGTTCAACAAAACCCATGTCCATTGTGTAAATAATGCCATCCAACCATCTCATCCCCTGTTGTCTCCTTCTCCTCCTGCCCTCAATCTTTCACAGCATCAGGGTCTTTTCCAGTGAGTCAGCTCTCCGCATCAGGTGGCCAAAGTATTGGAGTTTCAGCTTCAACATCAGTCCTTCCAAAGGATACGTAGGACTAATCTCCTTTAGGATGGACTGGTTGGATCTCCTTGCAGTCCAAGGGACTCTCAAGAGTCTTCTCCAACACCACTGTTCAAAAGCATCAATTCTTCTGTGCTCAGCTTTCTTTATAGTCCAACTCTCACATCCATACATGACTACTGGAAAACCATAGCCTTGACTTGATAGACCCCTGTTGGCAAAGTAACGTCTCTGCTTTTGAATACACTATCTGGGTTGGTCATCACTTTCCTTCCAAGGAGTAAGCGTCTTTTAATTTCATGGCCGCAATCACCATCTGCAGTGATTTTGCAGCTCCCCCAAAAATAAACTCTGACAACATTTCCACTGTTTCCCCATCTGTTTCCCATGAAGTGATGGGACCAGATGCCATGATCTTAGTTTTCTGAATGTTGAGTTTTTAAGCCAACTTTTTCACTCTCCACTTTCACTTGCATCAAGAGGCTTTTTAGTTCCTCTTCACTTTCTGCCATAAGGGTGGTATCATCTGCATATCTGAGGTTATTGATATTTCTCCTAGCAATCTTGATTCCAGCTTGTGCTTCTTCCAGCCCAGCGTTTCTCATGATGTACTCTGCATAGAAGTTAAATAAGCAGGGTGACAATATACTGCCTTGAAAAGTATTCCTTTTCCTATTTGGAACCAGTCTTTTGTTCCATGTCGAGTTCTAACTGTTGCTTCCTGACCTGCATATAGGTGTCTCAAGAGGCAGGTCAGGTGGTCTGGTATTCCCATCTCTTTCAGAATTTTCCACAGTTTATTGTGACCCACACAGTCAGAGGCTTTGGCATAGTCAATAAAGCATAAAGAGATGTTTTTCTGGAACTCTCTTGCTGTTTCAATGATCCAGCAGATGTTGGCAATTTGATCTCTTGTTTCTCTGCCTTTTCTAAAACCGGCTAACTATTTGTCGAATCTTAATGAATCAGCCTTAAAAGGAATGATGTTGATGATGACGGGATGGAACAACACAGAGAACCCTGTCAGTCCACATTCACGCCTCTGCTTTTGCCTGTGTTGCACGAATGGCGACCTGTCTACAGGACCATCTAAAAGTAGCAGTTTAAACTATTGTTCTGATTTAAGTGATTTGACACCAAGATGACAACATGAGCCCAAAGAAGAAGCATATGACATTGAGGTACAAGAGGGCAGCCTAGCAACAGAAAAAGACCCTCCCTCCCTTTGCCCAGTGTATGCTTGAGTGGCGTTTCTCAAAATATGATCATCAGACTTCCCTTGTCATAATAACCGGGATACTTTTTAATGAGGAATCCTCAACTTTGGCACTTATTTGTTGAATCAGAATCTCTGATGCTGGCACTAGGAATACACACTTAACTGGCAAATTTATTTTTATGCATAGTAACGTCTGAGAAGCACCATGTTAGGGGATAATGACCTTTGAAGGGGAAAGGTGTCCCTGGTATTGCTGCTTTAATATGTGCATGCAGGATGTTGTGTAGGCACTTGATTGGGTCACTTCCACATGATCAACACAGTGACAACCTTTGGTTTGGATTTCAGCTGCATTTAAATACTTTTCAGAGTGATATCATACTTCTTTGCTCTCTAGCCTTAGACTAAACTAAAGCAGATCACCTTTAATTTTGGCGCCATTCTTGAATCTGTACATGGCTCTGTTTTTTAGAAGTACATGTATATTTTTTAAAAACATCTCTGATTCATAGTATCTCTGAATCACATATTTTACCTACACTATGATTCCATCTTTTACATTTTCCTCATACTCAGAATTATATGTGCACATGTATAGGATTTTGACAATAAGGTAGAAAAAAAATAGAATGGGAAAGACTAGAGGTCTCTTCAAAAAAATTAGAGATACAAAGGGAACATTTCATGGAAAGATGGGCTCAATAAAGGACAGAATGGTATGGATCTAACAGAAGCAGAAGAAATTAAGAAGAGGTGGCAAGAATACACAGGAGAACTGTACAAAAAAAGATCTTCATGACCCAGGTAACCACAATGGTGGGATCACTCACCTAGAGCCAGACATCCTAGAATGTGAAGTCAAGTGGGCCTTAGAAAGCATCACTATGAAGACAGCTAGTAGAGGTGATGGAATTCCAGTTGAGCTATTTCAAATCCTGAAAGATGATGCTGTGAAAGTGCTGCACTCAATATGCCAGCAAATTTGGAAAACTCAGCAGTGGCCACAGGACTGGAAAAGGTCGGTTTTCATTCCAATCCCAAAGAAAGGCAATGCCAAAGAATGCTCAAAATACCACACGATTGCAGTCATCTCACACGCTAGTAAAGTAATGCTCAAAATTCTCCAAGCCAGGCTTCAGCAATATGTGAACTGTGAAATTCCAGATGTTCAATCTGGTTTTAGGAAAGGCAGAGGAACCAGAGATCAAATTGCCAACAATTGCTGGATCATCAAAAAAGCAAGAGAGTTCCAAAAAAATATCTATTTCTGCTTTATTGACTATGCCAAAGCTTTTGACTGTGTGAATCATAGAAAACTGTGGGAAATTCTGACAGAGAGGGGAATACCAGATTACCTGACCTGCTTCCTTAGAAATCTGTATGCAGGTCAGGAAGCAACAGTTAGAACTAGACATGGAACAGCAGACTGGTTCCAAGTAGGAAAAGGAGTACGTCAAGGCTGTATATTGTCACCCTGCTTATTTAACTTCTATGGAGAGTACATCATGAAAAACGCTGGCCTGGAAGAAGCACAAGCTGGAATCAAGATTGCCAGGAGAAATATCAATAACCTCAGATATGCAGATGACACCACCCTTATGGCAGAAAGTGAAGAAGAACTAAAGAGCCTCTTGATGAAAGTGAAAGAGGAGAGTGAAAAAGTTGGCTTAAAGCTCAACATTCAGAAAAACGAGATCATGGCATCTGGTCCCATCACTTCATGGGAAATAGATGGGAAACAGTGTCAGACTTTATTTTGGGGGGCTCCAAAATCGCTGCAGATGGTGACTGCAGCCATGAAATTAAAAGACGCTTACTCCTTGGAAGGAAAGTTTTGACCAACCTAGAAAGCATATTTAAAAACAGAGACATTACTTTGCCAACAAAGGTCTGTCTAGTCAAGGCTATGATTTTTCCATTATTCATGTATGGATGTGAGAGTTGGATTATAAAGAAAGCTGAGTGCCAAGGAATTGATGCTTTTGAAGTGTGGTGTTGGAAAAGACTCTTAAGAGTCCTTTGGACTGCAAGGAGATCCAACCAGTCCATCCTAAAGCAGATCAGTCCTGAGTGTTCATTAGAAGGACTGATGTTGAAGAAGAAACTCCAATACTTTGGCCAGCTGATGTGAAGAGGTGACTCATTTGAAAAGACGCTGATGCTGGGAAAGATTGGAGGCCATAGAAGAAGGGAACAACATAGGATTAGATAGTTGGATGGCATCACTGAGTCAATGGACCTGAGTTTTTGTAAACTCCAGGAGTTGGTGCTGGACAAGGAGGCCTGGCATGCTGCAGTCCATGGGGTCACAAAGAGTCGGACATGATTGAATGACTGAATTGAACTGATGTATAGGATGATGCCTTTCAGTTTTTGTTCAGTTTAGTTGAGCTGTCTGGTAATGAGCATTGCTCTAGGAATAGTTGATTGGTTATAATCTAGGACTTTAATTATCCTGTCCTGCCATCTGACATGAAATGGGATTTGGGAGTAATGCCATTTAGGAGTTTGCAGTGATATCTGTGTTGCCACATAGTCAGATATGACTGATGTCTTTGCTAGGTCTGCTGCCATATTTGGTCATCCATAGCTGACTTCACAGGTTCATAGAAGTTTAGAGCTCTAATGAGATCTAGGAGTTCACACAGCACACAGGAATATTTACACTTGATTAAGTAGGACTAGAACCCAACTATGCAGGTTTTTAACTTGATTTCTTTTTTTAAACCCACTAGTGCATTTGATTACAGCATGCTTCGTAAGTAGCATTGTTATATAGGTTCAAATTCCTAGGAAAATATGGAGCTAACAATCTGATTTCCAGGTCAATGATGATCTAAAACCTTAATTTTCTACAATATTTGTCAACACAAACAAACAGAAAAACTGTGATAATTCTTGAAAAGTAGTTAATAATCTGCATGTGTATCTGAAGAATAATTTCCATATGTAGTCATGTAGATTTTATCATTCCTAAATTGTTTTGATAATGCATTAGCCTTTTCATTGAAAGAATCGGTATTTGTTAAGCATACTTCTCAGAGGCCTAGTGTCAAATAGAGTAATAGATTTGTCTCATGTGATTCTGTTTTATTCCATCAGTGATGAGAACTGGGTTCAGACAATTAATTATTCATTTATAGAACAAACCTTCAGTACCTTCTAGGTGTCAAATATGGTACCAAATATGGTGAATCCAGTGAGTTATTTTTTTTAAGGACATGATTCTGTTGGGGAAACTAGCTCCTTCATCATTAATAGAACTTCTTGTTCTAAATGCTAAAATTTCAACAGGCAAAAATATAAATGTCAGCTCTTTCCTTGCTCAAAAATACTTTGGACCATTTTTATAAATCTTCAATGGTTTCTTTGCAAATGTATCAGATTTTTTTTTTCCTTTTCCAAAGTGTTTTTACATTTAGTTACTTTATTTTTTCAAGCTAGTTTTCTTTATGAGGTCCTTCTTTCCCTGTGGATCACAAAAAAGGCAATTTCTGTGGAGGTATGAGAATAAAGGAATCTTAAGTTATATTCAAGTAGCAAAGAGAACCTATAAAACTGATCTGAAATAATCACCCAGCCTCTGGCAGATTGTCATTCCTTTTCTCCAGTAAAAAAGAAAAAGCTTTTTATTCTTTTATTCTACAACAATCTTTAATTCTTACACTAAAGGAGTTTATGATTTAGTTTGGGAGAAAGGCATGTACATTTATACTCAAATATGTATGTACCTATTAATATATACTTACAAACAGGTATGTGTATACATATACATGATTATACAACACAGAATATATTAAAATCACAGAAGGATACTGTGTTATGGATGTAAGGGGAAAAACTACTGCTTACTGGGGAGAATATGAATATCCTAAATGTTAATATCATTTTGGGGGCACTCAAACTAGTTTCAAGCTGTTAAAATTTAGCTCTATTAAAGATGTTGATAGGGATTAGGTCCAGTAAAGGCTGTGAATTATTTCACTATTGCTTTTCTATCTACCTGAGAGACCCAGTACCTTCATGTTGCTTCTTCATTTCACTTGCAAAACCTTTTCTTGCACATCTGTTTTGTGTCAGTTGCTGCACTGGATAGGGGAGAGGCAAGATACTAATGAGAGCAATGTGGTGGCAGGGTTGGATAGTGGTACCCACAGGGGATATGCAAACAAGAGGAGAGGTGTCTTATAGGACTGATCTTTTTTAAGCAGCACACAGTGCTGAAGACTTCTTCGGCAATCTGGTGAATTGATAACTCCGGAAATCTATGAGCCTCTTCACTGAAGAATAGATTTAGATTTGTATAAGAAAGTATGTGGGAATTTAAGGGAATCAAGAATAATAAAAAACAATTGTCAAAATATTTCTTAAAACACATTTGTGCTGCTTTATTAAAACATTAAATAACAAGATCTAGCAGCAGACTTAACTACTATAATTTTGAAGTGTAATGTGCGTAGATAATATTTAGAGATAATCTGACAAATGTGATGTGATATTACAAATAATCTGTCATTTCTTTGGTGGGAAAATTAAAGGTACTGTTGATGTAACTGTTGTTGTTACCAACGTTTATCACTGAAGAAATGTTAAATTTCAATGAGATTTTGATGTTTAGAGAAGGTTTTTTTTTTTTTTTTTTTGCTTATCCAAGTTCCTAAATTTCCTGAATTCTCTCTATTCAGTAACACTTCAGGGGGCCATAGACCCCAGGCTAACCATGCTGCACAGAAGCTCACAGTTAGTGCAATTGGCAATGGCACCCCACTCCAGTCCTCTTGCTTGGAAAATCCCATGGATGGAGGAGCCTGGTGGGCTACAGTCCATGGGGTCGCTAAGAGTTGGACATGACTGAGCGACTTCACTTTCACTTTTCACTTTCGTGCATTGGAGAAGGAAATGGCAACCCACTCCAGTGTTCTTGCCTGGAGAATCCCAGGGATGGGGGAGCCTGGTGGGCTGCCGTCTATGGGGTCGCATAGAGTTGGACATGACTGAAGCGAGTTAGCAGCAGCAGGAAGAAAATGGAGCAAATGTTCTTTGCACAGAGGCCGTGGGTATCTAGGAGAGTGACTTGCAATTCCTGAACATTCGGAAAGACCTTACTTCTTACTCCCACCCTCTATATTTGACCGTCTTGTTTGCTTTCACTTAGAAGTCTGCTCTGTGTTAGACTAGGAGCAGTGACCCCTGTTAGCTACTTTATGTGTGATCAAAACTGATGCAAATATTTTAATTCTGAACACACCTTGTCAATCTTATTGAAATACTATTTATATTTGGAAATTTCACCTGTAACGAGCCTGAGGATTAAGAATTCTCATCAGATGAACCAGGGGAAATTTTATGAACCTTCCTGACTGATGATTAATTGTTCAATTACCTAATTCAATATTCTTGAGTTTTCCTATTGTCTTTCTTTTCAGAAACTATTTAAGTAATTCAGACTTGTTTAAAAAATATTATTCATATATAACATGAAAAATGAAGCATAGTACAATATTAGTTATATTATCTAAATGAAAATTCTTCATTATACCCCCACCCCATGGAACTGCTAGTATTTTTTAGCTTTTTTTGTGTACATCTTTTCAGAGTAGATAGATTTTTTTTACATAAAACTTTGTTGTTTTTCAGCCAATAAGTTCTGTCCAGCTCTTTGCAATCCTACTGACTGTAGCACACAGATTTCCCTGTCCTTCACTATCTCTCAGAGTTTGTTCAAATTCGTGACAGTTTAGTCGACAATCCTATCTAACCATCTCATCTTCTGACACCCTCTTCTCTTTTTGCCTCAGTCTTTCCCAGCATCAGGATCTTTTCCAAAGAATCAGCTCCTCACATCAGGTTACCAAAATATTGGGGCTTCAGCTTCAGTATCAGTCCTTTCAATGAATATTCAGTATTCAGGGTTGATTTCCTTTAGGATTGACTGGTTTGATCTCCTTGCTGTCCAAAGAATTCCCAAGAGTCTTCTCCAGCACCACAATTCAAAAGCATCAATTTTTCAGTGCTCAGCCTTCTTTATGGTCCAACTCTCACATGATTATTGGGAAAACAAAATTTTGGCTATATGAACATTTTTCAGTAAAACGATGTCTTTGCTTTTTAATACACCATCTAAGTTTGTCATAGCTTTCCTTCCAAGGAGTAAGTATATTTTATATATTGTGTAAAATATATGATCACAGTGTATAGTCTGACAATTTAGTAGACTAATTGCACTGTTCATTCATTGCCTCCTTAATTAGATATCTTGACATTTGCTTTCTTTTTATCTTTCAGAATAAGCATTATGAAACTTTTGATTGATTTCTGAATTGAGAAGATTTTTATATAATCATTGGTTGGTCTGAAACATTTTCATCAAGACAAAACTGAGCCTGAGCCCAGGAAAAGGACTTTTGAAGATCATGTGGATTTAGAGAAGTGTTATTCAGTAGAGGGGAAAGGAGTGATAAAATACTTTATCATAAATGGATAAAATGGATAAAATGTAAGTGGTTAATTTTCAAGGAGATAAAATAAGGGAGTGAGGAGAAAGCAGCTGCTTTTCTATTTCATCTACTGCTCTGAAATTTTGCACAGTGAAATATCAGTGGAGAAAGGAGAATAGCTTGTCATTGGTAGACAGGTCAGATTTTTATACCTCATCAACTACGATAGATTATCTCCTAGGTACCTAGGTGTTTTCCAGATTTCCTGTTTCTGACTGATGCAAGTTGGAGTTGTTCTGCCCCAGTTGAAAAGTAGCTAAAAGACAAATACACACACACACACACACACACACACTTACACACATACGCTTTTCCCCTACTTACATTTAGCGATACCTCTGTTACCAGCAACATTCAGCAAGCTATGAAGGTCAGTAAACAGCCATGCCTACTTCATTACTGCTAAACCTTTATTTCAAGTGAAGCTAAAAAATTACTTTAGAAAGCAAAAAAGCATATTTTCAAGAATAAGTGGATGACCATGGTGAAGTAAAAAGGAGCTTGAAAAATGTTTAGTGAGTAAGGTTATGCTCCCATGCCTTTGAAATTTAAACCACAGTCACTTAATAGGCACTTAGCCAAACTGATATCAGAAGTCTTTTTAAGACCATTGCTCTTAGTCAGAAAGCCACAAACATGGGGCTGTGTTTTTGCAGATCTCATTGACAGCTTTGAGCTTGGCAGCCATGGGAAATTTGTCTTTCTTGTCACTACGTGATTTCAATACATTCTTTGGAAAACAGAAAATGACCATCTCTTGTGGGCAGGTAATATCTGATGTACCTTTTTTTTTAACCTGCTGTTACATTGTTTTCAGTTTGCCCCTAATTATTTATATTGAAAAAAGGCTACATTTTGACTTAACCAGTTGTCTACTAAGAAACTTAATATGCAAATATATGCTGGGAGTAAAAGATAGTGAACTAAAATATAGGGTAAAAGTTATGAAATATTGAGCAAGGAAGAAAATTTGGTAAAGTTTTAGCTTGATTTTACCTTTTGTGTTGAACACAGTGGTCTGTGGACCTTGTCTACTGCTGGGCGTCAGAGGAGCTGAAGGAGATGACTTAGCGCCGCTTGCTTTCCCACTGTGCTCCTTTATTATGTGCGCATCCACTGTCTTTCTTGACTCACCTGTCTGATGACTAACATTGCACTGTGACCTTCTGGAGTGAGAATGTTCTTTCCATCAATACAGCCAGCCTGGCAGTACTGTTAAAAGAAATATGAAGGTAAAACAAATTCCTAAAATGTAATAACTTTTCTCTGAGAGTTTTACATTTAAAAGAGGCCAAAATGACTATGTTTGAGAAAGAATCATTAACTATTCTTAATACATGTTGTGAGCCATAGGCTTATGGGAAGGATGAGTATTACCTTCTTAGCAGTAGGGACTTGATCCTCGAGTTTACCTCTGTGAACTATTCCATCAAAATGCCCTTACTTTGGGATAGTTGCTTACAAAACAAACATGTTCTCAATAAATACAATAAATATGATTTTAAATTAAAGATTTTATGTTATTTGCCTTTTAGGAACAGGAAGCAATGATTCTCCAGAACTATTAGAAGTCCAGGCTATAATATTTTGTGATCAATAGTGGAATAATGTGCAAAAGAAACAGCGTATTACCGCTCTGTCTTGCCGTCTTTTCTTTCTCTCTCTCTCTCCCTTCACTTCTCACCCTTACAAAGGCAATCACAACCATGAGAACAAAAATATACATTGGCAATGGCTAGGAACAGATAGAATAAAAATAATGGAACTGAGACTTCTTTTCCAGATGAACTATATTCTTACTGTGTGATCTTAGGCAATTTATATCATCTCTCTTAGCCTTGCTGCTGCTTACTATCCTCATTTGTAAGATGGAGACACTGAGCAATTCTGTTTGGTTACTTTTGAGATTGTTGTGAGATTCAAACAGTGGGGTATTTATAAGGAACTCAATAAACTGGAAGTCATTCAATAAATATTGCTTTAAAATGGTTTCATTTATTTTGTTAGTTCATTTGCAAGAGGCTTTTTGGAATGAACAAGTATTATCAATATCAGATTCCTATTGTATATAAGAACCATAGTGGGAATATTTCAGATACTCTCTGAGAAACAGAGGTTATTCATTCTAACTATTTAAATTATTTTTGAGAAATGATTCATATAGAGTAAGAACTCAAATTAACAGAACTCAGTGTCCATAAAATGTAGCATCCTAGAAAACTCTATATTTACCATACTAAGGAATTCAAAGTAAGACAATTCTTAAACTCAGTTATAGTTTGAAATACACAGAATATTGAAATTTAGTTTCTGAGTCCTTTAAAAATTTGTTTATAAAATTTATGCAATTTTTATAGAATGCTTATGAAATATAGACAATTAAACTTATCAAAAATCCAAGAATGCAGAATTGAAAGACAATGGGATAGAAATATTGCAAGTATTCATGAATGTGAGAGACATGTTAAAATGATGGTAAGAAAATTTAAGCTGAGAAGAAAATAAAATTAATAATAATAATAAGTACCACTACTACTAGTTCTTACTTTATGCCAAGCACGAAGTACTTAGCCTATATTAATTCCTTTTCCTCTCACAACTCCAGGTGGTAGATATCATTATTATTACCCCCTTTCATGGATGAAGAAACCAAGTCATTAAGAGGTTAAGTTGTCCAATGCCACACAAGTAGACAGTGGAAAAACTGGCATTCAGACGCAGGAAGCTTAGCCAACCCGCATTTGTTATCTGTCCCTTGATAAGACGGGAGGACATTTTTATCCATCTACGCCTCCAGCACTGGCTTTGACAATGTACTTAACTCTTTCTCAGGTTGATAGGCCATAAAGGCTACTTTGTTGTTATGTTTATTTGTATTTCCTTTATTGCTAGGGATTCTTAATACCTTTCATATATTCATTATCATTTTATGTTTTATCTTTTGTGTGCAACATAAGCACATTTCCTCATGTTCTTTCTACTGAGGCATTTAACTACTTTTTTCCACAAGTCTCATGTAAGGAGGGATAGTAGTTCTTTTCTATATATTATATTGCATGTTTTCCCTCATATTTTGTTTATCTACATTTTATTACATTTTTCTATAGAATAGTTATAAGCCTATATGTATCAGTCTTTTCCTTGTGGTTTCAAGCCTTCATGTCATGCTTAGAATTACTTTCCCCATCCCAGCACAGTATTGCCGTATCACATATATAACTTTAAAGTATGTTTACAACTTTACTTTGTAATTATTTATATTATTGGTACACTTAGAAATTTTACTGGTTTAAAGAAAGGAGAAAAAATTATTTCCTGAATGTATATGTTCCCATCCAGCTTATTCTTGACCCAATACCATTTAATAAACGTTGCCACCAATTTCAAATGTTGCTTTTAACATGCAATGCAATTTCACATGCATTTAGGCATTTTCGTCTAGGTTCACTGTAATTTCCATTGAGACCAGTTCTTATGCCTGAACCGAGTTGTTTTAATCACTAAACAGTATTGATTTTCTCCATGAACTCTCCTGGGAACACGCATCTCTGCTTGACATGCATGACTTTGCACACTCCTCATTCCTTTCACATCCTGGCTCCTGCTTTGCTGTCTCTGGTGTAAGTTACACTTACTCTGCCTGCCCCTTAAATCCTGATGTTCCTCAGAACTCCTTCTACCACTTTCTTTTAAGTCTGCACATTTTCCATGGGCATACTTGTCTATTCACAAAGCTTCAACATCAACACAAATGCAGTAGCAACTCTAAAACGCAAGTCTCTGGCTCAAAATTATTTGCTGAGCATTAACCAGATTCCCCAAGTGTTTGTCTGCATGGATGTTTCACAGTCATCTTAAATTCAAAATGTTGAATATTCTTTATCTCCTTCATGTCATTCACCCCAAACTTTCTTTTGTTCCCATATCTCCTATGCTGTCTCATGACCAGCATTACCATCTATCCACTAGACCAAGCCAGAACTCTGCAGTTAACCCTAGTCATAACCTCTTCCTTGCTTGCTGTTTAGTTAGTTAATAAGCTTTTTATGTCAATAACTGCTACATTCTTTTACCTTTTGATCATGTCCCAGTCCTTAATGTCAAGCCCTGTTTGGGGCTGCCATCATCTTTTTCATGAGCCACCACAGTATATTTGACCCTTGTCAGTAAATCGTCTACATTGTTTCCAAGCAGATCACTCTAAAATGCAAATATGATTATTTCACTTCATCTGCATAAACTCCTCAGGGTTGGTTTTGTTTTTTAATCTATATTAAGATAGTCTAACTTTTAAATAGCCTTTAGAAGGCCCTTCATGGTCTGGCCCTTGCATATTCCATCTCTTGCCAGTGTTCCCCTTCTGCTAATAATCTGGAAATGCTGAACTTCTTTATGTTCTTCAAACATGTCCTGTTCTCTGTTGCCCAGGTCTCTGCATCACTCTCCCTCTGCTTGGACTATCCCTGTCTTCTTCTCACTAACTGCGGCCTTTCATTCATCTGTTCTCAGCCGAGACCTAACTCCTCCAGGAAGACTTCCTCCAACTCGGCAGTGCATGCTTGGTACCAGCAGATGTACTCCCATGACACCTTCCGCTGTTTAGTTTTAACAGGATGTTTTGAAAATGTCAGGCTGCTTTGTATATTAAGCCAAATTTTAAAACACATAAGGGGAGGAATTTTGTTCTGATATGTTCACTACCGTATCCCTAGTACCCAGGAGAATACCTGGGCATACAGTGTTCTCCAAATATGTGTGAAAGAAAAAATGAAGGGTGGACGGAGGAGAGGATGGGAGAAATATACTATTTACACAATATCTTTATCTCACACACACATAACAAATACACAGGCAAAATTATACGCATACATGCAAATATCACGTACAAATTTCATACACAAAATATTTAAATCAAGTACCACAAAGTATTACTGATTATTTTGGGGAATATAAGCAGATTAATTTTCTTCTTTGAAAGTTTTTATATTATTTAATACAAACTATAAGAAAATATGAAGTTAGAAAAAGTGATTCAAGTAATATCTATAATTTTCTTGATTACAACTCTTGAAATGTGTTAATGTCATTGAGTAAAAAATATTTTGTGTTGTACTCATTCCGAGGACTGTCATAACACAATGCCATAACCTGGGTGAGATAAAACACAGATACTTATTCTCTTAAAATTGTGGAGTCTGGAAGTCCCAAATCCAGGTATCAGCAGGGCAAAGCTCCCTCTGACTGTGCAGAGGCTCCTTTCCTATTCCTGACTTCTCAGGATGGAAAGCTATCCTTGATGTTTGCAGTTGCAACACTCCAGTCTCTGCCTCCATTGTCACGTGTTCTCCTGCTATGTGACTCTGTTGCCACTTCTTAAAAGGACACCCACCATTTAGATTTTGAGCCCATTCTACTGCAGAATGACCTCATCTTAATTTAACTAATTATGTTCAATGATTGTGATTCCAAGTAAGGTCATGTTCTGAGGTATTAGAAATTGGGACTTCAATGTATCTTTTGGGAGAACACAATTAAACTCATAACACATGTTATGCATTCTTATTATCTTCTATTTTCATATATGTAATAACAAATTATGAGATTATCCAGGTTCTACATTTAAATTCCCAACCAAACAGACTGACTTATTAGGACACATATGTAATTGTTCATCAGTCATTAAGATGTAGAGTAATATGTTCTTCTGATTAGTTTTTTTTTCTATTTTGTTACTGAGGAAAGTATGTTGCTTCCTTTTTCTATTTATTGTGTTTGTGTGAGTTGTGGATTGAATTTGGTTGCCAGTAACAAATCTGACTGCAGTTAACTTAAACATAAAAAGGATATACTTTCCTCATATTGTGAGAAATCTTGGGGTAAGTAATTATTATTAATAGCATTGAATAAGCCTCTCAAGCAGGTCATATATACGAATTTGTGATTTGACATGCCTTTGACTCAGTATCTTAAATATATTCAGTATCTTAAATAAATAATCATAGTTTTATTCCAGGAAAGAAGAAAAGAGTCAGGCATGGGGGAAAAGGGCAGCCTACACATGCCCCTGTTTCAGAGTGGTTTTCTCAATCCTCACCACCACTTTCTGCAATATCTCATTGGTCAGAATGGTGTCACCTGACAAGGGAAGGTGATTAATGAAGGAGTATTAGCTTTACGCAATGCCAGTTTCAACAAAGTCAGGATTCTCTTCCTAAGGAAGGATGGAAAAAGAGATATTGGGAAGCAGTTAACCATCTCTTTCATTCCTCCCTTCACTCTCTCCACAAACTTGTTAAGAGAGGATAGAGGGATGGAGAAAGGATTTGTCTCTTTCCTTCTCCTCTTCAACCCATCAGCCTCAGAAACTGAAGCACTCAGTAAATCCCTGTGGTAGAGGGTTGTGTGATAGTCTGAGGAACAGAGTTATCTAATTAGGTCAGGCTTATTTTTCCAAATATTATGATTTAAATACATGACAGTAAATAGGCACTGAAACAAAAATTCCAGGTAGTGTGTACACAGATCGTTCTCAAACATGGATCTATGGCCCTGGTTCTGCAATATTTGGTACACATTTTATGTAAATGTCTGTAAGTATTTAAATTTTAGCATTAATAGTATCCTTTGTCTTTAGCTGAAAAAATTAGACACATAACCTTTTTTAATTAATTTATTTTTTATGGAAGGATAATTGCATTACAGAATTTCGTTGTTTTCTGTCAGACCTCAACATAAATCAGCCATAGGTAGACATATATTCCCTCCCTTTTGAAACTCCCTCCCATTTCCCTCCCCATCCTACCCCTCTAGGTTGATACCTTGGTTTTCCTGAATTTCATCTTTATCTTGCCATAGCTTGGATGCATTCTAAAGAACATGGATTTAGGAAGTGATGTTGTGATGAAGGTTACAATACATAGGGTAGCATATTTTGGCTGGATGAAAGAGTAAGCACTTTGTGTGTATTATCACTTTTTCATTATGGCCGCTCATAGAGCTACATATAGTCTTATGGTAGCACAGATAAAGGTTCTATATTAAAGACTTGCCAATGATTCACAGAGGGTAAAGGAAAATTCAGAATTCAAATCCAGTTCTGTCTCCTTCAAAAGACTAAGGATTGAATCTATTGAGAAAAGACACTCTACTCCTTTAACTCCTACTGGGTGAAGATATTCCTTTATTCAACATAACCCTGACTTTGTAATTCCAGTAAAATCATTCCTGTGCCTAGTACGACAATATTTGCCACTACAGGAGTAGGCTTCTATAGAAGCCACTGAATTTTTTAGAACATGATGAAACACTTAGATCCTTCAATTCTCAGGTAGTCAAAATACCTAAAAGAATACAGACATCTGAAGAGAAGAGAAACTGATTCTGGTTCAGTTTGGGTTCAGCAACAGGAGGATGGAGAATTTGGGAAGCTAGAAACTTCATGACCCACCTAAAGAAGAAAGTTGCTAGTAGTCCAAACAGATCATTGTCCATATGATTATTCTTTCCCCAGAATCTTAAATATTCAAGAGAAGTTTGAAATGTTAAATTTCATGTGCAAGCTCTCCATTTTCAAAGGATGGCTAATAGCTGAAAGTTAACAGTCAATAATAGATGGACCAAACACAAATCTGGGGAGAAAGTCTGTCCATGAGCTAACAGTTTGCAATGTCGGACTCAGATTTTATATATCAGTTTGGTTCAGTCGCTCAGTCATGTCCGACTCTTTGTGACCCCACGGACCGCAGCATGCCAGGCCTCCCTGTCCATCATCAACTCCTAGAGTTTACCCAAACTCATGTCCATTGAGTTGGTGATGCCATCCAACCATCTCACCCTCTGTCGTCCCCTTCTCCTCTCGCCTTCAATCTTTCCCAGCATCAGGGTCTTTTCAAATGAGTCAGCTCTTTGAATCAGATGGCCAAAGTATTGGAGTTTCAGCTTCAGCATCAGGCCTATATATGCATGTGTAATCAATATTATGTTAGACATCAGATGATTAACCAATCATATTCTTAACAATTGTTCCAAAGGAAAAAGAGGAAGGACAGATTTGCAAGTGTGAAATTTCATTTGACTAAAAACAAGACAAGAATTATTTCCCAGGAGAGAATTTTAAAATTAGTCTCAATGAGCAGGTGTGTGTAACTCTACTGTTTTCAGACTGTAAAAGAACTTAATAAACATGATAAAATATGACTTTAGAAATATTTAGATCCTGGAGCACGAAAAAGGCATTTGGAATCCACTAGAATAACTAGACTATGAAAGGGCAATAGAAAGTGCCAGACACAGAAGTTGATCCCCACTTGAAAAACACAGATGGGTTCCTTAGCAAATTGGTTAAGGTTCATGAAGACTTTCACATTAAATACCCTGTTAGAACTTTCAAAGTGCTAGGAATGGTTCTGATGTTCTGTGGACAAAATGAAAAGAAAGCCCCACTCTCATCAAACTTAACATTCTTCAGTAAACAAGTCATCAGCCCATCATATTGTTTTGAATTGTGATAGCCACTCTACAGGAGGATAGAAGAAATCAGACAGAGCAATAAGATGGAGATGTGGGCTCAAGGCCCGTGGGGTTGGGGAAAGCCTCCTGAGCTCAGACCTCAGTGCTGAGAGAGGTGAGTTATGAAATGTGCAGTGAAATGGTTTAGCAGGAAGTGAGAGCAACCGTACAACTGTGAAGCTTTGAAGCAGGGCTTCACGGATTATCGCTTGGGTGCGGATCTCTTTACAGAGTATGGTTACAGTCGTTTCTAAAAACACATTTTGTCCTTACTTAAAGCTGTGAATATGAACATACCCACTGTTAGAATCATGGTTTAGTTGCTCCAAAGCAGTTAGTTACTCCTTCACACACATATACACACAATACATACTTCAATACTTGCACATAAAATCTATTAATTTCCATTAATGCGTTTTTTACATCTATTAAATCTCAACTAATTTAAGAAAGAATTGTATAAGATACAAAATTTCCTTCTCTCTTTTTTTTTCTACAACGAAAATATCAATTGGGTTGAAGTAAAATTATACATAATAAAAATGAAGGGACTGAAAAGGGGGAAATAAAGACATAGAATCAATTCACTGTGTTCAGTGTTTCCTCTAATAAATTCTTTATGAACTCGCCTTTTAATGATGGTTAGCCTGAAACAGACTTTGAAATAGGATCTGGCTACCACAGATGCATTTACAAGAAAACCCAGAGGCCTCGGAAGAGGCTGTGCCTGGTGGAAAAGCCAGGAAACATCTGTGAGCAGGGGAGAACGGTGGGGCTGTGGCCAAGCAGCCCTGCCAACTTTCCATGTTGTCTCATGCAACCCAGTGTGAGGAATATTCTTGAACACAAAGCACACTACAGGAGTAGAATATGGCCTGCTGCCAGTCCTCAAAGCTGATTTATGCCTAGAGCAAGCCCATGTCCCACATCCCCTGTCCTGTGTGGTTAACTACCAGACATGACTGGCATTTCCTCTACCAATCTCTAAACCCTTTTGGAAACAGGATTCACATGTTCCCTTTGTATCACCATACAGGCATTTTTCTGGTTGTATTTTGGACGACGAGGTATTGTGTGCAGTGCACAGTTTGATTTCCCTGATCTCTTAGTCTCCTGCTTCTCCATAAGTTGTTGTTGTTGTTTTTCCCTTTTTGCTGCCTGGTCTTAAGAGTTCCCATACACCCATATTTTTTTGTTTTTCCTCCTCAAAAATAAAATTATCCTGAGAAAAGACCTGATCAATTTATTTACCCTAGGGAATAAATTTCCCTTCAAAATGTTCTTCTTGCTCTCTTCTCATGAGAGTTTCCAGTGTAGTTAGTCCAACAAAGACTTTGGTGGAAGGGAAACAAAACAAACAGTACCTAGGACATTTCAATCTATATCTCTCAGGTATTATGTATACCCCCTTCATGGATCACAGCCTTGTCTAGTGAAGGGGCTTGCATAACTCAATGAAACTATGAGCCAGGCTGTGCAGGACAACCTGAAATAGACAGGTCATAGTGGATGGTTCTGACAGAACGTGGTCCATTGGAGGAGGGAATGGCAAGCTGCTCCACAATTCTTGCCACAAGAACCCCATAAGCAGTATGAAAAGGCAAAAAGATATGACATCAGAAGTTGAGCCCCCCAGGTCAGAAGATGTCCAATACACTACTGGGGAAGAGAGAAGAAATAGCTCCGGAAGGAATGAAGAGGCTGAGCCAAAGTGGAAACAATACTCAGCTGTGGATGTGTCTGGTGGTGAAAGTAAAGCCTGATGCTGTAAAAAACAATATTCCTTAGGAATCTAGAATGTTAGGTCCATGGTGCTGCTGCTGCTGCTGCTAAGTCTCTTCAGTCATGTCTGACTCTGTGCGACCCCATAGACGGCAGCCCACCAGGCTCCCCCATCCCTGGGATTCTCCAGGCAAGAACACTGGAGTGGGTTGCCATTTCCTTCTCCAATGCATGAAAGTGAAAAGTGAAAGTGAAATCGCTCAGTCATGTCTGACTCTTGGCGACCCCACAGACTGCAGCCCACCAGGCTCCTCCTTCCATGGGATTTTCCAGGCAAGAGTACTGGAGTGGGTTGCCATTGCCTTCTCCATGTTGGGTCCATAAATCAAGGTAAATTGATTGTGGTCAAGTAGGAGATGGTTAAGAGTAAACATTGAAATTTTCAGAATCAGAGAACTAAAATGGACAGGAAAGGGTGAATTTTATTCAGATGAGCATTTTATCTGCTACTGCAGGCAAGAATCCCTTAAAAGAAATGGAGTAGCCCTCATAGTCAAAAAGAGTCCAAAATGCAGTACTTGGGTACAATCTCAGAAACAACAGAATGATCTCAGTTTGTTTCCAAGGCAAACCATTCAACATCAGAGTAATCCAAGTCTATGCCCCAACCACTAATGCCAAAGAAGCTGAAGCTGAATGGGTCTATGAAGACCTACAACACCTTCTAGAACTAACACCAAAAAAAGTTGTCCTTTTCTTCCTAGGGGATTGGAATATGAAAGTAGGAAGTCAAGAGATACCTGGACTAACAAGTAAGTTTATCCTTGGAATACAAAGTGAAGCAGGATAAAGGTCAACAGGATTTTGTCAAGAAAACATGCTGGTCATGGCAAATGCCCACTTCCTACAACACAAGAGATGATTCTACAAAGGGACTCTACACATGGCCACCAGATGGTCAATAAGGAAATCATACTGATTATATGCTTTGCAGACAATGATGGAGAAGCTCTATACAGTCAGCAAAAACAAGACCTGAAGCTGACTGTGAGGCAGATCATGAGCTCTTTATTTCAAAAGTCAGGCTTAAATTGAAGAAAGTAGGGAAAACCAGTAAGCCATTCAAGTATGACCTAAATCAAGTCTCTTCTGACTATGAAATAAATTCAATGGATTAGCTTTTGTAGACAGAGTGCCTAAATAACTATGGATGCAAGTTCAAAACATGGTACAGGAGACAGTGACCAAAACCATCCTAAAGAAAATGAGATGCAAGAGGGCAAGGTGGTTGTTTGAGGAGGCCTTACAAATAGCTGAGAAAAGAAGAGAAGTGAAAGGCAAAGGAGAATGGGAAAGATATACCCAACTGAATGTAGAATTCCAGAAAATATCAAGGAGAGATTAGAAAGCCTTCTAGAAACAGTGCAAAGTAATAGAAGAAAGCAATAGGAAGGGAAAGACTAAAGATCTTTTCAAAAAAGTCAGAGACATCAAGGGAATATTTCCTATAAGGATGGGCACGATAAAGGACAGAATCAGTAAGGACCTAACAGAGGCAGAAGAGATTAAGAAGAGGTGGCAGGAATACACAGAATAACTATACAAAAAGTCTTCATGAACTGCATAACCAAAATGTTGTTACTCACCTAGAGCCAGATATCCTGGAGTGTATAGTCAAGTGGGCCTCAGGAAGCATTACTACGAATAAAACTAGTACAGGTGTTGGAATTCCGGCTGAGCAGTTTAAAACCCTAAAAGATAATGCTGTTAAAGTGCTGCACTCAGTTCAGTTCCATTCAGTCACTCAATCGTGTCTGACTCTTTGAGACCCCATGGACTGCAGCATGCCAGGCCTCCCTGTCCATCACCAACTTCTGAAGTCTACCCAAACCCATGTTCATTGAGTCAGTGATGCCATCCAACCATCTCATCCTCTGTCATCCCCTTCTCCTCCTGTCCTCAATCTTTCCCAGCATCAGGGTCTTTTCAAATGAGTCAGCTCTTCACACCACGTGGCCAAAGTATTGGCATTTCAGCTTCAACATCAGTCCTTCCAATGAACACCCAGGACTGATCTGCTTTAGGATGGACTGGTTGGGTCTCCTTGCAGTCCAAGGGACTCTCAAGAGTCTTCTCCAACACCACAGTTCAAAAGCATCAATTCTTCGGTGCTCAGCTTTCTTTATAATCCAACTCTCACATCCATACATGACCACCGGAAAAACTATAGCCTTGACTAGATGGACATTTGTTGACAAAGTAATGTCTCTGCTTTTTAATATGCTATCTAGGTTGGCCATAACTTTCCTTCCAAGGAGTAAGCGTTTTTTAATTTCAGGGCTGCAATTACCATCTGCAGTGATTTTAGAGCCCAGAAAAATAAAGTCAGCCACAATTTCTACTGTTTAACCATCTATTTTCCATGAAGTGATGGAACCGGATGCCATGATCTTAGTTTTCTGAGTGTTGAACTTTAAGCCAGCTTTTTCACTCTCCTCTTTCACTTTAATCAAGAGGCTCTTTAGTTCTTCTTCACTTTCTACCATAAGGGTGGTGTCATTTGCATATCTGAGGTTATTGATATTTCTCCTGGCAATCTTGGATTCCAGCTTGTGCTTCTTCCAGCCCAGTGTTTCTCAGATGTAGAAAGGGCAAAAGTGGAAACAGTGACAGATTTAATTTTCCATTGCTCCAGAATCGCTGAAGATGGTCATTACAGCTTGAAAAAAAAGACACTTGCCCCTTGGAAGGACAGATATGACAAATCTATATGGTGTATTAGAAAGCAGAGACATCACCTTGCCCACAAAGGCCTGCGTAGTCAAAGTTATGGTTTTTCCAGTAGTCATGTATAGATGTGAGAGTTGGACCATAAAGAAGGCTGAGAACTGAAGAACTGATGCTCTCAAATTGTGGCACTCCAGAAGACTTGAGAACCCCTTGGACTATAACGAGATCAAACCAGTCAATCTTAAAAAAATCAACCTTGAATATTGAAAGGACTGATGCTGTAGTTGAAGCTGCAATATTTAAACCACCTAATGTGAAGAGCTGACTCGTTGGAAAAGACTCTGATGCTAGGAAAGATCGAATGTAAAAGTAGAAGTGATTGGTGATGGTTAAATATCATCACTGCCTCAGATGGACATGAATTTGAGCAAACTCTGGGAGATAGTAAAGGACAGGAAAGGCTGGCATTGTGCAGTCCATGTGGTCACAAAGAGTCTGAAATGACTTAGCAATTCAAAAACAACAACAACTTATGTATACATGGAAAGTAAATTTTATGGATTTGTTTAGGTAATACCAGTTTAGTTGCTAAGTTTTGTCCGACTCTTGTGACTCCATGGATTGTAGCCCACCAGTCTCCCTGTCCATGGGATTCTCCAGGTAAGAATATTGGAGTGGGTTGCCATTTCCTTCTCCAGGGGATCTTCCCAACCCAGGAATCAGACCCGGGTATCCTGAATTGCAGGCAGATTCTTTACTGACTGAGCTACAAGGGAACATCAGTTAGGCAAATGCAAGTTCAATACACACATTACCAGAATTTAAATATTTCTAGGGAATTCCCTGATAGTCCAGCTATTAGAAACTCCATGCTTCCACTGGTGAGAGCCTGGGTTTGATCTCTGGTTGGGGAACTAAAATCCCACAAGTTACACATTTCAGTCAAAAATTATAATAAAAATTAAAACAAAATTTCCAATTCAGTCTCAGGTGCCTTGAGTTTTAGGAACTATTTATATACTTTCACCTCAAATACTTTTTCTGTCTAGCTTTTCTGCTCAGGAAAATTCCCTCAGCCCATTTTCCTTCCTTCCTCTCTCTCTCTCTCTCTCTCTCTCTCTCTCTCTCTCTCTCTCACCCCCTCTCACTTTCTAGCATTTCTTGAACACCTGCTATATTCTAGATGCTGCCCTAAATGCTGACAGTATCAATAAGAATAAGTGCAGGCGCAGGCTAGAGAAGAGTGCTGAAAAGTAACCAAATGCATTTAGTAAGAATAGATTTTTTATTAGAAATATGAAGAAAGAATTCTGAGGAAAAAGTATATGACTCTGGGAGATTCAACAATATTATACAAAGAAAGGTCTATTAGGTACAGCTCTTGAAGGATGACTAGAAAGTCCTATTTGGAAAACAGAGGAATTGCAAATCAGGTAATAGAGAAAATGTGTGTAAAGAAATAGCCGCTTTAATATCAATGGTAATGCCCATGGAAAAGCATATGACCCCTGCAGTCAGAGGTAGAGTGTTTGACACTGGGATAGGAGACAAAGCTGGAAAATGAGTTAGGTCATGTACTTAACTTGTCAGCAATAGTCATTGCATCCTTCCAACATGTTGATTGCAAATAACCCATTTTCTGAACTCTTCTTTCAGTCCGAGCTGGATTGCATGGCATCCTGGCTTTTCAACCATACTAATGGTTGGTCTTGCCCTCTCATCCATTGGATTTCTAACTGTTGATGCACCAAGGTTCAGCCCTTCAACCCTTCTCCCCTGGTATTTTTTCACTCTCTATTGTGAGAGACTCCTTTGCAAACTATCTGAAATCTCCCTCATAAGCACCAAACTGCTGAGTTTCAATTCCCAACCTTTTCATGTATTAGCTGAGAGAGCTTTCTCCTCCTATTGCCTTATCTGTTAAATATAGTAACAGGACCTGTCTCAGAGGGTAATTGGGAGTCTGAAATAATTTAAGATGAGTGTACAAAAGAGTCAGTGGAGCAAGCCTGGCTGCTTATCTTTAGAAAGGCTTTAGACGAGGTTAACCTTGGGCTGGCGTTTGAGGACTGGATTCTGGAAGGGTTCCTAACCACCTAACCGATAAGGATGCCTCACTGCACCTAAATTGCTCATGAAAACAATATGGTTTTTCTGAATACCTGCTTTACTCTGGGGGTCTGGAATTTTGGCAAGTGCCAGGCACAGGCTACCTATGTGATCACTGTCTAATAAAAATCCTGGGCACTAATAACTGAGTCTCTAATAACCTTCGCTGTTTGTCATCATGGGGGTTACCACTCGAAGCTGGGGGAACAGAGCACCTAGAGGACTCTGTGCCTGGTTTCACTTAGATTTCACCCAGTGTGCCTTTTCCCTTTGTTGCTTTTGCTTTGTATCCTTCTGATGTAGTAAACCACAGCTGTGATTATGACCATATGCTGAGCTCTGTGAGTCCTCCTAGCAAACCGTAGAACCTAGGGTGACCTTGGGGACCATCCAGTATAGCATGTAAGAAGTATTTAGCTGAGTCTTGTACATATGGTAAGTGTGTAATAAGCCACTAGCTGTTTGGGGGATCGACCCTCTTTCCTAAGGTGAGCCCCTTCTGGTTGTAAGTTTCACCTGCATGCTTATGATTAACAAGTTTATATCAGCAGTTTAACACTGTCCCTAACTCTAGGTTCGAATATAAAATTTCCTGCATAGTGTCTCCATTTGAGTTTTTTAAACTGAACATGCACACACACACACTCACACAAGACTCTGGAATTTCTTCTCCAAAAACATGTGACTCTGATTAAGACAGTTAAAATCATTACCATTCACTCCATGGTTGGACTATTCACTCTTTTCTCTCTTCTTCACTCTCTACAACTAATCTAGAGTGAGCCTTGTTTGACTTACTTCCAAAAGACGTCTCAAACCTTACATCAGTTCAGTTCAGTTGCTCAGTTGTGTCCGACTCTTTGCAACCCCATGAATTGCAGCACACCAGGCCTCCCTGTCCATCACCAACCCCCAGAGTTCACTCAGACTCACGTCCATTGAGTAAGTGATGCCATCCAGCCATCTCATCCTCTGTTGTCCCCTTCTCCTCCTGCCCCCAATCCCTCCCAGCATCAGAGTCTTTGCCAATGAGTCAACTCTTTCCATGAGGTGGCCAAAGTATTGGAGTTTCAGCTTTAGCATCACTCCTTCCAAAGAACACCCAGAACTGATCTCCTTTAGAATGGACTGGTTGGATCTCCTTCCAGTCCAAGGGGACCCCCAAGAGTCTTCTCCAACACCACAGTTCAAAAGCATCAATTCTTTGGCGCTCAGCCTTCTTCACAGTCCAACTCTCACATCCATACATGACTACTGGAAAAGCCATAGCCTTGACTAGACAGACCTTTTTTGGCAAAGTAATGTCTCTGCTTTTTAATATGCTATCTAGGTTGGACATAACTTTCCTTCCAAAGAGTAAGCATCTTTTCATTTCATTTCATGACTGCAGTCACCATCTACAGTGGTTTTGGAGCTCAAAAAAATACAGTATGACACTGTTTCCCCTGTCTCCCCATCTATTTCCCATGAAGTGATGGGACCAGATGCCATGATCTTAGTTTTCTGAACGTTGAGTTTTAAGCCATCTTTTTCACTCTCCTCTCTCACTTTCATCAGGAAAGTGATATAGTTCATATAGTTTCATATAGTTCCTCTTCACTTTCTGCCATAAGGTCATCAAATCGTCATTTTCCCTTCCAGATCCTTGGCAGGGACACTCTAACCTGTCCCCCTGCCTTCATGCTGACCCACTGCAGTCTATTCCTAGCAGAGCAGCCTTTATACTTAATGTAAATAAAAAAATAATATATTGCTTCACTACTTAAAACCCTTTGACATCTTCCCATGTTAATTAGAGTGAGACTGAGACTTCATGCCATGAACTATAAGGCCCCTGTATGCCTCCCTGTCCCCTTGGCTCACTAAGGCTTCCTGTCTCTTCCTCCAACATGCCATGCTCACTTCCCCCTGAGCATCTCTGTCCTGGAGCACATTTCCTCCAGATTTTCTCTTGGCTTCCCCCTCTCATGAGTCACTCTGAGACAGATCATCACTCTTTTTAGTCAGTGATGGTTTTATTTTGATCAACTGCCACTACCATAGTTTTCCTTTACTTTTTTATTCTTAAAATGGTCCCCAAAGCATTAAAATTAGTCTCTGATTTATCCCTTCTATAAAGCAACTCATTTGGAAATATTTCTGCTTTTCTTTCTTCTCATAGTAAGCTATTTAATTCTAAATGATATGTATTATCAATTTTATCATTTAACAATTTTAGTCATATCTGTTTACTTACCATTTTGAAACATAGAGCTTTGTTTCATTTGTATCACTCTTAATTTCCCCTCATTTCTAACTGCCAAAGTTGATAAGTGTATTAAATTCTACTTTTTGCTTTAAACTTTGAATAATGTACAAAATTTTCAATGCCCTCTCCCAGCAACCTTGGACAATATTTCCTGAGTCTCCACCATGATAAATGATGGTATTTGTTTTCTTGCTCTCCTCTCCACATACACTAATGACCTCCTAATTTTTGCTATGTGAACAATTTTTTCTTTATGTTATCAGCACTTATAACATTGAGATACTATTCTGAAGCCATATCTTTTTTCTGTGCTGATATGTTTGTGTTTTAAAAACCAACTATGGAGGAAGTAAAAGAAAAGACTTCAGATTCTTCTATTTTTTCCTTCCTCTCATCAAAATATACTCCCCCCCCAAATTATTTGATCACTCAATTCAGATTAAAATGGAAATGGCATTAAATCTATTATAAACATGAGGAATGAAGATTTATTGACTGAATTCATGTTCAAATCATATTTTTTGTTTAAAATCACTTATATAAATTTCTTGTATTCAGATTATTTTAGAGTTAAGACTTTTTATAATTTAGAAGCTCTGCACACAATATATATTCTAAATCACATAGCTCTTCCAGTAGGAATTGAGGCAAAACCATGTAATAAAAAAATTCTTCAATAAAATGTATGAATAATTATGCTAAGTAATATAAGCAGAGACTATAAATATCTTTACATCAGTTTAGTTCATTTTTTTTTGCCCGTGAATATGCACTCATTAGCGATCTTTTTTCAATTTTCAGAGCATTTTGGTTGATGAAACCATGGATATAAGATTGTGCAACAACATAAGTGACAGTTTGTTAATTTGTAAAAGTAACTTGCACTTAGTTTCTCTTTTACTTGTTTTTATTTTTACATGACATGAATTTGCACCGTGAACTTTCATGTAATGCTACTGTGAGCCCTTTAGCTTTCGAAGAGCAAGTTAGCATTATTGATTGTTTTGTGCACCAACATTTTGTCTTTGCTTGAATTTATGTATACTGCAATGACATAACAACAATAGGCTAAACTGATGGGTTGTTAATTTAGTAAGTGGATTGAGTAAATTTCTTTAGGTTGAGATATAGAATGTGAACTTTACCTCTTTTTTCACATTTAATTTTTCCAGTTGAATTTGGTTGAATGGGAAATGAAATCATATAAAAGGCTGCCTCTTATTTATATTTCTGGAACATTATAGCCAGCATAATTTATGGTTAATCACTCAGGCTCTAGAGTCAGAGAGTAAATTATTCATTTAATCTCATTTCACATCTTGGGAAAATTAATTCTCCAAGAGTCAACTCTCCTATTTAAAAAAAAAAAAAGTGATGATATTCATTCTATCTTGTAGGGAAAAATTTAGACACAGCTTATAAAGTGTTTAGTGTCATCCCTAGAAGGGGCTACATTTTGTTTTTACTGTTTAAAACACAGCACTCTCTAACGATTTTGACATATATGTCTTCATGAAAAAACAAGCCAACAGGGTGGATATTTATGATACTACCTGGGAATTTATGTATAGCTGCCTACATTTGTTCCAAAATATTGAAGTATTTTTGGTCAACCAAATCAGAATATGAGTTCTAATTTGAATGAATATCGTTGTGAGGGAGAATCTGAATTCTAACAGATAAAGTGTAGGATAAATATGTTGGCTAGCTTTTGCTGCATACGAAGCCACTCCAAAAGTTAGTGACTTAAACGTTATTCATTTAGCTTTTATCTTACTTGCCAGCAGTTTGAGCTGTGCTTGGCCTTCTTGTTCTTCTGATCTCATTTAGACTCATTCATTAGACTACAGTCAACTCTCAGGTTGACTGGCGGCAAGTTGGTCTACAGTGGCTTCAGCTGGGATAGTTCATCTTCACTCCACTTTGTCTCTCATCATAGAACACGCAAGTCTAGACTTGTTGATGGCAGTTGAAAAACAGTAAAAATGAACAAGGCCTCATGAGGCTTTGACTTAGAACTGGTATAATGACATGCTACTGCCCAAAGCTCAGCAAAATTTCAATCCAGACTCAATGGAGAGAAATGAACTCCATCTGTTAATGGGAAATCTTACAAAGTCACATTGCAAAAAAATATGGCTATAGGGACAGGGGAGATCTAGGGTTATTTTTGCTGTTGATGTGAATACGTATGTTGTTGTTCAGCCATTCAGTTGTTCCTGACTCTGTGACTTCATGGACTGCAGCATGCCAAGCTTCCCTGTCCTTCACTATCTCCTGGAGTTTGCTCAAACTTATATCCACTGAGTCCATGATGCCATCCAACCATCTCAGCCTCTATCACCCCTTCTCCTCCTGCTTTCAATCTTTCATGGCATCAGGGTCTTTTCCAATGAGTCAGTTCTCATCAGGTGGCCAAAGTATTAGAGCTTCAGCATCATTCCTTCTAATGAATATTCAGGGTTGGTTTCCTTTAGGATTGACTGGTTTGATCTCCTTACTGTCCAAGCAAACTAAAATCCCTAAACATTGAATATTAACATCAGGAGAATAAAAATGATTTATGTGGAGCAATGAAGAAAAATCAATGGTAAGAATAATGACTTGGTATGTGAAAAATATGAAAATGAAAGACTGAAGATTAAAAATGACTGCATTAATCTATACTTCCCCTGTGTATTACTAAGAAGGAAGATTGAATGAAGACAATGATTTATCTAACCTGACTCAGCAGAAATGCAGTCCTCTGCATGTATATGGGTAAAATTTCTGAACAAGAAGAAGCTATACCCAATTTAGTGTAATGTGGAACAATTTTTACAAAAAGAATTCTTGTTAAGTTTCACTTTCACAATTTTAGACTAATGCATCCTAGTAAAGATGTTACAGGTTAACTAACATTTGTTTTACATCATCTTTTAAAATTAAAACATTTTAATCTCATATTTCAAATCTAAAAATTTCTGAATAGCAGAGACTACTTAGTGATTTAGAGTGAAATTAACATGTAACAAAAGAAAGTATCCTTCTTTACTGTTGATTTAGCTGCATCTCTGAGCATAGTTTCCTATGAATAGCTTATTTTTAATACCGGCCACACTGGCATTTCCTAAATGAACAAGAAAATCTCTCTGATATGGGTTTGATGTTTCTTAGAGAGTCATAGGGGTAGATTCATTTGGGAAGGACATTTGCAAAGCTATTGAATACATTCCTGCTGTATTTTCTGCTGTAGATAAATTTAATGCTGAAAATTGATCTTGGCTAGTGCTCGTGACTCTAGACCTGATATATATATTTAAGGTAATACAAAGATTCAGAGAAAAATTCCTATATGTTGGTTGCATTTCCTACTCAATTGCAGTTCCTCTCAATTTTAATAAGAAAGGCAGTTGCTTGTTTTAACTCTCCTTATACAAACTCTAGAAAAAACTCACATAAAGAGTTAATTTTTAGTCTTTGCCTCTTCTAAACTTACTGCTTATAATCCTACTTGGTGACCTAGGTCAACTTATCTCAGATAAACCCAGTTTGGTTTTTTCTTACCAGTCACCTCATTCATTCATTCAGCTATTCAGTCTCTTTATTGGTTTCATTATTTCTCAAATATTTTTGGCTATTGTGCCCCTTTAAAATATAAATGTTTAAAATATAAATTATGTGTGCATAGATGAAATCATATAAGGAAAGACAATTTAGAAATGACCTCTCTTCCCCAAAACTGGGGTTCTGACCCCATTGCAAAAATGATGATTATAATCTGCTGGATGACAGGCAAGTTTGCTGAGTTGTCCAGGTCAGAACTGGTCCAGAATTGCCAGGAAATTAGGAAACAGTCATCTGGGGCAGGCAGATAGCTCTGCACATCTATGGGTAGCAGGCATGGAAAAAGGGTCAATTGTTAGTAGCCTGATTGCTGGCAGTGCCATGTGGCCTGAAGAACAGGTGGTTGTGTCTGGAGGGCTGGAGGAAACAACACTTCAAACCCAGCAGAGCTGAGGCTGATGGGCAGGAGCTCAGAGGGAGACACTGGGGTGCTTGTTGTCAGCAATAGGCCTCACACTGGCAGTAGTCACTGTGCCCCAACCTGGGCTACAATATGGCTACTGGACTGTACACTCTGAGTGTGCAGTTGGGGCAGAATTACACTGGATATGTACACACACACATACACACACACCATGAAGGACTACAGCATGAGCAAAAGGCAGCACTCCAAAATCAAGGAAGAGAGGCCCTATCAATCAACAAAGGGGTACCCTCTGTCAACAAAGCTTAGCATCATGCTCATAATAAAGGAGAAATGCTTAGAGTCCAGATCCTTCTGTGGAGCAGGTAAGAGGGAGTGAATGTGAAGCTGAGAGGTTGAGAATAAACTGAGAACTGTCCTAGGCTCCTCCTTTAGCTATTCAGCTACCACCTACACCCTCACAGGCATGCTTCAACCTGTGTAAAGCAATAAGACAAGGCTAAATGTACAACTAGACCATACTTTGATAAGAAATAAACCCCTGCATCAGTGGTTTGGGCCTCCCTGGTGGCTCAATAGTAAAGAACCCACCTGCAATGCAGGAGAGAGGCTTTGATCCCTGAGTCGGGAAGAGCCACTGGAGAAGGAAATGGCAACCCACTCCAATATTCTGGCCCATGGGGTTGCAAATGATTTGGACGAGAGTTAGTGACTTAACAACAACAATCAGCGGTTTGTCAAAAATAACCTTTATTTCTTACTTGTGCTTTTCTTCTACTTCATATAGCACAGCTCTCCTTCATGCTGTGAATCAGGAAGTTGGGTTGCTTCCTCTTAGAACTCCAAGAGCCATGTGTTTTTGTTTGTTTCCAGTTATGGAGAGACACAGAAAGAGGTAGAGGGAGAAACATTCATTCAAAACTATTTTAGTGCAAGTGAAACATCCTTACGTCCCTCCATTTCATGTTCCGTTGCAAGAATTTACCACACGAACACACCTAGAATCCTTAGGGCAAGGAACATGTAAGAAAAATCTAGCTGTTCGGTGAGAACCACTAATCTCTTTCACAATTTGTCAAGTATATAAACATAAATTATTTTAATGCTTCATAATGCCCAAGAAATTGATCAAGTGAAATAAAGACTGAGAGCTGTGAACATAAGGGTGTGTATAATTCTGGTATTTTCACAACAGAAAACTTTGTTGTTTAGTTCAAGACAACAGAGTTTTTTTTTTTTGTTCTTGTTTTTAATTCTACTTAGGGCTTTTTAGTTCCCCTGAGCTGTTATTTATTGCAAATCATTTCGCAGAGGTGTGTCATTAAATGAAGCTTCCTCACTTGTTGCCCAGACAAAAACAAAAAAAAGACTCAGACCTTTCTGCTTAAACAAGATGACAACAGGAAGTAATTTGTGTAACTTGCAAAAATTAAAAAAAGAATGAATTTAAAATCAACTGTAATTTCATGTAATACACATATATTTCAAACTGTTTTCAAATAAAGTCACTTGTAAGCAGAGAGATGCTAATAAGAACCAGCTTAAAATAAAATAAAGAAAGATGTTTGCATGTTCTGCGTTTGCTGTACAGTTATCCTGAGTGAACCTTTCTACTGACTTTTGCCCCATTGAATCATTAATTCACACTTGACTAACAGAAGGCTGAACATGTTCAACAGACTTGGTGCCCACTGGAGAAATACAGACCAATGTGTAAAGCACTCAAGTTACAGTAGGAGAGCATCTAAAAATATAAAAGTCAACATAACAAATGAATCTAGAAAATAACTAGGAATATACATACTGAATGCAATACTGCTTATAGAGATAATAAAATTATGGGTATTTTCTCCTTCTTGCTATTTTCTGTATTTCTAAAATGTATTTGTTTATAATTTTATATAATAAACATGTATAGTTTTATAATTAGAAAAAAATGATAAGGAGATCAGTCAAGATGGTGGAGTAGAAAACCTAAGTTTACCTCCTCTCATGAAAACAGCAAAAATCATAATTATTTGCAGAACAACAATCAATGAAAAAGACCAGAACGTACTAGAAAGATAAACACTAACAATGAAATATCAAAGAAATTAAGGAACAATTATATATATAATAAAATATATATTTTTCATGGTATTCAGCCATAAAAAACAATGAAATTTTGGCACTTGCAACAGCATGGATGGAGTTGAATGGTAATATGCTAAGTGAAATAAGTCAGAGAAAGACATATACTTCAATTATATGTGAAGTATAAAAATACAACACAGTAAATATAATGAAAGATGCAGACTCATAGAACAAATCTAGTGTTTACCAGTGTAACTAATATTATACATCAACTATACTGTCTCTTGAGAAATCTTTATGCAGGTCAGAAAGCAACAATTAGAACTGGACATGGAACAACAGACTGGTTCCAAATAGGGAAAGGAGTACATCAAGGCTGTATATTGTCACCCTGCTTATTTAACTTATATGCAGAGTACATCGTGAGAAACTCTGGGCTGTATGAAGCACAAGCTGGAATCAAGATTGCTAGGAGAAATATCAATAACCTCAGATATGCAGATGACACCACCCTTATGACATAAGTGAAGAAGAACTAAAGAGCTTCTTGATGAAAGTGAAAGAGGAGAGTAAAAAAGTTGTCTTAAAACAACATTCAGAAAACTAAGATCATGGCATCCAGTCCCATCACTTCATGGCAAATAGATGGGGAAACAGTGGAAACAGAGAGACTTTATTTTGGGGGGCTCCAAACTCACAGCAGATGGTGACTGTAGCCATGAAATTCAAAGATACTTGCTACTTGGAAGAAAAGCTATGAGCAACCTATACAGCATATTGTAAAATCAGAGACATTACTATGCCAACAAAGGTCTGTCTAGTCAAAGCTATTGTTTTTCTAGTAGTCATGTATGGATGTAAGAATTGGACTATGAAGAAAGCTGAGCACCAAGGAACTGATGCGTTTGAACTGTGGTGTTGGAGAAGACTCTTGAGAGTCCCTTGGACTGTGAGGAGATCCAGTCAGTCCATCCTAAAGGAAATCAGTCCTGAGTATTCATTGGAAGGACTGATGTTGAAGCTGGAACTCCAATACTTTGGCCACCTGATGCAAAGAACTGACTTGTTTGAAAAGTCCCTGATTTTAGGAAAAATTGAAGTCAGGAGGAGAAGGGGACGACAGAGGATGAGATGGTTGGATGGCATCACTGACTCAATGGACATGAGTTTGAGTAAACTTTGGGAGTTGGTGATGGACAGGGCGGCCTGGAGTGCTGCAGTCCATGGGGTCACAAAGAGTCAGACATGACTGAGCGACTGAACTGAACTGAAGTGATTCAACTGTACTTCCATTAAAAAAGAAAAGAAAAAGATAATAAAAGCTTATTTTGGCATGTATGACATATGTGTCCTTATGGGATTTTTTTTAATATAAATATGTCAGATACTAAGAATTCTGACCTGTATTAGGAAGCAGATTACTAATAATATTATATAAGTACCTTACAGAAATGAATGAGACTCATTCAGAGGATTTCAAAAAAGCAGTTAAATATGTAAAATGAACAAAAGAATGTCTCATGTGGTACCTAATATCTGTAAAATTGTGTATTCAGATTAATTTGACCTACATGTATATGGGGAAGACAAAATTTTTAATATTGTATTATTCCATCCATATATGTGGAAATGCTTTCCACTTATTTATGCCATTTTTATTATTCAAGGAAGTTTTATAAAATTCTCTAAATTTTTTTGTGCTAGCTTTTCAGATGTATTCAGAATATCCCCATGTTTTTTAAAAACATTATATTTTCAAATTAGTTCTTTCTGATATAACAAAATGTGAATTACTTTGTATAATGAGCTTATGTCATACAATGCTGAATATGTTTATTATTTTCAATGTCTGTCTATAAAATCACTTAGATTCTCCTTGTAGGCTGTTATATATTTGGAGTATAGCAGTAATCTAGATTCTTTCTTTCCAACCTTTATCTCTCTTATTTCTTCTTGTCTCATTATGTTAGTCCTCCAAGTAAAATTTGGAAGTAGTACTAACTATTTTTTCTTGGTCTCTCATCTGCATGGGAATGCTATTTCTTTTAGATCATTAACTGTAAAAATATTGTGAAGTCAGTCTGTACTCTTAATCAAGTTAAACAATTTACTTTCAATCCCTACTTTACTAAGAGTTTTGAGTATGGCCAAATGTACGTTATCTGATATTTCATTTGATGATTTGATATATTCATATAATGTTCCTATTTTAATCTAGGCATCCCTGGGATGAAACTAAATTTGGTTGTATTATTTTTTTTAATATATGGCTGGATTTGGCTTAGTGATTGTTTATAACATTCATTTCTATGTGAAATTGGCTTAAAATTGTCCAATCTGACATTATTTTTTCTAGTTTTGTTGTAAGTGAGAATGATAGTTGCTCAGTCATGTCCAACTCTTTGCAACCTCAAGGATTGTAGACTGCCAGGCTCCTCTGTCCATGACATTCTCCAGGCAAGAATACTGGAATGGGTAACCATTCCCTTCTCCAGGGGATCTTCCTGACCCACAGATGGAACCTGGGTCTCCTGCATGACAGGCAGATTCTTTACCACTCTTCTTTGTTAGTAGAATCTTTACACTGGTGGTTCAGGTGGTAAACAAAAACGAGTTTTGGATCTTTACCCTCCTTTTCTTTACTTGGGAACAGTTGATTATGGTATCTATTCTTTCAGTCTGATAAACTCTCTTATAAAATTTTATGGATATAGAGTTTATTTGGTAGGTAATTCTTGATATTAGTTTACTATTTATAAAAGTGAAAATATTAGTTGCTCAGTAATGTCCTCCTGCTTGCAACCCCATTGACGTGGACTGTAGCCTGCCAGGCTCCTTTGTCTATGGGATTCTCCAGGCAAGAATATTGGAGTACTTTGCCATTCCCTTCTCAAGGGGATCCTCCTGACCCAGGGATCGAAACTGGATCTCCTCATTGTAGACAGATACTTTGCTGTCTGAGCAATCAGTGGGTTCAATAGTTACTTATAAAAGTTATTGTCTAATTAGAGTCTGGAAGCCAAATTTAGCCCGCTGCTTAATCTTACAAGTGAAGTTCACTGAAGCCACTGGAGGCTCAGATCGTATTATCATATCATATCATGTTATCATATAGGAAAACCACTATAAGTTTTAACTATAACATGATATGTTTTACCTCTAAGTTGGATCAAGAGACAAAACTGATTTATTAAGTCAAATACAAGAATAAAATTAAGAGTTTTCTCCTTCCTCATTTCAGTCATTCTCCATAAGTCCAGAAACCAGTCTTCCATGGAAGGGAGTAATATAGATGCAACTGTACTTTGCTGATGAAAATCAATAGAGAAATTAGGGATCTCTTGGACAAAGTATAGGAGAACCTGAAAGGTCATTAACTCTTCCAGACAGTCAGCTAGTACCATGTTGATGCAATCAAAGAGAAATCCTCAGTGGACACCACTAGACAGTATAATTAATGTATTTCCTAGATGCCAATATTATGTACTTAAGCAAACTGAACCAGGGCAGATTTGAAAAAGAACTGTGCTCCTACAGTGTCACTGGCAACAGGTGGTGTGCTTTGGAGCCAAGGTTAGAGGTCATTGGTTGATGGATCATTTCCTTTCCATAAGCTTCTTCTATGTCTGAACCCCTTATCCTCATTGTGACCAGTTCCCATGTATCCATTTGTATCCCTAACATCTCTTCCCATCCCTTTCCCTCTTTACACTCCCTGGGTGGATAAATTCTTTCTTATTCATTAGGGCTACTTATCTATATTGTATGAGTTCCTCACATTCTCTTGATAATTAAATATTTGAAATCCAATAATCTGTGTGTATTTATTTCTGTGATACCTCATATCATTCTTTCCATGAGAAGGGAACACTCACTGACTCAATAAGCAAGTGGCCAGAAGGTAGAAGGAACTATGGAAAATACATATTGTCAGTTAATATTTCAAAAGTATCTTCAGTTCAGTCAGTTCAGTCGCTCAGTCGTGTACAGCTCTTTGTGACCCCATGAATCGCAACACGACAGGCCTTCCAGTCCATCACCAACTCCCGGAGTTCATCCAAACTCATGTGCATCAAGTCCGTGATGCCATCCAGCCATCTCATCCTCTGTCATCTCCTTCTCATCCTGCACCCAATCCCTCCCAGCATCAGAGTCTTTTCCATTGAGTTACTTTCCATGAGTCACTTTCCATGAAGTGGCCAAAGTACTGGAGTTTCAGCATCAGCATCAGTCCTTCCAATGAACACTCAGGACTGATCTCCTTTAGGATGGACAGGTTGGATCTCCTTGCAGTCCAAAGGACTCTCAAGAGTCTTCTCCAACACCACAGTTCAAAAGCATCAATTCCTTGGCTCTCAGCTTTATTCACAGTCCAACTCTCACATCCATACATGACTACTGGAAAAACCATAGCCTTGACTATAAGGACCTTTGTTGGCAAAGTAATATCTCTGCTTTTTAATATGCTAACTAGGTTGGTCATAACTTTCCTTCCAGAGAGTAAGCGTCTTTTAATTTCATGGCTGCAATCACCATCTGCAGTGATTTTGGAGCCCCAAAATGTAAAGTCTGACACTGTTTCCACTGTTTCCCCATCTATTTCCCATGAAGCGATGGGACCAGATGCCATGATCTTCGTTTTCTGAATGTTGAGCTTTAAGCCAACTTTTACACTCTCCTCTTTCACTTTTCATCAAGAGACTTTTTAGTTCGTCTTCACTTTCTGCCATAAGGGTGGTGTCATCTGCATATCTGAGGTTACTGATGTTTCTCCTGGCAATCTTGATTCCAGCTTGTGCTTCTTCCAGGCCAGCATTTCTCATGATGTACTCTGCATATAAGTTAAATAAGCAGAGTGACAATATACAGCCTTGACATACTCCTTTTCCTATTTGGAACCAGTCTGTTGTTCCATGTCCAGTTCCAACTGTTACTTCCTGACTTGCATATAGGTTTCTCAAGAGGCAGGTCAGGTGGTCTGGTATTCCTATCTCTTTCAGAATTTTCCGCAGTTTATTGTGATCCACACAGTCAAAGGCTTTGGCAGAGTCAGTAAAGCAGAAATAGATGTTTTCTGGAACTCTTGCTTTTTTGATGATCCAGTGGATGTTGGCAATTTGGTCTCTGGTTCCTATGACTCTTCTAAAACCAGCTTGAACATCTGGAAGTTCACGGTTCATGTATTGCTAAAGCCGGGCTTGGAGAATTTTGAGCATTACTTTACTAGTGTGTGAGATGAGTGCAATTGTGCGGTAGTTTGAGCATTCTTTGGCATTGCCTTTCTTTGGGATTGGAATGAAAACTGACCTTTTTCAGTCCTGTGGCCACTGCCAAGTTTTCCAAATTTGCTGGCATATTGAGCTTTCACAGCATCATCTTTTAGGATTTGAAATAGCTCAACTGGAATATTCGATCACCTCCACTAGCTGTGTTCACAGTGATGCTTTCTAAGGCCCACTTGACTTCACATTCCATGTCTGGCTCTAGGTGAGTGATCACACCATCACGATTATCTGGATCATGAAGATCTTTTTTGTACAGTTCTTTTGTGTATTCTTGCCACCTCTTCTTAATATCTTCTGCTTCTGTTAGGTCCATACCATTTCTGTCCTTTATCGAGCCCATGTTTGCATGAAATGTTCCCTTGGTATCTCTAATTTTCTTGAAGAGATCTCTAGTCTTTCCCATTCTATAATTTTCCTCTATTTCTTTGCATTGATTGCTGAAGAAGGCGTTCTTATCTCTCCTTGCTATTCTTTGGAACTCTGCATGCAGATGGGAATATCTTTCCTTTTCTCCATTGCTTTTCACTTCTCTTCTTTTCACAGCTATTTGTAAGGCCTCCTCAGACAAAAGTATCTTACATTTTAGTGATATGAGGATGTGGTGAATATACAATGTACAGCACAATGCCCATCATGTAGCAAGTCTCAGTGTAATATCAGTTCCCTACTTAATTTTTATTGATTTATTATTTTTTAAATTTGTCTGTGCCAGGTCTTAGTTGTGGCATGGGGGACCTAGGAACCTGACCAGGATCTAACCTGAGCCTCCTACATTGGGAGTGCAGACTTCTTAACCACTGATCCACCAGGAAGTCCCTGAGTTTTCTACTTTAAAAGATGATGTTTTGTAGTCTATTCTAGTATCAAGATTTCTGACTACATTCTGCATGATGGTTTTGATTTCATATTTTGCAACGTCTCTTAAAGATTTGCTTATTACTCCTCACTTAAACCACATGATTTTTATCTAAATTCTACCTGCCAGCTTATCTTCAATCAGGAAGATAAATAAAAATGTCAATGTATGAACAGAATGTGGTGAGGGCAATACGGACATTAATTGTTTGTACTAGATTAGGTGGGAAGGTCATTTTGAGTTTATTGCTGTGATTATACTGATTATTGGGGCCACAGGTATTTGAGAAAGTCATCCAGTGTGGCAAGATTGATTCTAGAAAATTATGGACTGTGTAAATAGCAAATTTAGAGATTTGGCACCATAATTCTAAACATTATCACAAATAAATAAGCCAAACAGAGAAGGCAATGGCACCCCACTCCAGTACTCTTGCCTGGAAAATCCCATGGATGGAGGAGCCTGGTGGGCCGCAGTCCATGGGGTCGCTAAGAGTCGGACATGACTGAGCGACTTCACTTTCACTTTTCACTTTCGTGCATTGGAGAAGGAAATGGCAGCCCACTCCAGTGTTCTTGCCTGGAGAATCCCAGGGACGGGGGAGCCTGGCGGGCTGCCGTCTATGGGGTCACACAGAGTCAGACAAGACTGAAGTGACTTAGCAGCAGCAGCAGCAGCAGCAGCAAATAAGCCAAAAAGGGTTTTGGTTTCTCATAGGGTGTGCATTAATCAGCGTGAAGAAATATGTAGTGTGGATGTGATAAAAATTATGACATGATCATTGAAACTGTTAAAGCGTTTAACATTTGTAAAACATTGGGCTTCCCAGGTGGCTCAGTGGTAAAGAATACACCTGCCAAGCAGGAGACTTGGATTCACTACTTGAGTTGGGAAGAAAATGGCAACTAACTCCAGGATGCTTGCCTGTAAAATTCCATGGACAGAGGAGCCTGGTGGGCTACAATCCATGAGGTCACAAAGAGTTGGGCACAACTGAGCATGCACACATGTATTTCATGGTTTTTATATCCCAGAGGAAGTAGAGTTATTCTGATTTTGAGAGCCTGGACTTGTAGATTCTTTGCAACAAAAAGAAAAGCAAATGAAATAATTTCACTGAACATATGTAAGATGAGATGAGAGCAGTGATCTCCTCATAGATTTTTTTTTTGAAAATTAAATGAGATAATCCACTGAAGAACTTGGGCACAACAGTTGGCATATTTATTTGAAGTATATTGACCATTTATCATTAATGTGGTTATTGAGATGTTTATATTTACATGTATCTTGTTTTTGTTTTCTGTTTGTTTTATCTCTTTTTTGTCCCATTATTCTCTTTTTCTGTCTTCTATTGATTAGTTCAGTATGTTTTATGACTTTTTTTCTTTTTTGTAAGTTTATTAGCTATAACTTTTTGTTTGACTATTTCGGTGGTTGCCTTAGTGTCTATAGTATACATCTTTAACTTATCACAGTCTACTTCAAGTGGTCTTTAACCATGTATCACATGGAGCAAGAACTTTACCAGAGCATACTTTTATGTCTCCTCTCTTAGACTTTGGCCCACTGCTGTCAAGTATTTCATTTTTTATATGTGTTATAAGCTCTATAGTAGATTGTATTTTTGTTTTTAACAATTACGTTTTAAACCTATTTAAATAATTCAGAAAACTTTTTTATGTTTACTCTTTTAATTATTTCTGTGCTCAATTTCTTTATGTAGATTAGAAAGTTGTATCTATTTCAATTATCCTTTGGTTTAAAGGACCTCTTTTAACATTTATTTTATGTCATACTCATCTATTTGAGATGAATGCTTTCCATTTTTTATGCATGAAAAAGTCTTTAGTTCTTCTTCAAGTATGAAAAATACTTTATTCAATCTAGAATTCTAGATTGGCAGGTTTTGCTTTCCATGCTTTAAAAATGTTATTCCATTGTCTCCATATTTGTATTGATTCTGATGAGAAATGTTCAATCACACTTAATGTTTTCCTCTTGTACATATGCTTCTTTTTTTCTAACTGCTTATAAGATTTTCTATGACTTGTTTTGAGAAATTGATTATGATGTGCCTTGGTATAATTTTCTTGATGCTTCATTTTTTTTTTTAATTTACTGCATGTCTTGTGTCTATGGATTTGTGGTTTTCCTCAAATTTGGAACATACTTAGCTTTTCTTCTTTAAATACTTTCTTTAATCACTTCCCTTTCCTCCTCACAGACTCCAATTGCACACATTAGGCTTCTGCGGTTATCCCACAGCTCATTTCTTTCAATTCTCTTTTTTTCTGTGTGAGTTGCATTCCTTTCTTCTTCAGTGTCTAATCTTCCTTCAGTTCAGTTCAGTTCAGTCGCTCAGTTGTGTCCGACTCTTTGCGACCCCATGAACTGCAGTATGCCAGGCCTCCCTGTCCATCACCAACTCCCAGAGTTCACCAAACTCGTGCGCATCAAGTCAGTGATGCCATCCAGCCATCTCATCCTCTGTCATCCCTTCTCCTCCTGCCCCCAGTCCCTCCCAGCATCAGGGTCTTTTCCAATGAGTCAACTCTTCGCATGAGGTGGCCAAAGTATTGCAGTTTCAGCCTCAGCATCAGTCCTTCCAAGAAACACCCAGGACTGGTCTCCTTTAAGATGGACTGGTTGGATCTCCGTGCAGTCCAAGGGACTTGCAAGAGTCTTCTCCAGCACCACAGTTCAAAAGCATCAATATTTTGACGCTCAGCTTTCTTCACAGTCCAACTCTCACATCCGTACATGACCACTGGAAAACCATAGCCTTGACTAGACAGACCTTTGTTGGCAAAGTAATATCTCTGCTTTTTAATATGCTATCTAGAATCTTCCTTATTCTACTCATATTTCTTTTGCTTCAGATATAGTTTGAATCTCTAATTCTTTTTTAATTTTAGTCTCTTTCTGTATCTTACCTATGTCTACATTTTCAACATGTGAAATTTACAATGAATCACTGCTTGAGTGTGCTTATTTTTAATTTTAACATCTGCATTGGTTCTGCCTTATTTCGGTTGTTTTCAATTTTTCTCTTTATTATGGGCTACAGTTTCTTGCTTCTTTGCATGTCTGGTAACTTTTAACTGAATGCCAATTATTGTGAATTTCATCTTGTTGGGTGCTGAATATTTCTGTATTTCTATGTGTGCTTCAGTTTTTTTCTGGGCTTCAAGTAATTTGTAAAGACTCTAATTCTTTTTGGTTTTGTCTTTAAGATTTGGGATTCCCTGGTGGCTCAGAGTGTCTGCCCACAATGCGGAAGACCGAGGTTCGATCTGTGGGTCAGGAAGATCCCCTGGAGAAGGAAATGGCAACCCACTCCAGTACTCTTGCCTAGAAAATGCCATGGATGGAGAAGCCTGGTGGACTATGGTTCATGGGGTCGCAAAGAGTTGGACATCACTGAATAACTTCACTTTTAAGATTTGATAGGCTAGACTGAAGTCAAATGTAGTGGAAGTCTGATTATTCCTTGATACAGAGTCAAGATTGAGTATTGTGCCCTATGTCAGTGAATTATATCTTCTAGTCTGGATGGTAGGAATGGGCATAATTTCCAGCTTTTTGTGAGTTCTTGGTACTGTTCCCTCAATACCTTTTGGGTGATTCTTTCCTGATTCTCAGGCGGTTTTATCTCATATGAGCACTGATAATACCTCTGCTGTATGTGACAGATACTCAAAGGGACACTTCTGCCTGTCTCTGGAGTTCTTCCCAGGCGGTTCTCTCCTCTTCAATAGTTTGTCATGAAAACCCATGCTTCCTTGGCCACCTGAGACTTTCAGGTCTGACTCCTCAACTCACATCAGATGTTGGGCTCTACCTCAGTTTCCCTCCCTATGTCGCAGCCTAGAAACTCTCTAAATACATTACGGAGGGACAGTGGTAGAACTTACCTCATTTGTTGTTCATCTTTCAGGAATTTCTATCTCATGTGGCCTGATGTCCAATGTCTTGAAAACCATTATTTCGTAAATATTTAGTTTTTTATTATTGTTTAAGGTGGAAGGGTTACTTTATCTTGGCCAAAGTAGAAATTACTATGTGACATTTATGACATTTTAATAGCACTATTCATAGTGAATTCAGTTGTGTATATTTTTATTATTTTACAACTTTCAGAATCAATTTTTTCATTCTTATTAAAATTATATGATTTTCTTCTAATGTATGTGTGAGAACAATCACATATTTATAGATACTTGTAGAAATTCTATCAACCTGTATCTATCTATCATTATAGCTAACTTTAACAAAAGGTTGTAGGTAAAGAAACATTGGTCATCAACAATCAAACACTAAATATTAGACAACTTTATTAAATCATGTTAAAGGAATGAGAAGGAAAAAATTTAAATAACATTTAATTTATTTTTTAGAGTCTATAAGCCTGGGCAACCCCATGAACTGTAGCCTACCAGGCTTCTCAGTCCATGGAATTTTCCAGGCAAGAGTACTGGAGTGGGTTGCCATTTCCTTCTCCAGGGGATCTTCCTGACCCAGGGATCTAACCTGGGTCTCCCGCATTGCAGGCAGACACTTTATCATCTGAGCCATGAGGGAAGCCCCTCACTTTAGTTACAGTGATTAAATTTGTATGTGGGTCTTCCTTGCTTTTGTAAAAGCATACAATGTAATCCAATGTAAAGAATATAAAAAATCAGAGTTTTCATCTGGTCTCTTAAGTCATTAAAACAATACTAATTATACACCAATTTAGATTTAATTTTAAAAACATATAGACAAGAATAAAGGAGAAGGCAATTAAAAGTTGACATTGGAGAAACAGATGTAGCTACTACTTATTGCCTGGTCATATTCCAGTGAGGAGAACAGGTGTTAATTTGCATTTGAGGAATACAGAGAGTATTGACTGTGGCATGCAGCCTCTGCAGGGTCTGGGCACTGACTAAAGACAGGAGTGCTATGAGGTCAACAGGGAGGACACTGTAGTTAGAAACAGATGTTAGTGAACACAAAGCTTTGTTTATGATCCTTTTGTTACAGCTCCTTAAATTATGATCTGACCCAGGAATAACCAGACTCATGGTGCTCAAAGGGTCTTTGTAATAGATTTTACTGAACAGATAGTTCTCAACACACAAAAGTTAACTTGCAGAGTTGTTTCTCAAATTAGAAAACAAGTTTTACTAAAAAAAATACTTTAAACACAGGCATCCTTCAGCAATATTGCAGGTTCATTTCTGCTACTGCTACTGCTAAGTCACTTCAGTTGTGTCCGACTCTGTGTGACCCCATAGACGGCAGCCCACCAGGTTCCCTCATCCCTGGGATTCTCCAGGCAAGAACACTGGAGTGGGTTGCCATTTCCTTCTCCAATGCATGAAAGTGAAAAGTGAAAGTGAAGTTGCTCAGTTGTGTTGGACCCTTAGCGACCCCATGGACTGCAGACCACCAGGCTCCTCCGTCCATGGGATTTTCCAGGCAAGAGTACTGGAGTGGGGTGCCATTGCCTTCTCCAGGTTCATTTCTAGATGACCCCAATAAAGCAAATGTTGTGATAAAAAAGTCGTGAATATTTTGGTTCCCCAGTGCATATAAACATTTTGTTTATCTCATACCATAGTTTATTAAGTGTGCAATATCATTAGGTCTAAAAAAACTCCTCAAAGTACATAAATATCTTAATTTAAAAAATGCTTTATTGCTAAAAAATGCTAATCATCTTTTGAACCTTCAGAAAGTTATAGTAGCAATATCAAAGATCACTGATCACAGATCACCATAACAAATATAATAAAAGTAATAATAATAAAGTTAGGGCATATTGCCAAAATTACCAAAATGTGATACAGAGATAGGAAGTGAGCAAATAGTGTTGGAAAAATGACATCAACAGACTTTAAATCTAGGATTGCCTCAAACCTTCAATTAGTAAAAAAAAAAAAAAAAAGCCACAGTATCTGCAAACCTCAATAAGGAAAAAGGCAAAAACAAGTATCCTTATAATAATTTCCTCAATATTAACATTAAAAAGCTAAGTAATCATGTATATATATATATAAATAACATGCATACTATATATAATTAATACATACAGTAAATGGAAATTTTAAATACATGTAACCACCATTCTTAATGTGATTTATAAGAAAAAAATGCAATTCAATAAACAGTTTAAGATACCAGGATTTTAGTTTTCTCCCTACCTATTAAACTATTAAGGACCACTGTAGTTCTTGGGTTAGGAAGACATTATATGGGAGATACCCATATAATGGGGGTATTACTCACTTATTAAGTGGATGAATAGTCTAAAGAAATTTGTAGTTTCATAAGATAAGATATTTATTACCTACTCTCCCAAAGTTACAAATTGAATAAAACAGACATAAGTCAGGGATATCAAGCAAGAAACATTCCCCTCCCCTTCATATCCTCTATTTTGTTAAATGAGGTCTTTGCTTATAACTTGTTTAATGTGAACAGATGGACTGAAAAGGTGTCTTTGATTAGTTCATGAAAAAAATAGGAATCACAATGATGTTGATGAATATTAATGGCTTGTGAATCCGATGTGGACAGGTCAATATTTCGTTCTTTTTTCAAAGAGCTTACATCATTTGAAATAGCTACTAAAATCTAATATTTTTGCATTTGTTATGGCTTTTAAGTCACTTTTGTATATAAGCATCTCATTTGATCTTCAAAGCCCAATGCTTAAGGATTGGAAAAGTTGATTATCATATGTATTCTATTACTCATAAATTGGGCAAAGTATATCCACTGGAAATTCACTTAGCTTCTAAGTGTTCAAGGTATCAGCAATATAAAATTGTAGCAATTCCAGTTTATTTTGTCACAGACACCCAATTGCTATATACATTAAAATGCACTGAGCCTTAATAAACCACAGACAATAATGTATTAGAGCTTCACAATACATTATTGTCTGTGGTTTATTTGTTCTGCCATATTTATTTAGCAAAATACACAGCAGTGAAGCCTTTTAAAGCCTCCTTTAAAATGAGAGGTTCACAAGTCCCAAATATAAAATAAGATTATGGATTATAATAGCAATAATAGCTTCTGCTTCTTCCTCTCTCCTTTCTTTAGTAACTGAAAAGTTGTATTTTCAAGGCAGTTTAAGAATGGATTTACTATTTGCTTTTAATATATTTTTTCATACAGTGTTTCTTAGAACTCATACTGCACTGTATTTGTTCCATTTTTTCTTGTTTACACTTTTTTCTTCATGCTTGCATTCAATTTCAGTGGGTATTATTTATCACCATTACAGTACTCTTTAAAAAGGATTTGTCAACAGATGCCTGCTCCTTTTGATGCCAAAAATTCTGCTGTAAACTCAAACTCATGCCCTGACCTAACAGCTGAAAATCATCCTGGAATTAAGGCCAGAGTTCTGGCTCTTTAATCAAATGTCTAGTTTACATAAATTTTAAATACTTAAAATCAGTCTGCAAACAGACAAAGATATTAAATCCAAGCCTTCTAACTGATAGACAAAATGGAGAAAAATGCTATGGTGTGAAGTTCCTCTCTTTGTGTAAAAAGGTTATATCTGTTCAGGCAATCCTAAAAAGTCAATGGGTGGAGAAGTAGAAGCATTTAAAAAATGGAACTATAAAAAATGGCAGTGCGGGAGATTTTGAAATATTTGTGTTTCTGGGGATGAAGCAAAACTGTTGGGAGAGTCTGCAGTTTCCACAAGCAAGAAGTAAAACTGCCCATCCCTAGTTGAATTATCAAGCAAAGCTTGATAATTGCTCCACTGAGAACAGAGCAGGGTTAAATTTGCTTGTGATGTGTTTTATTGTGATTTGCATTTTTCTGCATAGTAATTCATTGGCTTTAACAAAACATTGATTACCTGCTGTTACAAAGTACATCATCTTTCAGGCTTTAAATTAAGTATTTCTTCAGTGTGTGTGTTGGTGGGGTTGGGGGTGGGGTATAGATTAGATTGATTCTCTGCCATAGTGTAAAAGTCTTTTCTCCCTTCTCTGGCCTCTTTAAATGCAAAACCTTAGTTGAGCTTTTTTTTTTTTTTTTTTTTTTAAATTTGTGAGTGCGTAGTTTGTCGCTCTCTAATTTCTGTTAAATTTCATAAGATCTGACACATTTGCATTTACAGGGCTGTTAGATAATGTTTATCACTTTTCATCTTCAAAGTGCTTTATGAATATTAATTAATCAAAGCTGCCAGCACACCCATGAGGCAGAGAAATATTGGGTTGTTTTTGTTTTATCTTACTTGGTTTACCTTGTAGGGAATTTGTGAGATTGCTGAATGTCAATTTTTAAAAATCTGTTTTAGATAGCTTTTCACCACTAATAGAAAAGACCTGCACACTTTCTGGCATCTGAACATGGAGGACTGTGCTTCATTATTTACCATATGTAGCCTTGAAAAGTTATCTGAGTTTGTATACTTGTCCATTATTTTTCTTAGATTGTAAACTTCATTGCTACGACAATTTACACTTTCTTTTTTCTTTTGCACAGTAGCTAACCTAATACTATTTTCACTTATTCATTCATGCATTCCAAAAACATTTACTGAGTGCCCACTCTCTTCCAGGTATTGTATTAAACACTGAAAAGACATAAAGCTGTGTTGTGCTCTGTCACTTACATCATGTCCAACTCTTTGCGACCTATGGACTGTATATTTATATATACATATATATAAATACACACACATACATATGGGCTTCCCTAGTGGCTCAGATGGTAAAGAATCTGCCTGTGATACAGAAGACATATGTTCGATCCCTGGGTCAGGAAGATTCCTTGCAGAAGTAAATGGCAACCCACTCCAGTATTCTTGGATGGGAAATCCTATGAACAGAGGAGCCTGATGGGCCACAGTCCATGGGGTCGCAAAAGAGTAGGACATGACTTAGCAACTATACAATAACAACAATACATATACACAGGTAAGCACGAATACGTTTCTGTGTGCTTCAGTGGTGGAGAACAGTATTCTGTCTCTAGACATTAGAAAAGCATTTGAGAGAATGCGGACTTTTATCTAAGACTAGAAGGCTGATATTTTGATTGAATTACTTGGACTGTACATTGTTTTTGCTGATTTGAAAATGTACAAACGAAAGCACAGCTGCCCTTCTACTCTGTGGTATCCATTAGGTTTTACTTGATGAGTCTTTTAGATCTTTAACATCGTTGAAGACTGGCTGTGATCCAGATAGCTTCTATTCTAACCACTTATTAAACTGTTGATTATTAAAAAATCACTACAGTCAATTAAAATTGCTCACTTGGAATGTTCTCCTTTTTAAAACCTTTTTTTCTTTTCCTTTAATATTCTAGCATAACACAGGGGAAATTTAACATGACGATGACTATGCTACAGCTGCTTCCCAAGGGATATCATCTAAGGTCCACCATCTACACTTGGTGTCTTCCTATCTCATTTTCATTTCTTTCAATTAAAAGCCCAATAAATAGGTAAAAGATGGGTAATTTTTAAATAAGAAGTTTGTTTTAAAAGTATTGATTTCTCTATATTTCTCAATCATATAACCTTTTGAAATCCATCCAAGTCTTGATTATCACAGACATCATTTTTCTATATGTAATTTCAACGTTTTAATTTCTTTATTTTCTCCAAAGCAGAAATAAGAAAGAAATTGATTTCTCAGATTTTCTCCCTTATTATCATCTGTGAAATCATTTTCAGTATATCACACAACTGATTTTTTTTTTCTTTTTTAGCGAATGTTCTATGGTGAATGCTGCTGCTGCTGAGTTGCTTCAGTTGTGTCCGACTCTGCACGACCCCATAGACGGCAGCCCACCAGGCTCCCCCGTCCCTGGGATTCTCCAGGCAAGAACACTGGAATGGGTTGCCATTTCCTTTTCCAGTGCATGAAAGTGAAAAGTGAAAATGAATTCGCTCAGTCGTGTCTGACTCTTCGCGACCCCATGGACTGCAGCCTACCAGGCTCCTCCATCCATGGGATTTTCCAGGCAAGAGTACTGGAGTGGGGTGCCATAGATATGTACCAAGTGAAACAAATTCAGGCAGATCAGTGGTTCCAGATGCTCCCTCCGCTGTGTATATGAATCTGCCTCACTGCTTACCCAAATGTGTTTCCAAAAGCTTTACTTCGTATTGGAACTTGGTTTTCTGTTGGGCAACAAGGAAATTGTCTCTGAAATAGTCATTTGAATTATTGACCTTTCTATGAATATTTTTCCCCTTCAGTTCTGGTGATGGTCTTTTTCAGGGCTTCATGGCAGTTAATCTGTATAACATTTCCTGTACAAGACATGAAGACAAAGATAAAAAAAGTGGAATGTAGTTCTAGAAATTATCTTATCTTGCATAACGTCTAGATTGAAGGTTGCTGAGTGTCATGGGAGTATTATTGGAGGCAATCATATTTATGGTGTTTATTTGAAGGTATATTTGAAAGTATAGATGTCCCTGGTGGCTCAAACAGTAAAGTGTCTTGCTTACTATGTGGGAGACCTGGGTTTGATCCCTGGGTTGGGGAGATACTCTGGAGAAGAAAATGGTAACCCACTCCAATACTCTTGCCTGGAAAACTCCATGGACGGAGGAGCCAGGGGGCTATAGTCCATGGGGTCGCAAAGAGTTGGACAAGACTGAGCGACTTCACTTTGAAAGTATATTTTGAGGGAGTCTATTTCACGTCTATGCTCAGAAGCTGTTTTAACCATTTCATGCTTAGGATTTTTAAATGTGAAGATGAGTTTGCTAGTTAAAAGAGTGAATTTGTTAGTCCCATCAGATTACATAGTCCATAAATCTTGAAAAATGCAAATATTCAAGATACAACCTAACATGGTGTGCACTATCTTATTACTGATCAATAATAGATCATGGAATCTGAGGGAAACTTAGAGATCCATTATGTAACATACTGTTGCAAGTAAGTGACTCTAGCTAGGGAGTAATAAATGCCTGTAGTTATCATTCATGACTGTACAGAAGGGGCACCATATGAGAAATAAGCATCTTTCATATGCTCCCCTGGATTCTGTCCCCAAATGTAAGCATTATTCTCAGTTTCCTTCATAACTTTTATGAATAAATGCCAATACCTACATAAGTTCTATAGCAAGGGGGAATTTATTAAATTTGTACATATTTTTATTGTGCTTTCTCCTCTTATTTATTTTGAAGATATATCGGTGTATACATATACCATAATTCATTTAACCATTCTTCAAATGATGGACATTTCCCCTTATTCCCAAAGTTATTGTTAATAATGCAATGTAAAAATAAATATGTGTATATATGTATGTATATATGCATATATATATATGAACACTTTTACCATAATATGCACATAAATTAAATCATTAGAGTGAAAATGCTAAGTCAAATGAAATATCCATTTTACATTTTAATTGTTTTTTTTTTTTTTTTTTGTGAAACTCGCTCAGTCATGTCCAATTCTTTGCAACCCCATGGTCTGTAGCCTGTCAGACTCCTCTGTCCATGGAATTCTCCAGATGGGAATACTGGAATGGGTAGCCATTCCCTTCTCAGGGAATCTTCCCAAACCAGGGATTAAACCCTGGTCTCCTACATTACAGGGAGATTCTTGCCCTTCAAAAATATTATAATTTATATTACCACAATTAGTGTAATCAAATACCTATTTCCTCCATAGTCTTGTTATTAAACTTATAAATTGCCAGTCAAGAAAGTAAAAATAGTATCTTGCATTTACTTCACATCGTATTTGCTTGATTTTAATGAATTGATATTATTCATCCATAAGAAAATATGAATGATGTATCTTATCATTTATCTCACAGTTAAAAATTTTATTTGATATTGCATACCACAGATGAGGAAAAAAAAATACTCTTTGGCTGTTTATGGAAACTACAGGAAAAAAAATGTTCTAAGCCATTCCACGGGAAATCTGTGCAGTTACGTAAAACACAGAGATAAAGAAGAACATGCAGAACTGAAAATCCACAGTTCAGATCCTGCTTACTAGATAAGTGGCCTAAGATGGTCACAAATTCTTCATTTTTAAATGAGGTGAGAATTAATTTAGAGTGTTGTTATGGGCAACAAATGAAATGATAAATGAGAAAGATATTTGTGTGGTACAGGGGTCTTCAGTTCATTGTTATTACAAAGAAATAAATGATTAAATTGGAACCTAGTAATTTGGCATCCCTAGTAGCTCAGATAGTAAAGAATCTGCTGCAGTGCAGGAGACCCAGATTTGATCCCTGTATCAGAAAGATCCCCTGGAGAAAAGAATGGATACCCACTCCAGTATTCTTGCCTGGAAAATTCCATGCACAGAGGAAAGGAGCCTGGCAAGCTAGATTCCATGGAGTAACAAAGAGTCAGACATTCAACTGAGCAACTTTCACTAGTACTTTAGGAAAAAAAAAAATGCAGTTGGCAGGGTGGAGTGTCTACTCCTGGGTTATGGTGATCAGAATAACTCTTTTAAATTTTCTAATTTAAGTTCTATATACATATTGTTGATTTACAAAGTTGTGTTACTTTCTCATGTACTTCAATGCGATTCAGTTATACATACATTTAGTCATTCTTTTCAGATTCTTTTCCCATATATTATCACAGAATATTGAGCAGAGTTCCCTATGCTATACAGTAGATCCTTATTGATCACCTATATTATATAAGGTATAAAATATACACATTTTGCTGGAGCAGCCGTGAAGAGAGACCTCATGTCCAGAGCAGGAGAAACCCAAGTAAGATGGTGGGCACTGAGAGAGGGGATCAGAGGGCAGACAGACTGAAACTACAACCATAGACAGCTAGCCAGTCTAATCACATGGACAGCAGCCTTGTCTAACCCAATGAAACTAAGTCATGCCATGTGGGGCCACCCAAAACGGCCGGGTCATGGCCGAGAGGTCTGACAGAGTGTGGTCCACTGGACAAGGGAATGGCAAACCACTTCAGTATTCTTGCCTTGAGAACCCCATGAACAGTATACAAAGGCAAAAAGATAGGACACTGAAAGATGAACTCCCCAGGTCGGTAGGTGCCCAATGCTACTGGAGATCAGTGGAGAAATAACTCCAGAAAGAATGAAGGGATGGAGCCAAAGCAAAAACAATACTCAGTTGTGGATGTGACTGGTGATTGAAGCAAGGTCCAATGCTGTAAAGAGCAATATTGCATAGGAACCTGGAATGTCAGGTCCATGAATCAAGGCAAATTGGAAGTGGTCAAATAGGAGATGACAAGAGTGAATATAGACATTCTAGGAATCAGTGGACTAAGATGGAATGGAATGAGTGACTTTAACTCAGATGACCATTATATCTACTACTGTGGGCAGGAATCCCTTAGAAGACATGGAGTAGCCATCACGTCAACAAAAGAGTCTGAAATGCAGTACCTGATGCAATCTCAAAAACAACAGAATGATCTCTGCTTGTTTCCAAGCAAGCCATTCAATATCATGGTAATCCAGCCTATGCCATGACCAGTAATGCTGAAGAAGCTGAAGTTGAACAGTTCTATGAGGACCTACAAGACCTTCTAGAACTAACACCCCCAAAAGATGTCCTTTTCATTATAGGGGACTGGAATGAAAATATAGGAAGTCAAGAAACACCTGGAGTAACAGGCAAATTTGGCCTTGGAGTATAGAATGAAGCAGGCAAAGGCTAATAGAGTTTTGCCAAGAGAACTCATGGGTCATAGCAAACACCCTCTTCCAACAACACACAAAAAAAGACTCTACACATGGACATCACCAGATGGTCAGTACTGAAATAAGATTGACTATATTCTTTGCAGCCAAAGATGCAGAAGCTCTATACAGTGAGCAAAAACAAGACCGGGAGCTGACTACGGCTCAGATCATGATCTCCTTATTGCCAAATTCAGACTGATATTGAAGAAACTAGGGAAAAACCACTAGAACATTCAAGTATGACCTAAATCAAATCCCTTATGACTATACAGTGGAAGTGAGAGATAGATTTAAGGGCCTAGATCTGATAGACAGAGTGCCTGATAAACTATTGATGGAGGTTTGTGACACTGTACAGGAGACAGGAATCAAGACCATCCTCAAGAAAAAGAAATGAAAAAAATCAAAATGGCTGTCTGAGGAGGCCTTACAAATAGCTGGGAAAAGAAGGGAAGTGAAAAGCAAAGGAGAACAAGAAAGATACACCCATTTGAATGCAGAGTTCTAAAGAAGAGCAAGGAGAGATAAGGAAGCCTTCCTTAGTGATCAATCCAAAGAAATAGAGGAAAATAATAGAATGAAAAAGACTAGAGTTCTCCTCAAGAAAATTAGAGATACCAAGGGAACATTTCATGCAAAGATGGGCTCAATAAAGGACAGAAATGGTATGGACCTAACAGAAGCAGAAGATATTAAGAAGAGGTGGCAAGAATACACAAAAGACTGTACAAAAATATCTTCATGACCCAGATAATCATGATGGTGTGATCAATCACCTAGAGCCAGACATCCTGGAATGTGAAGTCAAGTGGGCCTTAGGAAGAATCACTATGAACAAATTTAGTGGAGGTAATGAATCCCAGTTGAGCTATTTCAAATGCTGAAAGATGATGCTGTGATAGTGCTGCACTCAAGATGCCAGCAAATTTGGAAAACTCAGCAGTGGTCACAAGACTGGAAAAGGTCAGTTTTCATTCCAATCCCAAAGAAAGGCAATGCCAAAGAATGCTCCAACTACCGCACAATTGCACTCATCTCACACTCTGGAAAAAATATGCTTAAAATTCTCCAAGCGAGGCTTCAGCAATACATGAACTGTCAAATTCCAGATGTTCAAGCTGGTATTACAAAAAGCAGAGGAACCAGAGATCAAATTCCCAACATCCACTGGATCCTCAAAAAAGCAAGAGAGTTGCAGAAAATTATCTATGTCTGCTTTATTGACCCTGCCAAAGCCTTTGACTGTGTGGATCACAATAAACTGTGGAAAATTCTGAAAGAGATAGGAATACCAGATCACATGACCTGCCTCTTGAGAAACCTGTATGCAGGTCAGAAAGCAACAGTTACAACTAGACATGGAACAACAGACTGGTTCCAAATAGGAATAGGAGTACGTCAAGGCTGTATATTGTCACCCTGCTTATTTAACCTATATGCCAAGTACATCATGAGAAACGCTGGGCTGGAGGAAACACAAGCTGGAATCAAGATTGATGGGAGAAATATTAATAGCCTCAGATATGCAGATGACACCTCCCTTATGGCAGAAAGTGAAGAACTAAAAAGCCTCTTGATGAAAGTGAAAAAGGGCGTGAAAAAGTTGGCTTAAAGCTCAACATTCAGTAAACTAAGATCATGGCATCCAGTTCCATCACTTCATGGGAGATAGATGGGGAAACAGTGGAAACAGTGGCTGACTATATTTTTCTGGGCCCCCAAATCAGTGCAAATGGTGATTGCAGCCATGAAATTAAAAGACACTTACTCCTTGGTAGGAAAGTTATGACCAACCTAGATAGCATATTCAAAAGCAGAGACACATCTTTGCCAATAAAGGTCCATGGTCAGGCTATGGTTTTTCCAGTGGTCATGTATGGATGTGAGAGTCAGACTGTGAAGAATGCTGAGCACAGAAGAATTGATGCTTTTGAACTGTGGTGTTGGAGAAGACTCTTGAGAGTCCCTTGAACTACAAAGAGATCCAACCAGTCCATCCTATCAGAAATCAGTCCTGGGTGTTCATTGGAAGGGCTGATGTTGAAACTGAAACTCCAATACTTTGGCCACCTGATCTGAAGAGCTGACTCATTGGAAAAGACCCTGATGCTGGGAAAGATTGAAAGCAGGAGGAGAAGGGGACGACAGAGGATGAGATGGTTGGATGGTATCACCATCTCGATGGACATGGGTCTGTGTGAACTCCAGTAATTGGTGATGGACAGGGAGCCCTGGCATGCTGCAGTTCACAGGGTCACAAAGAGTCAGACACGACTGAGTGACTGACTTGAACTAAACTTTATATATAGTAGTGTATACATGTTAATCCCAAACTCCTAATTTATCCCTCCCCACCATGTTTCCTTTTGGGAACCATAAGTTTGTTTTCAAAGTCTGTGAGTCTGGTTCCATTATGTAAATAATTTTATTTGTATCATTTTTTTCAATTTCACATATAAGGATATCACATATTTGTCTTTGTCTGACTTACTTCATTAGATATGATAATCTCTATATCCATCCATGTTGTGGCAAGGGGCATTATTTCATTCCTTTTATGTGCGAGTAATATTCTACAACAGACTGGTTCCAAATAGGAAAAGGAGTACATCAAGACTCTGTATTGTCACCCTGCTTATTTAGTATATGCAGAGGACATCATGAGAAATGCTTGGCTGGAGGAAGGACAAGCTGGAATCAAAATTGCTGGCAGAAATATCAATAACCTCAGATATGCAGATGACACCACCCTTATGGCAGAAAGTGAAGAAGAATTGAAGAGCCTCTTGATGAAGGTGAAAGAGGAGAGGAAAAAGTTGGCTTAAAGCTCAACATTCAGAAAACTGAGATCATGGCATCTGGTCCCATCACTTCATGGGAAATAGATGGGAAACAGCGGAAACAGTGGCAGACTTTAGTTTTGGGGGCTCCAAAATCACTGCAGATGGTGACTGCAGCCATGAAATTAAAAGACTCTTGCTCCTTGTAAGGAAAGTTATGGCCAACTTAGACAGCATATTAGAAAACAGAGACATTACTTTACCAACAAAGGTCCATCTAGTCAAGGATACGGTTTTTCCAGTAGTCATGTATGGATATGAGTGTTGGACTATAAAGAAAGCTGAGCAAGGAAAAATTGATGCTTTTGAAGTGTGGTGTTAGAGAAGACTCTTGAGAGTCCCTTAGACTGCAAGGAGATCCAACCAGTCCATCCTAAAGGAGATCAGTCCTGCGTGTTCATTGGAAGGAGTGATGCTGAAGCTGAGACTCCAGTACTTTGGCCACCTGATGCGAAGAGCTGACTCACTGGAAAAGACCCTGATGCTGGGAAAGATTAGGGCAGGAGGAGAAGGGGATGACAGGGGAAGAGATGTTTGGATGGCATCAACGACTCAGTGGACATGGGTTTGGGTGAAATCTGGGGGTTGGTGATGGACAGGGAAGCCTGGCGTGCTCCAGTTCATGGCATCGCAAAGAATAAGACAGGAGTGAGCGACTGAACTGGAAGTGAATATCCCATCGTGTGTATGTACCAGGTCTTCTCTATCCATTCTTCTGGCAGTGGACATTTTGGTTGTTTTCATGTCTTGGCTATTTAAAATAGTGCTGTAATAAACACTGGGGTGCGCATATCTTTTTGAATTACAGTTTTTCTCTAGATATATGCCCAAAAGTGTGGTGCAGGCTCATATGGTAGCTCTAATTTTAGTTTTTTAAGGAACCTCCATAGTGTTCAGCATAGTGGTTGTATCAATTTGCATTCCCACCAATCATATGGTAGGGTTCTTTTCCTCCATACCTTCTCTAGCATTTATCATCTGTAGACATTTTGATGACGGCCAGGATTAGCTCTTGTTTAGTAAATTTCAAGAGGTACCCAGTCTGATAGAGGTAGTGAGGTGCAGCAGTAGGACTACCTTTGCTCTTTTATGATCCTGCGTATAGAAAGTTATTCTATAGGATGGGCTTGTTTGGACACTGAAAGATTAAAATAGCCCCTAGAAGCCTGGAATGGTAACACCCACTTATAAAGAGAGTGCTAGTTTATTTTGTAGCATGCCCTATCTTTTTCAGGTTCCTTTTAGAAACAGTTCTTTTTACTCTTAAGGAAAATTAAGCATTTCTCTAGTCACATAATCAAGTCTATATATATTAGGAGAGAGAGAGAGAGAGAGAGAGCGAGTGAGCTAAACTTGTCTTTTCTAAACCTGGCAATTAGTGACTTTTGTCCTAACTCATAGCCTTCATTCCTTCTTTAATATTTTAAAGTCAAAAAACAAAACTGAAAGTATTTTTATTGATCTGGATTTTCTAAATATTATTATTACTATTTAATTTTAGGAGTCTAGACAGCCACTAGATTCTCCTATTGTCAGTTACTACTCAGCAATTTTGTGGGCTTAGTTTTGTACCAAGTTTAGTTGCCAAAGGAACTTCTAGTACTGAAGCATTTACTTTCAGATAATAAACTTAGCTTCAAACCTTATAACCTCAGCTGAAGTGATTGCATTTCTGCAATTACGTTAGGCTTCCCTGAAGCAGGTTAATTGAACTGCTGTGTATTGTTTTGTGCTGATTTATCCCCGTGTATAAATCTCCTTGTGTCAGCTCTGTAGCACATTGTTCTTAAAGAAAACTACCTGCTTCCAGAAAAACCCTATAATTCTGTAATTAAACAGAATGTAGAGACAGATTCATCTCAGCATTGGTTTGAGAGGACGTGTCCTCCTATGGTTAGAAATTTCCAAGCTACTTTACTGAACTGTGGTTTTTGTTTGGGAGATCTGTTGCTAGAGACAAAGGTCCCTGAGAAATCATTCTTTCTCTTATCTCATGGAGAATGATGAGTTGGAGAGGAGTGAGAGCTATAGTCGTAATAAATGGTTTGTATATGGAAGCTCAAAATCTACACTGGTCTTTGGTTATTGAGTGATAGATACTTGCTTTTGTGCTATTATTTGACCAGTTCTAAAAATAAGTTAATAAATATAACATATAACAATTTATTATAGAATCGTAAAATTACACCATTGTGTAATTTTAGCAACTGTAACTAGAGTTTGTCTTAAACAGGTTTAAAGTAAAATCTTCAGTTACTTGGGGATAAAGGAGTTCTTAGATTGATTTGGTAGAAGGTAACTTTAAAAAAAAAAAGCTGGTCCACATATTGAACAGTATTTTATAGATAAAAGCTATAAAATGGAAGGCAGAATAGAGTAAATGGAATTGCGGGAGGCTTGGGCCTGGAAAGAAGGTAGGTATTAAGAAATTTTCACTCAATAAAACTTAGCCACTCTTTTGTGACTACAAAGAACTTCATGATCTTGTTATTCTCATCACCAAATGGTATAGCTCATTGCTATGAGTTTGGAGGAGAAAGGTCATTTGGAATTGGAATAGACCTAAAAAATTTTGTGGAGAAATCTGAGCTGGATGTATGGGAAAATTAGGTGGGATTTGACTAGGTAGAAGTGTGAATTAAATTAATCATGGAATCAAGAAGCAACAAAATTAGGTTAAGAGACAGAAGGAGAGGTGTACTGGAATGGGAAATCATAAGGATATGTTACAGTTTGACTGTGAGGGCCTGGCTTCCAGGCCATAGTAGTTTGGGCTTGATCCTACCAACTGTCTGAGTCTTCCAAGACATTTTAGCAGGGGTCTGGAATGATCAAAGGCATATTGGATAGTCATTTATGTGGTAGTATTTTACGGAATAGACAGAAATTGTTCATAGCTTCTTCAAAAATTCTGACTCTTGTACCTTCTAAAGAGTGTGTGTGTGTCTGTGTGTGTGTACATGTATAACTGAATTACTTTGCTCTACAGCAAAATAAAAAAAATAGTGTATTATTACAATAATATTCCAAGCTCAGTATTTTAAATGAGAGGTCAATCTGTCTCTTTCAGCCTTCTTAATTGTGCTAGGCTAAAAAGGCATGGCCTGAGTATTTTGATGCTAAAGGAAATTATGGGGAAGATGAGGGATTTCTTAATCATTCCACCCACATTTCAGCAATTAACGGGTTAGGGAGAAAAATATCTCTGTATATGACTCTTCAGTACCATTGCAAATTTATGTGCCTTTGCAACTTCATTAGAAACTATCATCAAGAGCAAAGTATTTGATGCTCATCTCTGAATACAGCGTTTTAAATTTCCAATTAAACCCCATTTCCCTTGGTTTTACATTAGCCCATGTATGAATGAATCATGGACTATACAGTCTTTTTAGCAATCCATCATTATTTACATCTGGTCATTTCTTAAAAACAAAAAAAGGTTTTATTGGAGTATGATTGACCTACAATTCTGTGTTAGTTTCAGGTGTCCAGAAAAGAGAATCAGTTATATATAGACATATATTCACTCTTTTTTAGATTATTTTCCGACATAGGCCATTTCAGAGTATTTAGTCGAGTTCCCTGTGTTATGTACTAGGTCCTTATTAGTTATCTATTTTATAAGTGGAGAGTGAAAAAGTTGGCTTAAAGCTCAACATTCAGAAAACAAAGATCATGGCATCCGGTCCCATCACTTCATGGGAAATAGATGGGGAAACAGTGGAAACAGTGTCAGACTTTATTTTTTTGGGGCTCCAAAATCACTGCAGATGGTGATTGCAGCCATGAAATTAAAAGACGCTTACTCCTTGGAAGAAAAGTTATGCCCAACCTAGATAGCATAATCAAAAGCTGAGACATTACTTTGCTGACTAAGGTCCGTCTAGTCAAGGCTATGGTCTTTCCTGTGGTCATGTATAGATGTGAGAGTTGGACTGTGAAGAAGGCTGAGCGAAAAAGAATTGATGCTTTTGAACTGTGGTGTTGGAGAAGACTCTTGAGAGTCCCTTGGACTGCAAGGAGATCCAACCAGTCCATCCTAAAGGAGATTAGCCAGCCCTGGGATTTCTTTGGAAGGACTGATGCTGAAACTCCAATACTTTGGCCACCTCATGCAGAGTTGACTCATTGGAAAAGACTCTGATGCTGGGAGCGATTGGGGGCAGGAGGAGAAGGGGACGACCGAGGATGAGATGGCTGGATGGCATCACTCACTCGATAGACGTGAGTCTGAGTGAACTCTGGGAGTTGGTGATGGACAGGGAGGCCTGGCGTTCTGCGATTCATGGGGTTGCAAAGAGTCAGACACGACTGAGCGAATGAACTGAACTGAACTGAAGTGTATATGTGTCAGGCCCAATCTCCCAATCTATCCCCCCTATCCCCTGACTCTTATCCCCTGGTAATGATAAATTTGCTTTCTACATCTGTGACTTTACTTCTGTTTTGCAAATAAATTTATTTCTACCCTTTTTATTCAGCTCAGTTCAGTGACTCAGTTGTATATGAGTCTTTGCGACCTGTATCTTTGCGACCCCATGGACTGCAGCATGCCAGGCGTCCCTGTCCATCACCAACTCCCAGAGTTTACTCAAACTCATGTCCATTGAGTCAGTGATGCCATCCAAACATCTCTTGCTCGTCGTCCCCTTCTCCTCCAGCCTTCAATCTTTCCCAGCATCAGGCTCTTTTCAAATGAGTCAGTTCTTCCCATCAGGTGGCCACGTATTGGAGTTTCAGCTTCAGCTTCAGTCCTTCCAATGAATATTCAGGACTGATTTCCTTTAGGATAGACTGATTGTATCTCCTTTCAGTCCAAGCGACTCTCAAGAGTCTTCTCCAACACCACAGTTCAAAAGCATCAATTCTTCGGTGCTCAGCCTTCTTCACAGTCCAACTCTCACATCCATATATGACTACTGGAAAAGCCATAGCCTTGACTAGACGGACCTTAGTCGGCAAAGTAATGTCTCTGCTTTTGAATATGCTATCTAGACTGGTCATAACTTTTCTTCCCAGGAGCAAGTGTCTTTTTATTTCATGGCTGCAGTCACCATCTGCAGTGATTTTGGGGCCTAGGAAAATAAAGTCTGTCACTATTTCCACAGTTTCCCCATATATTTGCCATGAAGTGATGGGACTGGATGCTATGATCTTAGTTTTCTGAATGCTGAGCTTTAAGCCAACTTTTTCACCCTCCTCTTTCACTTTCATCAAGAGGCTCTTTAGTTTTTTACTTTCTGCTATAAAGGTGATGTCATCTGCATATCTAAGGTTATTGATATTTCTCCTGGCAATCTTGATTCCAGCTTGTGCTTCTTCCAGCTCAGTGTTTCTCATGATGTACTCTACATATAAGTTAAATAAGCAGGGTGACAATATACAGTCTTGACATACTCCTTTCTCTATTTGGAACCAGTCTGTTGTTCCAGGTCCAGTTCTAACTGTTCATTCCTGCCCTGCATACAGATTTTTCAAGAGGCAGGTCAGATGTTCTGGTATTCCCATCTCTTTCAGAATTTTCCACAGTTTGTTGTGGTCCACTCAATCAAAAGCTTTGGCATAGTCAATAAAGCAGAAGTAGATATTTTTTTCTGGCACTCTCTTGCTTTTTCAAAGATCCAACAGATGTTGGCAGTTTGATCTCTGATTCCTCTGCCTTTCCTAAATCCAGTGAACATCTGGAAGGTTCATATATTGTTGAAGCCTGGCTTGGAGAATTTTGAGCGTTACTTTACTAGCGTGTGAGATGAGTGCAATTTTGTGGTAGTTTGGTCATTCTTTGGCATTGCTTTTCTTTAGGATTGGAATGAAAACTGACCTTTTCCAGTCCTGTGGCCACTGCTGAGTTTTCCAAATTTGCTGGCATATTGAGTGCAGCACCTTCACAGCATCATCTTTTAAGTTTTGAAATAGCTCAACTGGAATTCCATCACCTCCACTAGCTTTGTTCGTAGTGATGCTTCTTACAGCCCACTTCAATTCACATTCCAGGACTTCACATTCCCTTGTGGTTCTGCTGGTAAAGAATCTGCCTACAATGCAGGAGACCTGGTTTCGATCCATGGGTTAGGAAGATCCACTCTAGTATTCTGGCCTGGAGAATTCCATGGACTGTCTAGTCCAAGGGTTTGCAAAGAGTCTGACATGACTGAGTAACTTTCACCCTTTTTATTAGATTCCACATGTAAGCAATATCATACGATATTTGTCTCTCTGTGATTGACTTACTTCACTCAGTAAAACAATCTCTAGGTCCATACATGTTGCTGCAAATGGCATTATTTCTACATGTAGTCTTACTTTTAGAAACTAACTTTATCAGCCACATGAACTCACTAAGGTTTAGCTGTGCGATTCAGCACGTATGCATATTACTTTTTAAGAGAAAGAGCACAGTCTATGTGAGATTGGAGCCTAATGATGGGGTTAAGGAATACTATGTAAGTATTGAAACTTTGGTTTTGATGATGTTGGAAAACTTGCCTTTGGGAAGGACAGTCAAGGAAGGAAGTGGGAGACAAAGGCAATTTGGGGATTAGAAAAGAGTATTTCCCTGCAGAAGATTTGACTTAAAAAATTTTTTTTTTCTTGATGATTCTTCAACTACTATTGAAGCCACAGAAGTGGCTCTCCTGATCACTTTAGTAAGGAATGTTTATAGCATCTGAACTAGGAAGTCTTTACTTACCTTTCCAGATACAGAGCTGAGTTCATTTTCCTTTAAGATTTTATAACTGTGTTGGGGGCTCTCACACTTTGTAATTATTTGGTTATATGCTCAATCACTACTGTCTGGGAGACCCTGGGAAGGGGGCCAACCTGTGTCCTACCAAATTTTTATAGCTCCAGCACCTAACAGAGTAAGAAGAAAACAGTAAACATTTACTGACTAGTGGTTAAATGAATGGATAAACCAATCAGTAAATCCAATGTTGAGATGTTGAGTGCTTCTCACCTGTAAGGCATTGTGTCATATTTGTGGAGAAATATATAATTGCTATTTTTGATATCAGCCTATAAGAGGCTTCCCTGTTGGCTCAGTTGGTAAAGAATCTGCCTGGAATGCAGGGGACCCGGGTTTGATCTGTGGATTGGGAAGATCCCCTGGAGAAGGGAATGGCTACCCACTCAGGTATTCTTGGAGAGTTGCGCTGGAGAGTTCCATGGACAGAGGAGCTGGTGGGCTACAGTCCATGGGGTCACAGAGTCAGACACCATGACAGAGTGACTGTCACTTTATAAGAAATTTAAACTTTAGTTCAGCAGCTAGATTACTAATATGAAAGTAATTAGTCCTTTTTAATTGTTCATAGTCTCTGCTTCTCTTTTTCTTTCGTTGATCAATCACCTAACTTTAATCTTTATTTGCCTCCATCACTGTGTCTTCTGAGGATACTAAATGACCCCCTGCTTGTCAAATTGAGTGTCTGAATTTTCTTAATCTGCTTGATCTCCATCTGACACTGAACATTAGAGAATCCAATCTTCCTTTGAATTTCCCTTTCCCATTTTGGCACCTAGACTCTGAACTGGATTCTGACATTTCCCTGTCTCCACCCCCACGGCAGTCATGCAGCATGTTCAGAGTTCCTGCTGGATACATTATGCGCTCCCTCCACTCCTCTTTTTCTACATGGCACATCCTTTAGAGTGTTTCCTAGGCTAATATCTCTGTTCATGGTTTAACTGTGTTTGTAAAACCTACTTCTGTCACTAAGTATCATACACATGGGAACTATACCATCCTCTCAAATTAAATGTTTTTAAGATTAAAAATTAAGTTTCCCCTTAAGACCTTATTCTTCCTTGTCTCTTATGACAAAGGCATGCGGATTCATTTTCATTGCCACAGTAACTTTCAAGGCACCGGTTTCGCTTCAACCAGGTTTTACCTTCTTGAGTCTATATTTTACATGATGTTGAAGTAAGCCTCATAAACTATCTATATCACCTCAACCTCAGAATCCTTCTGTGATGGATATTGCTTGCAGTCTGCCTCACTTACCTGGAGTGTGAGTCCCTGCACAATATGATGAATAAAATTCTCCTATTATTTTACCCCTTTACAAACTCAGTGATTTAAGTCCAATGCGCTAGTCAACATGCCAAGTTTGGTGCACTGGCTAATATCATTTCTCGTCTAGATTTATTTGAAGTTCAATAATTACCTGAACTCTAGCCCCATATGAAGTCTAGTTAGAATCTAAGGATTTCCCTAAAGCTTCCTGCATCCTAGCATTTTCCAAAGTGTGGGGGATATAATTTTAGGTAGTACATTAATAGAAAGTCATCACAAGAAAATGAATTGTATGGTTTAAAGAGTTATTCTTTTTTTATTTCATATCACTTTTTATAATTTTATCAAGAAGACCTTAATTTGGTTAAACAAATTTTGGTTTTTAACATCACTCTGACATTAATAATTTTTCTTTTAATCAGTGAAAATTCAGGGAGATACCTCAGTGAATTTATCAGTCACCATTATCTAGTTAGAAATAAATAATGTTATTTTATTTCTGTTTTTTGCCTTTCATTTATGGTAAAGATACAGGTTTTTCTTTAGGGTGATACTATTAATATTTAATTTAAATAATAATTAATTTTAGCATTAATCCAGTATTTAAATAACTGCTCAATTTCAATATTTAAATGCTTAAATTTAAATATTTAAGTAAGATATTGCTTGAATACACAGAAAAATATCAGGTAAAAAATATATGTCGCAATTATTAAGAGGGTAATTCAAGAAGGTGGGACACAGGAGTACACAGAAATTATAAAAGCTAAACACGAACAACTGAAGTTTGGAGAACCCTCAATTACCATATTAGCCCACAATTTTTCTTTGTTTCAGTGACTGTGAAAGTTCAGTCTCTATTCTAACTTTCTATGTGTTAACTAATGGAATTCTTTCAAGGATCCTTTGTAAGATACTGTTTTTCCTATTTTATAGACAAATAAATGGAAGACACAATTTGCCTAGCTTCCGTCAAGTGGCAAAACTGTAGAGACGGGCTTTGAACCCAGGTCTTTAGCTTTCAGAACCAGTGCTCTTAAAAAGCAACTCTGACTCAGGAAAAGCCCATCAATCTTTGATTTGATAATAACAAGTAAGATCTTTTGTGTTTGCTATCGTTCATCTGTCTTTTTCCTCCAGAAGGAAACGTTTTATTCAGACATGAAGTTAAACTTTGTAGAAACCTCCTGTGAGTAATTGTATTTAGAATCGATTTCCATCTCTACAGACAACTTGAAAACCTTTTTCTTCCAAAGGTATAGTCCTTAAAACTCAGGGAGTACTCAGTTAACTACAGGTTCAATAACAAATAGGAAAAGGACAGTCTCTCTGCATGAATAACTTTTATAGTTTGTTCATCAGAAAGTCCAGGAGCATGATGACCAAGCACAATTTGCATCTGCTTCCTCAGCAGACTGCCCAGTAGATGAACAGCCCTCGGCCATTCAAGTGAAATATTTAGTAACTAAGCAGGGTGCAGTATGAAAGCAAATTATATGTACTGGAGAAATGCATCACAGAAAGTGTTATGGTTAAGCTTGATATTAGAATGTATCTCCCTTACATTTGCCTTTTCAATTCTCAAAAACTGAAGGGGCATTTTTTTGAGGAACTGCAGAATCCTACTGTTATAATTACTATAAATCATTTTGTTATAAGGATTTTATAATAACCAGATAAATTTTTACCATCTGTATATTTAAAATAGCCCTCATATACAACTAAGAAATACTTAAGATAGAAATTTGCTCATAAATACTCAATACTTGTTTTTTAAACCCACTTAGTAACCAAAGTTGCTGTATTTCTTTCCTAATTCTATTATCTCTTAATTATTGGCCTAATACTGAGGTGGACAAACTATGACCCGCAGTTCAAACCTTGATATTGCCTCTTTTTCATGTGGCTCATAAGCTAAGAGTGACTTTCACATTTTTAAGGGTTATAAAAAGAAAAAAAATTAATATGTGACAGTGATTATATGTAGCCTGTAAAGCCTAAAATATTTACTGTATAACCTTTTACAGAAAAGTTTGCCAACCACTCATCTTTTTCTATCCATAACATGTTTCACTTAGTGTTTTGCTATGAAATTACTTCATTTTTGTTATGTCTCTAATTGAATTATGGTCTGGTAATAAGTCATCTTTCAGTTTGCAATACGTGGTTCTGGTGCTGTAATACACAGTCATCTCATATTTTACCTAACCTAGTGTTTGTTACACTGGAAAGCAGCACTTTTGGAACTGTCTCCAAAGATGCCTATCTAAACTAGGAAATCAAAACCCAACCCTAATACTAATTGGGGCAGAATGGCAGGGATGGTCATTGGGGTATTGTTTATTTTGCCTTTTTGGGGGGTGTAAGTCATTGGAGCCAGAGAACAGACTGTGTTATCTAGAATCCAAAGATGGCCTGCCCACAAATCATACTTCCTGGTATTTCCATACCTATACAGACCCCTTCCACATTGAGTGTGAGTTTGCCCTTGGTAATTAACAAAATGCAACACAAGTAATTCCATATTAAGCCAAGTCATAAGTCATGTAGCTTCTGGCTTGTTCTCTTAGAACGCTAGCTCTTTGAATGCTTCCTCTCAAACCCCAAAAAATTAGTCAAGAATCTCAAGCCACATGGAAAGGACACATATAGACATTCACCCCCAACTGAGCTTCTTACAGAACAGCCAGCAACAGTGACGAGTCATTTGTGTGAGCTCTGTATCTAATCTCAGTCTATCAGATAATTCCAATACCATCAGCCATTTGTTTGCAGTCATTTGAGAGAACCCAAGCAAAAACCATCCAACTGAGCTTCTACCATAATGAGGGGTAAGAATAAATGATTTCAGTTAAGTTTTGAAGTGATGTGTCATGCAGCAATAGACAATGGAACAGCATGTCCCTATCACTCTTTGAATAGGTTCTTACTTGCAAGCTTATCTTGTACTTTCCTGTGACAGCCCTGGTATCAACCATTTCTCAGAAACAACAACAACAAACAAACAAAAACCCGCAAAAAACAATTTCTATTAGTGGAGAATGATACTTAAAAACTAAGATATGGATAACAGTTAATTTCCTTGTTATAATTTGTCTCTACTTTGAGGTCCTCTCATGGGCCAATTGGAATACGAAACGGCAACCCACCCCAGTATTCTTGCCTGGAGAATTCCATGGACAGAGGAGTCTGGTGGGCTACACTCTATAGGGTCTTGAAGAGCCAGACATGACTGAGATTGTATTGAGATTGGAGTATGAAGAGAGAAGTATAAAATTGGCCAAGAGGATATTGCAAAAATCAGTTAGAAATTATATGAGAAAATGGAGAAAAATCATTTTGAAGAGAAATTTGATTGAGCTTAAGAGCTGAATTAGATACAGGAATTTATGTAGAAAAATAATAAAAGATGATTTCTGAGTTCAAGACTTTTGTTGGGATGTAGAGAATAGAGCAAAGAAAATATGCGAGTGTACTTGGGGCTGAATTGGACATATTGCTACATAACTTTGCAATTGTAGATTTGTGATGCAAATATGGAAGATTGAGTCAAATTTCACATGGTTATAGTCAACTAGAAAAATCAATGGTGTGATATCTAATTTTACAATACATTGCAAACTAAGGTATAGTAACTATGCTCAGTCTCAAATATAACATAGTGGCTTAGTGTTTTACATGGTAAAATAGGCTCAGAGGAAGATGAATTCAACATTAACCCCATCACAAATTAATCCAGTAAATAAAAACAAAGCATTTCTCATTTTTTTTAGCATGTAAACATATTGTATTCTCTTATGAAAACATTCTGAAATCTGTATTATGTAGCTCTGATTGGTTATGCCATAGTAAATTCTAGTGGTAGAAAAAAAAAGCATGATTTGGAAAAATTAAAATTGATTTACAATGAGAACAATATTCTTAATTTTTCTCTTTGAGCCACAATTTCCCCTTTCTCTCTCAATGAATTATAAGTGAAAGTAAGACCTTCTCATCCATAACCCACTCACACCTTCTGCAAAACTAACTGTTCTCACTAGCCATAGCCAAAATAGTTTTCTGCATTTCCATATTTTAATAAGTAAATATTTTATTCATGGAGAAAAAATCTATCTTTTAATCTGCTGTATAATTTATTAACATATGCTATTTTTAAAAAATATTAAACAAAAGTCATTCAGCAGGCTGGATGTATAAAAGTTATCTACATTCTTCAAAGGCAGCCACTTGCATAATTCTTGAAAAACAAATATTAGTCTTATTAAAGAAGTAATTATTTATAAGAGGTAATTAGACTGTAATAAGTCAGTGATGTTTGTTATAATATTTAGGGAACCCAGGATAAGAATGCTTAATTAAGGAAGGAGAGGACATATGTATACATATGGCTGTTTCACGTTGATGTATGGAAGAAACCGACACAATATTGTAAAGCGATTATCCTCCAATAAAAGAGAGGGAGAGAGAAAGGACTGCATAATTAACAACTTAATAGAAAGTCTTAAAAAATGAAATTTTGGATAACAATCTAAGAGATGAGCAAGAAGAGAGAAAAAAGAGAACATAAAATATAATAGGTTAGTTCAGTTCAGTTCAGCCGCTCAGTCGTGTCCAACTCTTTGTGACCCCATGAATCGCAGCACACCAGGCCTCCCTGTCCATCACCAGCTCCCGGAGTTCACTCAGACTCACGTCCATCAAGTCAGAGATTCCATCCAGCCATCTCATCCTTGGTCGTCCCCTTTTCCTCCTGCCCCCAATCCCTCCAAGCATCAGAGTCTTTTCCAAAGAGTCAACTCTTCACATGAGGTGGCCAAAGTACTGGAGTTTCAGCTTTAGCATCAGTCCTTCCAAAGAATACCCAGGACTGATCTGCTTTAGAATGGACTGGTTGGATCGCCTTGCAGTCCAAGGGACTCTCAAGAGTCTTCTCCAACACCACAGTTCAAGAGCATCAATTCTTCGGTGCTCAGCTTTCTTCACAGTCCAACTCTCACATCCATACATGACTACTGGAAAAACCATAGCCTTAACTAGACAGACCTTTGTTGGCAAAGTAATGTCTCTGCTTTTGAATATGCTATCTAGGTTGGTCATAACTTTTCTACCAAGGAGTAAGCATCTTTTAATTTCATGGCTGCTGTCACCATCTGCAGTGATTTTGCAGCCCAAAAAGATAAAGTCTGACACTGTTTCCACTGTTTCCTCATCTATTTCTCATGAAGTGATGGGACCAGATACCATGATCTTCATTTTCTGAATGTTGAGCTTTAAGCCAACTCTTTTGCTCTCCTCTTTCACTTTCATCAAGAGGCTTTTTAGTTCCTCTTCACTTTCTGCCATAAGGGTGGTGTCATCTGCATAACTGAGGTTATTGATATTTCTCCCGGCAATCTTGATTCCAGCTTGTGCTTCTTCCAGACCAGCGTTTCTCATGATGTACTCTGCATGTAAGTTAAATAAGCAGGGTGACAATATACAGCCTTGACGTACTCCTTTTTCTATTTGGAACCAGTCTGTTGTTCCATGTCCAGTTCTAACTGTTGCTTCCTGACCTGCATATAGGTTTCTCAAGAGGCAGGTCAGGTGGTCTGCTACTCCCATATCTTTCAGAATTTTCCACAGTTTATTGTAGAACATAAATATTATATAATTTAGATGATGGAGAAAATAATGGCCAACTATTTGGGAAAATGTAAATATATATACAGTTGCTGCTGCTGCTAAGTCAGTTCAGTCACGTCCCACTCTGTGCGACCCCATAGATGGCAGCCCACCAGGCTCCCCTGTCCCTGGGATTCTCCAGGCAAGAACACTGGAGTGGGTTGCCATTTCCTTCTCCAATGCATGAAAGTGAAAAGTGTAAGTGAAGTCGCTCAGTTGTGTCCAACCCTTAGTGACCCCATGGACTGCAGCCTTCCAGGCTCCTTCGTCCATGGGATTTTCCAGGCAAGAGTACTGGAGTGGGGTGCCATTGCCTTCTCCATATATACAGTATATATACACAAATATGTAATTGAAATAAAAGTGAATTATATAAAATTATAATTTTCACTGTAGAAATTCTCTCATGAAATATGAAGAATTTATGAGTGGATTTTTATATAACCTAAGCGGTAAGGAAAACTTTTCTCAGTTTTAAATTAATCACAGAATCTTTGAGAAAATATTAGAATTTGTCATGTGTTTGAAGCATCTTTATACCAAATTAAAGTATATAAAAAATAAGCAAATGCAAAATGATGGAATATATACTAAAAGATTATATTTCTTGATACACAATGTTCTTACACAACAGCAACAAACGTGTGAATAATTTAGACATAAAATATGTCACCTCAATAGAAATCAAAGAAATATTTATTTAAATATATTTGTAATTTAATATATTGGATAATGTTAATAAAATAATATGTGGAAGAACATATGTGGAATATCAAATAATATGTGGAATAATATGTGGATATTTTCATATGCAACTGTCATGTTGTAATTTTGTGTAACTTTAGAGGGCATGATGGGACCAAAAGGTTGATGTGTTTCTTTATACTTCAGAATTTCATTCTAGGAATATTCCCTCCTAGATGAGTAACAATAAGTGTAAAAAATGTTGTATATAATAATATTACTTTAATAATTTTGTAAATAATAATAAGAAGGATACTTTAAAAATTTTATCATGGTGTAGTTGATTTACAATGTTGTGTTATTTTTGAAGTGAGAAGTGTTAGTCATTTAGCTGTGTCCCAGTCTTTGTGACCCCATGGACTGTGTAACCCACTAGACTCCTCTGTCTGTGGAATTCTCCAAGCAAGATACTGGAGTGGGTAGCCATTCCCTTCTCCAGGCAATCTTCCCCACTCAGGGATCAAACCTGGGTCTCCTGCATTGCAGGCAGATTCTTTACCATCTGAACCACTGTACCACAAATAAATCAGTTATAACATATATTAACTCTTTTTAGATTTATTTTCCAGTGTAGGCAATTGCAGAGTATTGAATAGAGTTCCCTGTGCTATTCAATAGGTCTTTATTAGTTATCTACTTTATTCCCTCCTGGCTCAGTCGGTAAAGAATCCACCTGCAATGCAGGAGACCTGAGTTCGATTCCTGGGTCAGGAAGATCCTCTGGAGAAGGAAATGGCAACCTAATCCAGTACTCTTACCTGGAGAATCCCATGGACTGAGGAGCCTGGCGGGCTATAGTCCATGGGGTCGCAAGAGTCGGACATGACTTAGCGACTAAACCACCACCACCATGTTATATATAATAGTATATATTTGTCAGTCCCAATCTCTCAGTTTTTTCCTCCCCAATTCCCCACTGGTAACCACTAGATTGTTTTGTACACCTGTGACTCTTTCTATTTTGTAAATAAGTTCATCTGTACCGTTGAAAAATGATACTTGTAAGAAAAAAAAATCATCTTAGCTTTATTTCACCTCATTCAATCATACGTCCTTCAAGAACATGTGAGAAGAAAGTCTTTGTACATGTACTTTCGATAACAGAAGTTTCTTCAGGTCAGGTCAGTTCAGTTCAGTCGCTCAGTTGTGTCTGACTCTTTACCACCCGATGAATCGCAGCACACCAGGCCTCCCTGTCCATTACCATCTCCCATAGTTCACTCAAACTCACGTCCATCGAGTCCCTGATGCCATCCAGCCATCTCATCCTCTGTCATCCACGTCTCTTCCTGCCCCTAATCCCTCCCAGCATCAGAGTCTTTTCCAGTGAGTCAACTCTTCACATGAGGTGGCCAAAGTATTGGAGTTTCAGCTTTAGCATCAGTCCTTCCAATGAACACCTAGGACTGATCTGCTTTAGAATGGACTGGTTGGATCTCCCTGCAGTCCAAGGGACTCTCAAGAGTCTTCTTCAACACTACAGTTCAAAAGCATCAATTCTTTGGCGCTCAGCTTTCTTCACAGTCCAACTCTCACATCCATACATGACTACTAGAAAAACCATAGCCTTGACTAGACAGGCCTTTGTTGGCAAAGTAGTGTCTCTGCTTTTTTCATATGCTATCTAGGTTGGTCATAACTTTCCTTCCAAGGAGTAAGCGTCTTTTAATTTCATGGCTGCAATCACCATCTGGAGTGATTTTCAAGCCCAAAAATTTAAATATGGCACTGTTTCTACTGTTTCCCATCTATTTCCCATGAAGTGATGAGACCAGATGCCATAATCTTAGTTTTCTGAATGTTGAGCTTTAAGCCAACTTTTTCACTCTCCTCTTTCACTTTCATCAAGAAGCTTTTTAGTTCCTCTTCACTTTCTGCCATATGGGTGGTGTCATCCTCTTCCGATAATTTTTTATTTGAATTTTTATGTACTCCGATGCAATGGACATGGGTTTGGGTAACTCCAGGAGTTGGTGATGGACAGCTAGGCCTAGCGTGCTGCAGTTCATGGGGTTGCAAAGAGTCGGACACCACTGAGCAACTGAACTTTACTGAACTGATGTACTCCTTCAGCCGCCAACATTCCTATACGTACTTGTCAATATAGACTCAAAGTTATGAGCACTGCATTGTGAAAAGCCCTTGACATAATTTCAAATATATGAAGTTCATTAAGTTGTTCTGATTCTTTGTTGAATTTTGTTCCTTTCAGCCTGAGTATTTGAGATTGATTTCAAGCAAATGCAGCAACAAATCTTGCTTGGGAAGAGATGAATGTTTTGTTGCTTGTCAATATCCGACTTCCGTTACCATTTATTTCTCTTTGTATGGAGTTTTGATTGTCTGTTTGTTTATTTGTTTTAGACATTTTATGTCTATCTTTTACAGTTTTGGTACCCTGAGTATTCTAAAATAATTTAATACTGAAGATGGACTCTGAATTTGGGGATGACATTTCCTCCACAACTAATAGGGCAGCATCCCTGATTATAAGCACCATCATATATCAAAACCCTACCAGATAGTCTGATCTGCTTACAGATTGTCTGAGGTTGCTGGTGATAGAACTTTGGATAAGTCACTTGATGATTCTCCCTGATTTTCACTGTCTTATTGTAAGATGATGAATTTGATTGCAGTAAGTGATTTTTGTAAATAATCTTTTTCAATTAAATATTAGTGCAGTGGTTAACATGAAAACTTTGGATCAGATAGAGTTTATTGGCATGTAAGTTCCATTAATGGTTGTATAACCTTGGGAAATTTAGATAACTTCAATCATTTTATCTCTAAAGTAGGGATAATAAGACACTAACTTACAGGCAAATTTGACTAAAAATGCAAATAAAATATGTAGCCTAGTATTTGATTGCCAGAATGAAGTGATTAGTGCTCATCTTTGATTTTCTAATACCTGTACCCTTTCTAAAAAAAATCTATATGTCAATTCTCTTCTTTGTTCATGAGGTTGCAAAGAATAAAACACAACTTAGCGACTGAACAACAACAATAATACTTGCTTTATATTAGTTCAGATGTGCAGTATAGTGAGTCAGATTTTGCAGATTATCCTCCATTAAACGTTACTACAAAATAGTGACTGCAATTTCCCATGCTATTCAATATAACTTTATTGCTTGTCTATTTTATACATAGTCATTTGTACCTCTGAATCCCATACACCTATCATGACCCCATCCACTCTCCCCACTGGTAAATCACTAGTTAGCTGTCTATATCTGAGAGTATGTTTCTGTTTTGCTATATATGCTTTCTTTATTTTTTACACTCCACATATAAGTGATATCATACAATATTTTGTTTTTCTATATTGGAGAAATATCCTATTTTGTTATTCTTTCAATACTTTCCACCACAGAAGTCAGCTACTAGTTTTCCTTATCTCCAGGCATGTGACTGGATATTAACAGCTAATCACATCACTGAATGTTGCTGCTGTTTGTTATTTAGTAGCGTTATTTTGCTGTGTCTGACTCCGTGCGACCCCATGGACTGTAGCCTGCCAAGCTCCTCTGTTCATGAGATTTCCCAGGCAAGAACAGTAGAGTGGGTTACCACTTCCTTCTCCAGGGTATCTTCCTTACCCAGGGATGGAACCCGCATCTCCTGCACTGGCAGGCAGAGTCTTCACCACTGCGCCACCAGGGAAGCCCATCATTGAAGCTAAGAGCTTATAAAATAAAAGTCTATGTTGAATTTATTAGGCAAGGGTTATGGTAAATGTGCTTCCCAGGTGGCACAGTGGTAAGGAATGTGCCTGCCAGTGCAAGAGATGCAAGAGACATGGGTTCAATCCCTGGGCTGGGAACATCCCCTGGAATAGGAAACGGCAATATGCTCCAGTATTCTTGCCTGGAAAATTCCCTGCACAGAGGAGCCTGGAGGGCTACAGTCCATGGAGTTGCAAAGAGTTGGAGGTGACTGAGTGCATGTGCATTCAAGCACGTGCACACCAACACACAGACACACACATGCACAGTAAAGGCAGAAGCAACATTTAATTTCCAGTGGCAAGTAAGGAAGTTTCTCTCTGATTTTCGGCAGTGTTCCTGAATATTTTATCTTACAGAATATTTTAATCCTTCATAGATTATTTTATTTCTGTTGAATAACCCTCTTTTCCGCTAAAATTAGCCAACTTTTTTCTAGTGCTTACAACTAAGAAATTTCACTGAAACATTAGCTCATGGTGCTAGTCTTTAAATAGTTGTGGTGGTAGTTAATATAGTTTTAGTAAAAACTGTCATATTAAATTAAAATATGAATGACTAAATGTTGAGAATTGCTGGAGCTGGAAGATGAATATGCAGAAGTTTATTGCACTCTTCTCTCTTATGTATGTTTGAAATTTTCCATGATAATTAAAAAAACATTTACATAAATATATGCATGACAGACACATGTGATGACAGATGGGAATTGATTTTTAACAGATGCTTTACGGTTTATTTTAAAATCTATGTGAAAGATATCTGCAAGAACTGACAATTCTAAACATGAGCTTTTATTCAGCTTTATATCTGTTTAATACTATGACTGTCTACTTGCTACACATAGAGGAAGCAATCCACACTCCAGAATTTATTGTTTGTAGACATTTCGACAATAGCCATGATCAAACTGATGTGAGGTGATATCTCATTGTAGTTTGATTGGCATTTCTCTAATAATTAGCAGTGTTGAGCATCATGTTCCTCTTGGCCATCTGCATGTCTTCTCTGGAGAAATGTCTATTTATGTCTTCTGCCCATTTTTTTATTGTTTTTTTTTTTTTATTGAGTTGCATGAGCTGTTTGATATTTGGGAGATTAATCCCTTTCAATTATTTCAGTTCTCCCATTCTGAGGTTTGTCTTTTCTGAGGTTTTGTCTTTTTGCCTAGTTTAGTGTTTCCTCTGCTGTGCAAAAGCTTTTAAGTTTAATTAGGTCTCATTTGTTTATTTTTGTTTTTACTTTCATTGCTCTAAGAGATGGGTCAAAAAAGATCTTGCTGTGATTTATGTCAAAATATATTCTCCCTATGTTTTCCTCTAAGAGTTTTATAGTGTCTGGCCTTACATTTTTTTAGGTTTTTAATCCATTTTAAGTTCATTTTTCTGTATGGTGTTAGGAAGTGTTCTAATTTCATTCTTTTGCATATTGATGTTCAGTTTTCCCAGTACCATTTATTGAAGACATGATCTTTTCTCCATTGAATATTCTTGCCTATTTTGTCATAGAATAGGTGACCATAGGTGTGTGGGTTTATCCCTGGGATTTCTATCCTGTTCCATTTATCTATATTTTTGTTTTTTTGTGATGGTAGCATACTATCTTGATTACTCTAGTTTTGTAATATAGTCTGAAGTCAGGGAGCCTGATTTCTCAGGTTCCTTATATCTTTCTCAAGATTGCTTTGGCTATTTGAGGTCTTTTGTGTTTACATGCAAATTGTAAACATTTTTATTCTAATTCTATGAAAAATGCCATTAGTAATTTGATAGGAATTGCAATGAATCTCTAGATTGCTTTGGGTAATATAGCCATTTTCACAATGTTGTTTTTTTCTAATCAAAGATCATGATATATTTCTCCATCTGTTTGTGTCATCTTTGATTTGTTTCATCAGTGTCTTATAGTCTTCTAAGCACAGTCTTTTGCCTTCTTAGGTAGGTTTATTCTTAAGCATTTTATTCTTTTTGTTGCAGTGGTAAATAGAATTGTTTCCTTAATTTCTCTTTTTGATTTTTTGCTTTTGGTGTATAGAAATACAAGAGATTTTTGTGTATTAATTTTGTACCCTGCAACTTTTCTAAATTCATTGATGAGCTCTAGTAGTTTTCTTGTGGAATCTTTAGGACTCTCTATGTATAGTATCATGCTATCTGTCATTTTAATACATTAACTGGCAATAAGTTTTTTGTTTCAAACTTTGATCATGCAATTTTTCTGAAGCACCGTATGTTATACTAAAATATTTGGTGAAGCACAGTGCACAACAAACAAATTACAGGTAACTTTTAATTTGTGTTAGGAATAAATATTGCTAGTAAAATTAAGTTTTTGTCAAATGATCTGCTTTGAAGTATAATACCATGATAATCAATGTCTTTGAAGTTTTAAAGATTGGATTTAATTATTATAAAATATTAAAATAACCAATGCAAGGATATGCTTTGCAATTGATGTTAGACATAAATGCACATCTCAAGATATTACTAATGCAAATAAGATGTTTCCCTTAAGCTAAGATTTTTAACAAGAAAAAACAATATTTTTTAATACTTCAAAGTACAATTTGTCTATACAATCATAAAGTGGAAGAGAAGAAATCTAAATCAGTAACTGAATGGAAAAATAACTTTGTATTGTACTGTAAAGTATTATTATATTTTATGATTGTATTGTTTAAAAACAAGATTCCCTAAGCTATTTGTAGATATTAGTTTAGCTAGTAGCTGAGGCCCATCATCTTACAAGTGGAAATCAGTTGGCAGGGAGTTCTTCTTTTTGTACACCTGGTGTTGCTAGCGGTAAAGAACCTATCTGCCAATGCAGGAGATGTTAAGAGAAGTGGGTTCTCTTCCTAGATAGGGAGGATCCCCTGGAGGAAGGCTAGGCAACCCACTCCAGTATTCATTCCTGGAGAATTCCTATGGACAAAGGAGCCTGGCAGGTTACAGTCCAAGAGGTTGCAAAGAATCAAACATGACTGAAGTGACTTAGCATGCATGCAATAATATCCTGCTGCTGCTGCTGCTAAGTCGCTTCAGTCGTGTCCAACTCTGTGCAACCCCATTGACGGCAGCCCACCAGGCTCCCCTGTCCCTGGGATTCTCCAGGCAAGAACACTGGAGTGGGTTGCCATTTCTCTCCAATGCATGAAAGTGAAAAGTGAAAGTGAAGTCGCTCAGTCCTGCCTGACTCTTCGCGACCCCATGGACTGCAGCCCACCAGGCTCCTGCATCCATGGGATTTTCCAGGCAAGAGTACTGGAGTGGAATAATATCCTAGTATTGCAGCAGAAACACTGGCAATAGATTCCACAAAATCTATAAACCTACAATTCATTGAGAACTGTGAAATCATAAAAAGCTGTTCGGATTTGCAATTATGATCTTCAGTCTTTATACACATAGTTATTTATAAACTTGTGTTATTTGGTATAAAATAACATTTAACAGCCTCTAGAGCTTTTAATATAAAATGTATCAAGAGAGTATATTTGTTTAGGACTTCTTACTTTAACTATCCACACTAGTTTTGCTCCCTAAATGTAATTCAAATTCCTTCTCATGTATCTACTGTTAATGTTTTAGCATAGGTTCTTGGCCTCTTTTTCCTTGACCAACTCAGATTCCATGTAGCTAATTTTCCCAATTACTATCTATCCACATTCAGTTTCTCTTCATGTACCATAGTATATTGATTCTAAGTACACAATTTTTCATACGTAAATTTCTTTGAAATTAGAATGCTTCTTACAATCACTTTCAGCCAGATGATAGTCATGATGAGGTTGTTAATATCTTCACCCAAACACCAGTTGTCCCAGTGTCATAAGCTACATCAATGTCAGTGGCTTTAAAAAGAAAAAAAGACAAAAAACAGAATAATAGTAGAACAACATTCCTAAAGGGAAAGTCACACGTAGCCTGGTTTTGTATGACTACTCACCTAGCTTTCAAGCACTAATGTCTTTTAGCTCTATTGGTTCTTTAAGAAATGTTATGTTAGCGTTATTCTTGATGGAACAGAGGAAGGTTTGGTGTGTAAAATCATATCAAACCACTTTGAGTTGAAAATGACTCAGTTTTTCATATAAATGTATTCTTCATAGGAAAGAGTTTGGAAAATATCTGAACCATTTTATTTCCATTGTAATATCATTTTGAAATGTATGCACAGAAGGTATAACTGACAAAAATCAATGTTTAACTCTAAAAATAACTCTTTAGCTATAAAACTTAAAAAAGTGATCAGGGAACATTACTTTACAGTTTAATTAGCAGTGTTTTTTAAAGTATACCTTAAAAGTTTTGGCCTCTTGGTTCAGTAATTCAGTAATTACCTTGTGTCACCTTTCTAATTGGTTTACCTTCAATTTAAAAAAAAATAACCACCAACATCTTGTTGGGTATGAAATACAATCACAACTCATTAGCATTCTGGTCCCTACTTTAGATTGGGTTATCTAGAAGTAAAGACCAAAACAGAGTTCTTGCACACTTGGTTTGCTGAAGCAATGATTCCAGAAGATCCCCTGGAGGAGGGAATGGCAACCCACTCCAGTGTTCTTACTGGAGACTCCATGGACAGAGGAGCCCAGTAGGATATGGTCCATAGAGTCTCAGAGTTGACTTAGCACAGCATGACCCCATGGAGAGCTTGTGGTGGCTCTGTGCTGTATCAACATATTGATAGTTAAGTTGAAACTACATTCCTAGAATCCCTTTCTCTCTATGGTCTTGGGTTTATGGTTGCCCATAAGAGAAATATGCATAAAATTTGTAAGGCAGAAGCAAAGCAACAGCCATTCTGCTCTGAAGGTCAGTGAAGAGCACCAGGTACAGGTCCCAGTTGCTCCCTTGTTGTGGGAACCATGTTTTAGTGCTTTCTCAGAAATGTCTCCTAGAATTTAATCTTATTCATTCCCTCCTCCTTGATTTCTCTCCCCTACCCTTAAGTTAGCTGTCTGGCTGACCTGTCAGCATTAGTTAAATGCTGTTCTGCACGCAGGACAAGCCCCCTTATCTTCAAAGACCTTTCTTTACAACTCTTGTGTGTGATTACCTCCAGACTTCCAGGAGGAAGCCTCTTTAATCCCTGAGTTCAGGTCTCTGTCTTGCTTTACTGCTCTTAGTTAAAAATTACAAAGTAACTTATAAATAAATATGCACTCATTGTTTACTCGGGGTGTTGCTTCTCCGAGAGCTCTCACTGAGCTGTCTCTCATAATCCTGTGTGTTTGTGAGAATCATTCAGTGTGAAACCGCCAGACGTTGTGCAGATGAACTGGCTCTCCTACTTGGCAGGAGGCAGCACCTGGTTTCACAGCCACAATAGCTCCCATTTGCTCTCCTTCAGTTTCTCTAAGCCCTGGACCAGATGACTGTACAGCTGCATGGGTAGGTCTCTAGCTTCATCTGCAGCTCAGCTACATCTCGGTTGGTGGCAGTGGGAGACAGACCTGGATTTCAGTTCGCGCCTGTTGGTTCTAGTCTGCCTTCATGAGTTCCACTTTGCCCCTGCTTAGTTCCATTTTACATCCACATTTTCTTCCTGAGATTTTGCTGACTTTCAGCAACTTACATTTACCGTCAATGCAGAGGCAACCGTCTTCCACAGTCTCTTTCACAATTGTTCATAATTGCATAGGTCTACCATGGACAGAGGAGCCTGGTGGGGGTACAGACCATGGGTTCCTAAAAGAGTCAGACATGACTTAGCAACCAAATGACAAAAATTAGACCCTTCTGTTTACCATGTAGGTAATCTGTCCCCTCATTTTCTGATACTTCATACGGGCTCTAATTCAGGCCATAGTTAGTCTTTTGTCTATTTTCCTAACAACCATTTCTTTTTATAATTCAGAACTGAACAGATTTCCTTCTTTTTCTGCATGGAAAACTGCTATGCAACCTACTAGATTATCCTCCTGTGTACCTTCCTCTGAGCTCAGGACATGCCTTCAATATAGATACTATTTTATTTGTAAGGCAGCTAATCAAACTACACTATTTGATTTCCAGGTTGTTTAGTAACTTGAGGTTTGCCATTATTCAAAGTAGATGGGGTTATCTCTGAAAGGTTGAATTGCCTTGTACCTTGGATAATTGAAATTAGAGTGCTAGCAGTATTGCCTTTTAAAATCTTAATGCTTATAATGTATGTGAACTCTAAGAGGATTCTAGTCTGACTTTGTATAAGTTGTCATAATCTTATGGGCAAAAATAGAGCAAATGAAAATTAGGGACATACGGTCCAAAGTTCTTATTAGGTTTCTTTTTTGTTTGTATCTGTTTTATCTATCTATCTATCTATACATATGTATTTATCAACCCTCCATATTAATAACTCAACAGACAAACTGTTGAATTTATGTGTGCTCATGAAAGAAATCCATGTGAGGTTCATTTTCTCTCCTATACATTTCTGACAAGCAATTCTACTCTCACTATTATACTATCATATAGTCTATTATTAATGCTACTAAAATAAAAGGTAAGTAGAAAAAATTTAAAACACATTTTAAGACTAAAATTCTTGTGACATTTTTAGAGTTTGCAACTGTCAAGAAATCATTAGTGTTTTAAGACCAAACTGGAATTGCAGGTATTATAAATTATAAAATCAGAGGGATGTTTGGGGCATGGAGGTCTATGTAACTCAAATAGGACAAATGGTTAATGAACAAATTAACCACTCTAAATGGTGGATTATACACATGATCTACACATGGAGCAAACGTGTATAACCTGAAGGGTCTTTACTCAGGGGATATAGTCAAGGAGAAAAAAAAATCAATGATAATTATGAGCCAGGAAAATTGAAAAAATAAGCTGAGAAGAAAAGTGTCAGATAGCTAATCATAACACACTGAAGACTCAAGAGCTCAGATATTAAATTGTTCTCATTTGACAGACACTGCATATTTTGCAAGCAATTAATGCTGGATGTTGTAACAAAGACTCAAAATTTCAAAATTACTCAATGACTAACACAATACAGTGTTATTTCTTGTTCTCATCACAGACTAATCGAATGTTTGGCATCTGGTCCTCCCCATAATTCCTAGAACACAGTCATATAACCAAATTGCAAGGGCGGCTGGATTTGTAGACGAAACGTGTCCAGGAAAATGAGAACATTGGTTTAGGTGAGCAGCTAACATTCTCTGCCACCTGTACTTTAAAGTCCATCTCAGAGGACACTCCTTTTACAAAGCCCTTTCTGAGTCCCCTTAGTTATATTAAATTACCTTAAATAGAACTGTTGTCTCTCTTATATGACTTGAAAAAGTTTTTATTTTGTACCGGGTTTGTCCTTCCCATTAGAATGGATGTTTGCTCTTCTGAGGGCAAAAACTGACTGTTAATCATCTTTGTGTCTCTTCTAGAAATCAGTGTAGTACCTTATGCATTGAGATATAAATACTCTTAATTTGAATTTTACTTGTTTAATGGAAAGAAATTCTCCAAAAATTAAACTCAAGGTAATTACAACTGGTAGCTTTATATAATTTTTATATAATTTTTATTTGACTTTATTTCAGAAAGTATTTTAAAGCTTAGCATATATTCTAATAAAGTAATAATTTAGAAAATGCACTCCAGCCATGCAACAGTGATGGCTTATGTGTTACAGATGGAAAAGAACAAAAGATGCTGCTGACCCTTCCAACATAGTGAAAATAATATCATTAAGGCTCTCATAAGTGACTGTGCTTCTTCCTTATAATGGGGATAAAACAATTCACAACAAAAGGACAGTTTTAGAATGAGTGGTAAATGTAATAGAACTACTTAGTAAAGAAAGGAGTCATTATTGAGAGATGAAAGAGAAAGAAATAAATTGAAACAATGAGACCATAGCCCATGACTGTTTTCACATTTTTACTTTAGGAAGGTAGATGAGTTACAGAACTCATCTTGGTTCTTTTAAGTGTTTAAAACTGGAAATAAAATTTGGAAGTGTTTAAAAATTGTGAATGCCTGTATTGACTGTAGCTGTAGGCTAATTAAGGAGTCTCTTAATAATGATAAGAAAGCTGGCTCATTCTCAATTCATACTGATTATCACTAGGACAGACAGCATAAGTGATAGCCACATAATACCACTAAGATTTATATCAAAGAGTCAGTGAGGGAGACTTTAACATCTACAGTAAGATTATCAATCCATGGCAAAGTCTAGTCAGATCAGATCAATTTTTTTCTTTCATAAATACAAGTGTAGAATGGATGATCAGTGGATGTGGCTGCTGTGTGCTAAGTTGATTCAGTCCTGTCTGACTCTTTGCCACCCTATGGACTGTAGCCCACCAGTCTCCTCTGTTTGTGGGATTCTCCAGGCAAGAATACTGGAGTGGTTCCTGTGCCCTCTTCCAGATCAGTTAATGATATACCACAAATCAAAGGTTGGTTCAATGACATTGGATATTTTATTTAAAAATTAAAAGCCACCTATCCAGAGCATTGGGATGCTGAGCCATATTTACATCTCTTTTTTTCTTTCAGTTCTTTATGTTTTCTTTATTTTATTTTTTTAATTTTATTTTTATTTATTTATTTATTTATACTTTACAATACTGTATTGGTTTTGCCATGCAGCAACATGAATCTGCCATGGGTGTACATAAATTCCCAATCCTGAACCCCTCTCCCACCTGCCTCCCCATACCATCCCTCTGGGTTATCCCAGTGCACCAACCCCAAGCATCCTGTATCCTGCATAAAATCTAGACTGGTGATTTGTTTCTTATACGATATTATACATGTTTCAATGGCCAGGAGGGAATGGCAAGACATACTTAAAGTGATGAAAGAAAATAACCTACAGCCCAGATTACTGTACCCAGCAAGGATCTCATTCAAATATGAAGGAGAAACTGGAGCCATGTTTACATCTTAATACTTGGATATAATAATGAAGCATGAGATGAAATTTACACTCAACGTACTGTGTTTTATTTCAAATGCAATGATTGTATTGAGGGACTGAATTCAGTTGTACTTAATAAGGACACTTAGGAAAATTTCATGTTCCAGCATTTGGCTGTAATGGAATTTGTTGTTTCTTTTTAAGAATGTGTGTGCTGAGTTGCTCAGCCATGTCTGACTCTTTGGGACTTCATGGACTATAGCCCTCCAGGATCCTCTGTCCATGGATTTCCCAGGCAAGAATAATGGAGGGTTGCCATTTCCTTTTTCCAGGGGATCTTCCCAATCCAGGGATCAAACCCAGACCTCCTGCATTGCAGGTGGAGTCTTTACTGTCTGAGCCACAGGAAGCCCTTTTTAAGAACAGAAGGAAATTTAAGTTTTAAGGATAGAATACTCACGTACATTGTCAGGTATATTATTATCTAGCTTTGAGTAAATTGCAGATCAGAATATATCCCTGAAATGTGAAGAACCCTACCCACTAATTCAGTTGCCATATACCTGATTTAGTCAGGTCCTATAACAGTAACATTCTAAAAATTCTTTGTTATTTGGTATGAACACAATATCTGATGACATTTGGGATTAAAAGTTAGTATCATTATTTCTGACAAAAAAGTAGGTTTATTGTTTCTGAGAGTAGCTGAGATAGTTGGGCAGACTCTATCTCCACACAGAAAATATATATTTTACTTGCCAAGTGAATATTAAATTTGCAAATGAATATAAGATTTAATTTAATAATATTTTTAGATAATAACACAGTTTCATATTTTTGTACAGAGACCAAAATTTTCTCATCATCCTGAGGCCAATTGCCTGGTGACTCAATGTCATTTATTCATTCTGGGAAAGAGTTGACACAGAATGAAACAAAGAGTCTATTGAATTTAAGGACAAATTTTAAAACTCTAGAACTGCCTTGGGATAAAATTAAGTCTTATTGTAAATAGTATAGATTTTGTAGACAGAAGGATTTGGGTTTCATTATGTTAAAAAATAAAAGCTAGTGGAGGTGATGGAATTCCAGTTGAGCTATTTCAAATCTTAAAAGATGATGCTGTGAAAGTACTTCATTTAATATGCCAGCAAATTTGGAAAAGTCAACAGTGGCCACAAGACTGGAAAAGGTCAGTTTTCATTCCAATTCCAAAGAAAGGCAATGCCAAAGAATGCTCAGATTACCACACAATTGTACTCATCTCACCTGCTAGTAAAGTGATGCTTAACATTCTCCAAGCCAGGCTTCAGCAATATGTGAACCATGAATTTCCTGTTCAAGCTGGATTTAGAAAAGGCAGAGGAACCAGAGATCAAATTGCCAACATCTGTTGGATCATGGAAAAAGCAAGAGAGTTCCAGAAAAACATCTTTTTCTGCTTTATTGACTATGCCAAAGCCTTTGACTGTGTGGATCACAATAAACTGTGGAAAATTCTGAAAGAGATGGGAATACCACACCACCTGACCTGCCTCTTGAGAAATCTGTATGCAGGTCAAAAGCAACAGTTAGAGCTAGACATGGAACAACAGACTGGTTCCAAATCAGGAGAAGAATACATCAAGGCTGTTTATTGTCACCCTGCTTATTTAGCTTATATGTAGAGTACCTCATGAGAAACACTGAGCTGAATGAAGCACAAGCTGGAATCAAGATTTCCAGGAGAAATATCAATAATCTCAGATATTCAGATGACACCAACCTTATGGCAGAAAGCCTAAAAGAGAACTAAAGTACCTCTTGATAAAAGTGAAAGAGGAGAGTGAAAAAGTTGGCTTAAAGCTAAACATTCAGAAAACTAAGATAATGGCATCCGGTCCCATCACTTCATGGGAAATAGATGGGGAAACAGTGGAAATAGTGACAGACTTTATTTTCCTAGGCCCCAAAATCACTGCAGATGGTGACTGCAGCCATGAAATTAAAAGACGCTTTCTCCTTGGAAGGAAAGTTATGACCACCCTAGACAGCATATTAAAAAACAGACATTACTTTACCGACAAAGGTCCATCTAGTCAAGGCTATGGTTTTTCCAGTTTAGCCATGTATGAATGTGAGAGTTGGACTATAAAGAAAGGTGAGCACTGAAGAATTGATGCTTTTGAACTCTGGTGTTGGAGAAGACTCTTGAGAGTCCCTTGGACTGCAAGGAAATCCAACCAGTCCTTCCTAAAGCAGATCAGTCCTGAATATGCATTGGAATGACTGATATTGAAGCTGAAACTCCAATACTTTGGCCACTTGATGGGAAGAACAGATTCATTTTAAAAGACCATGATGTACCAAAGCTTTCTTATCCATTCATCTGCTGATGGACATCTAGGTTGTTTCCATGTCCTGGCTATTATAAACAGTGCTGCGATGAACATTGGGGTACATGTGTCTCTTTCAATTCTGGTTTCCTCGGTGTGTATGCCCAGAAGTGGGATTGCTGGGTCATAAGGTAGTTCTATTTGCAATTTTTTAAGGAATCTCCACACTGTTCTCCATAGTGGCTGTACTAGTTTGCATTCCACCAACAGTGTAGGAGGGTTCCTTTCTCCACACCCTCTCCAGCATTTATTGCTTGCAGATTTTTGGATCGCAGCCATTCTGACTGGTGTGAAGTGGTACCTCATTGTGGTTTTGATTTGCATTTCTCTAATAATGAGTGATGTTGAGCATCTTTTCATGTGTTTGTTAGCCATCCGTATGTCTTCTTTGGAGAAATGTCTATTTAGTTCTTTGGCCCATTTTTTGATTGGGTCGTTTATTTTCTGGAGTTGAGCTGCAGAAGTTGCTTGTATATTTTTGAGATTAGTTGTTTGTCAGTTGCTTCATTTGCTATTATTTTCTCCCATTCAGAAGGCTGTCTTTTCACCTTGCTTATATTTTCCTTTGTTGTGCAGAAGCTTTTAATTTTAATTAGATCCCATTTGTTTATTTTTGCTTTTATTTCCAGAATTCTGGGAGGTGGATCATAGAGGATCCTGCTGTGATTTATGTCTGAGAGTGTTTTGCCTATGTTCTCCTCTAGGAGTTTTATAGTTTCTGATCTTACATTTAGATCTTTAATCCATTTTGAGTTTATTTTTGTGTGCGGTGTTAGAAAGTGATCTAGTTTCATTCTTTTACAAGTGGTTGACCAGTTTTCCCAGCACCACTTGTTAAAGAGATTGTCTTTATTCCATTGTATATTCTTGCCTCCTTTGTCAAAGATAAGGTGTCCATATGTGTGGATTTATCTCTGGGCTTTCTATTTTGTTCCATTGATCTATATGTCTGTCTTTGTGCCAGTACCATACTGTCTTGATGACTGTGGCTTTGTAGTAGAGCCTGAAGTCAGGCAAGTTGATTCCTCCAGTTCCATTCTTCTTTCTCAAGATTGCTTTGGCTATTCGAGGTTTTTGGTACATATACACAATGGAGTATTACTCAGCCGTTAAAAAGAATTCATTTGAATCAGTTCTGTTGAGATGGATGAAACTGGAGCCGATTATACAGAGTGAAGTAAGCCAGAAAGAAAAACACCAATACAGTATACTAACACATATATATGGAATTTAGGAAGATGGCAATGACGACCCTGTATGCAAGACAGGGAAAGAGACACAGATGTGTATAACGGACTTTTTGGACTCAGAGGGAGAGGGAGAGGGTGGGATGATTTGGGAGAATGCCATTCTAACATGTGTACTATCATGTGAATTGAATCGCCAGTCTATGTCTGACGCAGGATGCAGCATGCTTGGGGCTGGTGCATGGGGATGACCCAGAAAGATGTTATGGGGAGGGAAGTGGGAGGGGGTTCATGTTTGGGAATGCATGTAAGAATTAAAGATTTTAAAATTAAAAAATAAAAAAAATAAAAAAAAAAAAAAAAAAGACCATGATGCTGGGAAAGATTGAAGGCTGGAGGATAAGGGGATGATAGAGGATGGGATTGTTGGATTGCATCAGTGACTCAATGGATATGAGTTTGAGTAAACTCCGGGAGTTGATGATGGACAGGGAGGCCTGGCATGCGGCAGTCCATGGGGTCACAGAGAGTCGGACACACTGAGCAACTGAACTGAACTGAACTGATGTTAAAAGACTGGTGAGCTCAGAACAGAAAGATTTTATCTATACTAGATCAGAAATGAATTCTATGAATTATATAAAAACTCATTCTCCTGCTATAGTAAGTGGAGCAAACAGTAGAACCAAGCAGATGGGTAGAGATTTAGAACAGATATGGCTAGAGCTTTAGATCCTTCTTGAGTCCCTTGGAAAGCACCTAATACCTTCTTTAGCGAAGATTGCAAAAGATAGGAGTAAGAGTAAGTTTAATGAGCCGAAAACAGACGAGTCTCCTTTCCCAAGCTATATAGCAAGAATTTAGAATCCCATGGAGTAACCCCATGTCCATACTAAATCCTGTGTGGTTATTCTAGCAATGGACATGGGTGAAGCCAAAGGGAATGGACCTGAAGTCAGATTTGTAGGGTCCTTGCATTCCATCACTACCTGGAAGTGTCTGTGAAAGTTCCCTAGGTCCAGTTAGAGAGCATTGTTCTGGCTGAGAACAGTGCTGCTACTGCTGCTGCTATGTCTCTTTAGTTGTGTCCAACTCTGTGCGACCCCATGGACAGCAGCCCACCAGGCTCCCCCATCCCTGGGATTCTCCAGGCAAGAACACTGGAGTGGGTTGCCATCTCATTCTCCAATGCATGAAAGTGAAAAGTGAAAGTGAAGTCACTCAGTCGTGTATGCCTCTTAGCGACCCCATGGACTGCAGCCCACCAGGCTCCTCTGTCCATGGGATTTTCCAGGCAAGAGTACTGGAGTGGGGTGCCATTGCCTTCTCCAGAGAACAAGTGAGCAGAGCCAAAGCTATACATGGGAGCACAAGGAGACATAGACCTGGATACCACAGGTCATGGGAGGATCATGGACATTTGCAGTAGATGCCAGCAGAGCATACAATGATAGAGACTGAACAGAATGAGTTACTCTTGGTAGAGAACAGTGCAGATGAAAAAATAATGGTAGGGAAATTTTCACATGGTGCCAAAACAATAAATAAGCCACCCTAACCCTACTTGTCAAACTCAGATCACTTCAAAGAGAAGGGGGAAAGAAAAAGAGAGGACTAGTGAGGAAGATCTATAATTGTTATATATGACTGACTAGTTATATATGTGCCTGACCTAAAAACTGATTATCTAAATATAGATGAGAGGTACTGAGCAAAATAAGGAGTTCTAAAATAAACTGAGAGCTACTCCATGTTCAAGGTCAGGAGGGGCAGCCATGAGGAGATACCCCTCTTCCAAGGTAAGGAGCAGGGGCTGTGCTTTGCTGGAGCAGCCATGAAGAGATACCCCACGTCCAAGGGAAGAGATACCCCATGTCCAAGGTAAGAGAAACCCAAGTAAGACGGTAGGTATTGCAAGAGGGCATCAGAGGGCAGACACACTGAAACCATACTCACAGAAAACTAGTCAATCTAATCACACTAGGATCACAGCCTTGTCTAACTCAATGAAACTAAGCCATGCCCTGTGGGGCCACCCAAGATGGATGGGTCATGGTGGAGAGGTCTGACAGAATGTGGTCCACTGGAAAAGGGAATAGCAAACCACTTCAGTATTCTTGCCTTGAGAACCAATGAACAGTATGAAAAGGCAAAATGATAGGATACTGAAAGGGGAACTCCCCAGGTCAGTAGGTCAGTGGAGAAATAACTCCAGAAAGAATGAAGAGATGGAGCCAAAGCAAAAACAATACACAGCTGTGGATGTGACTGGTGATAGAAGCAAGGTCTGATGCTGTAAAGAGCAATATTGCATAGGAACCTGGAATGTCAGGTCCATGAATCAAGGCAAATTGCAAGTGGTCAAACAGGAGATGGCAAGGGTGAACATAAACATTATAGGAATCAGCAAACTAAAATAGACTGGAATGGGTGAATTTAACTCAGATGACCATTATATCTACTACTGTGGGCAGGAATACCTCAGAAGAAATGGAGTAGCCATTGTGGTCAACAAAAGAGTCCGAAATGCAGTACTTGGATGCAATCTCAAAAAAGACAGAATGATCTCTGTACGTTTCCAAGGCAAACCGTTCAATATCACGGTAATCCAAGCCTATGCCCCAACCAGTAACGCTGAAGAAGCTGATGTTGAAGCTATGAAGACCTACAAGACCTTTTAGAACTAACACCCAAAAAAATATGTCCTTTTCATTATAGGGGACTGGAATGCAAAAGTAGGAAGTCAAGAAACACCTGGAGTAACAGGCAAATTTGGCCTTGGAATACAGAATGAAGCAGGGCAAAGGCTAATAGAGTTTTGCCAAGAGAACTCGCTGGTCATAGCAAACACCCTCTTCCAACAACACAAGAGAAGACTCTATACATGGACATCACCAGATGGTAAATACTGAAATCAGATTGATTATATTCTTTGCAGCCAAAGATGCAGAAGCTCTATACAGTCAGCAGAAACAAGACTGGGAGCTGACTGTGGCTCAGATCATGAACTCCTTATTGCCAAATTCAGACTTAAATTGAAGAAAGGGAAAACCACTAGGCCATTCAGGTATGACCTAAATCAAATCCCTTATGATTATACAGTGGAGGTGAGGGACTAGATCTGATAGACAGAGTACCTGATGAACTATGTACGGAGGTTCATGACATTGTACAGGAGACAGGGATCAAGACCATCCCCATGGAAAAGAAATGCAAAAAAGCAAGATGGATATATGAGGAGGCCTTACAAATAGCTGTGAAAAGCAAAGGATAAAAGGAAAGATATTCCCATTTGAATGCAGAGTTCCAAAGAATAGCAAGGAGAGATAAGAAAGCCTTCCTCAGCGATCAATGCAAAGAAAGAGAAAACAACAGAATGGGAAAGACTAGAGATCTCTTCAAGAAGATTGGAGATACCAAGGGAACATTTCATGCAAAGATGGGCTCAAAGTGTGGCCCTAACAGAAGGAGAAGATATTAAGAAGAGGTGGCAAGAATACACAGAAGAACTACACAAAAAAGATCTTCATGACTCTGATAATCACGATGGTGTGATCACTCACCAAGAGCCAGGCATCCTGGAATGTGATGTGAAGTGGGCCTTAGAAAGCATCACTAACAACAAAGCTAGTGGAGGTGATGGAATTCCAGTTGAGCTATTTCAAATCCTGAAAGATGATGCTGTGAAAGTGCTCACTCAATCTGCCCACAACCTTGGAAAACTCAGCAGTGGCCACAGGACTGGAAAAGGTCAGTTTTCATTCCAATCCCAAAGAAAGGCAATGCCAAAGAATGCTCAAACTACCACACAATTGCACTCATTTCACACTCATCTCACAAGTAATGCTCAAAATTCTCCAAGCCAGGCTTCAGCAATACATGAACCATGAACTTCCAGATGTTCAAGCTGGTTTTAGAAAAGGCAGAGGAACCAGAGATCAAATTGCCAACATCTGCTGGATCATGGAAAAAGCAAAAGAGTTCCAGAAAAACATCTATTTCTGCTTTATTGACTATGCCAAAGCCTAGGACTGTGTAGATCACAATAAACTGTGGAAAATTCTGAAATAGATGGAAATACCAGATCGCCTGACCTGCCTCTTGAGAAACCTATATGCAGGTCAGGAAGCAACAGATAGAACAGGATGTGGAAAAACAGACTGGTTCCAAATAGGGAAAGGAGTACATCAAGGCTGTATATTGTCACTCTGCTTATTTAACTTATATGCAGAGTACATCATGAGAAATACTGGGCTGGAAGAAGCACAAGCTGGACTCAAGATTGTTGGGAGAAATATCAGTAACCTCAGATATGCAGATGACACCACCCTTATGGCAGAAAGTGAAGAGGAACTAAAAAGCCTGTTGATGAAATTGAAAGAGGAGAGTGAAAAAGTTGGCTTAAAGCTCAACATTCAGAAAACGAAGATCATAGCATCTGGTCCCATCACTTCATGGGAAACAGATGGGGAAACATTGGAAACCATTTCAAGCTTTGTTTTTTTTAGGCTCCAAAATCGTTGCAGATGGTGACTGCAGCCATGAAATTAAAAGACGCTTACTCCTTTGAAGGAAAGTTATGACCAACCTACTTGTAAGTCACTTCAGTCATGTCGGACTCTGTACGACCCCATAGACAGCAGCCCACCAGACTCCCCATCCCTGGGATTCTCCAGGAAAGAACACTGGAGTGGGTTGTCATTTCCCTCTCCAATGCATGAAAGTGAAAAGTGAAAGGGACCCCATGGACTGCAGCCTACCAGGCTCCTCTGTCCGTGGGATTTTCCAGGCAAGAGTACTGGAGCAGGTTGCCATTGCCTTCTAGATTGCCATTGACCAACCTAGATAACATATTAAAAAGCAGAGACACTACTTTGCCAACAAAGATCCATCTAGTCAAGACTATGGTTTTTCCAGTAGTCATGTATGGATGTGAGAGTTGGACTGTGAAGAAAGCTGAGTGCCAAGGAATTGATGCTTTTAAACTGTGGTGTTGGAGAAGACTCTTGAGAGTCCCTTGGATTGCAAGGAGATCCAACCAGTCCTTCCTAAAGGAGATCAGTCCTGGGTGTTCATTGGAGGGACTGATGCTAAAGCTGAAACTCCAATACTTTGGCCACCTGATGTGAAGAGCTGACTCATTTGAAAGACTCTGATGCTGGGAGGGATTGGGCTCAGGAGGAGAAGGGGACGGCAGAGGATGATATGGTTGGATGGCATCACAGACTCGATGCCCATGAGTTTGGGTGAATTCCAGGAGTTGGTGATGGACAGGGAGGCCTGGCGTGCTGCGATTCATGGGGGGCATAGAAGCAGACACGACTGAGCAACTGAACTGAACTGAACTGAATTGAACTATATGTCTATTGTGTGCTAAAATCTTGTGCCTCCTACCTAGCTGTTATTTTACAAGTGATCATTTTAACATATTTCATTACATTTACCTAACAAAATGAAACACGAAATTAGAATGTTAACAAAAGCCATATTTTAATTAAAGCATTAGCTATAAACTTTTGAAGATCATACTCCATCTGACTAGTAGCTAAAGAAGAAGCAGGAGAAGGCATAGTTGGGAAAAGATACATATGTCCCTGGAACTATTCTTATCTTGGCAAATTCCTCCAAGATTTATCTGCATTTCAAAATCCCCCATTTCAAAACCCCATCCAGTAAAAAATACTTCTGATCTGCTCAATAGAAGAAAGCCTTACACCATATTTATCTTATGATGGGTGATTTAAGCTCCATTTCCCTTATTAAAAAACCGCTTATTCAGATCTGCCCTGAGTCACTAAATATATCCTTTTAATATATTTGCTTTGCTCCCATATAAATATTAGGACAGACATAAATCTCCCTTTAAAGATGTTCTAAGAAATATTTAATAAAGCATGAAAATAAAACATTTCTGATTATTAGTAATTATTATTAATAACTAGTAAGAGCTAATTATAAAATAAACCAATCTGTTTTCTCCTCCATAAGTAATTTTAGATACAAATAGTGCTAGGAGATTTATAACAAAGAGTTGCATATAAAATAATCAATAATTAACCAATAATTTTTTATTGGTCATCCATTTTACCATAGTTGGAAACTAGTGAGGAGCAGCAGAAAGACTCCTGGAATATGGTATCGGATTACTGGGTCACACTGGTCACATCTCTTATCTAAGTCTTTAAAATGAGAGTTTAGACTCTATTGCTAAAGCATATATTTTTTTTCCATCAGGTAGATCTTGTTATTTTTTTTAATGTACTATAACACAAATATTTATTCATTTTTGGCTGCACTGGGTCTTCACTGTTGTGTGGGGTTTTCTCTTTTAGTTGCAGCCTGTGGGGCCTCCTCTCTAGTTGCAGTGCACAGGCCTCTCATTGCGCTCATCTCTCTTGTAAAGGACGGGCTCTAGGTGCGTGAGCTCAAGAGTGGCAGCTCATGGGCTCTGGAGTACAGGTTCAGTATTTGTGGCCCATAGGCTTAGTTGCCCAGCAACATGTGGGATCTCCCTGAACTAGACATTGAACCTGGGTCCCCTGCATTCTCAGGAGGATTCTTTACCACTGTGCCACCTCGTTCCATGTTCTGAAAGAGGTAATTCTTGAGTGAAATCTTTGAAAGATAAGTTAGGAAGAACAACAGGATTGTGGAGAAGGGCACATGAGATTGAGGAAACAAAGTGGCAGGCACAAAAATGTGGGAAGAGAATTCATGCAGTATATTGGGTACTGGGAACATTTAGTATGCCTAGGATATTAAGCTATAAGGCTGGAAAGGAAGAAAAGCCACATCATACAGGCTCCTGGGTGGCGTTCTGGGTAGAAACTGAGGTCTAAGTGTCCAGACCCTTGAGTATGAGAAAAACGTGCACTTAAGATGCACTGGGGAGCTGGGCAGGTGAATTAACTCCTGGTGTCTTTTAATACATGAAAAAGGGGAGATTTAGAGTTGATAAATATTGTACCTTTCATTCATATTTCTCCTTTACATCTTTGTGACTATACAAGCTTATCAATCACAAATAATTGTTCCTCATGCTGTCTGTTTACACATTTAAAAGTTATTTTCATGTTTATTAGAAATATAGGCAAAATATTAATCTTAAGCATAGAAAAAAATAAATGCTATTTAAAAAGTACTTTTTTATTAATTAAAGTAACAAAGACCTCTTGTTTTTAGTAAATCATGCAATGAGCAATAGAATACTTTTTAATAATTTAGAAAATTTGGTTAACATTTTGTAATGCAGCAATATGTTACTTTACCTTAAAGAGACAAATTAAGTTCATTTTAGAGATTCCTACCCATAGCCACTTGATACCATAAAGGTTAAATTTTGAAATTTCTCACCTTTTTGTGAAAAAAAAAAAAAATTTAACAACTCTTTTATGCTCTTTGCTGTGCGCTTGCTTATGAAAATTCATTAGCTATATAATATTTTCACAATTACACATGATAACATTACAAAGTTTTACAAAGATTTTACTAAAAGATCTTGTTTCTGTAAAATTAGCTACATTAGTGTTATCCCCATATTTCCTTAAGAACTCTGCATATATCATTTGTGACAACCAAGTGAAGGAATGAGTGCCAAATTTGCATATTAAGAAAAAAGTAAACATTAAAAAAATAAGTAAGTAGAAAGAGAAGCTCTTTTGTTTTCACCCAATATCCCAATATACCACTTTGGAGCCCATTTTTTAATGTATTATTACATGAACAGGTTTTTAACTTTTAATCACATTGGTAGTATAAAATATCTCTAATTTATTAAATGACTTATATTTTAACATTAAAATGTTAATGTTTCTTTGAAAAGATTAATTTCTAAAAGAAACTTGATACCAATGTCTTTTTTTCCTTTTGACAATTATGAAGAGTCTTTTCTGTAAAGCATAATTTGAAGTTTTATCTTTTAGGCTATAGGTAATTAGCATAAAATTGCTTGGAGGATGTTTTGGGAAAGGAAAAGAAACAGAAAAGGTCACCTGCCGAGCACAATAATCAGAAGTTCTTACATGGAAATTTTATCATTAATATTTTTACAAAGAAATTGCACATACTGTAGTGATTGTTGATTGCCTGTTGGGGAAGGAAGGAAATGAGTGAAAAAGAGTGGGGGACTTGAGAGAATTTAAGTGTTTGCACATCTGATTAAGAAGCACAATTAAAGGATCCAGTAAGGAAAATACATTTATGCAGATGGCTGTGAAAAGAAAACAGTTCTTTGCTGTCTTGGGTCATAAATTCACTCATTTGCTCACAAAAGAGGTAATTGATATTTCAAACATTAGGACCAAAGTACAGCCATGAACCCACAGTTAGCACTGGGTTCATATTGTCTTAAATGTCACTTGAAGAATGGCTTTTAGGACAAAATGTAATTTCATTGTCATTGATTGAAAAAAATAAAAAGATTCAAAATGAAATCAGGGCGGTTGCTTCCTCCTTATGAATTGATGGAGGAAGCAATTGCCCTGATTCCGTTTTGAATCTTTTTATTTTTATTTTTTCATTTTTTCGCTTTCAGGCAGTGTTCAGTTTCATCAAACCTTGTAGTTTTTTCAGAAAATGTCAGGGACAAAATTAGAGAAAAAAATAACTGCTTTATTTTTTTTTCTTTTATGAGAAAAAGGAAAAGGGAAGGAAAAGAAATACCAAAACAGTGTGAGGTAATCCACAATTTATTTTTTCACAAATGGACATTATTTCCTTCCTTGTAGCTCTCTATGCTCTTCCACATCCCTTTCCTTGCACAGCAAAATACATTTTTCTTTTCTTGTTAAAGCAAAACCCTTCTCCTTCTAGTTTCAGAGGGGAATTTCATAGTTGAATGTTCTTTGTTATTATTATTTTTATTTCAGATTGAGCAATATAATCTGATGTTGAAGCTGAAACTCCAATATTTTGGCCACTTGATGCGAAGAGCTGACTCATTTCAAAAGCCCCTGATGTTTGGAAAGATTGAAGGCAGGAGGAGAAGGGGACGACAGAGGATGAGATGGTTGGATGGCATCACGGACTCAATGGTAATGAGTTTGGGTAAACTCCGGAAGTTGGTGACGGACAGGGAGGCCTGGCGTGCTGCAATCCATGGAGTCACAAAGAGTGGGCACGACTGAGCAACTGAACTGGACTGAACTGAATATAATCTCCCTGAGCTTCCTTTTTTTTTTTCTGTAAAATAGGAGTTAATAATTCATCCTTTTCCCTATAAATCCTTGAAAGGTAGAAAGTGGCAGCTTATCTCTTTCTACTTGCTGTATATATCATGATACCTCACACATAATGGTAGCTCACTATTATTCTTTTCTGAATAACAAACTGGCAGTTGTTCCACAGATTGTCATTATTTCTTCAGCTAATATATATGAAATGACTTTGTCAAGTTAAGGCAGTATATAAATATATTTTTTAAATTAAATCAAAAGGGAATTTAATTATTCCCATGTTATATAAATCATATCTAGATACAAAGAAAATCCAAGACAAAATTATATGATAATCATCAGAGCAGAAATGACCTATTATAGATGAAGCATTGTGGCTATAATGTATCTTAACTCATATATTCCTTACCACAAGTCTTTGCCTAAGTGTATCCACATTGGACAGAAGAATTTTGATACCCAGTATTATGTGTGTACAACTCTTTTAGATTACCTGCATACAACATATATAATATCATTCATTTCTAGTTATTTTTAATGCTGGATTTAGTGAAGTTGGCAAAAGAGTTTGTTGACAGTGATCTCTAACTCTACTTTCGTGAGGAGGATCTTAATCAGCTCACTGTACAGATGCTAAAACCAAGAGTTTACATATCATTCCTCAAAACTTTTCTACCAGCAATTGATGGTAACTCTCAGTGTAACAAAGTGTGTAGCCCAGCTAGGTCCAATTCCGCAGGTTTTATATTGTTCTTGCCCCATACTGAGATGTCCACTTTTTGCTTGTATATTTCTTTTGAGTTAATTTTCTGATTAATCTAGGACGTTACCATGAAAATTTTTCACTCTGACCTGAGCTTTTACTCAAGGTCAGCAAACATTTTTGTCAATGAGACTCTTCTTGTTTGAATCCTGAATTCAAAGTGGCTTTCCCATGAAATAAGAGACATCAAAGACATAACACGCTCTGTTCCATAGCATTAAATGGCAACCGTTATCTGTCCTTAAGTCTTGTTGGACAGATAATCAGTAGAACATGCTCTTATGATTGTTGGAGACCAATCTCTGATGGCTGCCAATGCCATGAGATCCTGTGTTCTGCGACTGAATTACTCTGAGATAGATCTTTCCAGAAATATTGTTCCTTCTCTGCCTTCCTACCACACTTATTCACTTGCCACTTATTCCTCTGCTCTTCTTGCTTTAATGTGCTCTCTTAGATCATTATTAGATGTTATACACTTTGAACACTATTAATTTAATGTTTAATTATGTTTTGTACCATGATCTTTGGTTCCAGACATCCCAGAACATACACTCAAGGCATTTCATAATGAGAATTCTTGCCTAGAGATTGCTAAGCATCAAAGTTCCAAGAGAAGAGCTGATTTAGAAAGTGGTTGGAGATGTGTGTCTATGCATTGCTGGCAAAATAAGTTCCTTTTGAAATATTATTATGAATAAGTCATCGTCTAGGCTACAGGCCAGCTTTAGTAATTCTCCTCTCTGGAATACTCCAGTGTAGTGTTATGCAAGTCCAGCAGATTGCAGTTGGATCTTTCAGGGGTAATGCCCAAAAGAGCTTTCAATGCTACAGACTTCAACTTTGCTTCAGATTGAACTGGAATCCTGCCCAAGAAAAGCAAAGAGTTCAGTTTTATGGAAGCAGATATCTGACACAGATGCCTAACATTTGACAATGTTGTCCCTGAGACATGAGCTCAAAATATGCTTTTGACATTGAGTATGCCACAATGTCCCTCCCTTTTTCTTTCTCTTTGCATCTATAATATCTATCAGATACAGAAATGCTAATGATAAATGGCAATGAAAAAAAGAATGACTAAGCAATTGAGTGCATTAAACATTCATCTCCCAGAGCCCTGAAGCTAATTATTTAGTCTCAGGTCATTCATATTAGGTTCACTCTTGCTCACAGTATATTCCATTCACTTAGGTGTATTTATCAAAACCAGTGTAAGAAATAGTAGCAGTAAGTTCCCAAGAGTAATCTTTTTTTAAAAAAAAAAGGAATCCCACCTATCCTCCTAAACTCTTTTTGACCATATGAACTGTAGCCTGTCAGGCTCCTCGGTCCATGGGAGACCCCAGGCAAGAATACTGCATTCATCTCTTATGTCTCCTGAATTCACAGGCACTAGCGCCACCCGGGAAGCCCAATATATTAATATTAGGCAACCCACTCCAGTATTCTTGCCTAGAAGATTCCATGGACAGAGGAACCTGGCAGATTACAGTCCATGGGGTCTCAAAGAGTCAGCCACGACTGAGCACATCAGAATCAATATATGTACCTATACTTTCACTCATTCACTCATTTATTCACTTACTTATGTAACAGATAGGTTTTTAATGTCAGATCAAATCCAAGCACTCTGCTGAGTACCAGAGGTCTGGAAGTAAACAAGCCAGATCACTTTTCTGAGGAAGGGATCACAATCTTTTGGCTAGTGAAAGTGAAATTGCAAGTCACTCAGTCATGTTCAACTCTGTGACCCCGTGGACTATACAGCACATGGAATTCTTCAGGCCAGAATACTGGAGTGGGTAGCCTTTCCCTTCTCCAGGAGATCATCTCAACCCAAGGACTGAACCTAAGTCTCCCGCATAGCAGGTGGATTCTTTACCAGCTAAGCCACAAAGGAAGCCCAAGAATACCGGAGTATCCTATTCCCTCTCCAGCAGATCTTCTTGACCCCGGAATTGAATCAGGGTCTCCTTCATTGTGGGTGGATTCTTTACCAACTGAGATATCAGGGAAGCCTTTTGGCTAAGTAAGATCAAAATAAGATCAAAGAATTACGCTAGGAAGGTCTATGATAAGATTTTGCTCAAGACTATTTCAACATAGCATAGAACCACTGATTGAATTAAAGTCAGGAAGGTTTTTCCTGAGAAAGTAGTGCTTGAATTCAATGTCTTGTAGGATAAAATAAATAATACAATAGTCCAACTTGATACAGGGAAGGAATAGTGTTCTATGTATATGTAACATGCTGAAAGCATAAAGTGAATATACTATATTCTGAGATGCATGTGACTAGGGAGGTGGTGGAGAAGTGATGTGTAGGTGCCATAAGCTAACTCTTGTATGCTATTTTAAGACTCTTCTATTTGACTCAGAAGCCAGAATTGCAGTGTTTTAAGCAGGAGATTCATGACTAGGCTTCTGGCTTTATTAGGGTCTGATGTAGGGGAGCTGATTAGGAGAATTTGAGACAGTAGATAAGGAAATAAATTGGGAGAACTTGGTACTAATGACCCCTTTACCCAACCAAGTCCTCTTCTTCCTGTTAACTTATTTATTTGCTTCTCAGCATAAGTGAGATATCTACCTGAGATATTTTAGGGTAAATTTGATTAAAATAGTGATTAAAGATAAAATACACACAGCATTATGAGCAAGTGGTATTCTCAGGTGGCTCAATGATAAAGAATCCATCTGTCAATGCAGGAAATTCAGGAGACATGGGTTCAGTCCCTGGGGTGGGATGATCCAATGGAGGAGGAAATGTCAACTCACTGCAGTATTCTTGCATGCGAAATCCCATGAACAGAAGAGCCTGGTGGGCTATAGTCCATGGGGTTGCAAAAGAGTCAGCAATGACTGAGCAACTGAGGACACACACAGACGCACACACACCAGGAGGAAGTAGAGGAATAAAAGATAAACATGGATCTTTTTTCCTATCAAGAAGCTTTTGTTGAATTGGAAATATTCAGTACCCAAATATCTTTATACAGATAGGATGGAAGGGTGTTCATGAGAGAGATTGAAAGGAAGAAGCTGCTGCTGCTGCTAAATCACTTCAGTCGTGTCTGACTCTGTGCGACCCCATAGACTGCAGCCCACCAGGCTCCGCCATCGCTGGGATTCTCCAGGCAAGAACACTGAAGTGGGTTGCCATTTCATTCTCCAAAGCATGAAAATGAAAAGTGAAAGTGAAGTTGCTCAGTCCTGCCCGACTCTTCAGTTCAGTTCAATTCAGTTGCTCAGTCGTGTCCGACTCTTTGCAACCCCATGAATCGCAGCACACCAGGCCTCCCTGTCCATCACCAACTCCCGGAGTTCACTCAGACTCATGTCCTACGAGTCAGTGATGCCATCCAGCCATCTCATCCTCAGTCGTCCCCTTCTCTTCTTGTCCCCAATCCCTCCCAGCATCAGAATCTTTTCCAATGAGTCAACTTTTCACATGAGGTGGCCAAAGTACTGGAGTTTCAGCTTTAGCATCATTCCTTCCAAAGAAATCCCAGGGCTGATCTCCTTCAGAATGAACTGGTTGGATCTCCTTGCAGTCCAAGGGACTCTCAAGAGCCTTCTCCAACACCACAGTTCAAAAGCATCAATTCTTTGGCGCTCAGCTTTCTTCACAGTCTAACTCTCACATCCATACATGACTACTGGAAAAACCATAGCCTTGACTAGATGGACCTTAGTCGGCAAAGTAATGTCTCTGCTTTTGAATATGCTATTTAGGTTGGTCATAACTTTCCTTCCAAGGAGTAAGCGTCTTTTAATTTCATGGCTGCAGTCACCATCTGCAGTGATTTTGGAGCCCCCCAAAAGAAAGTCTGACACCGTTTCCACTGTTTCCCCATCTATTTCCCATGAAGTGCTGGGACCGGATGCCATGATCTTCGTTTTCTGAGTGTTGAGCTTTAAGCCAACTTTTTCACTAACCACTTTCACTTTCATCAAGAGGCTTTTTAGTTCCTCTTCAATTTCTGCCATAAGGGTGGTGTCATCTGCATATCTGAGGTTATTGATATTTCTCCCGGCAGTCTTGATTCCAGCTTGTGTTTCTTCCAGTCCAGTGTTTCTCATGATGTACTCTGCATATAAGTTAAATAAGCAGGGTGACAGTATACAGCTTTGACATATTCCTTTTCTTATTTGAAACCAGTCTGTTGTTTCATGTTCAGTTCTAACTGTTACTTCCTGACTTGCATATAGATTTCTCAAGAGGCAGGTCAGGCGGTCTGGTATTCCCATCTCTTTCAGAATTTTCCACAGTTTGTTCTGATCCACACAGTCAAAGGCTTTGGCATAATCAATAAAGCAGAAATAGATGTTTTTGGGAACTCTCTTGCTTTTCCCATGATCCAGTGGATGTTGGCAATTTGATCTCTGGTTCCTCTGCCTTTTCTAAAACCAGCTTGAACATCACAGACTTATGCTGCAGGCAGGTTATATAAGGCTTTTGTTTCCTTTAAATAATCTATATTTTTATACTTCCAATAGAACCTGTTGAAGGGATTCAAAAAATGCCAGATATCATTGATTGTTGTAAACATTTATTCCAAAAATGTTTGTGCAGAAGGTATGTGGAGACAGAATCAAGACAGGGGGCATGGAAGCTGGGAGCTCAATGATGAGTTTATATTCAAGAAAATAGATGATGGTTTATACCACCAAGAACATTTTGGTAGTCGCAGTGAAAATGGTTAAGGTTGTATAGATTAAATTAAAATGTAAGGAAATAAAACAAGGTAATGGGACAAATTAACTGGATATGGCACTTCAAAACAGAAATAAATTAAGGATGGTTTCTAGGCTTAAGCAACTGAGTGAGTAATGGAAATATTCATCAAGATGAGAATATTTGGCAGGAGTTAGGGATATGTATAAAGACATGAGTCTAGTTTAACCTTTATGTTTGAGGTGCTCAAGGGAGATATTTAGATTGGTTTTGGATTAGATTTGGGAATTTTATGTTAATATGGTATTTCAAAACGTGAGACAGAATGAAATTACCCAAGGAGGGAGTACAGGTAGAGAAACAAAGAGGGCTGAGGCATCGTAGCAGAGAAGTACAAGCCAGTAAGGGAGACTTGGAAGAAGCAGAAAGAAAGATAAGAGAAAAATAAGAGACTGAGATACAATAAAGGCCAACTGAAACAATCTCTTTCAGGCTCCATGTCACAGAGAATGTGATAAGACAAACCGTTGAGAACTGGCCATATGACTTGTCAGGTTAGAGAACTTGGGGGAACAAAAATGCTTTATTTCTTATTAATCCATTCTGTCTTGATTTAGTCATTATTCAGAAAGAATCTTCACAAAAATCAGTCTTTTTTTAAAAAGCTTATTGATGTATAGTTGATTTATAATATTATATGTTTTAGGTGTACAGCATAGTGATTAACTACTTTTAAAAACTATGCCCCATTTATAGTTATTATAAAATATTGGTTATATTTTATATTACAGCCTGTGCTGTGCAATATATCCTTATTGCTTATTTATTTCAAACATAATGGTTTGTACCTCTTAATCCTTTGTCCCTATGGTACTCCTGCCTCCTCTATCTCCACTGATAAAAACTAGTTTGTTCTCTATATCTGTGAGTCTATTTCTTTTTTATTATATCATTAGTTTTTTAAATTTTTTAGATTCCCCCATATAGCTGATATCACGCAATATTTGTCTTTCTCTGTCTGACTTATTTCACTGAGCATAATACCCTTCAAGTTCGTCCATCTTGTTGCATATGATAAAATTTATTTCTTGGTCTTTGTTAAGGGAATATGTACAACCTTTAGGCTTTCTTGGTGTGCACACCATATTTAGTGTCAGCAAAGCCACATTCTCACTCAGAGAAAACAACAACAAAATAATGCTAAAATGACCTTGAATACTATAAACGCTGAGCTGGAAGAAGCACAAGCTGGAATCAAGATTGCTGGGAGAAATAGCAATCATCTCAGATATGCAGATGACACCACCCTTATGGCAGAAAGCGAAGAGGAACTAAAAAGCCTCTTGATGAAAGTGAAAGAGGAGAGTGAAAAAGTTGGCTTAAAGCTCAACATTCAGAAAACTAAGATCATGGCATCTGGTCCCCTCACTTCATGGCAGATAGATGGGGAAACAGTGAAAACAGTGTCAGACTTTATTTTGAGGAGCTCCAAAATCACTGCAGATGGTGACAGCAGCCATGAAATTAAAAGACGCTTACTCCTTGGAAGGAAAGTTATGACCAACCTAGGTAGCATATTTGAAAGCAGAGGCATTACTTTGCCGACTAAGGTCCATCTAGTCAAGGCTATGGTTTTTCCTGTGGTCATGTATGGATGTGAGAGTTGGACTGTGTAGAAAGCTGAGTGACAAAGAATTGATGCTTTTGAACTGTGGTGTTGGAGAAGACTCTTGGGAGTCCCTTGGACTGCAAGGAGATCCAACCAGTCCATTCTAAAGGAGATCAGCCCTGGGTGTTCTTTGGTAGGAGTGATGCTAAAGCTGAAACTCCAGTACTTTGGCCACTTCATGTGAAGAGTTGACTCATTGGAAAAGACTGATGCTGGGAGGGATTGGGGGCAGGAGGAGAAAGGGATGACAGAGGATGAGATGGCTGGATGGCATCACGGACTTGATGGACGTGAGTCTGAGTGAACTCCGGGAGTTGGTGATGGACAGGGAGGCCTGGCGTGCTGCAGTTCATGGGGTCACAAAGAGTCGGACACGACTGAGTGACTGAACTGAACTGAACTGACTATATTTCTGCTTTCAACTATTCAGAATTTTAAAAATCCCATTACTCTCACTCCACTAGTGTTTCTGATTTTATATCTATATCTATATCTATATATATATCTATATATGGTTCTGAATTTAGACAGAGAAACATAATCATTATCTGTTTTCCTAAAGCATTCACTTCTCACTGTATCATAGCTGGCTATTGCCATCTTTATAACTGAAGAGAAACAGGGTCTACTTCTACTTTTCACCAAATGTAGTTAACATATAGTTTTATAATTCGATACATTTTGCAATTAAGACATTATTTTTTAGAGGAGTTTAAGGTTCACAGCAAAATGTAGAGGAAGGAACAGAGATTTCCCATACATCCTCTGCCCTGACTCCTGCATAACCTCTCCATAGTTCAACAAAATTCTGACAAAGATGGTGATATAACACAAGAGATTAAAAAAGATAAATGCAGGGGCAAACTGTGCACAGAATGTTTCCTTTTCAAAAGAGAATATTTACTGAAACCAAATACACACACACACACACACACACACATTTTTCTCCTTCCCCTAAAACGAAACAGCAGCTCCTCTCCAAAATAAATAAATGTTCTCACTTGAGAGGCAAAAGCTATGTGAGGGGACATACACTTCTGGCATTGTGATTAGAAAATGTGGGCCAATCTTCCCACCATGAACAAATAGAAAATCTAATCACAGTATTTTTTTTAAAATCTGCTTGAAGTTATCAAAGATAACAAGGCACTGAAAAATTAGGAATCTAAGGTCTTGAGGAAGAAAAAACTCAGATAGGGAACCCTAGTATATGGAAAATGCCAAAAGACAAGTGAGAAGCTGAGCACAGCTTTTGATAATCTTATGGGTTTGTTGGTGGTGGTGGCTTAGTGGCTAAGTCGTGTCTGGCTCTTGCGACCCCATGAACTGTAGCCTGCCAGTCTCCTCTGTTCATGGGATTCTCCAGGCAAGAATACTGGAGTGGGTTACCATTTCCTTCTCCAGGGGATCTTCCCAACCCAGGAATCAAACCCCGGTCTCCTGCATTGCAAGCAGATCCTTTACCGACTGAGCTATGAAGGAAGCCGCTATGGGGTTGGGAGCGACACAACTGAAGTCCAGAATCTTCCAAGGAAAAAATGCCTATAAACGCACATGGTGAGGGCTTCACTCTAGGAGTTAGTGTGAACTAGACTGGTCTGCTTCTCACAGGATGAGGAAGTCCAACTTCATATCACCTTGTTTCCTATAATTAGATTAAATTCATAGAAGGTTATTAGTTCTAAAAACATACATCCCTTTGGAGAAAGAGGACTTAACAGTAAGCTTAATTATACATGACTTATACAATTTATGTTACCAAAACTTAAATTATCAGACACATGAAAATAAAAAGAATGTTTTTTAAAAGAAAAGTATGGATAATAGAGTCAGACACTCAAAGATTTCGGGTAATGGATTTATACAAAGTCTTTAAAATAATATCCTGAATATGTCTCAGTTAATGGCATTACATGATGACTTTAATATCAGTATCCTGAATATGTTCAAAGAAATAGATATAACTGAGAGATTCTGAAAAGAAATGGCCTTTAAGAAAATGTAAATCTGGGTACTGAAAGAAAAGAAAAACTAACTGAAGTTAAGAATGTAATGGAAAGATTTCACACCAGATTACAAACACCTGAAGGTATTATTAATAAAATGGAAGAAGTGTGTGAAGTACAGAAGGTAAAAATGATGGAAAACAGACAAAATGACATGAATACTTCAGGGTTATAGAGTAGAAATCTACCATATATGTGATTGGTGTCCCAGAAAGAGAAGAAAGAATGGAATAGAAGCAATTTGTGGAAAGACATGGCTACAATTTTTTAAATCATTACAGTTTTGAATATAATAACTCAAGAATAGCAATGAACCCGAAGCAGGAAAAATACAAAGAAAATTGTACCTAACATAGCCCAGTAAAACTTTGGATAAGGAAAAAGGGTAAAGATCTTGAAAGCAGACATAGAAAATAATAATAAAAGGAGCAGCAGTTAGGGAAAAACAGCCATCCCCATCTCTCAGAAAGAATCAGAAAAGAGGATTGTGTTAGTCATCTATCTGTGCATAACAAATTATCTCTAATTTAGTTGATTAAAGCAGTGAACATTTAGTGTTTTATAGATTTTGTGTATTAATCAGGAAGCAGCAATGCTGTGTAGTTCAGACTCAAGGTCTCTCAAGAGACTGCATCCAACTGTTCACTTAGGTGTGGTTATCTTAAGCTTCACACGGCAGACGGCCTTTATCTGAGCTCACACAGGTGGCTAGTGGCAGGCTTCAGAAGATCTTCCATGTTTTCTCATATAGTTGCCTCATTTCCTTACTGTATGGGCTGCCTCATAGTCTGCCTGAGTGTCATCATGGCACTCTTTCCTGGGCAGACTTTCTGTAGGCCAGCTGGCTTTCCTCAGAGAGAGAATGAGAGAGAGAGTATGAACAAGGGAGTCAATGTCTTTTTATAAGCTAACGTCCAGAGTGACATCCCATCACTGCCTCTGTGTTTTATTTACAAAAATTAAGTCACCTGGTGGCTTTGTTCTTTCGTGTGTGTGTGTGTGTGTGTGTGTGTGTATGCGCACACTCGGTCACATCCGACTCTTTTATGACCCCATGGATCATAGCCCTCCAGGCACCTCTGTACGTGGAATTTTCCAGGGAAGAATCAGTTCAGTCAGTTCAGTCACTCAATTGTGTCTGACTGACTTTGCAACCCCATGGACTGCAGGATGCCAGGCCTTCCTGCCCATCACCAACTCCTGGAGTTTTACTCAAACTCATGTCCATTGAGTCAGTGATGTCACCAAGCCATATCATCTTGCGTCATCCCCTTCTCCTCCTGCCTTCAATATTTCTCAGCATCAAGCTGTTTGCAAATGAGTCAGTTCTTCACATCAAGTGACCAAAGCATTGGAATTTCAGCTTCAACATCAACTCTTCCAATGAATGCTTAGGACTGATTTCCTTTAGGATGGACTGGTTGGATTCCCTTGCAGTCCAAGAGACTCTCAAGAGTCTTCTCCAACACCACCGTTCAAAAGCATTAATTCTTCAGTGCTCAGCGTTTTTTATAGCTCAAATCTCATATCCATACATGACTGCTGGAAAAACCATAGCTTTGACTAGATGGACTTTGGTGGCAAAGTAATATCTCTGCTTTTTAATATGCTGTCTAGGTGGGTCATAACTTTTCTTCCAAGGAGCAAGCATCTTTTAATTTCAGGGCTGCGGTCACCATCTGCTGTGATTTTGGAGCTCCCCAAAATAAAGTCTATCTCTGTTTCCCATCTATTTGACATGAAGTGATGGGACTGGATGCCATGATCTTAGTTTTCTGAATGTTGAGATTTAAGCCAACATTTTCACTCTCCACTTTCACTTTCATCAAGAGGCTCTTTAGTTCTTCTTCACTTTCTGCCATAAGGGTGGGGTCATCTACATATCACAGGGTATTGTTATTTCTCCTGGCAATCTTGATTACAGATTCTGCTTCATCCAGCCCAGCATTTCTCATGATGTACACTGCATACAAGTTAAATAAGAAGGGTGACAATATACAGTCTTGACTTACTCTTTTCCCTATTTGGAACCAGTCTGTTGTTCCACGTCCAGTTCTAACTGTTGCTTCCTGACCTGCATACAGGTTTCTCAAGAGGCAAGTCAGGTGGTCTGGTATTCCCATCTCTTGAAGAATTTTCCACAGTTTATTGTGGTCCACACAGTCAAAGGCTTTGGCAGGGTCAATAAAGCAGAAATAGATGTTTTTCTGGAAGTCTCGCTTTTTCCATGATCCAGCAGATGTTGCAATTTGATCTCTGTTTCCTCTGCCTTTTCCAAAACCAGCTTGAACATCTGGAAGTTCACGGTTCACATACTGTTGAAGCCTAGCTTGGAAAATTTTGAGCATTACTTTACTAGCATGTGAGATGAATGCAGTTGTGTAGTAGTTTGAGCATTCTTTGTCATTGCCTTTCTTTGGAATTGGAATGAAAACTGACCTTTTTGAGCCCTGTGGCCACTGCTGAGTTTTCCAAGGTTGTGGGCAGATTGAGTGCAGCACTTTTACAGCATCATCTTTTAGGATTTGAAATAGCTCAACTGGAATTCTATCACCTCCACTAGCTTTGTTCATAGTGATGCTTCCTAAGGCCCACTTGACTTCACATTCCAGGATGTCTGGCTCTAGGTGAGTGATCACACCATCATGATTATGTGAGTTGTGAAGATCTTTTTTGTATAGTTCTTCTCTATATTCTCGCCACCTCTTCTTAATATCTTCTGCTTCTGTTAGGTCCCTACCATTTCTGTCCTTTATTGTGCCCATCTTTGCATGAAATGTTCCCTTTGTATCTCTAAAAATCTTGAAGAGATCTCTTGACTTTTCCATTCTATTGTTTTCCTCTATTTCTTTGTATTGATCTCTGAGGAAGGCTTTCTTATCTCTCCTTGTTCTTCTTTGCAACTTTGTATTCAAATGGGCATATTGTTCCTTTTCTCCTTTGCCTTTTGCTTCTCTTCTATTCACAGCTATTTGTAAAGCCTCCTCAGACAGCCATTTTGCCTTTTTGCATTTCTTTTCCTTGGGGATGATTTTGTTCCCTGCCTCCTGTACAATGTCACAAACCTCTGTCCATAGTTATTTGGGCACTCTGTCTATCAGATCTATTCCCCTGAATCTATTTGTCACTTCCACTGTATAATCATAAGGGATTTGATTTCTGTCATACCTGAAAGGCCTAGTGGTTTTCCCTACTTCCTTCAATTTAAGTCTGAATTTGGCCATAAGAAGTTCATGGTCTAAGCCCCAGTCAGCTTTATACTGGAGTGGGTTGTCATTTGTTACTCCATGGGATCTTCCTGACCCAGAGATTGGACCCACATCTGTTGCATTTCTACATTGGCAAGTGGATTCTTTACCACTATGCCACCTGGGAAGCCCATTTTCTTCACAGAGCAGCATTCAAGGGTCATTGGAATCGCTGTTAACAAGTTACTGCAAGTTTAATGTATTAAAACAACTGTTTTTAAAATTCATTTTTGGACTGGGAAATAGCAATGAGCTGAGGTGGATGGTACATATCAGCTGGGGTGTCCAGTGAAGGTTCTTCATTCACACCATGGATGGCTCAGCGGTTCCTGGTCTGACTGTCTGTCTTCACACAATGTCCCATCTGTAGGACCTCTCCATATAGCTTGTATTTTTCATGGCATAGTGATCTCTGGATAATCACATTTCTTACATTGTGTGTGGCTTCCAAAAGTCAGGAAAAGAAAGCCAGTCAAGGGCTATGCCCAGAACCAGTGGAGCGTCGCTTCTACTGTGTTCATGTCTCCGTGGCAGTCACAGAGTCATTCTGGCAGCAGGTGGGATCATTGAAATGTCGCTTCTTACTTAGGAATTAGGAAGGCCACATTGCAAAAGAAAATTGTTTTAGGTATAATGTTTTCATCTTTGGGACACCGTGATCTTTCACATTCTGCTCTCTGGCCATAACAACCCACATCCCATCTACATGCAAAATACATTTACCCTCTCTGTGAAGATTTCATCCCATGCTGGCACTGAGGTCACATTTTACTGGTAGGACTCTCAATTTGATCCTTGTTTTGAGACTGCTCCTTAAATTGAGAATCTTTTCCTATCTGAAGTTAGCCCAAAGCTTCTTTGTATATCCTCAAGATCCATATCGAATAGTGGCCAGTTCCCTTTTTGTCTCTATTTTCTGCCACCATATTTCATTATACATAAATAAAAAACCAGTTGTCTCTTCCAGCATTCTGCCTTAACCTCTGCTAAACCAGGTCCTCTAGTTCAGAGGCATATTTTTTACTTTATACTTCCTTTCATATTATTTATTGCTAAAAAGTGCCCCCTTAGCATCTTAAGACAATATGAAGTGAAATTAATTTTCTCACATGGTTTCTGTGGATCAGGAATCTGAAAGTACCTTAGATGGACAGTTCTCACTCAGAATCTCCCATCAGGCTACAGTCAAGATGTCAGTGGAGATTGTAGCTCTCTGACAGCATGGCTGGAGGCAGAGAATCAGCATTCAAGATAGCTCATTTAGAGGGAGTTGGCAGGACAATTTAGCACTGTCAGCTTGTGGAAAGCCTCAGTATCAGGACAGCCAGGAAGTCCTCCCAGCATCACAGATGCTTCCTCAAAAGTAAATGATCCAAAGTAGAGGGCAAGAAAGAAGCTGCTGTTCCTTTTATGACCTAACATCTAATGTCATACATTTCCATTTCATTAGAGTAGAAACAAGTCAACAAGGTCAGACACACTCAAGGAGGGAAATTAAGCTTCACCTCTTAAAAGCTGGGAGGGGCATACCTAAACATATTGTAAAACCACCATGCATAATTTACCTCATTTTTCTAAAATTACCTAAATGTGGCTATTTTCTCCATCACTGTATAACAAAATATTTGAAGTCGAACAGTTCTATGAAGACCTACAAGACCATTTAGAACTAACACCCCAAAAAGATGTATTTTCATTGTAGGGGACTGGAATGCAAAAGTAGAAAGTCAAGAAATAACCTGGAGTAACAGGCAAATTTGGCCTTGGAGTATAGAATGAAGCAGAGCAAAGACTAATTGAGTTCTGCCAAGAGAGTGCAGTGGTCATAGCAAATGCCCCTTCCAGCAACATAAAAAAAGACTCTACACATGGACATCACCAGATGTTAACACTGAAATCATATTGATCATATTCTTTGCAGCCAAAGATGGAGAAGCTCTATAGTGTCACCAAAAACAAGACCAGGAACTGACTGTGGCTCAGATCATGAACTCCTTATTGCTGAATTCAGACTTTAATTGAAGAAAGTGGGGAAAACCACTAGACCATTCAGGGATGGCCTAAATCAAATCCCTTATGACTATACAGTGGAAGTGACAAATAGATTTAAGGGACTAGATCTGATAGACAGAGTGCCTGATGAACTATGGGTGGAGGTTTGTGACACTGTACAGTGGGCAGGGATCAAGACCATCCCCAAGAAAAAGAAATGCAAAAAAGCAAAATGGCTGTCTGAGGAGGCCTTACAAATAGCTGTGAAAAGAAGAGAAGTGAAAAGCAAAGGAGAAAAGGAAAGATATAAGCATCTGAATGCAGAGTTCCAAAGAAGAGCAAGGAGAGATAACAAAGCTTTCCTCAGAGATCAATGCAAAGTAATAGAGGAAAACAATAGAATAGGAAAGACTAGAGTTCTCTTCAAGATAATTAGAGATACCAAGGGAATATTTCATACAAAGATGGACTCAATAAAGGACAGAAATGGTAGGGACCTAACAGAAGCAGAAGATACTAAGAAGAGGTGGCAAGAATACCCAGAAGAACTGTACCAAAAAGATCTTCACGACCCAGATAATCATGATAGTGTGTTCACTCACCAAGAGCCAGACATTTTGGAATGTGAAGTCAAATGGGCCTTAGGAAGTATCACTATGAACAAAGCTATGGGGGTGATAGAATTCCAGTTGAGCTGTTTCAAATCCTGAAAGATGATGCTGTGAAAGTGCTGGACTCAATATGCCAGCAAATTTGGAAGACTCAGCAGTGGTCAGTCTATTTTTTTATTTCCTTTGTTGTGCAGAAGATTTTTGCAGCATAATTCACAGTAGCCAACATATGGACATAACCTACAAGTTCTTTGACAGACAAATAGATAAAGAATATGTGGTATGCAGAATGCAATATTACACAGCCATAGAAGATGAAGGATCTTACCATTTACAAGAACATGGATGGACCTGAATGATATTATGTTAAGTAAAATAAATCAGAGGGCAAATCTTACATTATTCCACCTATATGAGTTATCTAAAACTGTTAAACTTCTAGAAACCGAAAGAAGACTGGTAGTTTCCAGGGGATGGGGAGAGAGGGAAACGAAAGTTACTGTTCAGTGAGTACAAAGTTATAGTTTTACAAGTCAAATAAGTTCTAGAGATCTGCTGTATAACATAATGCAACAATATGGCATAGTACATTTAAAAAATTAAGAGGATAATATTATATTAAGTATTCTTACCACATACAAGCAAAAAGACATAAGAAATCTTTTGGTAGTGATGGATATGTTTGTTACTTTTATTGTGATGATAATATGTTGTTGTAGTTGATTAGTCATTCAGTTGTGTCCAACACTTCATGACACCATGGACTGCAGCACTCCAGGCTTCCCTGTCCTCACCATCTCCTGGAGCTCACTCAAACTCACGTCCATCGAGCCAGTGATGCCATCCAACCATATCGTCCTCTGTCATCCCCTTCTCCTCCTGCCTTCAATCTTTCCCATCATCTGGATCTTTTTTATGAGTCAGGTTTTTCACATCAGGTGGTCAAAGTATTGGAGTTTCAGGTTCAGCATCAGTCCTTCTAATGAATATTCAGGATTGATTTCCTTTAGGATTGAGCAATTTCACCTCCTTGCTATCCAAGTCACTCTCAAGAGTCTCCTCCAACACCACAGTTCAAAAGCATCAATTCTTCAGCATTCAGCCTTCTTTATGGTCCAACTCTCATATCCATACATGATTATTGGAAAAATCATAGCATTGACTATAAGGACCTTTGTCAGTAATGTCTTTGTTTTTTAATACACTGCCTAGGTTTGTCATAGCTTTTCTCCCAAGGAATTAGCATCTTTTAACTTCATGGCTGCAGTCACCACCTGCAGTGATTTTGGAGCCCAAGAAAAAAAAAATCTGTCACTGTTTCCATTGTTTCCCCGTCTATTTGCCATGAAGTTATGGCACTGGATGCCATGATCTTCGTTTTATAAATGTTGAGTTTTAAGCCAGCTTTTTTACTCTCCTCTTTCACCTTCATCAAGAGGCTCTTTAGCTCTTCTTTGCTTTCTGCCAGAAGGGTGGGTCATTTGTATATCTGAGGTTATTGATATTTCTCCCAGCAATTTTGATTCCAGCTTGTGCTTTATCCAGCCAGCATTTCTTATGATATATTTTGAATATAAGTTAAATAATCAAGGTGACAACAGTCCATTGTTCCATGTTTGGTTCTAACTGTTGCTTCTTGACCTGCATACAGATTTCTCAAGAGGTACATAAGTGGTCCGGTATTCCCATCTCTTGAAGAGTTTTCCACCGTTTATTGTGATTCACAGGATCAAAGGCTTTAGTGTAATGAATGAAGCAGTAGTAGATGTTTTTCTGGAATTCTCTTGCTCTTTGTACGATCCGATGGATGTTAGCAATTTGATCTCTGGTTCTTCTGCCTTTTCTAAATCCAGCTTGAACATCTGGAAATTCTTGGTTCATAATATCATGAGTATTTGCAAATTGCTAGCATGTATATGATAAGTTGCTCAGCATCACTAATCATCAGGGAAATGGAAATTCATCAAATTGTATATATTAAATATCTGCAGTTTTTAGGAGATCCAACCAGTCCATTCTTAAGGAGATCAACCCTGGGATTTCTTTGGAAGGAATGATGCTAAAGCTGAAACTCCAGTACTTTGGCCACCTCATACGAAGAGTTGACTCATTGGGAAAGACTTTGATGCTGGGAGGGACTGGGGGGAGGAGGAAAATGGGACGACCGAGGATGAGATGGCTGGATGGCATCGCTGACTCGATGGACTCAAGTCTGAGTGAACTCCGGGAATTGGTGATAGACAGGGAGGCCTGGCGTGCTGCGATTCATGGGGTCACAAAGAGTCGGACACGACTGAGCAACTGAACTGAACTGAACTGATACCTTAATAAAGCTGAAAAATATGATAATGCATGTAAAAGTACTGTAAACACTAAGGCAAATGTTACATATTTAAGAAGTCACCACCATTATTAATATTAAAATATATGTCAGGCAGGACACAGTTTATAAGCAACCAAAAAAAAAAAAAAAAAAAAGAAAGGATTATGCCAGATTTAAGCACAAAGAAGGATATTGGCTATGTCACAGAAGCAATGGGAAGGCTTGAGAATTGAGGTCAGGAATTGTAGTTTATCAAGTATAAAACCTAGCCAGGACCAAATTCCAGGAATAGCCTGGTGAACATGCTACTCTTGGCACCACCAGCGTGCTTACTTCATCCGTATCGGTAGTTCATCACTGCTATAAAATACCGCTGTTGCCACTGGTCACTGTCACAGGAAATGAACCTTCATCTCTGGATGAATAATTCAAATTTTAAATATCTGACTATTTGAGCTTTAGTATTAGATCTGAATCCTGTCTTCTGGAGTCAGTAAAGGGGTGTCTTAAGCTGTTTCCGATTTTGCAGTAGAGGACTTGTGGACACAGCGGGGGAAGGAGAAGCTGAAACAAATTGAGAGAGTGACGTCGACATATGTACACTGCCGTGTGTAAAACAGCCAGCCAGCGGGAAGCTGGTGATAGCACGGGGAGCCCATCTTAATACTCTGCGACGACCTAGAAGCGTGAGATGGAGGCAGTGGAGGGAGATTCAAGGGAGGGGATATAGGCATACTTATGGCTGGTTCACTTTGTTGTACAGCAGAAATCAATACAACATTGTAAAGCAATTATCCTCCAAATAAAAATAATTAAAAATAAAAGAAATCAGAGCCCACCAACATTTCCCATATAGGGATACTTTACACTGATAGCATTTTCTTAACAAAACTTAGGGTAAAGGTCACCCAGAGGTAAAGAAAACTTCCCGTCAAGTTTTCAGTAGCCATCACTATACAGTGATTACTTCTGTAGGGAGCAACAGTGACTAACATGTAGTAGTAGGAACTATGCTGTAACTATTGGCCTGTATCTGTTAATAATTGCTTTTACAGAAAAGAAAGCCAAATAATGGAGCTAGCAAAGATAAGGTAAAAATACAAAAGGAGAGAAAAATGCTTTTATAATTATACAGAGTGCCCAATTACTTGTGAACAGGAAGGAAAGTGCGCAGTTCTAGTCAGACAATGGTAATTATTCAAATGCACATTAGATAGGTTATTTTTGGAAAGAAGACAAATCATTTCTTAATTGTATATTCATTGGGTTGATTTTCTAATTTTCAGAAGAAAGTATATATTTTGTTTTCATGAAACCCTAAAAATTGTTTATTGCCTTTAGTAATAAATATTACTACAGATTAATTAATTAATTATTGCTAGAGATTAATAAAGATTATTTTAAAGTGACATAGCTTTTCATTCAAAATTTCAGCTTTGTTGACTGATCACATTGATTCAATGATGGTCATTGGAATCTTTCCTATGCCATTAATGGAGTAAAATTAAAATAATATTTCAGTCTTACAAGATGATAAACATTATCTTTGGAAATAAATTTATAATGTAAATATTTATATATTCATATATAAAAGCTTCATTTCTATATATGGAAATATATGTATTTTACTTCATGACAAATTTCTAAGAATCAGAATTTTCTCTTCCTGAATAAAGAGTACCAGTTAAGGGATTAAAGGCAGTGTGTTAAGAGGTTTGAGATTGTAGTTTATGCTGAGAGAAAAGACAGGAGATTATTTTGTTTTCTTTTGGGAGAGCTCAATCCACATTTCTGAGGTTTATCTTTGGCACAGCATATCTAAGTTTACTCATCATGAGTAAACACGTGAAGTGCTAGGAACAATTCCCTGTTGAATTTCTTTCTTTGTGATGAGAACATGGCTTAATCACATTTGAATACCTTTATAGAGACTCTATAAGCTTGAGTAAGTATAGAATTGGCTCTAGAGTCAGTTTGCAGACCTATAAGTATACTCTCTCAGAAGCATGGGTCACTGAGCATTTTCCTGGTCTGTAATGGTTGAGCCTGGGACCTGCCATGCCACTGTGGCACTCCTGGAGCTCACCTTCGACCTCTGTGGAAGGTCTCCATATATATCTATGGCTTCCCCTTGAGTACTTGTGACTCTGGTGGTGGTTTAGTCACTCAGGCGTGTCCAACTCTTTTATCCCCATTGACTAGCCTGCCAGGCTGCTCTGTCCATGGGATTCTCCAGGTAGGAATACTGGAGTGGGTTGCCATTTATTTCCAATCCAGGGATTGAACCCATATATCTTGCATCTCCTGCACTGCAGGTGAATTCTTTACCACTGAGACACCAGGATAACCTGATTTTATGACTCTCCTTCTGCGAGATTAATCTGACCCCATTAGTGGAGCAGGACAAAAGTGCTGGGAAAGTAATGAATGCCCCAGGAGCGACTCTTAACCAAGGGGGTTTGAGATGAGGGAATAGAACACCCAACTTCAAGCCCTTTGGGTCCTGGAGTTCTGATGTGTGCTCAGTTTGGTTTCTCAGAGGCACTCTTGAGACTCAGCCTCAGTTGCTCATAGAAGTGACCCTGTCATTAACACACTTTCTGCCTCTCTCCCTCCCTTTCCTGACTTACTTCCTCACTCCCTCATCGTGTTTTCTGGGATCATTTCCCAAATATACTCCCAGAACTTATCTCAGGGTCTGCTTTTTTTTTGTCTTCCTCATGCCAATGTTCATCTAATCTTGTTTTTTTAAGGCCAATAATGTCACTATTCTGGAGACACAAAATTGAGGAAGGAGAAAAGAGTCTCTGCTACCTGACACCATTTGTGAAGTACACAAACCATCTATTTGTCTCTGAACTTTTACCACGGGGGCCATGGTCTGCCTTGGTGACTATTTATTTCTTTTATGTCTGCCATGATTGGAGGCTCTCTCTCCCAGCATTGACACAAAGGAATATATGAATGAAAATCATCATTCACAAGAAGAAATGGCTTTGTTGAGATATTTATTCTGATGGATGGCAGTCCTTGCTTTTTGGTCACTGTACACTTCTAAGGTATTTTCTTTAAGACTATATAGAATAATTGCCTGAAGAAATGAGACTTAAAATATTGAAATTCTGTGTCCACAGAGCCCATTATCTCTTGTCCTTATTTTTCCTCTGTCCAATCTACCCCAACAATTCAGCTTCAATGAAAGTAGGACTTTGTAATACCTTGTTTATTGTTCTGTTACTAATATAACAACAAAAGTGCCTGGAAAATAGTAAATTCTTCATAAATATTTGCTAGATGAATCAATTTAATCAATTCAATTACTTGATGGCCCTACAAACTTGGGCAAATTGATTAACCTCTCTGGGCCTCTTTTCTCATATATAAAATGGAGTGGCTGAGGGCAATCCCTCCCTTAAATGATTATTGTGAGGTTTGAATGACATTTTGTGTATAAATATACTCAGTGTAATGACTGACACATAATACATGCTGAAAAGCATAGTACTATAAATTTAATATATTACCTATTGAGAGATGACTATGTGACAGGTATAATTAGATGTTGGGATTACAGCAGTGGAACATACATACAGGGTCACTATGCTCTTCTGGTGGCTCAGACAGTAGAGAGTTCATGTGCAACGTGGGAGACCTGGGTTTGATCCCTGGGTTGGGGAGATCCCCTGGAGAAGGGCATGGCAACCCACTCCAGTATTCTTGCCTAGAGAATTCCTATGGACAGAGCAGCCTGGTGGGCTACAGTCCATGGGGTTGCAAAGTCGGACACAACTGAGTGACTAAGCATAGAACATGGTCATCTAATTGTACTGTTGTATAATGGGTGTGATGTAATAGATAATCCCGATCTAAAGGTTGAGGAAACTCCATTTTTCTACAGATATTGAATAACTACATATTATAAATCAGGGGAATAACATTTTTAAAGCATATCTTAAAATATAGAGATAGATTGTTGTTGTCATTCAGTCACCCAGCTGTGTCCAACTCTTTGTGACCCCATGGACTGCAGCATGCCAGGCCTCCCTGTCCCTCACCATCTCCTGAAATTTGCCCAAGTTTCTGTTCATTGCATCAGTGATGCCATTCAGCCATCACAGAGGTAGATTCTTTGGAGAAAATATTAAAGATGTGAATTCTTAAGAAACTACTTCAGTATTTCAAGCAAAAGATAATAACAGTAGTAAAATGAATGCCTCTGAGAGACTTTTCTGGATGAAAAAAAGAGAGCTGGTTGATGGTTGCTCAGTTAACTGACAGGGGAAAAGAAAAAATAGCAGGTAAAAAAAGAGATTTAAGATAACTGTGTGTTCCCTAAAATCTACTGAAGAAAAGCATTACAAAAGAATCAGGAGCAAACAGGACTTGAGGGAGATGAATTGGCTCTTAAAGCTTTGCAGAAAGTGGTAGGAGCATAAGATCTGTCCTGTTATGCGGAATGGTGAGCTGGGAAAGTAGAGAAGCTGGCAACGAGGGTGAGAGGAAGATGAGAACTCATGATGTTGCTGGGAGAGGGAGATTGCTCATAGCACATGTGAAAGAAAAGAACAGCAGCGTTTTCCAAGTATTTTCCCAAGGTGGTGTTTCTCCTTATTTCAAGGTTGCCTCTGTCATAACTTCTGTGTTCAGAGTGACTCAGTTTCTGATTCAACCCAGAATGCGTCTCTCCAGCTCCCAAAGGAGAACCAGGAATCTTAGTGTCTCTAGTTATACAAACATCACCTTACTCTGGATAAGATATTCTTATTACATAAAATCAAGCATGTTTTCCAACCTTTCTCTTTTCTTTTTTAATCACTAAAAGGTAAAGATTCTTGCCTTTAACGTGAACATAATACCATCATCACACTTAAAAATTCTATTTTTTTAATGTCACCATGTGTAGCCAGTTCAACATTGTGTGTGTGCTATTTCGTGACTCATCTATTCTTTATTTTGGCACTATATCAGCCTTAAATTTTTATTATTTCCAGACTTGGTTTTCTTCCTCCTGCCAAAGTTAAAAAACAAATAAAAAATTGGATTCTCATAAAGGTTCTCCCACTCCTTTGGGGATTTATACAAAATACCACTAACTAAAATCATCTGAAATGACTAGTTTCTATGATTCTGAAAATGTAAACATGTTCAGCAAAATCAGCTATGGCTCATATAGATGTAGCTCAAAGGCATTAAGGCCTAAAGTAAATGCTGGAGTATGCCTGCTTTCTAAGAGAAGAAAGGGCATTGCAAGTTCATGATTAAATGAAAAACTTCAGTAATTTGAATATATTTCCCAGGAGCCAGAGGGCTAAAAAGATGACCATGCAAGACTTGTGCAAGACTCCAGATTTATGAAAAAAGTATATATTATAATAGATAGAAGTGTTTGTTCTTCCATAAGATAAAACATCCTCTGAAAATATCTATTTTGTAGCAGTTGCTCTGTTAGAATTTTAATATGTGAAACAATCTTTACAGTCACTGCGTAAAGTAGAGATAATCAAGCCCACACTACAGATTTGTAAAGCAAGGTTGTCTAATGTGCCAAAGATTATGTAACAGGTAAATGGATTTGTTCCCAGACTTGTCAGATTTTTAAAATGCCTGGTCTTATCATGACTATAACAGGCTGCCTTCTCTGGGCTTCATCAAGCTATAACATCACCAGTTCAAGGATGAGGAAAACCAAATTTAAGATACACATATGTAAACATGATGCTGAGCTGTCCTTTATGGAGAAAATCTGCCCTGTGCACCCCAATGGCAATTGAGGTGAAGGAAGCGAGAATACTGGAGTGGGTTGCCATTTCCTTCTCCAATGCATGAAAGTGAAAAGTGAAAGTGAAGTCGTTCAGTTGTGTCCGACTCTTAGCGACCCCATGGACTGCAGCCTATGAGGCTCCTCCGTCCATGGAATTTCACAGACAAGAGTACTGGAGTAGGGTGCCATTGCCTTCTCCAATGCAATCTTAGAGCAGCCCCAAAATTGTAAATTTCATTTGCTGGAATTTAGTCATAGCTAACTTTCTTATGTGGAGAAGGCAATGGTACCCCACTCCAGTACTCTTGCCTGGAAAATCCCATGGACGGAGGAGCCTGGTAGGCTGCAGTCCATGGGGTCGCAAAGAGTCGGGCACAACTGAGCGACTTCACTTTCACTTTTCACTTTCATGCATTGGAGAAGGAAATGGCAACCCACTCCGGTGTTCTTGCCTGGAGAATCCCAGAGACAGTGGGCCCCTGTCTATGGGGTTGCACAGAGTCGGACACGACTGAAGCGACTTAACAGCAGCAGCAACTTTCTTATGTATGTGCGTGTGATTAACATTTTGTCTTTAACTGAGCCTCTGTGTCAATCAGAGTTCAGTCAGGAAAACAGCTGCAATAAAAATTATGTGAACAAAGGATTTATGATATTTATTTTAGAATTTAATTTAGAATTACATAATTTAAAATTATGATATTTAATTTAGAATTACTACTTATATTAATTAGACATTACACTAATGTGCAGTAACCTGGAGAAGTGAAGATCAAAAAAGGGGAGTGATAGGCACCAATCATTCTATTAGACGGGTTTCCCTGGTGGCTCAGTGGTAAAGCTTCTGCCTACAGTGAGGGGGTGTGGGTTTCATGCTTGGGTTGGGAAGATCCCCTGGAAAAGGGAGTGACTGCCCACTCCAGTATTCTTGCCTGAAAAGACCCATGGGCAGAAGAGCCTGATGGGCTACAGTCCATGGGGTTGCAAAAGAATGGGATATGACTTAGCTACTAAACAACAACAAAATTCCATTGGACACACAGGTATGAGTACCATGTTAGAACTATAGGATAGAGTTGTTAGATATAGTAACTGTTAAATAATAATCCTTAACACCCAGTTAAATTTTAATTTCAGATAAATAATATTTTTATTATAAGATGTCCCATGTAATATATGACTCTTTGTGACCCCATGGACTGTAGCCCACCAGGCTCCTCTGTCCATGGGATTTCCCAGGCAAGAATACTGGAGTGGGTAGGCATTCCCTTCTCCAGGGGTTGTTCCCAACGTTCGAACCCAGATCTCCTGCATTGCAGGCTGAGCCACCAGGGAAGCTCATATGAGATTGGACTTAAGCTAATTTTTTTTCATTATTTATCTTAAATATAAGTTTAACTCAGTGTCCTGTATTTTATCTGTCAACTTTATAGAAGGAATATTTAAGAAGCTGTGTATGTTTGCCTCTGAAGTACTGTGGAGGGGTAGTATGTGGAGAGTCCATGGAAAGAAGCAATAACTCTGTGGCTACACAGCTAAGTATGTGGCAGTGAACCAGGGGCTATTGTTGGTAAACAGAGTCACTGGTCAGGAAGAGGAGCTAGATCTGGAGCAGGAGAGACCAAGAATAACCTGAAACCCACTGGACACTTCTGTGCCCATAATGATGACTTCACATCTATCTTCTAAATTGCACAGAGACCTCTCTTGACCACACAGAAGGAGATTCTGGGAAAGGCAGTTTCTGGTTATAGTCAAATTAGTGTAACTCAGTGTCATATATCTATCCTTTTTGCCCTAAATTCATACTCTCTCTCCTTCTCTCTCTTTGCTAAGCTAAAATATATATAGAAATGAATGGATAATAAACATAACAGTTATATGAGTTTTGACAAATGTATACACTTATTTAAGCAATACAAAATCAAGATTCAGAATATTTCTGTCTCCCTAGAAAGTTTTCTAGCCCCTGTTCAGTTAATCCTCTCTCTCCAATAGGTACACAATATTGATTTTTTTTTTTAATCATGGTTTTGCCATGTATTCAAAGTGTTAGTCACTCAATCACATCCAACTCTTTGTGAGCCCATGGACTGTAGCACACCAGGCTCTTCTGTCCTTGGAATTCTCCAGGCAATAACACTGGAGTGGCTTGCCATTCCCTTCTCCAGGGGGTCTTCCCAATCCAGGGGTAAAACCCGGGTCTTTTGCGCTGCAGATTCTTCACTGTCTTGGAGCTTTCTAAAATGGAAGCATACAGTATTTTTCTTGTGGATCTTGCTTCTTTCACACTATATCATGTGCTCGTCAGTGTTACTGCATGTATCAGTAATTTATTCATTTTTCTTACTGGTTGGTAGTTCACTGTAGAAATATATCCATTATGAAAATTAAGATAAATTTATTGAAAAGGTAACTTTATTCCAACACTAGAATTATTGTCATATGTAGAAGATAAGCATGCAGAAAATTCCATAAAATACAATCTAATGCTAGTAAATTGTACTTGTTTGTCAAATGTTCTGAAACCCTGGTAATTTCCTGATGTTATCTAGAAAGGTATCAAATACATATAGGCACTGACCAGAGACTCTTTTTCTTGAGTGATCAAAAGTATTGATGAATGAAAGAAGATAACTTATTTTGATCCCCTAACTTCAAACAAACTAAAATCATTTTGTTCAGTGTTAACTGACACCACCTCAACTCTCCACACACATTCTGAAAAGTATACACTAGAACGTGGTGCAGGAATCCTTGGAAACTAGGGAGTTGGGACACCATGGGGTTCTCAGCGGTCCATAGTTCAAACACAGCTGTGGAAAATAACTCAACACCGAGCCTGTGGCAAGCCTAGAAAAGCTTTTAGCAGAGCGCAGAATACTGCTGTTGGCCAAAACTAGAACCTAAAATGAGCTGGAAAGGACTAGACGTGGATATGACTTTGTAATAGCCAATTGGCCTGGGGTTCGCAGCAATTGTTATCAAACAAAGGGTACTTTAACTGATGCTTAAAAGTTTCCATATGCTTCTCTGTACTGCTCTTAATTCCTGCTTACCTGCTTCTGTGGTCTATCCCCTTTAGGATAGAAGCCATGTCCTTTAATCTATGTATCTCTATTGCTTAACAAGGTATATAACATTTGCAGGACACTTGAATGAACAGCAGTAGCAGTACGGGGATATATCATAGAAACAAAGGCACGCACAACCTGTGATGAAGTTGGTGGAGCAAAGTAACAGAATGGGGAAGACTGAAACTCAGGCTCTTGGGTGAATGCTTGTTTATAGCGGGACTGCTGAACTTCACGAAGCTCTGCTTTCTTCCAGTTGTCTAGGGAACAGATGTTTCTTAGGGTGACGTTCTTACACCTTGCTGGCATATTTCATCTACCAGTGGCTTGGCTGTTTCTGAATGTAAATACCAAGAGAGACTCATTAGTGACAGGTGTTCTGGGAGAAGAGTTTATGAGACCTGGAGAGAAACAGCCTATTATTTGGAGTTCCAATAATGGGGAATGTGGTGTCAAGAAAACGCCCTCAATAACTAGACCAATTGATCACCCAGTTAAAAGGGGCTAATGTGACCTAGCCATGGCCAGAAGAACATAGGTCTTCTAAGACTCAATACGGTTTTTTTATAAACTGGCTAAGGGCCCAAAAAGACACTAATGAGCATGGAGTATAAGAATATAATCACCCTTGCTCCCAACTGGGTGGATGGATAGATAGAGATAGGTGATAGATATTATACATTAAAATAATAAAAGCTCTATGTAACTTTAAATAAATTTCACGGGACTGATGCATTTAAAGAATATATTTTTTAGGTATTTAATCATTAGGTTCAAGAATAGTGGCCCTAGTGGTAAAGAACCCACCTGACAATGCAGGAGACAAGCAATGCAGGATCAGTCCTTGGGTCGGGAAGATCCTCCGGAGGAGGAAATGGAACCCACTCCAGTATTCGTGCCTGGAGAATCCCATGGACAGAGGAGCCTGGCAGACTACGGTTGATGGGGTTGCAAAGAGTCAAACATGACTGAAGCAACTTAGGATGCACAATGATAGATCCTTTTAAGCTTTCTGTCCTGATTCCACGCTAAAACAGAAGAGTGAGAACTAATGATAAATTCATTTGTTCTAATATTAAAGCAATATTTTTGAAGACAGGAAGGCATAAAGCATATTGTGAAATAATCTATAAAAGCTCCCAGCATGATGTCTGGCTCAGTAAATAGTCAATAAGTATTAGTGTCTTTTCATCTATTGAAATCCCAGGATTAGGAATTCTTGTACAGCCTAGAAAATGGAGTTGATAACTATCACTGATAAAAGCTTTACTTTTTAAAAATGCCTAAGTCTAGTAAAGAAGATACTAAAACTTTTTTAAACTTTAACCTAAATGGTGTGTGTGCTCAGTTGCTCAGTCGTTTCCAACTCTTTGAGACCCTGTGGACTGTACCTGGCCAGGCTCCTCTGTCCATGGGTTTATCCCAGCAAAAATGCTGGAGTGGGTTGCCATTTCCTCCTCCAGAGGATCTTCCCGACCCAGGGATCAATCCACGTCTCCTGAGGCTCTTGCACTGGCAGGCAGATTCTTTGCCACTGAGCAGCCTGGGAAACCCATTAACCTAGATTAGATCTATAATAATGAATGAATAGCAGAAATGGTTTCAGTGTAAAATGAAGTCTTGCTGTGAATGAAAGCTAAATTTACCTCATAGGTTTTCCAGAGGAATCATTTTATTCATGCCATGTATACACAAGGAAGTTTTTCAACCATTTTTTGCTATTTGGCATGAAAATTGTTTTCTGATTTTCTTTGTGAATCCTGCATGTTTTGACTTGCCTATAGCTGTGCCTAATAAGTATAAATTAAATGAAAATTCGGCAACATGGGATGCTAAGTGGGTAAGGAGGGCTCTCCTTACATGAAACCAGAATAGCAACATCAGGAGGAAATTGTGATGAAAATTTGCCCTCAATATATCAGGAGAAAGAATTGCATAATACTTTGAAGGACCATTCTTACAACATAAGACCAGATTTCAGCAAAACCATGTTGTCGTAGACTTGCTTTCCCTTGCAGTAAGTGGCCTTTCCCCTTCCTCCTGGACCTGTTGTCCTTGTTGGCCCCATTCCTTCTGGTTTCAATCCTGTGCCCTGGTCAGTGTAATCTGAACAGTGGCTAATGTGGACTAACCTGTTGGTCAGTCAAAGCCCACCCACCTAAGGCTGCGCTTCTCACCAGATCAGGTCCCCAGGGCAGACAGAATTGTCTGGTGCACCTACAAGACTTTATTATACAATTAATAAATTGAACTACTATGTCTTCCAAAAAATTTGCATTTTATCAGAGCACTTAAAAGGTTTCAAATAATGTATCACTAATGCAAAAATTTTCCCCATCAATTTACCGTGAAGTGATGGGACCAGATGCCATGATCTTAGTTTTCTGAATGTTTAGTTTTAAGCCAACTTTTTCACTCTCCTCTTTCACTTTCATCAATAGGCTTTTTAGTTCCTCTTTGCTTTCTGCCATAAGGGTGGTGTCACCTGCATATCTGAGGTTATTGATATTTCTCCTGGCAATCTTGATTCCAGCTTGTGCTTCCTCCAGCCCAGTGTTTCTCATGATGTACTCTGCATAGAAGTTAAATGAGCAGGGTGACAATATACAGCCTTGATGTACTCCATTTCCTAACTGGAACCCGTCTGTTGTTCCACATCCTGTTCTAACTGTTGCTTCCCGACCTGCATATAGGTTTCTCAAGAGGCAGGTCAGGTGCTCTGGTATTCCCATCTCTCTCAGAATTTTCCACAGTTTATTGTGATCCCCACAGTCAAAGGCTTTGGCATAGTCAATAAAGCAGAAATAGATGTTTTTCTGGAACTCTCTTGCTTTTTCGATGATCCAACAGATGTTGGCAATTTGATCTCTGGTTCCTCTGCCTTTTCTAAAATCACTGAAGATGGTGATTGCAGCCATGAAATTAAAAGACGCTTACTCCTTGGAAGGAAAGTTATGACCAACCTAGATAGCATATTCAAAAGCAGAGATATTACTTTGCCGACTAAGGTCCGTCTAGTCAAGGCTATGGTTTTTCCACTAGTCATGTATGGATGTGAGAGTTGGACTGTGAAGAAGGCTGAGCACCGAAGAAATGATGGTTTTGAACTATGATGTTGGAGAAGACTCTTGAGAGTCCCTTGGACTGCAAGGAGATCCAACCAGTCCATTCTGAAGGAGATCAGTCCTGGGTGTTCTTTGGAGGGAATGATGCTAAAGCTGAAACTCCAGTACTTTGGCCACCTCATGCGAAGAGTTGACTCATTGGAAAAGACTCTGATGCTGGGAGGGATTGGGGGCAGGAGGAGAAGGGGACGACAGAGGATGAGATGACTGGATGGCACCACCGACTCAATGGACACGAGTTTGAGTGAACTCCGGGAGTTGGTGATGGACAGGGAGGCCTGGCGTGCTGCGATTCATGGGGTCGCAAAGAGTCGGACACAACTGAGTGACTGAACTGAATGGAATGCCAAAATTCAGTCTAGGAGAGAGATTTTTAGAAGATATGGTTCCCTACTTTCCACATGCTTTTCATTAAGTTTTGCTACCCCAGCTTATGGATATCATCAACTTATTATTTCTGTTTAAACTTGAAGCCTCGTTACCCATTTAAAACCATTTGTACTGATCAATCGTACATAGACAGCCTGGTTCTCCCAGTCTGTACTTATGTTCCTCATAATATCACAATCTGACAGTGTTCAAACTGTTCTGGGGGCTCTAGAGCATGCCCCTTGAAGGAAACTGAGCTTGCTAGACAGTGAAGAAATGTGGTTTGCTAGAGAATGAGCCCCTTACACTCTGCAGGATGCATGCATTTCAGGATAAATAAATCTTGATGAATTTCCTCCATCTGAAGTCTTCTTCCTCAGAGTATGAAAAAAATTTACAATGTTTCTCTTAAATGAATGACTGGTGGAAAGGAATAAACAACAATCTCAGGTTGCCCTTAAAGAATCATAACATTATTAATTCAGTAAATTACTGTGCATTTGTAACCTAAAAATGTTTGCATTTCCCCACGTGGCTTTTTAAAACCAGTATCTTTATATTTTACCTTTCGTTTATGTGTTCCACTAATGATGGTTATGCAGACTTGATAGTCTTGAAAATTCATGGCTAACCATGGTGCATCACTATTACTCTTTCAGCTGCCAGTATTAAAAAATATTTCAAATTAGTTTTTAAGCAGAAAGAGACTATATGAAAGCTTTTATATAACTGCAAATTTCTGAAGTAGCTCAGGCATGACTTGATCTAAAGCTCAAATGATGTCACTCACTGTTTTTGTTGTTGTTTGTTTCTTTGTTTTTTTTTCTCTCCAGCTTGTGTCAACTTCATGCTTAGAAACCTTCTTTCCTTGTGGTTAAGAGATGATTACAGTAGGTCCAGCCTCATAATTTATCAGATTCAACATCAGTGAGAACTATATATTGCTTTGTAGCTCACTTCCCTCTGTTGAAGTGAATGTTCAGCTTATCCCTAAACCAATTACTCTACCTCTACCAGGATGAATAGATTAGGAAGAGGGTGATGACAGAAACACAGACAGACAGACAGACAGAGACAAAGAGATGGAGAGAAACAGAGAGAAAGAGAGAGAGAGACAGAGAAAGGGGAAAGAGAATTTCCGTGAATGCAGAATGGTGCCTCTTATTAACCATCTTTTTTTCCAGTTTATTCCAAAAGTTTGGTACAATACTAGGTCCATAGTACATAATCAGTGCATATAATTTGAATTGATATAAAATTAATATCTGATTCAATTCTCACATTATCAGTTTTTCAGTTTAATATTTTGTTGGATTACTTTAATTCTGCCAAGACAATTTAAAAATTCCTCCAACTTTTACTTATCTAACTCTAATTTATTTCCTTTGCGTGTTATTCTGGTTTCTTTGTTTCATAGCTTCTTACACATTCACGCTTCTCTTAGAATGGTTACATCTGTTAGTATCACAGGAAATATCAGAAGAAACTTCATAATTTGTTGTCTCATGAGACTTAAGGGGTGAAGGAGGGGCATGGCGAAGCAGGAAAAGAATGCATTGAGGGCTTATGATTACTCTACATACTCCATATGTATTAGCACCTTTAATCCTAAGAACAAATGCTTGAGGGAGAATAATCCCCATCTTACAGATGGGAAAATCAAGCATAGAATGGTAAGTTTCTTGCCCAAATTTTCAAAGTAGGGGTAAATGAGCCATTTCAGGGAAAAAAAAAAAAAATCATGTCAGTAAACTGTTGATTGGTTGTTTGGCTTTTGACTTGAAGGGATAACGTACCCTGTCTTTCATGGTGCAGTTTTCCTTTGGAACTTTCATTTTATTCATTGGTGGTGTTTTGAATATTGACTTTTTCCTCTAATAAGGAGAAATATATTCAAACCTGTGTTTGCAAAGCAGACTTGGGGTGCATATTTGAGCACAGTGTTAAAACCCTTTCTCAGACAATATGAGGACAGGTTAGTGTGCATGTTTCCTGACTGTATTTTCACACTTAGTAGCTATTTCATCTAACAAGCCTTATGTTTTAGGGGGAAATTTTTTCCTACTGGATATTCTTCAGATATTCTATATAGGGGAATATAGGAAAAATTTAAATCCTTGCCATTTGGCAGTAAATTATTATGCAGTTTTCTGTTGGAGTCATCCCTGGCTCCCTAAGCAAGAGGCTATACTATAGTGAGAAACATGCTCTGTGTTCTCATGTTCTTTCACCTGGAGAATGTCATGTCTCATGGAGCAAAACATAGAAGGAAAATTATTTCCCACCCTATATCTAGTTCCTTCTATTTATATTTACTAGAAATTACTCTTACATACCACAAATACATTGTATGATCATCTTAATATTTAGGTTTTATGAATTTGCATCTTTTTCTGGATATCATAGATAATTTTATGGAAGTTTATATGGCTATTAGCCAAAACCACTTTAAACCAGACAACTCATTCATTAGTTTCATTGATTTTTCTAATTTAACTATCAGAAAGTTATCTTCTATATTTCCTTTACTTACAAGTTATTGGTGGGGAAAAGCGAACTCATTTTTCTTGCTTGAGCTCTAACATTATTATTTTATACTCAACAACATAAAGATTAAATAAAATGAAAATGAAGTCTTTTTTTAAAAAAAGATAAAAGCATCTAAGTGAAACTTATGATGATTTTATTTAAAATCAGTTCCACTCACTACTTAATTTAAATTTAATATTGTTCCTAACTTAAACATTAATTTATATAGTTGTTTATTTTAATTCTAGAAATTGAAAAATGCAAGGGCCTTAAAAGAGTACTAAGTTCATGAATTCAGCATTTAAGTACAGACTGGACAACAGGTATAGTATTAGCAAATTCTGAAGTCAGAGTACTAGGAACTTAACTCACTGTACTAGTACTGAGTTCCTCCTTATACTTTTTTCCTAGCTTATCATTGAGTCTGAATATTCTCTTCTTTAAAATAGGAATAGTAAAATATATCTTATAAATAAAATCTATAAGATTATATATTAATAATAGATATAGATAAAATTATGGATATAAATTAGATACCCATATATAAATACAGATAAAATTATGGGTTATGGTGGAGAATTCTGAAAAAACATGGTCCACTGGAGAAGGGAATGGCAAACCACTTCAATATTCTTGCCATGAGAACCACATGAACAGTATGAAAAGGCAAAAAATAGGACACTGAAAGATGAACTCCCAGGTCAGTAGGTGCCCAATATGCTACTGGAAATTAGTGGAGAACTAACTTCAGAAAGAATGAAGGGATGGAGCCAAAGCAAAAAAAAAAAAAAAAACCACCCACTTGTAGATGTGGGTGATGGAAGTAAAGTCTGATGCTATGAAGAGCAACACTGCATAGGAACCTGGAATGTTAGGTCCATGAATCAAGGCAAATTGGAAGTGGTCAAACCGGAGATGGCAAGAGTGAACATCCACATTTTAAGAATTAGTAAAATAAAATGGACTTGGAATGGATGAATTTAGCTCAGACGACCATTACATATACTATTATGAGCAAGAATCACTTAAAAAAAATGGAATATTAGCCATGATAGTCAACAAGAGAGTCCAAAATGCAGTACTTGGATGCAATCTCAAAAACAACAGAATGATCTCTGTTCATTTCCAAGGCAAACCATTCAATATCACAGTAATCCAAGATTATGCCCCGACCAGTAATGCTAAAGAAGCTGGTGATGAACGGTTCTATGAAGACCTACAAGAATTCTAGAACAAACACCCAAAAAAGATGTCCTTTCATTACAGGGGACTAGAATGCAAAAGTAGGAAGTCCAGATATATCTGTAGTAACAGGCAAATTTGGCCTTGGAGTACAGAATGAAGCAGGGCAAAGGCTAATAGAGTTTTGCAAATAGAATGCACTGGTCACAGCAAACACCATCTTTCAACAACACAAGGGAAGACTCTTCACATGGACATCACCAGATGGTCAATATCAAAATCAGATTGATTATATTCTTTGCAGCCAAAGATGGAGAAGCTCTATACAGCCAGTAAAAACAAGACTGGGAGCTGACTGTGGCTCAGATCATGAACTCATTATAGCCAAATTCAGACTTAAATTGAAGAAAGTAGGGAAAACCACTACAGCATTCAGGCATGACCTAAATCAAATCCCTTATGATTATACAAAGGGAAGTGACAAATAGATTCAAAGGATTAGATCTGATAGACAGAGTGTCCAAAGAACTATGGGCAGAGGTTCTTGACATTGTACAGGAGGCAGTGATTAAGACCATCTCCAAGAAAATGAAATGCAAAAAGGCAAAATGGCTGTCTGAGGAGGCCTTACAAATAGCTGTGAAAAGAAGAGAAGCGGCAGTCAAAGGAGAAAAGGAAAGATACGTCCATTTGAATAAAGAGTTCCAAAGAATAGCAAGGAGAGATAAGAAAGCCTTCCTCAGTGATCAATGCAAAGAAATAGAGGAAAACAATAAAATGGGAAAGACTGGAGATCTCATCAAGAAAATTAGAGATATCAAGGGAACATTTCATGCAAACACAGGACAATAAAAGAAAGAAATGGCATGGACCTAACAGAAGCTGAAGATATTAAGAAGAGGTGGCAAGAATACACAGAAGAACTATACAAAAAAAGAAGATCATCATGACCCAGATAATCACGATGGTGTAATCACTCATCTAGAGCCAGATCCTGGACTATGAAGTCAAGCGGGCCTTAGGAAGCATCACTATGAACAAAGCTAGTGGAGGTGACGGAATTCCAGTTGACTATTTCAAATCCTAAAAGATGTTGCTTTGAAACATCTTAAGTGTTGCTGCACTTAACATACCAGCAAATTTGGAAAACTCAGAAGTGGTCACAGGACTGGAATAGGTCAGTTTTCCTTCCAATCCCAAAGAAAGGCAATACCAAAGAATGCTCAAACTACCGCACAATTGCACTAATCTCACACACAAAGCAATGCTCAAAATTCTCCAAGCCAGGGTTCAATAGTGGGTGAACTTTGAACTTCGAGATGTTTAACCTGGATTTAGAAAAGGCAGAGGAATGAGAGTTCAAATTGCCAAAACTCGTTGGATCATCAAAAAGGTGAGAGAGTTCCAGAAAAACATCTACTTCTGATTTATTGACTCTGCCAAAGCCTTTGACGGTGTGGATCACAATAAACTGTGGAAAATTATTAAAGAGATGGAATACCAGACCACCTGACCTGCCTCTTGAGAAACCTATATGCAGGTCAGGAAGAAACAGTTAGAGCTGGATATGGAACAACAGACTAGTTCCAAATTGGGAAAGGAATATGTCAAGGATGCATATTTCACCCTGCTTGTTTAACTTATATGCAGAGTATATTATGCAAAACACTGGGCTGGATGAAGCACAAGCTGTAATCAAGATTGCCGGGAGAAATATCAATAACCTCAGATAGGCAGATAACACCTCCCTTGTGGCAGAAAGTGAAGAAGAGCTAAAGAGCCTCTTGATGAAAGTGAAAGAGGAGAGTGAAAAAGTTGGCTTAAAGCTCAACATTCTGAGAACTAAGATCATGGCATCTGGTCCTATCATTTCATGGCAAATAGATGGGGAAACAGTGGAAACCATGACAGACTTTATTTTCCTGGGCCCCAAAATCACTGCAGATGGTGACTGCAGCCATGAAATTTTAAAGATGATTGCTCCTTGGAAGAAAAGTTATGACCAACCTAGGCAGAGTATAAAAAAATAGAGACATTACTTTGTCACAAATATCTGTCTAGTCAAAGCTTTGGTTTTTTCAGTAGTCATGTTTGGAAGTGAGAGTTGGATTATAGAGAAAGCTGAGCACTGAAGAATTGATGCTTTTGAACTGTAGTGTTGGAGAAGACTCCTGAGAGTCCATTGGACTGCAAGGAGATCCAATGGGTCGATCCTAAAGGAAATAAGTCCTGAATATTCATTGGAAGGACTGATGCTGAAGCTGAAACTCCAATATTCTTACCACTTATGCGAAGAACTGACTCATTGGAAAAGACCCTGATGCTGGGAAAGATTGAAGGTGGGTAGAGAAGGGGAAAACAGAGGATGAGATGGTTGGATGGCATCACTGACTCAATAGGCATGAGCTTGAGTAAGCTCTGGGAGTTGGTGATGGACAGGGAATCCTGGTTTGCTGCAGTCCATGGGATCACAGATTCAAACATGACTGAGCAACTGAAGTGAACTGAACTGAACTGAACTGATGGGTATAGATAGGATGTGAGTTTTGATGAACAATATTCAAAGAAATAATTTGAAGTAACAGATACTTGAAATGTAGGAAATGTAGGCATTATCCCTAATAATTATGAAAACATTTATTTTGGATTTTGTTCCAAAGTATTTTAATTGATATTTCTTAGAAAAAGCTCTGATCCTCAATTAACAACTATTCTAAAGGAAAATGCCACCACTAGGTTTAAGAATGCCACTTCCCTCATCTTTTATTTTTTTTGAAATTTCACATGCAGATTAAAAATAAACTTTGCATTTCAAACTTTGCATTTCATTTTGCATCTTTTTTTTCCATTTGAATAAAGTTAGGATAAGCTTGTTATTTTTTTTTCCAATACAAAAAGCCTACTTACATGGTCAAATTGCAAACTAATTTGAACATTTTCATTTCTTCTTAATCAAAGACAGATCAATACAGGCCAGTGTTCATTTTTCTTCAATTTTCTATATAGCCTTTCTTTTAAAATGATGTTTTGAAAAAGATCTTAACCTATTTGAATATAACCTAACAATGTACTACATAAAATCAAAGATTTAAAATATCTTCTGGAGTATCTTCTGCATTTAACTCTCTCATCTCCCGCTAATGTCATCATCATTGTCACCCAGGATGGCTTGCTTGTCCACAAGCTTTTTGTATTCAAGCTTTTAAACCAGCCCACCTATCAGTTATGTCCAAATGCCTTCTCTTCCATTTTTCACCTAATCTTATTCTTCTCCTGAAGACTTGTCTACTCTATGAAGCTCTCCAAGGATGATATTATTCTCCAGGCAATTCATAATGCCATTTCTACCAGCTTTTCCAAGACAGCATATTTGAATTTGGCACTTGGTATTTCACTTCAGTATTAACCAGTATGTAAAAATACATACTGACACATAATTAGTGAAATCTCAGTGATGTATTTTTCTCAAGAAAACTTAAGAATAAAATCACTGGTCTGTTAATTTTACTAAGTCATCCTTTGTGTTGCCAACTTTGAGTCTATTATTTCATGTATAGAATGGGTATTTAGTAACTATCACTACTTCTCACACTACTTCTCCTCTACCTTTCATGAGTGAAGAAATAGTTTATTCTTTGCCTATTACAACAGTTTAAAAATTTACTATTTTCCTTACATATTTCCTTTCCGTATAATCATGTCCTGATTTTACAAATGGCTGTTATGTATATATCCCATTCAATGCCCACAAGCAACTCTTCAATAAGGCTATTAGTCATCTTTTTAGAGATGTAGAAACAGGCTTAATTAGTTCATATGACTTGACTGAAATTGTACAACTTAAGTAGTGGAACCAGGTATTTGACCTGGTTTTTGAACTGTTGGCAGGCAGAATATGTTAATGATTTCATAGCCTGCTCTGAAATTAGGCTGCCTCAGAATTCTGGCTCCTGTACTTACTAGTTGTATCACCTTGAACTGACTGACTTATTTTTACTCATCTCTGAAAAGATTGTCCTAATGGTATTAACCTCCTTGGACTGTTCTGATTCAACCTGTTAGTAGAAGTAAAACACTTAGAATACTGATGTTGTCCCTACTAAGTGCTCAGTAAGTATAAGCTGCTGATTTGAATGGAAGGGAAAGATAGGTGAAGACTGAAGCAATAAACTCTTCACGCCAGTTTGTCAGAGCGTGTCTCATTTAACACAAATGAAATATGTGTTAAGCTACTGAATAAACTATTGAAATATGGCAAGGAATAAAATATAAAATAAAATAAACCTACCAGCTAGCAGAAGATCAATTTTGTAGGAGTAGGTTAATTGGCAGTAGAGATGCCCACTTACATGAACAAAGCACTAAAAATTGGACAATGAAGTGTGGGGGCAAGAGATACCAACACAGCATCCTGGGAGGGTGATATTGCCCTGATGAGAAAATGAGAAATGACACATAATGATCTGATGGCCTCTCTGACTAAGAATATAGTAGGAAAGTCCACATTAACTCCCTTTTAAGCACATTCCCTGAGACTTCGTCAAACTCAGCTGCACCATAACACCTGCTACGTGTAACAGTTGTTGACTCTTTCCTTGGGAATAAAGCAGCAACTAACATGATCTGTAAAATTCATTGACAATTGAAGCTTTGTGTACCACTGACCAGCTGAAGGGCTGATTATTCTTAAGGATGCAAGCCAAGAGAAGCAGAATCTGAATCTTTACAATGTGCTCCAAAATCACCGTAGATCATGATTGCAGCCCTGAAATTAAAAAATGCTTCCTCCTTGGAAGGAAAGTTATGATCAGTCTAGATAGCATATTAGAAATCAGAGACATTACTTTTCTAAAAAAGGTCCATCTTTCCAAGGCTATGGTTTTTCCAGTGGTCATGTATGGATGTGAGAGTTGGACTGTGAAGAAATCTGAGCGCTGAAGAATTAATGCTTTTGAACTGTGATGTTGGAGAAGACTCTTGAGAGTCCCTTGGACAGCAAGGAGATCCAACCAGTCCATTCTAAAGGAAATCAGTCCTGGGTGTTCTTTGGAAACAATGATGCTAAAGCTGAAACTCCAGTACTTTGGCCACCTCATGCGAAGAGTTGACTCATTGGAAAAGACTCTGATGCTGGGAGGGATTGGGGGCAGGAGGAGAAGGGGACGACAGAGGATGAGATGGCTGGACGGCATCACTGACTCTATGAACGTGAGTCTGAGTGAACTCTGGGAGTTAGTGATGGACAGGGAGACCTGGCGTGCTGCAATTCATGGGGTTGCGAAGAGTCGGACATGACTCAGTGACTGAACTGAACTGAAAAATCTACTATATTCACTGCCCACTTTATTGTTACTGTTTTTGAAATTCTTGGTTTTGTTTAAAAAATCATTTTAATTAGTATTATACCAGATGCCTAAAAAATTGTATGTGATTGACAAAATGCTGATCATCATCTATTGGAATTTCTAAAATAAAACTGAAGTATTGGCTTATGATAAAACTATTCCCAGATTATTGAGAAAATGTCTTCTCCAACACAGAAGACTCTTTAGCTGCTAAATTTTACATAGTGACTTATTTTCAAGAGAGCTTGCCTTATACAAAAATAAATAAATAAATAAAACATTTAAATGGGTTTTGATTTAACAGTTTTAAGTCATTGTGTTATAAGCAGATAGTTCTAAATTTCAGTTTTAGGGAGGACTGTCCTTACCGTGAAGTGATAGTAAATTTATCCACATTTGGCAAGGTGCTCATCAATAATATTAATGTACAGGAAGTAATTCATTAATTAAGTGCCAGATATTAGATGAATGCTCTAGGGACTATTATCCATTCATTTTTCTTCTTTTATTTTTCAGGTCCTATTGTGTCATTTTAGATAGTCAGAAGATATATCTAGACTTTCTTGATTGAACTCACAGTCTTGTTCTTAAATTTTTTCTTGGCATTTAATAAGAAAGAATTAAAAATGGACAAGTTTTCATCTTCTGAAAAAAAATACGTCAGATTTTCCTTAGTATATGGTCTAAGAAAACATGTCTCTTCTATAGAACGTGGCCTTTCTTTTTATCTTACAGTAAGAAACATGTAAAATCCTGAGGTTCCATTTTTACTTTGACACCCACCATATTCAAAACAAAGTTGAGTGTTCAAATACAGTAACAACTGCATTCAAATTCCTGAAAGAATTATCTCTCTCCCTTTCTCTTTACCTCCCTTATTTAACTGTATAACTCAATGGCCTGAATGCCGTGGTATAATAAGTCTTTTAAAAGCAGTAGAAAAATAAATAATAATTATGTAATGTGGTAGAGGTGTTAGCTAATGCTGTATATCATATTGCAACACATAAATGTATCAAATCAACATGCTACATATCTTTTTTTTCATGCTACCTATCTTAAACACAATATTCCATGTCAGTTATATCTCAATAAGAAAATGAAAATCAACCAATTTGTAAGTCACTTAAAACCATTTGTGTAGTAGACATGGTGAAAATGGAAAATAAACAAATAAATAGTAATAAGAAATCTAAGACTGCAGGGCACAAATACCAAGAAAACAAAGAATACATGTGACCCATGATAAATATAATTAGGAAAACTAACAGTTGCTGAGCAAGGTATATTTAGACATTGAATGCAAATATAAGTGAAATAATAAGACAACTTTTCTGAAATGGTAGAAATTACCATGGAAATGTGGAGAAGGAAATGGCAACCCACTCTAGTACTTTTGCCTGGAAAATCCCACAAACAGAGGAGCCTGGTAGGCTACAGTCCATGGGGTCGATAAGAGTCAGACACGACTGAGTGATTTCACTCACTTCACTCACTTCATACTTTATCACTGAAGAAGGAAATAACAACCCACTCCAGTATTCTTGCCTGAAGAATCCCATGGACACAGGAGCCAGGCGGGCTGTGGTCCATGGGGTCACAGACAGCTGGACATGACTGAAGTGACTGAGCGCAAGCACCATGGAAATGTATAGAAATTGTTGTAAAGAGATGATCAATTTTTATTTTCTTCAAACACATTTGTAGATTTTAAATATTTCCTGAGTGATTTTCCCCACTCTAAAGCTACACTAAAAACTTGCCATGAGGAAGGATTAGGCAGTAAAAGCAATTCTTTGCTCCAAAGATGCTTCTTAGTAAATTCAAAGAGCAAACTTGTTACTGAATGGATTCATTAATATGTGTCTTATGATGGCTTTCGTTATATCAACTTTAAAATCACTATTCATTTAGAGCATCCAAAAATATTGTTGCTTTTTATAGAGAACCAAATCATAGCTATACCCAACCTTTGTGACATTAATGACAGAGTCCAGTGCGTCACCTTTTTCTGGAAATAAGTTTTGCTGGAAGATTGCTGTACCGATTGGTGACATTTTCATCTATGGCTTCTTTTTTTACTACAGTGCCAGAGTTGAGTGGTTGTGACAGAGACATGGCATTCCGAGTCCAGAATATTTACTATCCACTCTTTTACAGAAAGTGTTTGCTGACTCCTGATTTAGAGGATCTTGGGAATGGAACCTTCAATTGTTTTCAGTGATGATTGTTTTAGGATATTTTTCTTTTTTAATTCCAAGAATAGGAGAAAGCAGTCATTGCCTTTCTGTCCAGCAAACATATTTTGAAAAAGAACACAGTATATTCCAGTCTGAAGAGGAAGACAGCATATTTCAGTCCTAGATATTCAGTTCAGTTCAGTTCAGTCACTTAGTCATATCCGACTCTTTGCGACCCCATGGACTGCAACACACCAGGCTTTTCTGTCCATCACCAACTTCTGGGGCCTACTTGAACCCATGCCCATCGAGTGGTAATGCCATCCAACCATCTCATCCTCTGGCATCCCTTTCCCCTCCTGCCTTCAATCTTTGTCAGCATCAGGACTTGTTCAATGCGTCAGTTCTTCACATCAGGTGGCCAAAGTATGGAGTTTCAGCTTCAGCATCAGTCCTTCCAATGGATATTCAAGACTTATTTCCTCTAGGATGGACTGGCTGGACCTCCTTCCAGTCCAGGGGACTCTCAAGAGTCTTCTCCAATAGCACAGTTCAAAAGCATCAATTCTTCAGTGCTCAGCTTTAACTCTCACATCCATACATGACTCCTGGAAAAATCATAGCTTTGAAGATGGCCCTTTTTTGGAAAAGTAATATCTCTGCTTTTTAATATGCTGTCTAGGTTGGTCATAGCTTTTCCTCCAAAGAGCAAGTGTCTTTTAATTTCATGGCTGCAGTCACCATCAGCTATGATTTTGAGCCAAGAAAAAAAAAAGTCTCTCATTGTTTCCCCTGTTTCCCCATCCATTTGCCATGAAGTGATGGGACCAGATGCCATGACCTTAGTTTTTTGAATGTTGAGTTTTAAGCCAACATTTTCACTCTCCTCTTTCACTTTCATCAAGAGGCTCTTCAGTTCGTCTTTGCTTACTAACATAAGGGTGGTGTTGTCTGTGTATTTGAGGTTATTTATATTTCTCCTGGCAATCCTGAATCCAGCTTGCGCTCTATCCAGCCTGGTATTTCACATGATGTTCTCTGCATATAAATTAAATAAGCAAGGTGACAATATACAGCCTTGAGTTGGCTCTGTACCAGTTTTGATTATGTACCTGACATTATACCAAGATATTTACATAAATTAATTCTCATGTTATTGCTTAGAGATTGATATTGTTAGGTAAAATTATTGTTTTGATGGCCCCAAGTAATGATATCCTTTTGTGTTGTTATTTTTTAGTTTCTATCTAGTTTGATTCTGAGCTAATCCTGTGAATTACTTTAGCAGAAGTAACACTTTGCTAATTATATCATCATGCTCTTAAAGCCCTGCCATTGGCATGAGGACTAATCCAGGCTGAGAGACCATGCACAGCAGAGTTGAATAACCCAATAAAAACTCCCCATAGACCAGTCGATTCTCAGCAAACCTACCCGCTAAAAATACATCCTGAATAAGTCATGCTGAGATCAGTCATGCCCAGAGCATCAGACCAGCTCAGACAACCCATAGGGTCTTGAGAAATAATAAAATGATTATTGTTTTATGGTGCTAAGTTTCTGGGTGATTTGTTATGCAGCAAGAACTGGTATAGTATTGCTTTATATTCCACTTTTCAGACAAGTAAATTGAAGAATTAGATTAACTAATATGATGAAGAATGCATAGATGGTTAGTGGAGAATTCAGGATTAGTAACCAGTAATCAAATTCCAGAGCCCTTAAAAACATTAGGATCAGGGTGACCTTACAAAGAATAGCAAGGAGAGATAAGAAAGCCTTCCTGAGAGATCAGTGCAAAGAAATAGAGGAAAATAATAGAATGAAAAAGACTAGAGATCTCTCCAAGATAATTAGAGATACCAAGGGAACATTTCATGCAAAGATGGGCTCAATAAAGGACAGAAAAGGTAGGGACCTAACAGAAGCAGAAGATATTAAGAAGAGGTGGCAGGAATACACAGAAGAACTATACAAAAAAGATCTTCACAATCCAGAAAATCATGATGGTGTGATGACTCGACCTAGAGCCAGATCCTGGACTGTGAGGTCAAGTGGGCCTTAGGAAGCATCACTATGAACAAAGCTAGTGGAGGTGATGGAATTCCAGTTAAGCTATTTCAAATCCTAAAATATGTTGCTTTGAAAATGCTGCACTTAATATACCAGCAAATTTGGAAAACTCAGAAGTGGCCACAGGGCTGGAATAGGTCCGTTTTCATTCCAATCTCAAAGAAAGGCAATGCCAAGAGCGCTCAAGCTACCACACAATTGCACTCATCTCACATACTAGTAAAGTAATGCTCAAAATTCTCCAAGCCAGGCGTCAGCAATACATTAACTGTGAACTTCCAGATGTTCAAGCTGGTTTTACAAAAGGCAGAGAACCAGAAATCAAATTGCCAACATTTGCTGGATCATCGAAAAAGCAAGAGAGTTCCAGAAAAAGCATCTATGTCTACTTTATTGACTATGCCAAAGCCTTTGACTGTGTGGATCACAATAAACTGTGGAAAATTCTGAAGGAGATGGGAATACCAGACCACCTGACCTGCCTCTTGAGAAATCTGTATGCAGGTCAGGAAGCAAGAGTTAGAACTGGACATGGAACAACAGACTGGTTCCAAATAGGAAAAAGGAGTATGTCAAGGCTGTATATTGTCACCCTGCTTATTTAACTTATATGCAGAGTACATCATGAGAAATGCTGGGCTGGATGAAGCACAAGCTGGAATCAAGATTACTAGGAGAAATATCAATAACCTCAGTTATGCAGATGACACCACCCTTATGGCAGAAAATGAAGAAGAACTAAAGAGCCTCTTGATGAAAGTGAAAGAGGAGAGTGAAAAAGGTGGCTTAAAGCTCAACGTTCAGAAAACGAAGATCATGGCATCTGGTCCCATCACTTCATGGGGAATAGATGGGGAAACAGTGGAAACAGTGGCAGACTTTATTTTGGGGGGCTCCAAAATCACTGCAGATTGTGACTGCAGCCATGAAATTAAAACACGCTTACTCCTTGGAAGGAAAGTTATGACCAACTTAGACAGCATATTAAAAGCAGAGACATTACTTTGCCAACAAAAGTCCATCTAGTCAAGGCTATGGTCTTTCCAGTAGTCATGTATGGATGTGGGAGTTGAACTATAAAGAAAGCTGAGCCCTGAAGAATCTATGCTTTGGACTGTGGTGATGGATAAGACTCTTGAGAGTCCCTTGGACTGCAAGGAGATCCAACCAGTCCATCCTAAGAGTTCAGTCCTGGGTGTTCATTGCAAGGACTGCTGTTGAAGCTGAAACTCCAATAGTTTGGCCACCTGCTGCTTGGAAAGATTGAATGCAGGTGGAGAAGCAGACAACAGAGGATGAGATGGTTGCATGGCATCACTGAATCAATGGACATGAGTTTGGGGAGACTCTGGGAGTTGATGATGGACAAGGTGGCCTGGCATGCTGCGGTTCATGGGGTCACAAAGAGTCAGATACAACTGAGTGACTGAACTGAACTGAACTGAACTGAAGATCAGGGTAAGTGGGACTGTATCTGAAATGGCCAGGTGTGAGGACTCCTTATTTTTTACTGCTGTAATGTGATTGTAAGAGGTTAGACAGAATCCTATTACCACCTCATCTGTAAGAGTCAGTAGTGCAGAGACGAGACAAGCAATAGTGTTATCTGACTGAGAGATTGACTGATAAAGCAATATGTTCCATTGCTGCAGTAGTAATAAAACTCCTGAAATGGTCTATAAAGCTCAGCAGCCAAAGGCAAAAAGTAGAGGAGCCTCATGGAGATGCAGAGACATCTGAGAGAGGTGCTGGAGCTAATAAATCAGAGTAGAAACTTGGTGCTGAGAAACTTGTTTCAGTGGTTTACTCAACAGAAATTGGTCAACAAATTTCACAATTATTTTGAGTAAAAGCACATACCTTAATACACTCAATATGACATAATAGACAGGAGAGAGTACAGAGAGTTTTCCTTATTGTTTTCTTTATGATAGCCAGGGCATGTTTTCATTGCCTTTGTGAAAGGTTTTAATTATATCTTTGTTTTCCATATTTTAGAAATTTGGGGGGCAGTGAGTACAATGGTGGAGAATGAGAAGAGAGGTTCAGACTGCAGAAATGTGGGCAGAGAGGAGAAAACAACAGATGAAGATAAAGAAACATCCATGGCCTACCTCCTAAGTAGACTCAAACAATGCACCTTGTACAGTGTTGTAACTTCCTTGTGGATTTAACAGGAAATTAGAACCTAGATTTTGTTTAAAACGTGAAACAATATCTGATGAAAAGAATGATTTTATTTTTAATAGTGAAAAACAAAAAATTAAAGGCACCTAAAATATCTACAGGCTAAAACTTGAATAAATAAGAAGTGTGATATTTATTCAATGGAATAAAATTCAGCAGTGAAAATAAAATAAAGTATTTAAGAAAACAAAAAACAAACTATTTTAAGAAAACAAGATAGATAGCAAATGAATGTATGATTTCATTTATTAAAAAGTTACTAAACACATAAAGATAAATATAGTTGATTAGGTATATAGACATAAGTGATAAAACTATCAAAAAAAAAGTAATGGGCTATCTCTGGATGTGGAGCTTCTCTTTCAGAAAGGCGCTTGGTGGTCTTCAAAGCAGTGGTAATTAATTTTTGTTAGGAGGAAAATGTGCCCGTGTTCATTTGTAAATACCATGTATTTCCTTACATATAAGGTACAGAGTGTAGAATCCACATGTAATAACTTAAGGCAGCATCCTCTCAACAAATCTATTAGTATGTTTCTTCCCATAATAAAGTAAAATTTCCCTTAGTTCACATTGCTTTCATATAAAATGGTGTCATTGACCTCATGTGAGTGACAGTGGAATTAGGGCACTTCATCAATTTTTAAAAAGTACCTGTAAAAACCATTTTTGACCCACAAACACTAAACTGAAGGTGCATTAGGATATAAGTCCATTTTGATTCTTGCATGTCAAGGACATCATCATAATTTAGTTTCCTTTGAGATGTCTTGAAAATGAAAGTGATAGAATATTGAATTAAAAAGAGCAAAGGACATGAGACAGGACATTAGCAAATTCAGTATGCATTTAAAAATGGAAATACTTCCAGTAAAACAGCTATATTCTTACATCCTAATAAACTTATGACAAGTGTCTTTTGTTACCTTCAAAAATTGAAAAACTCTATTTCCTGGGCACTGAAGGATCCTGCTCTGAGAGCCACTAGGAGGTGACAGAAATAGCTGCATAAATAATGAAGTTTGTACTTGCTCCCAAGTTGCTAATAACACTGCATATAGGTTAAATATTCATAACTGGGTGACAAATTTTCCTCCCCTTTTTTCCCCCTGTGTCTTTAATGGATCTTTACTGTTTCTCTCTCAAAAGCATGTGTGTGTTAATTGCTCAGTTGTGTTCGACTCTTTGTGACCCCATGGAGTGTAGCCCACCAGGCTCCTCTGTCCATGGGATTCTCCAGAAAAGACTACTGGAGGGGTTGTTAGTTCCTTATCCAGGGGATCTTTCTGACCCAGGAATCAAATGCTGGTCTCCCAAATTGCAGGTGGATTCTTTACCGTATGAGCCACCAGGGAAGCCCTCTCAGAAGCATAAAAAAGCTAACATATACATATTCCCACACTGACTCACACCTGAGGAAACTGTGCAAAAGTGCTGGCACATTCAGGGATGAGCACAGGTCTTATCAGGCACTGGAAGTTAAACCAGACTGCTTGACAAATCTGATAGAAAAGCATCCTTACCCTCAATGCAATTGCTATGGAACTTGTGAGTGCACTCCCTGCTGGTACGGTCAGTAAAGAATCCACCTGCAATGCGGGAGACCTGGGTTTGATCCCAGAGTTGGGAAGATCCCCTGAAGGAGGACATGGCAACCCACTCCACTATTCTTGCCTGGAGAATCCCCATGGACTGAGAAGCCTGGCGGGCTGCAGTCCATGGGGTTGCAAAGAGTCAGAGATGGCTGAGTGACTAAGCACACAACCTCAATGCAATTTTTATGGAATCTGTAACTGCTCTCTGGATAAGTCCAATGTCTAACAAGAGCAGGGGAGAGTGAAACTGAAAGTCGCTCAGTTGTGTCCGACTCGTTATGACCCCATGGACTATACAATCGATGGAATTCTCCAGGCCAGAATTCTGGAGTGGCTGGCCTTTCCCTTCTCCAGGGGATCTTCCCAACCCAGGAATCGAACCGGGGACTCCTGCTCATGAATAAGCTCATGGGCTTTTCAGTTCAGTTCAGGTCAGTTGCTCAGTCGTGCCCAACTCTTTGCAACCCCATGAACCACAGCATGCCAGGCGTCCCTGTCCATCACCAATTTCCCGGTGTCCAACCAAACCCATGTCCATTGAGTAGTGATGCCATCCAATAATCTCACCCTCTGTCATCCCCTTCTCCTTCTGCCTTCAATCTTTCCCAGCATCAGGATCTTTTCAAATGAGTCAGCTCTTCTAATCAGGTGGCCAAGGTATTGGAGTTTCAGCTTCAACATCAGTCCTTCCAATGAACACCCAGGACTGATCTGCTTTAGGATGGACTGGTTGGATCTCCTTGCAGTCCAAGGAACTCTCAAGAGTCTTCTCCAACACCACAGTCCAAAGCATCAATTCTTCAGTGCCCAGCTTTCTTTATAGTTCAACTCTCACATCCATACATGACCACTGGAAAAACCATAGCCTTAACTAGACGGACCTTTGTTGGCAAAGTAATGTCTCTGCTTTTAATATGCTGTCTAAGTTGGTCATAACTTTCCTTCCAAGGAGTAAGTGTGTTTTAATTTCATGGCTGCAGTCACAATCTGCAGTGATTTTGGAGCCCCCCAAAATAAAGTCAGCCACTGTTTCTACTGTTTCCCCATCTATTCCCCATGAAGTGATGGGACCAGATGCCATGACCTTTGTTTTCTGAACGTTGAGCTTTAAGCCAATTTTTCACTTTCCTCTTTCACTTTCATCAAGAGGTTCTTTAGTTCTTCTTCACTTTCTGCCATAAGGGAGGTGTTATCTGCATATTTGTGGTTATTGATATTTCTCCCGGCAATCTTGGTTCCAGCTTGTGCTTCATCCAGCCCAGCATTTCTCAAGATGTACTCTGCATATAAGTTAAATAAGCAGGGTGACAATATACAGCCTTGACATACTCCTTTTTCCTATTTGGAACCAGTCTGTTGTTCCATGTCCAGTTCTAACTCTTGCTTCCTGACCTGCATACAGGTTTCTCAAGAGGCAGGTCAGGTGGTCTGGTATTCCCTCCTCTTTCAGAATTTTCCACAGTTTATTGTGATCCACACAGTCAAAGGCTTTGGCATAGTCAATAAAGCAGACATAGATGCTTTTCTGGAACTCTCTTGCTTTTTCGATGATCCAGCAAATGTTGGCAATTTGATTTCTGGTTCTCTGCCTTTTGTAAAACCAGCTTGACCATCTGGAAGTTCACAGTTAATGTATTGCTGAAGCCTGGCTTGGAGAATTTTGAGCGTTACTTTACTAGTATGTGAGATGAGTGCAATTGTGTGGTAGCTTGAGCATTCTTTGGCATTGCCTTTCTTTGGGATTGGAATGAAAATGGACCTATTCCAGTCCTGTGGTCACTGCTGAGTCTTCCAATTTTGCTGGCATATTGAATGAAGCACTTTCACAGCATCATCTTTCAGGATTTGAAATAGCTCAACTGGAATCCCATCACCTCCACTAGCTTTGTCTGTAGTGATGCTTCCTAAGGCCTACTTAACTTCACATTCCAGGATATCTGGCTCTAGGTGAGCCATCACACCATCATGATTTTCTGGGTCGTGAAGATCTTTTTTGTGTAGTTCTTCTGTGTATTCCTGCCACCTCTTCTTAATATCTTCTGCTTCTGTTAGGTCCATACCATTTCTGTCCCTTATTGAGCCCATCTTTGCATGAAATGTTCCCTTGGTATCTCTAATTATCTTGAAGAGACCTCTATTTTTTCCCATTCTATTGTTTTCCTCTATTTCTATGCATTGATCACTGAGGAAGGTTTTATCTCTCCTTGCTATTCATTGGAAGTCTGCATTCAAATGGGAATATCTTTCCTTTTCTCCTTTGACTGTCACTTCTCTTCTTTTCACAGCTATTTGTAAAGCCTCCCCAGACAGCCATTTTGCTTTTTTGCATTTCTTTTTCTTGGGGATGGTCTTGATTCTTGTCTATTGTACAGTGTTACGAACCTCCACCCATATCTCATCAGGCACTCTGTCTGTCAGATCTAGTCCCTTAAATCTATTTCTTGCTTCCACTGTATAGTCATAAGGGATTTCTGCATTGCAGGCAAATTCTTTACCAACTGAGCTACGTAGGAAGCTCAAAATGCTAAAAGTGAAAGTCGCTCAGTCTTGTCTGACTCTGCTACCCCAGGGACTATACATTCCATGGAATTCTCCAGGTCAGAATGCTGGAGTTGGTGGCCTTTCCCTTCTCCAGGGGATCGTCCCAACGCAGGGATCAAAACCAGGTCTCCCACATTGCAGGCAGATTCTTTACCTGCTGAGCCACAAGGGAAGACCAAGAGCAGGGTAGGACACACTAATAAGAAACATTTGGGACAGGATGAGGATCAAAACGCTGGGGACAGAATTCTGAGAGCCTCAAGCATTCCACACTATCTTAAGCTCCTTCCAGCTTCAATTTTAAAATCACGAGGTGGAGGGGAAAAGGTACTGGGAGGGCAGAGGGATAGTTTATAACGCTTCTCTTTGATGGATTACCTGCTCTCTGGTACAGCAACTGAGAGAGACCACAAGGTTACAAGGAACATAAAGTGAAGGAGAAGCACTGGCATTTCCTGAATTCTGCACAGGTCCTGCTGCTTTGATACATGACTGCCCCACACAAGGCTGTCAGTTCTCTGTGCAGCTTCATGCAGAGTGGAATATGCGATTTGTGTGATTATAGTTATCATTATTGTATCAAGCTGAACAATACCGTTAGCTCTGTGAACTAGAGGGAGGAGAAGCACCAGAGGGGTTGGATTCAGACTGACAAAGGAGTGGAGAGGGAGAGGTTTGGAAATTCTTTTTATTCTCTCTTTCTCCTGGTTTCCAATTCTTGACAATGAATTGCATATCTGGGCTGTCATCTAATAGATTCAGATTCAGTGGCTAGCAGGCCAAGGAATCTACTTCTTATAAGAGGCCCCAGGTGACAGGAAATTTTTAAATGGTGCAAAATCAGATACATTATGAGATTCAGAGTGAAAGTTAGTCACTCAGTTGCAACCTCATAGACTATATCCTGCCAGGTTCCTCTGACTATGAAATTCTCCAGACAGGAATACTGGAGTGGGTTGCCATTTCCTTCTCCAGGGAATCTTCCCAACCTAAGGATTAAGTTGCAGGCAGATTCTTTACCATTTGAACCACCAGGGGAAGCCTTACTATGAGGTGAAATCCCCTGAAAACATCTTTTCTTTTTACTCTGAGAAACCTGATGTATATCGGTTAAACTTTCTGATATTGTGAGATGATTGTGTATGTTTCTTGAGCGATATGAGTTTGTTTGGTTCCCCTGCCCCTAGAAGAGTATAATAGGTATCAATCAATAAATATAGATTTAATTCTAAAGGTATGCATATTCTGAGTAAAATCATGGCTACATTTTAGATGCTCTTGGATACTAGCTTGTCTACGCGGCATCCAGGAAGCTGGAGGTACAATGTACTCCTGTAATTTCATGATAAACGTATAAAGGAGGCTCAAGATAAGCCTAAATTTTTCAGTTATTTGCTCTATTATCTTAGACTGTGATTTAAGAAAATGTAGTACAGATTTACTCAGTGGTGCATCTCCTAGAAGCAAAATAAAGCCCCAGCTTCTCTCTTTAGAGCACAGATCTTGACAATGGCTTTATTGGCATATCTTCCCAGTTAGAGGGACTAAATTTTAGTTTAGGACATGAGTTTTAGATAGATCAAGAGGATTTTTCTCTGTGCATTGCTGAGTTTTCCTGTTCTATAAGAAGAATGAATTTTATTAATAAAATGGAGATTGAAATTAAATTTTGGAAAATGAAAGTCTCTGAATTGGTAAAAGTCAAAGAACACTCTAAATATTGGACTTTGACTGAATCATTGTAAGCTGACTATCCTCAGTATGGGAACAGTCTTTCATAAGCCACTGATCTGCATGTTAGCATGCATGTGTTGGTTTTTTTTTCCCCAGTAACATTTTTAAGGAGCCGTACTGAGGACTTCATAGGGAGAATTAGGATATAGATAATGGGCGCTGTCAATAAGAAAAAATTATGTCATTTGAAAACATCGACCATATGAATTTTTGAAAATTCAAATGAAACAATATTCTGGAGACATTATAACATTAGGTAATTTGAAAATACATGATTCGAACTTGTTTTGCTGGATAAATAAATGAAGAAGAATTAACCTCAAAGACTGGATTTTTGTATTTGCATAGATGAATTCAAAGGACAAAATTTAAGTAGAATATTGACTTTATGATAATGCTAGTGATATGCACTACAGGCTTAGAGGATCATGCCAACAATTGTAGCATAGTCAATTATGTAATAGTTGAAAGCTGTGGCCACAGTGTCAGATGAGGTATAAAACAAATTTTATTTTTAAAATTTTTGTATATATTATATATAATGCATCAAATTGTAATTGATTCACAGATAATAATTAGAAGGAAGGATATAGGGCTTGAGCTTCCTATACCTGGTTCTAGGTGTGGGGATATAAGCAGCAAACAAAGGGAAGTTCCTTCTATCACAGAACTCATATTGTCATGTACAATAGACAATACATTATGTAATATGTCCAGTGATGACAAATACTATGAATAAAACTAATAAAATAGGATGAGGGGATAGGAAGTGATGCAGAAGGTGCTATTTTGTGTAGACTGGGTAGGGAGTAATGAATGTATCTGAACAAATAAGGGGACATTTCAGCAGAAACCTATTTAAAGAGGATGAGCCAAGAAAATAGCTCCAAGAATAACTTTATAGGAAGAGGATGCATAAGGCCAGAGGCACTGAGTGGAGGCATGTCTGGCATTTTTAACATCAAAGAGGCCAAGGAGGATGGGATAGACTTTGAGAAGGAAGGTAGCACGGGATATAAAGTCAATCAGGGTAGTAGAAGGTCAGATTACATGGAGCTTTGATGGCCATAATGTTCTGAGTGACATGGGAGGTTGCTGGAAATTTTGAGCAGAGCTGATGCTCTGTTTCGTGATTAACAGGATGGTGCAGGCTGCTGTGTGGACGATGGATCATAGCAGGAAAGAAGTGAAAGCCAGGAAGCCAACTGTGGAGCCAATAGACAGCTCAGTGAGGGATGACCCAGCTTTCTGGATTTCTGGCTAAGTACTTCTCGGATACGTAGAAGTCCTCACCTTTTCTGAATATTTTGTCTCTCATGAGATTTCTTTGGTAGCCTGAGTGAAAGCCTCATTTGGTTACTATCCAAAGCAACTGTGAACAGAGCTACCAATTCTGGCTTGAAATTATTAATATCTCCAACTTATTGCCTATGATGAAAAAAGCATTAAAAATTTGATTAAGATAATCTTTCAATTTTATTGCCATCATTTTGCATATCATTCAGCCTTACTGAAGAGACATTTAGAGAGAAAGAATATTAGCATTCATATGATTTACATTAAAGCCTGTTATACCTATTTGGTTCTAAGACTGATTTTTATTCTTATGATGTGGCAGAGAAAAGAACAAAAGATTTTAGATTATGAATTTGGAATTGTTGAATCTTTTCTCTGCAGGAGGTGGTGTTACTTGTATGCAAGGGTCAAGTGAGTCCAGAAAACTAATGCAGAAAGAAGGACTTCCAAGAAAATTTGTGTCTAATTTTGAATCTCTCATGCAGCATTATAAAAGAGAAAAGAAAACAAAGAGTGGAAAGTTGGAGATTAGATAGCAGAGTAGATTGTTTACTTTCCTTTGCCTCTTGGATTTTTATTTTCTTTTATCTCTGAAGCCTTGAGGTTTTATTGGCACCCATTTCATTTGTCTTTCTCCAGGTTTAAAATTGAGGGGATGAGATGGAATATTACCTGTGAGCTTCGGAACATCCATGAGTGACATGTGATAGTTGCCTGGGAAACTGGAGGTGAAATTCTACAGGCCTTTGAAATGCTTTATATTTGAGAATAAAGCTCAGCTGAAGTTTAAACAGCATACTGACAGAGGGTATTGATCTTTCCCATTATCTCTTAGGACATTTGAGCTGCAGATAACAGAAAACCCCCAACTCCAAGTGGTTTAACCAACAAAGAAGTGTAGAGCGAGAATGTGCTCCAAGTGTGTTGTAATGAGAAGCCTAATATAATCAAGGACCATGTCCTTTTCTTCTTTCTCCTCTTTTGTACTCAGCTACCTCCTAGGGCTGATTGTCCTTATGGTTTCAAAATGGCTGCCAGTGACATCTTGTACAATATTAATTCTTATTAACTGCTGGCAGGAGAGGAAAAGGAAGATTTCTCCTTTAAACCTAGAAAATATTCCTTCTCTTTCATCTGATTGGAAAACTTAATTCACAATTCTGCCTCTAGAATAAGGAATGCCATGATCTAACTGGCATAAATAAAAATCCTCCTTGGGGACTAGATACATTGTCACTTTCTAGAATCTAAAAGGGCTTTTACTAGGAAGAAAAAGGGGAGAGGGGATTGGGAAATAGGTGTCATATATATCATACAATGGGGAGACAAGAGTTAACAACAGATTCTACACTGGAAAAAACTTTCAAAGGATGTAATCTGCCCCGTTTTGTTATTTTTTGTCCCTTGTCATCAACATTGTGGACATGTTTGTCCCTAAGGATGAAAAACAGAAGTGGAGGGAATTCTGGTGAGTCCAGTTTCTTTTTTATAGAGTATTTTGAAGCACTTTGTTAAAGAGCTTAGAAGTAGTAATTTTAAAGTATAAATGATTCTAAGGCCATTGTTCAATATCCAAAAGTTAAAATCAATGAATACTTGTAATGTTATAATAGTAGTTTGTTGCTTATAATTTCCTATACTCTGAATTCTTAATGTAGAAAGAATACTGATACTGATAATAACTTATTTCAGCATCTATATTAGCTATATCTATAGATATAAATTTTACTAAACAAACGGATCTTTTGAGACATTTTCTCTTTCTTTTTCTTTGACGTTTTCTTTGTTAAAAGTAATTTTAGCATATTCGAACCTAACCATGCAATAGCAGGTATATGACAAACTTTGCTGTTTGCAATTTCTTTATGAAGATTTTATTAATTTTCTATTGCTGTATAAAATTGCTCAAACTTAGAGGCTTAAAGAAATACAAATTTATTACCTTACAGTTCCTGTAAGTCGGAAGTCTACACACATCATAGCTGAGGTTCTCTGCTCAGTGTTTCACATGGTTAGAATCAAGGCTGCAACCAAGTGTTGATCACACTGTCATTCTTGTCTGAGGCTCCACATCCTCTTTCAAGCTCACTAAGCTTGTTGGCAGAATTCAGTTCCTTGTAGCTGTAGGAATGTCCCCATTTTTAAATAATGTTGCCAAGGGTCCCTCTTGGCTCCTAGAGTCTGTTCACTGTTCCTTACTAGTATCTCCTTTTCCCCAGAACAACAGGAGCATGTCTCTGACTTCCTATGTTTCTAGACACAAATCTAAGGATGCATGTGATTAAGTCAGGCCCACTTGATAATCTATCCTAATGTCAGATGCCGGGGTTTTAATTTGACTTGCAAAATCCCTTTCAGTAGTACCTAGAAATGAAGACCTGGGAGAAAGTTTATGTACACTAGGGAGCTTCCACACCTAAAGGCTGTGCTACCATCTCTCAATGAAAGACTCAAATATTTTTTTGCTTGGGTCTTATGTGTTGGACACTAAATGCTTCAAAAGAACTATACCTCTCTCCTCTCCTTTCCCTCTAGCTAGACACAAATAGGTTGAATTCTCCCTTCAGAAAAAATATATATAAAGAATTATCTCCATAGGTTGGAAGGACAGGGTGAGAAGGAAGAGGAAAGTAATGAAAAAAGTAACATTATGTCTGAAGAAAATGAGGAAAAATGTATTTGAGAAGTTGTGAGAAGAAACAAATAACAATCAAAAAACAAGCATTCATGAGAGAGAAGAGAGTTGGTGTCAAGGGTTTATGGGTTTGAGATAAAATTAGAACAAAAAAAAGCTTTATAGGAGAATGAAAAGATGGAAAAGCAAGGTTGGGAGATCAGAGTTGAAAGTGATAATAAGAATGGCACTCATGCCAGGGATTTGCTCTGAACAAGGCACTCTGCATCTTTGTCCTAAATAGTTTCCTGTGGTGAAGGAAGGCTGATGGCCGCACATATTTGTGTATATATCTTGATCTTGTTAACAGTATTTCTCAACACTCCCTTTGTTATGATCTGGCTGCTGCTTTGAGGAGCCAGACAAAGCAGATGATATTACACTTAATAAACACATATGAAGGCCAGAAATATAGCTACAGACAAAAGAAATTTAAAATAACCCAAGGTAGTCGTGTAGTCTCCTTACAAACTGTTTGGACAAGAAAATGAGAATGTATAAAACTCAGTGTGTTTTTGCTTCTTTTTCTTTTTAAATATACTAACAAGGATGAATATAATTTGAAAGCAACTTTGTAAATCCATTCCCTTCAGAGCACCATGGAGTAAAGAAATATTCCATATGGATACCAACTGTTCTTAGTTACAAATCAGAGCTGATCAAATAAATTTAATGACAGAGGGTTGGCTAAGCTGACTTTCAGTAGCACGTTTGTGTGTGTGTGTGTGTGTGTGTGTGTGCATGCGAAATCTAGGACAGATGTATTCTAAATATCTGTCCTTTAAGCAGGCCATACGCATCTCTTTTAAAATTAATTGTGAACTATTGCAGAACTATTGTGAACTTTTTTTAAAAAATTTTAAGAAGAAGGAGTATATATTACAAATGAAAGAGACTTTGGTTTGGCTCCCGATTTTCTGCTGCTCCTGAACCTTTAGGTTTTTAACTCCATAATAGAAGGGCCTTGGCAGAGGTTGAGAGTTCCTATGACACCATCAGTCAGTAGCAAACAAGATGAGCAAGTATGCCAGGCTGCTCCTAATGTCCTCTATGAAGGTTCACTTTTCTCTTTGATTGTACACTGTTGCTGTGAGGTTATGCTGCAACTGATTTTCATTTTCTTTGGGGAATTATGAGAGGGCTACAAAGAAGGGAGATGAAGTGGAAGAAACAGCTCTCTTTCCCTCTCTGCCAAGAAGCTTTAGAGAATAGCAGAGGGATGATTCAGAAACCAGCCTTCTTGTGACTCTGATGCTCATTCTAGTTAGATGACTACTTGTTTGGACTTTGTAAACATCTTCCCAAGAATGAACTGTTTTTCTGAGAATAGAGGCAGAGATATATTTGTAGAATTGTTGATAACAGCTGCCAAAGACAGCAGTGATTGCAAGATTATTAACCTAAAAGGAAGACAAAATTTAGGCTACTTAGTTTTACATATTTTATCATTTTATTAAGAATAATTCCAAATGGGCTATGAAGAAAACTTATTGAGTTTGATGAGTTTTCCAAAAACTCTTAATGAAGATATGTTCACCAATAAACAGTAAAACAGCAGAACTATCATATACTGGGCAAAGAGTCAGGCTGATACCAAAAGCAACATGCAACATAAAAAAGATACAATATAAAGGAAGACAATCTGTTGAGGATTAAAAATCTTCTCCATATGCACTCTTTGCATCTAGCACAGAACTAATTAGCTATCAAATCCAAACCGTACCAAGGTAAGCTTGGCTGATAGAAGCCAGGAGTCAGTAAGGGGTGGAGAAATAGAAGTTCCTCAGTGCAAGATCTGAATAGTGTTTTGGAGCATTTCCTGGCTGGTACAAGCAGTATAAAAAAAAATCTTAATTTTTGAATTAATTTATTAACTAAGTCACCAACATTGATCTCAGGTCTGTGCACCTACTTTTCACCCTGGCTTCTAGATCTGACTCCTTGTGGTATGTGTTGCCATTCAGGGATTACCAGGCATCATTTTTCTCAAGTCCTCAGATAAAAGAATCGCCTGTGTTCCATTCCCCATGGTTTTCAGGTCGAAGTGTTTGTTACTAGAACACCAGAATGCAGGGACACTTTGCCGTTTTTCGAGTATGTGTGGCTTTTCAAAATGCAGTTCGTGAAAGCTTCCAGTTTCTGAAGTGGTGATATTTTTCATCACAAGGGATCAGTAGTCCTGTGATTCTTTGGTTCAGGAAAACTTGCCACCTCATTGCAAATTATGACTTAAAAATACTGAAGGCAACCTTGTCAAGGGGATGTAGTTTTTTCTGTTACTTGACCCTCATCTTGGTGGGTCTCAACTCTAACTAAGACTAGCATGGATGATTCTAGTTTGAAAATATCACAGTTATAACAAGGCCTATGTATATATTTACATTTTGTTATGTCTCTACACACAGCTGCTACTGAATTTTCCTGGGAGAATATACTAGAAGGGCTAAGATCAATGTACCAGTTTATTGATAGCAGTTCTTAAAATCTTAATATTTATAGTTCTTGAGGAAAGAAAATGTTTTAATGCATAATAGGATTCCCTAATGCATAAGCAGGATCAAAATCAACTACTTCTACCTTGTTAAGAAATCAGAATTTCACTTGAGAGTGAAACTTACTTCAAATATAAAATAATAATAATGCTATCATCATTCATTTCTTTTTCCTGAAATTTGTGACTGTAAATACGTGACTTTATTATGTTTTCAGAGAAAGTTCTTAAGAGTGACAGTTTTGTTTGTTGATATTGTATATCTTCATTTGACAAACCAAGTTGCTAAGCCCATATTAATGGGTTAAAAATGATTTTTAATTACATCTGGAATGCAAGAGTAAATTAAGAATTTATTAAATTAAATGGGTTATTTTATTCAAATGTTTCCAGAGTGATTATCATAATACCTAAGTAATCAGATTCAATCTAAATAAATTAATTCAATAAAATACTAGCCTAATTTGTGGCTTAATGGAAGCATTTCATTAATACTGTCAGGAACAAGGAGAAAAGTTTCAAGGCTTTTTAAAGAGGTAAATGGAGCCAGTGCATTGTGGCTGGTAGTGGCATTTACCAAGTTAAGGAAGCTATGAGGCCGATTAGAAAAGGAGTGATAATAACACTCCCTATTTTACTGAGAATTTTAAGGGTCCCCATAAGCAGGTACTCATTTTCCATCTTTTATATTTCTAAAAGCACTCTATAATTTCTATTTTCCATTTTTCAACCTGTGAGAAAGAAATAATATTTTTTAACCAAGGCTGATCCTTCTGTTTGTGCTGTAATCGTACTCGTTGTTTGATCTTCTCTGGAGCTTTGATTTATCAAACATGGCCTTTACAATTATTTGTCTCTCTATATATATTTCTTTAATTTTTCATTTCCAACTATTTTCTTTTCCTCTGCCTGAAAATATGTTTCCAATGAGCAACAAGCAACCAAACCCCCTGATAAAAATAAACAAAAATATACATTTCCTGAATTCTATTGCCCACAAACCACTTATATTTTTATCACTTTCTTTCCATTTTCTTTTAGCAATCTTAGAAAGTGCATATACCCTTGGTGCCTTGTGTTCCACATAGTTGACTTATTTTGCATATTTAGAATTCTGTACCTAATGAAGCTGTCACTTCAAAGATCACCAAACAATTTTAACTAAAAATTTTATTTCATTCCTCTTCTATTCTGATTTCCAGTGTTGACAGTTTTTCTTGAAACATTTTATTGGCCAATGTTCATTATTTGTCTCATAATTTTTTCCTTCTCATTTTTAATTTTTTTTAAAGACAGATTTAGGATTTTGTAAGAAATTACTAAGTTAAATTTAAAAACTCTGTCAAGTACTGAAGTAATGGAATAAATAATATTTTTAAAGTTCAACATTTAAAACATATTTATATTGAAAATGACTGAGTTAGAAGACATTAAATAATGTGGATATGCACCAGGAAGGGTTTAGGTAATGAAAGGCACATCATTTCACCATAAGAAATAAAGACCATAGTTTGAAGTTAATGACCAGCGAAAGCCTTAGTTCTTGTGAAAATTTTCCTAGCTCCAAAGGGTCAATATGGGGGAACCTTCTTTATGGTACTTAGCTGAAATAAACATATGGCAGTTGGAGAATTTTAGTCTGTGACCCCAGTGTCGTGTTAAAAAGAAAGCACTCTTTAAAAAAAAAAAAAAAAAAAAAGCTTTTTGTTTGACACTGGAGTATAGCTGATCAACAATTTTGTGATAATCTCAGGTGGACAGCAAAGGGAATCAGCCATAGATATTAGTTCAGTTCAATTCAGTTGCTCAGGCATGTCTGACTCTTTGCGACCCCATGAACTGCAGCACGCCAGGTCTCCGTGTCCAGCACCAACTCCCAGAGTTCACTCAGATTCACGTCCATTGAGTCAGTAACGCCATCCAGCCATCTCATCTTCTGTCGTCCCCTTTTCCTCCTGCTCCCCAATCCCTCCCAGCATCAGAGACTTTTCCAATGAGTCAACTCTTCGCATGAGGTGGCCAAAGTACTGGAGTTTCAGCTTTAGCATCATTCCTTTCAAAAAACACCCAGGACTGATCTCCTTTAGGATGGACTGGTTGGATCTCCTTGCAGTCCAAGGGACTCTCAAGAGTCTTCTCCAACACCACAGTTCAAAAGCATCAATTCGTCAGTGCTCAGCTTTCTTCACAGTCCAACTCTCACATCCATACATGACCACCGAGAAAACCACAGCCTTGACTAGATGGACCTTTGTTGGCAAAGTAATGTACCTGTATCCATTCTTCCCAAACTCCCCTCCCATCTAAGCTGCCATATAACATGAAGCAGAGATGGGAAAGAACAAAAGTCCCTAATAATTTGGTGACAGTGAAAATTCTATTGACCTATTAAGGATAGCTTTTTTTTTTTTTTTTAAATAAAATAAGATTCTTGCCTGGCTGAACTAGAATTCTTTCATTTACAAAGTCAAAATTCCATGTAAAAACTTCCTTCCTTGTAAACAAACAAAGTATAGATAAACAATTGTGATATTTCACCTCAGATACAGCTATATGCCAATATTTAGGGGAAAAGATCTTAGATAATTTCATTTTTAGATAACCTAAGTCCTTGAAAATAGTGCTAATATCTCTGACTGACTGGGTATCCACAACAGCAAAGTGAATACAAGGTTTAACAATGATAAGAGGTTTCTCAAAGAAACTAGTGTTTCCAGTTAAACAGATACAGTTACTTTACTGAAAAGTCTAATAGTCACTGGCAGAACTTGCTTTGGGTCAGCCTCCAGCTACCAATTTTCTTTCACAAATTTGTACCAAGTGTCTACCCATTTTCTTCTGTATGATCTCAGAACCTAGATTACTTTGTCCGAAATATGGAATCACTCAGCCGCCATGTAAATTTTAGTGTATTAAGAAACAACAATCTATATGCATAAATGAAATGAATTTTCAAGATAAAATGAAATATCCACAAAAGATATTAAAAACAAAAAAATTAAAAACAATGGAGAAAATAAGAGACAATATAACATCAAAAAACAATACAGATATAAAGCAGGCAGCTTCCTACTCATGCCACAGGATATGCCTTCATTAAAGTGTACTCTTCCTGGTTGGTATGAGCAGCCCAGCTAGAGAAAGGAGAAACCATGAACTCTAAGGGAGCAGACGCAAGCCAGGCAGAAGGCCCATCCGAATTCTCCAGGCATATTCTCAGTTGTTTCTGGTGGAGTAGGACAACCCACGGAGCTCAGTGTCACGTAGCCTATAACTCTGCCCTTTCTGGTGGGCTATGTTGTTCAGTCGCTAAGTCACGTCCAGCTCTGCAACCTCATGACTGAAGCATGCCAGGCTCCCCTGTCCTCCACTATCTCCCAGAGTTTGCTCAAGATCTAGTGGGCTATACCAGTATGTGTTGGGTAGAGTATGACACTGTCTCTACAATCCCAAATATATATATATGTATTCCCATTATATCAGAAAAGTGCATCTTTGCAAGTCTTTTCATCTGCATCCTCACTAGCAATCATTCCAGATGCTTTTGTTCAAATTTCTAGAATGTTCTTGAACTGGACATGGATACTTATACCAGAAATCTGTGCCAATTCAGACTGCCATGTAGATGGTAGAAATGAGGCTAAGCCCATGGATAATTACAAATGGTGTAGCACAATGGTTATTCATCTGGCATTCAGAATGCTAGCCCATCCTCCTTCTCTGGCAGCTTCACCCTCAGGCTCAAACCACAGCACCCTACTCTCCCTGCACCTCCTCTGAGCACTTCCCTACAGAGCCTGCTTCTTCCATAACTTCCCCTCATCCCTCTCCATCTCCACCCCAGTCCCAGGCCTGGCACTGGACTGCCTCCTAAATTTCTGAATTCACTATTTCTTCCCTCTTACCTTCCTAACTTTCAAAGCCCTAGCTCTGCCTATGTGCCAGATAGGAATTAAATGAAAGTCTTTGGTTTCACTTCACTACGCTTTGCATTTGTTTTCTTGGTGACCATATGAATTCTCTTAGTCACAGTCATTTTTATTCTATTGAGTCCCAGGTTTGTTTACTAGTGATCTAACTTATTCCTAGGATTCTAACCTTCATTTTTAGATAGGAATAACTTGCTTATACCACAATTTCAGAAATCTAACATTTAAATGGATTCACAATATCTATACTTACACTTTCTAATTTTTAAAAATTTTTAACCCTCCACATTCCCAAGACACTAACTTGAAATCACAGTGATAAAGTTTGTATCTTCTTTCATCTAACCTGACATATCTGCTTAGATATCCTGTCTATAGATTAATTTTCCTGTGTTTCATTTATAGTTTTTTCTTTCATTATTACAGCCAACATTTGAGTTCAAGATTTTGTTTCCTCCTAATATATTCCAATAGGGTTCCCTCTTACTAACAATGTGTCCTTCCCATTGCTTTATCTGCAAATCCCATGAGATGATGGTGCCTATCCCTGTTGTTCTCTTCATACTTCTCTCTCAATAAGTACCTTTTCATTCCTATTCTACAGTTTGATAATATCACACTTTTGCCAAGAAGACTATACATTTTTTTTATTTGGAAGCCAATTAAAGAAAAATTCTTACCCCTACATTTATTTGCCATGATCATCAAAGCTACCATCATATCTGAAAACAAAACAACTTCTAAACTGTATTTTTTCCATTTTATAGATACATTCTCATTAAATTGTCAACAAATCTATGAAATCAGTATATTCCCCTTGTTAAATGGTAGAGCTGTAACTCAAAATGTTAGCTACTCAAGCCACAAAAAATTATCCTTCAGGATAGGGAGTGTAACTGATCATGGTTCCAGCTGTTGGGCTCTGAAATCCATCTCCACTGTGCACCAAAGTCAGAGTTTCTAAGGGCTGTTCCTTGTCAATGACTGGGAGATACAGAACTCCTCTGACAAACAACTTTGCTCAAAAACTCCCAATTTTGTAGAAATTTTCAGAGCTACACTGCAATCTAAAACCTTCCTTCCTTTCTTCTTTTTCTCTTTCACAGGTGGCAGACCTAAATCATGGTCTGACAACCTTCTTGACCTTCTCTGGCTCTCTCCTATTTTCTCTAATAGGCATTTACTTCTGTAAGCTCTAGCAGGGCTAAATCTCTCTTGGTATGTGCTTCTCTGAAGACCCAGACTAACAGTTCAGTTCACTTCAGTCGCTCAGTCATGTCCAACTCTTTGCAACTCCATGAGCTGCATCATGCCAGGCCTACCTGTCCAACACCAACTCCTGCAGCCCTCCCAAAGTCATGTCCATTCAGTCAGTGATACATTCAAACCATCTCATCTTCTCTCGTCCCCTTCTCCTCCTGCCCTCAATCTTTCCCAGCATCGAAGTCTTTTCAAATGAATCAGCTCTTCGCATCAGGTGGCCAAAATATTGGAGTTTCAGCTCCAACATCAGTCCTTGCAATGAATATTCAGGACTGATTTCCTTTAGAACGAACTGGTTGGATCTCCTTGCAAGTCCAAGGGACTCACAAGAGTCTTCTCCAGCACAACAGTTCAAAAACATCAATTGTTCGGCGCTCAGCTTTCTTTATACTCCGACTCTCACATCCATACATGACTACTGGAAAAACCATAGCCTTAACTAGACAGAACATTGTTGGCAAAAAAAAAGTCTATGCTTTTTAATATGCTGTCTAGGTTGGTCATAACTTTCCTTCCAAGGAGTAAGCATCTTTTAATTTCATGGCTGCAGTGACCATCTGCAGTGATTTTGGAGTCCCAAAACATAAAGTCTGACATTGTTTCCACTGTTTCCCCATCTATTTGCCATGAAGTGATGAGACCAGATGCCATGATCTTCGTTTTCTGAACGTTGAGCTTTAAGCCAATTTTTCACTCTCCTGTTTCACTTTCATCAAAAGGCTTTTTAGTTCCTCTTCACTTTCTGCCATACAGGTGGTGTTATTTGCATATCTGAGGTTATTGATATTTCTCCCGGCAGTCTTGGTTCCAGCTTGTGCTTCATCTAGCCCAGGGTTTCTCATGATGTACTCTGTATATAAATTGAATAAGCAGGGTGACAATATACAGCTTTGATGTACTCCTTTTCCTATCTGGAACCAGTCTGTTGTGGTGGTGTCGTTTGCATATCTGAGGTTATTGATATTACTCTTGGCAATTTTGGTTCCAGCTTGTGCTTCATCTAGCCCAGTGTTTCTCATGATGTACTTTGTATATAAGTTGAATAAGCAGGGTGACAATATACAGCTTTGATGTACTCCTTTTCCTATTTGGAACCAGTCTGTTGTTCCATGTCCAGTTCCAACTGTTGCTTCTTGCAGGTTTCTCAAGCAGCAGGTCAGGTGGTCTGGTATTCCCATCTCTTTCAGAATTTTCCACAGTTGATTGTGATCCACACAGTCAAAGGCTTTGGCATAGTCAATAAAGCAGACATAGATGTTTTTCTGGAACTCTCTTGCTTAATTGATGACCCAGCGAATGTTGGCAATTTGATTTCTGGTTCTCTGCCTTTTCTAAAACCAGCCTCAACATCTGGAAGTTCACGTTTCATGTATTGCTGAAGCCTGGCTTGGAGAATTTTGAGCATTACTTTACTAGCGTGTGAGATGAGTCAATTGTGCGGTAGCTTGAGCACTCTTTGGCATTGCCTTTCTTTGGGATTGGAATGAAAATTGCCTGTTACTCCAGGTGTTTCTTGACTTCCTACTTTTGCATCCCAGTACCTTATAATGAAAAGGACATCTTTTCTGGGATGTTAGTTCTAAAAGGTCTTGGGAGCTTCTTCAGTGTTACTGGTCAGGACATACACTTGGATTACCGTAATATTGAATGGTTTGCCTTGGAAATGAATAGAGATCATTCTGTCTTTTCTGAGATTGCATCCAAGGACTGCATTTTGGACTCTTTTGTTGACCATGATGGCTACTCCATTTCTTCTAAGGCATTCCTGTCCACAGTAGTAGATACAATGGTCATCTGAGTTAAATTCACCTATTCCAGTCCATTTTAGTTCACTGATTGCTAGAATGTCAACGTTCACTCTTGCCATTTCCTGTTTTACCACTTCCTGTTTGCCTTGATTCATGAACCTAACATTCCAGGTTCCTATGCAATATTGCTCTTTATAGCATCAGACCTTGCTTCTATCACCAGTCACATCCACAACCAAGTGTTATTTTTGCTTTGGCACCATCCCTTCATCTTTCTGAACTTATATCTGCACTGATCTCCAGTATCATATTGGATGAACTCCCCAGATCGGTAGGTGCCCAATATGATATGTAGATCAGTGGAGAAATAACTTCAGAAAGACTAACTCAGCCACACCTGCCGGGGTCCAGCCCCGGTGGATCCAGGGAATTCGAAGGGTGGACGGCGTTGGCGTGGAAAGACTTGTTTATTTATTGATATAAGATTAGATTAAGAAACTATAGTGTAGTAAGAAGATTAAGTGGAGGAAGAGGGCTGAATAGCTTGGTTTACGCGGAAGACCAATAAAATTCCAGACAAGGAATTTGCACCATCTACGTTGGGCCACTGGCGCCTGCTCGAATATCTAAGGGTGCCTCGCCTTAAGCTCCCTTTCGTGCGGGTCTTAACAGCCAGGGCAAGTAAGTAGACCTGGCGAGCCTCCGTGCCCCAGGTGGAGATTCAGCCTGAAGTTAAAGAGCAGAGAGAGGGAAAGGGAGAGAAGAACAAAGAGAGAGAAAGACATGGGGGAGCCAGAGTCCCAAGAAACCAGGCCGAGAGACTAGTTCGAGAAACTGGTCCGAGAAGCTGGTCCCATCCTTTATTGTTCAGAAGGCCTTTTATACTTTTGATAAAACATGGAGATCAATGGGTAACACAGAATTATGTAGCGTTCGCAGCCCAGACTCTTTCTGTATATCATTTTGTATACAAAAGGTCTCAGGTGATTTACATTATCTTCTGGCCAAGAGGCTTGTTAACACTTTTTGGCTCTCTTCCTTAATGAATGTTAATTTTGTTTCCCCTGAAGTGTTTTTCTTTAATCTGCATCTCCTTAAAGCATTAAAGTTACATCTCTATAGAACAAAGGTGCAGTGGGATATAACAAAGAAGGTACTTAACTCAATGATCTAATGTTGCTAATACCAGGTCTACTACTTGCATTTCTATATACCAACTATATCTAAAAATAAAGGATATGAAAATTTGGCAGCAAGCATTGACTCAACAAATGAAACTTTTAATCAGTCCTATTCTAAAGATTTTGACTCTTCGGAAGCCCCTACATTCCTAGGATGTTATAAGCTTCCTGTGCCTCCTGCGGTCAGGAGGCCTCAAACAATCACACAGCGCAGCTGTGCGAGTGCTGCAGGCAGGCTAGAAAGCCATCAGAGGAGTATTTGGATTGAAACACTCTTTCAAATGCAGAAGACTAAAGCCCTGAATTGACTTTTTCCAGAAAATGTCAGAAGAGTGGAAAAGCAGAGCACAAAAACCGGCAGATTTTTGTTGGGGTACATGCTTAGGAATTTCCAGAGGGGCCCCTGAAGTCTGAGCACGCCTTGTGTATGTCAGCTTCCTTCCTCATGACCTTGTCACGGGTGGGATTCCTCACACTGGCTCCCGGCACACACCACTATTTGGAAGCTGCGTTAAAACTGTACTCTAGAATATCTAGTTCCATAGTCAGTATAGTGACTATATTTCTATTCATCTTCAATCCACCACTCTCTATCCAAACCAGGCTAGTATCCATTTCCATTTCATTGTCTTCCATTTTGAATGCCTTCCACTCTCCCTTTCAACATACGTTACCTTTCAAGATCTATTTCAAATACTGCCTATCCTTTGAAGCTTTTTAAAAGTAATCATTGGCCCTAGTTTGAATTCTCTCTTCATTGCATCTCTACCTGTGCTTCTTTTATTAGTTTGGAGATTTTAACATTTCGTGTAAGATAGTGCCAAACTATGTGTTGGGTACATTCTCATTTCTACAATTGATTTTCTATGTGATTTTATTAATGAGTCCATGTGACATGGTGCCTTCTGTGCTTCACTTTATTCAATCTGACAGTAAGCAGATATAAATAGAAACAATTTCTCAGCTACAAAAGTAATCTTCATAGTGCTGAGATCTCAAGAGACTTGAAAATATCAGTTACAGCATTGTTTTAAAATAATGGCTTTTATTCATTAGGATTTCTATAGCATTAATGAAATAATATGTCTGATGTTTGTGTGATATTATCAGCTATTAGATTCCTAAGTGTAGTGATTTTTAGCATTGATACATTTTTTTCTCTTTCTCCCCCACCTTCCCCGCACTCTCTCTCTCTCTCTCTTTCTGGGAGAAGAAATACCATATGCATCCATTTTTCTTTTTCTACATTCAATTGATGGGAATAGAAGAACACAATATTTCCTTCAAACATAGTTACAAGGATAAATTGATTTTTCTGAAAGTAATTTAGATCTAGGTATTAAGTATTTATAGTTACTAATATCACAAAAAGAAAGATGACTAGATGCTGTATCTCTTGATAGAATGTACAGCTATGGAATAATGTTGTCAAAAAATAAAATGTAGGCGAAATCCAATTTAGAAGACATCTTTAGATCCAAATACTAATTTAATGATATAACTAATGAACACGTCAACTGACACTACGGGAATGCAATCAGCACCTAGGTTCTTTTTTGCCACATTTAAATTGCAAGTGAGAAAAATAAAATTGAAGGTGATCCTTAGAGATTAAAGAAGATTTAAAAAACATATCGACCAATTGCAATGTGTGGTCTTTATTTAGATGCTGATTCTAACAATTGTTAATAAAAATGACATATATGAGACAGTTGGAACTTTGAACATTTAGGCATATTTTCAGTGATGTGAAGGAGCTTCTATACATGTTTAAGTAATAACTGGTTTATGTTTTTATTTTTTAAGAGATATTCTTTAGAGATATATATTAATATGTTTATTGTCAATGGGCTATGGATACACGGTGCCTCATTGTGCCATTCTGTTTTCTATGTTTGAATGTAATAAACAGCCTAGAACAATTAATAAGATAAAGATAGTGTCTTATTGGAGAAGCAACAAAGGCTTACTACCCTTTCTGCTGATTCTCTCACAGTCCATTTCTGCTTCTTTGTATTAGTCTGTAATACAGATCGGTCTGTGTTAGTTCCTACCACAGTAATGAGGCCTCAGAAAATAGTCATAAGCACTAAATCACAAGCTCCTGCTTGATTAGACATACTATGGTAGTATTAAGTGAAAAGAGGGATTAGAACAGCCAAGAGATTCAGAATCTTACCTGGATTTTGTCAAAATGTCTTATTCCTAGATGGAATAGTGAAATTACTGTCAGAAAGTTTTTGTAATGAGCAAAAATTCAAGATGAAGATGCTAAATGATTTTAGGAAATAGTATTATCAAGACTTATATATGTCCACTTTACCATAGAGATAAAACTGCTAAACAGACCAGAATATCTGTGATAATAGCCAAAACAGCCCATTTCTATTAAATAAGGCCAGGATTATATTGAGTAAATTTTTTGCTTGTCTCACATTCCAGACTCAAGGAAGACTATTTCTGTTATTTTATTTTCATGTGTTTAGGTGCACAGGGCATAGCTTGTTTATCATTGCATCTCTCCACCAGCACAATTTTGTAACATATAATTGGTATTTAATAAACATCAGTTCGGTTCAGTCGCTCAGTCATGTCCGACTCTTTGCAATCCCATGAATCGCAGCACGCCAGGCCTCCCTGTCCATCACCATCTCCCGGAGTTCACTCAGACTCACGTCCATCGAGTCCGTGATGCCATCCAGCCATCTCATCCTCGGTCGTCCCCTTCTCCTCCTGCCCCCAATCCCTCCCAGCATCAGAATCTTTTCCAATGAGTCAACTCTTCGCATGAGGTGGCCAAAGTACTGGAGCTTCAGCTTTAGCATCATTCCTTCCAAAGAAATCCCAGGGTTGATCTCTTTCAGAATGGACTGGTTGGATCTCCTTGCAGTCCAAGGGACTCTCAAGAGTCTTCTCCAACACCACAGTTCAAAAGCATCAATTCTTTGGGGCTCAGCCTTCTTCACAGTCCAACTTTCACATCCATACATGGCCACAGGAAAAACCATAGCCTAGACTAGACAGACCTTAGTCAGCAAAGCAATGTCTCTGCTTTTGAATATACTATCTAGGTTGGTCATAACTTTCCTTTCAAGGAGTAAGCGTCTTTTAATTTCACGGCTGCAGTCACCATCTGCAGTGATTTTGGAGCCCCAAAAAATAAAGTCTGACACTGTTTCCACTGTTTCCCATCTATTTCCCATGAAGTGATAGGACCAGATGCCATGATCTTAGTTTTCTGAATGTTGAGCTTTCAGCCAACTTTTTCACTTTCCTCTTTCACTTTCATCAAAAGGCTTTTTAATTCCTCTTCACTTTCTGCCATAAGGGTGGTGTTATCTGCATATCTGAGGTTATTGATATTTCTCCCAGTAATCTTGATTCCAGCTTGTGCTTCTTCCAGCCCAGTGTTTCTCATTATGTACTCTGCATAGAAGTTAAATGACTAGGGTGACAATATACAGCCTTAACGTGCTCCTTTTCCTGTTTGGAACCAGTCTGTTGTGCCATGTCCAGTTCTAACTCTTGCTTCCTGACCTGCACACAGATTTCTCAAGAGGCAGGTTAAATAAATAGATAACTCCATGTGGCTTTTACCTTATATTGCATTCACTGCATTTTATTTTTTTGCCACTTTATTTTTTTTTAATTGAAGGATATTTGCTTTACAGAATTTTGTGGTTTTCTGTTATACATCAACAAGAATCAGCCACCTGTAGAAACATGTGTGCCCCTCTTTCCTGAACCTCCCTTCCATCTCCCTCCCCACCCACACTTCTAGATTGTCGCAGAGCCCCTGTTTGAGTTCCCTGAGACATACAGCAAATTCCCATTGACTATCTATTTTGCATATGGTAATATAAGTTTCCATGTTACTCTCTCCATGCACCTTACCCTCTCCTCCCCTGTCCCCATGTCCATAAGTCTATTCTCTATGCCTGTTTCTCCACTGCTGCCCTAAAAATAAATTCATCAGTACCACCTTTCTAGATTCCATACATACATGAGTCACTATACAATATTTATCTTTCTCTGTCCGACTTACTTCACTCTGTATAATAGGCTTTTGGTATGTTCACCTCATTGGAATTGACTCAAATCCATTCCTTTTTATGGCTGAGTAGTATTCCATTGTGTACATGTACCACAGTTTCTTTATCCATTAATCTGTTGATGGACATCTCAGTTGCTTCCATGTTCTTGCTATTATAAATAGTGCTGCAATGAATATTGGAGTATCTTTGTTTGTTTGTTTTGGAGTATCTTTGTCTTTTCTGGTTTTGGTTTCCTCAGAGTATGTGACCAGTAGTGGGACTGCTGGGTCATATGGTGATTTATTCCTAGTTTTTTAAGGAATCTCCATACTGTCTGCCATAGTGGCTGTATGAATTTACATTCCCACCAGGAATGCAACAGGGTTCCCTTTTCTCCAGACCTTCTCCAGAATTTATTTTTGTAGACTTTTTGATGATGTCCATTCTGACTGGTATGAGGTGCTATCTCATTGTAGTTTTGAATTGTATTCTCTAATAATGAGCAGTGTTGAGCATCTTTCATGTGTTTGTTAGCCATCTGTATGTTCTTTGGAGAAATGTCTGTTTTAGATCTTTTTCCCACCTTTTGATTGGGTTGTTTTTCTGATATTGAATTGTATGAGCTGGTTAAATATTTTGGAAATTAATTCTTTGTCCATTATTTCTTTTGCTATTATTTTCTCCCATTCTGAGGGTTTTCCTTTCACCTTGCTTGTAGTTTCCTTTGCTGTGCAAAAGCTTTGAAGTTTAGTTAGGTCCCAAATTGTTTATTTTTGTTTTTATTTCCATTACTCTAGGAGGTGGGTCCTAGAAGATCTTGCTTCGATTTATGTCATCAAGTCATTGCATTTTAAATTAGCATACTTCTGAAGGATTCAGGATTCTAAATAGTGAGCTGTTAGTTAAATGCAATAGTTGACTTCATCAGTTTTATACTAATAATCATGAGCCTCCGTGTCACCATGCATCTTCTAAGTTGATTGCATACTCCAAGGCTGTAGCCTGTCAGGAGTATATAGCATCACACAGTGTAAAAAAAAAAAAAAAAAAAAAAGAATGCAGGTTTAAATCCCAGCTCAAGATAACCTTTACCACATGAACCTATTTGTTCTTTCCCAAAGGTGACAGCTTTTTGTCTTCCATGTACTTGCATATTCTATTCCCTGTTCCTTGAATGATCTTTTCCCTTGTTTGCTTGGCTAACTCTTACTTTTTCTTGAAGATTCAACTCAAACCCTGCCTCCTTCTGGAAGCCTTCTCTAAGCATCCCTGGCCTGGATGAGATAATGCCTTTTTCTGTACTAAGAGACACATCAGGCTTGCCAGCATAGGGCTTATAGCCCTACAACATAATCATCTATATATTTCTCCTCTAGTCCTGATTACTCCTCATACTCCTACTCCATCTCATCTCAGAACACACACACACACATCACTCATTCAATTATATATATATATATAGAGAGAGACTCTGATAGCTCAGTTGGTAAGGAATCCACCTGCAATGTAGGAGACCCTGGCTTGATTCCTGGGTCAGAAAGACCCACTGGAGAAGGGATAGGCTACCCACTCCAGTATTCTTGGGCTTCTCTAGTCACTCAGCTGGTAAAGAATCTTCCTGCAATGCGGGAGACCTGGGTTCGATCCCTGGGTTGGGAAGATCCCCTGGATAAGGGAAAAGCTACCCACTCCAGTATTCTGGCCTGGAGAATTCCATGGACTGTATAGTCCATGGGGTAGCAAAGAGTTGGACATTACTAAGCTACTTTCAGTTCGCTTCAAGAGTAAGGACTGTGCTTACTCTTTCGTATCCTCAGTGCCTAAAATAATGGATGGTACACAACTGATGCTCAATATGTCTTCATAGCAGTTGACATGACTTAAAATTAAATAATTGTTTGAAGTTGTTAAACTTTGCTTCCCATTTAAGAGGAAAAATGTTATTTGTCCTGAGATAAAACAAACATATACCTCAAAGTGATATGATTTCTATTGGTAATGAAAGGAGAGTCACGTTTATAACCAGTTTGACATCACAATTGCTTGGCATGATTTAGGAAGCATCAGAAGGACCTAGCCTTCCCACTCATAAATAACATTCTGGCTGTGACACAATGCCCGAAATAACCACAATTATTCACTCCTATGGTTTTGGTAATAAATACTGCTGTTACAGTAAAAAGTTAACTTATAGAAGAAACTTGTTTGATAGTTTCCCAGGAAGCATGACATTTAAATAATGAACATGAGTCAGATATATTTGAAAAGAGGAAATGAATTCCAAATACATAGAGAATGGTTCTATGGTAACCCAAGAGCATCATGAGAACACAACTCTAATAAACTGTTTCTGGATTATAATACATATTAACTATAAACTTACCAATTTCCCCTAGTACCTAGTACCCCCTATTCAGAGGATTCTGAATAGAATCCTCTAGTAACACTAGGGACTGGAGGTGAACAACAGGTCATTCTAGAATTTCCTAAAGTTCCATCAATCAAATACCACTTTCCTAATTTTGCCATATCTGGATGCCATCTTTGAAGTTGAAACTCCAATACTTTGGCCACCTGATGCAAAAAGCTGACTCATTTGAAAAGACCCTGATGCTGGGAAAGATTGAGGGCAGGAGGAGAAGGGGACAACAGAGGATGAGATGGTTGGATGGCATCACCACCTCAATGGACATGAGTTTGGGTAGACTCTGGGAGTCGGTGATGGACAGGGAGGCCTGGCTTGCTGCGATTCATGGGGTCGCAAAGAGAGTCACGACTGAGCCATTGAACTGAACTGGGTGTCATCTTTACTATTATCTAATATTTATATTTATATTGAAGGACTTCACTGGTGGCTCAGATGGTAAAGTGTCTTCCTACAATGCGGGAGACCTGGGTTTGATCCCTGGGTCAGGAAGATCCTCTGGAGAAGGAAATGGCACCCCACTCAAGTACTCTTACCTGAAAAATCCCATGGACGAAGGAGCCTGGTAGGCTACAGCCCATGGGGTTGCAAAAAGTTGGACATGACTGAGTAACATCACTAATATTTATATTGAAATTAATTCACCTTTTAAAATTAAATGCCTGTGATAATCTCAGTCTTAAAAATCACATCTGTGATATCTTGAGTTAAATGTGCTACTTTTTTCCTAATACACATTAAGATAATAATATAACTACTGAAATAACTGAATTCACCTAGGCATCTTAAGTTGGGAAACAATTAATAAATTATCTTTTGAAATTAGGTTGACCAGCTTTCAATTACTGTATCTAAAATTTACTTGCTATATCTTCAGACAATTTATTTCAAACTCAGATTCAATTTATTTTTTAGTAAAACAGGGTCAATAATAATGCCTACATTTCAGAGTTCTGAGGATAAAATGTAAAAATGACTGTAATGTATTTAGCACACTGTATGTCTTGAGAATATAGCTGATGCTCAGTAAAGGCTAAAGCTTATTTGTAACTTAATCATCAATAGCAATGTCTCAAATATTATGCAGCCTTATTCTCACAGAATTCTAAATACTGTACTTTTACATTGCCTGATTTGTACTTGAGACCTGGAAGCAGTATATGGTATCATCTCCATTTTATTAAGTCATATTTCACTGAAGCAGAAATAAGCTAACATATGGATTCCCAATAGTTCATGATTAGACTATTTCTCTGTTTAGTTTGTGTGTGTGTGTGTATGTAATCAAGGTTGATTTGAATCATTCTATAACAAAAGATTTAAGTAATAATTGGTTATAGATGGGTTAAACTATCCAAAGTAGCAAAATAAATCATTGGAAATATTTCTATTTGGAATAGTATTAAATTAATCAAAGATAAACAGGCTCACAGACATAGAGAATAAAACTTGTGGTTACCAAAGGGGAGAGGGAAGGTGGGAGGGACAAATTAGGGGTATGGGATTAACACACAAACTGCTATATATTAAATAGATAAGCAACAAGGATTTACATGTTAGCAGAGAGAATTATACCCATTGTCTTCTAACAACCTGTAATGGAATATAATCTGTAAAATACTGAATCACTATGCTATATACCTGAAATGGAATACTTTGGCCACCTGATGTGAAGAACTGACTCATTGGAAAAGACCCTGATGCTGGGAAAGATTGAGGCAGGAGGAGAAGGGGACGACAGAGGATGAGAAGGCATCACCGACTCAATGGACAAGTTTGAGTAAACTCCGGGAGCTGGTGATGGACAGGAAGGCCTGAGGTGCTGCAGTCCATGGGGGTCACAGGGACACGACTGAGCAATTGAACTGAACTGACAGAATATTGTATATCAACTATATTTTTCAATAAAAAATTATGCAAAACTTGAACTTCATAAACACTACCAGATACATAAAAATATGAGATTTGAAAAAGAAAGAGATGGGGAGAAGGAGAGAGTAGAAAGAGTCTCTGTGTATGATTCTACTAACACAGAGGTTAGAAAGGTTTACTTAAGCAATACAGACACTTTTTTGGCACCAGGAAAGTGATACACTGACATACAGACTAACTTTAAGAAGCCTGAGATAGGAGAAGGAAATGAACCAATTTATTCTAGCAACTTAGAAAGTCAGTTTTTAAAATTTTAAATAATCAATTTTATTTGTGTGAATTTGTGTCTAACATCATCACTATTATAGAAAAAAAGCATATTCAGAGCATAATCTCAAATTAGAATTGAACAAAATGGGAGCTACTATTTTAAAGTTTAAAGCTCTAAGTCATAATATTTTAATAGTATCAGAACCTCTACATTTTAAACATTCATGGTTTGTTGAGTCTAGTCTATTGAGCCCAGTCTCAACAAGCAACATGCTAACATCTGTGGCCCAGTTCCCACACATCACCGCTTCATTTAGCATTTCAGTTTTGCAACATGTGGTTCATGCGTCTTTACACCTCTGCATAAAATGAGCCTGCCCTTTTAACTATTTATGCCTCTTGGTATTTTTGTCACTCAGTATATATTATTTAAAGCTGAAGATGGTAGTTTTCAAATATCTATCTGTGGAACATAGCATACATTGGCTATTTGGATAAACTGAAACATGATTATTTATATTAATAATTATTATTAATTATTGTTATCAATATTATTATATATTGTATATTATAATATACATATATATTGGGGGATACTAAATTACTTTATTTGAAGGAATGGTACTAAAGAAAGAACTTAAGTAGATGTTTTATTGCAAATTGTAGAAAAGATGAAGGTAACCCAAATAGGCATGCACTGCCTTGGTGATCAGGGAAGTCACCCCTGCGGCTGTGGGAAGCCAGCCTGAGGCTTAGCTCTCACTGTGTCCCAGGCTGTGCTTGTCAAGGAGGCACTCTGCTATTCCAGATCCAGGAGCCCCCATCTTGCGCGGGTTGGTTATGTGGTCACCCAATTCTTGGATGGCTTCCACCTGTTCATTCAGGTAATAAGTCTCAATGAAATCACAGATGGGGATCACTTTTTCAGTGGCCAGTCTGTGCAGCTCCAGTAGTGATTGATTCACACTTCTTTCCAAGCACAGCGCATATTCCATTGTATTCTGCCCATTCTCCCAGTCATCACGGTCTGGTTTCTTGACATCCTGAAGGAAGATCCGGCCGCCTCGCCAGTTCGGCAGCTGCATCGTTTTCTCAGCATGTTCCCTCTCCTCATGAGATTGGTGAAGAAAGTATTTGGCAAAGTTCTTCAAAGCCACATCATCGCAGTCAAAATAGTACGACATGGACAGGTAGACACAGGAGGCATAGAGCTCCAGGTTGATCTGGCGGTTGATGGCGGCCTCCAAGTCTTGGTGGTAGTTCTGGAGCACCTGCGAGGCGGATGCGGTCGTCATTGGTGGGCAGCTGAGAAGGGACGGTGGTGGCGGTGGCGACGGCTGCGCAGCGCTGGAGCGGCGGTGGGGACCTTGGGCCAGTCGGACGGAGGGAGCTGTCAGGTGGTGACGAGAGTTGGCTCGTATTATATATGTGTGTGTGTGTGTGTGTGTGTGTGTGTGTGTGTGTGTGTGTGTATGACATGACATGACACGACGCAACGTTGAAGTTGCTCAGTCATGTCCGACTTTTTGCGACCCCATGGACTGTAGCCTACCAGGCTCCTCCATCCATGGAATTTTCCAGGCAAAAATACTGGAGTGGGTTGCCATTTCCTTCTCCAGGAGATCTTCCCCACCCAGGGATCGACCTGGGTCTCCCGCACTGTAGGCAGACGCTTTACCATCTGAGCCATGAGGGCAGTCCATAAATTGCAGCCATGAAATTAAAAGATGCTTACTCCTTGGAAGGAAAGTTATGACCAACCTAGACAGCATATTGAAAAGCAGAGACATTACTTTGCTAAAAAAGGTCCGTCTAGTCAAAGTTATTATGGTTTTTCCAGTTGTCATGTATGGATGTGAGTTGGACTGTGAAGAAAGCTGAGCGCGGAAGAATTGATGCTTTTGAAGTGTGGTGTTGGAGAAGACTCTTGAGAGTCCCTTGGACTGCAAGGAGATCCAACCAGTCCATTCTGAAGGAGATCGGCCCTGGGTGTTCTTTGGAAGGACTGATGCTGAAGCTGAAACTCCAATACTTTGGCCACCTGATGTGAAGAGTTGACTCATTAGAAAAGACTCTGATGCTGGGAGGGATTGGGGGCAGGAGGAGAAGGGGACGACAGAGGATGAGATGGTTGGATAGCATCAGCCACTCAATGGACATGAGTTTGAGTGAACTCTGGGAGTTAGTGATGGACAGGGAGGCCTGGAGTGCTGTGATTCATGGGATTGCAAAGAGTTGGACACAACTGAGCAACTGAACTGAACTGAACTGATATATATATATATATGTAATCTTTGTGTTTTTCTTAAGGTGAAAAGAAAAACAGTTCAGCCATGTTTCTACATTCAACTCTTGTTCTTTCTCGTCTTTATCAGGTCTCTTGTAATAATTTATCCTGTTTTGTCTTTAGTTTATTTTTTTTCCTTTTTCTTTTCCTCACCTTGTACTTTCCTGGGTGTCTTGTGTTTGCATATCTTCTAAACTGAATCCATCACTACTGCAGAAAGTAAATCCTTTGTAAAATATTAGAGTTTTGCAAGGAATTCCTTTTACAACTTTTCTATATAAACATCATGATATTTGTCAGAAAAAATTAATACAGGAAACTGAGTGAAACAAGTCTACTGAATAAGAACAAAGTAAACATTAGGCTTCTTCATCTTGGAAGCATAATTTAAACAGTGACCAGTATTTATCTCATAAATACTTATTGAGTACCTTTTATACTTCAGATCCTGTATGGGTTTTGATATAGAACAGTGAACAAAGGAAAACAATTCCTCTTCTCATGGAGCTTACATTCAAGTATCAGTAGAAAGTCTGTTATTAAGGGTCAAGGTTTAGAAGGCTTACAGTGTATATAATTGGGAACAGGGGTATTTGAGAAATTTAGGAATTTAGGAATACAAAATTGGACGTATAACTATTTAGAACAAAAAGAAATTCACAAAATTAAAAAAAATTAAATCTGGTACATGCCACAGGCATAAAATCAGGAAAGTAATAACAAATTACTTCTACTAATAAACTGACATACCAATATAATACTTTTTTCCTAAAGTGTTAGTTGTACATTTTATAGCTTCTTCATACATCTTTGACTTTATACCATCTTATGTAGAGAGTAGAGGAAAAAAAAAGAAACTTAGGTTTTTGTCTACATGATTGAAATACTTATTAGTTATAGTTTAGAAAGTTCCAGTTTTGCAACTCACCAAGAAATGTAATGTTGAATTTGCAATTTATTATAAAAGGATGAAAAATATATGATTCTTTACACACTGACATACTCTATGGTATACCTACAGGTTTGTTCTCTAAAAATTAAGAATTCTAATCATTTCTATATCATACAAATGCATTTATAGTAATATAATTTCTTCACTGAATAAGCAGAAGGAAGAATTGAGTCTTCTCCTTAAATATTTACCTGTTTCTCCTCCATAGCCCACACATTTCTAGTGTCTAGTACTGTAGGACTCATTCTTCTCACAATATGATTCTTATCCATGCACTATTGGAGACCAGCACTAACTTAACCCTTCATGGAAGGGAATGTGAACCACATACATAAATCTCATTAAGCTTAAACTAAATGTATCTCCAATGCAATTTCCTCTTAATTGAATTCACCTTAATTGAATTGGATTCTGGGCCAGGAGGGGACATGTGCTCAAAGGAAAGCCAGAGTGGAAATAGGCAGTTGTCTTATGCAATTGTGGCTAAAATTGTCTTTGCAAATTTTACAAAAGCATTGCTAGAGCTCTTCTTGGAGATTTGGAAGAGGCTTGAGCAAGAGAGAGTCTCCGGGATTTCAGCTACATTAGATTTACAGTAATTCTGTTTCTGTGGTCACAAGTGAATTGAACAAAACTGTTTTACTTCTCTAGAGATGACATTTTCAGAGACACAGTGTTAATCTTACCGGTTCAAGGTAAACACAGTCATAGCAAGGTTAACAGTATCTTTCGGTTAACTTAGCATTTTGCTGGGGGACCTCTCTGGAAGTGATTGTATATGACTCTCTTGCATGAGAGGAATATGGATACAGAGTTATCCTCCATCCATAGCCTCCACTGGGGTAATGCCCCACTTGGTTCCTATTGTCATATATTTGCACCCACTGTTGCTAGATATGGTGTCCAAGTTTATTCTACATTCACTATCTGAAACTGCTCTGAACCTAGTGGCTCTCTTTCAGTCACTTTCAAGGTTCCCTCAAATGTTGTAGAAATAATTCAGGTATTTTCCTTTTCCGCAGAGGGAGGTGCTGACCCTAATATGCTGCCTGAGAGTCTACTCACCATTCCCATCTCTCAGCACTTGCAATTCCATTTCTGTATCATCTCAATTGAAGCGGTTGTCTAAGACTTTCTAGTCTGCTCTGAGATATTTTCTATGCTTTTGGATTCCCATTCACCTCTTAGAGTTTCTAATACCTTTGCTCCTCTAATTCTTGGCCCAGCAGTTGGGGCACTGAGTCTTCATCTCCACTTAGTTTTACTTTTCAGATCAACCTTCTTTCAGAGGCAAGTCACACTTTTATCTCCTTTTAAAATAGATCTAATTTTTAGGAAGCATTCTGCATTCTTTCCAAGTCTGCCTGTGTCTAACAGTTAAGATTTAAGAAATTAAAATCAATTTTTCTGTGAATCATCTACTTTTGTAATTGAAAGTTCTTATTCATGATATGTTTCTCTGCCATTAATTAAAAAAGTATATGTGGGCAACTCAGTGGATTTCTCTTTCTGGATATTAAATACTTTTCCAATTAGGTGATGAATGACACTGGAGCAATTAGTGGGGTGTCTTGGGACCATAAAACAGT